>NC_052533.1:108532636-109219511 GCF_016699485.2 Gallus gallus | reverse complement strand
GGGCATGGTGGTGATGCGCTGATGGCTGGACTAGATGACTTCAGTGGTCTTTTCCAGTCTTAATGACTCTATTCCTGGTACAGGTAGGCCCTAAGAGGCAGCACTAAATGCTATAGGACAGTCCTAAGCAGGAAAGGCATAAGGAAAGCAAAAAAAGTTGAAGTTGACAGAAGACCAACCTATAAACTGTTGGCAGTCTGCATGCTCTTTTTAATATATATATTTTACTAGAATTAGAAGACTAAAGTTTGAGAGACACAAAATGTATTAACAATATTAGTCTGTAGACTGTAAAGTGTCAGTGACTGTCCAGGTAAGGAGTTGCTCAGATACTGTCACCTCAGAAAAAAAAATAAAGCTTCTTTGGCTAAGATGTGAAGACAGTGGTTTTTTTTGTGTGTGCATAGGATGATACAAACTATTTCAGTATTCTAAAATCCTGTTTCCCTTAGTTTATGCAAGGTTTCATTGCCTTGAGAAGTTTTAGTGGTTTCTTTGTAAATACCTGATTTTCTTTTTTTTTTTTTTTTAAGATGAAAACTTGACTTTTGTGTAAGGGAAAGAAATCAGATCAAGGGCAACAGGACAGCCACCCTAACAGTTCTGACAACCTGGGTCTGTTGTACAGCTTTGTGGAGCATTCAGAAGGTTACCATCCCTGAAGACATATGAAGGACACAGGGAAAGAAATTCAGTGGGGAAGAAGTAGGGAAGGGATTTATGTTGCTGTTTCTTTAGGTATTTTCTTGTCTGGGGCCTATTTTTGGTGGTGGTGATGAGTTCTGGGGCTTATAGTTTAGTTTTTTCATATTTTGTTTGACTTCTTGATGTAGCTCCAGCTAGAGATAAGCAGCCCTCCCCATTGCTCGTTTCAAGCCATTTGCTCTTTCCTAAGATGTTTCTAGAGGTAAAGTCAGAAGTACAGATTGAGAAAAACTGACATACACTGCAATCTATCACTGTGATGCTTTTCAGAGAAATACTATACTCAGTGACAACTAGTCCATCTTTGTTTTGGCAAGTGTGTGGAGGTTTGTAAGTGGGATCTTTTAATGTCAGACACTGTATTATTTGAAGTAGCCTTAAGATGAATATCTATATCAGTAGACAAGAATGGTTATCATCCTGACATGAATTTGTGAAAAGAATGATAGGTGTTTTCTGTTTTTGACTGAAAAAAAGTGACCCATGAGAGCGCAGGAGTGATCTGCTCTAAAAAATGAAGAGGAGAAACTGGAAAGATGATACAAATATGCCAATAAACTTGTATATATTTTTTTAATTTGTCCAGATGGTTTGACAGTCTGTAGTGTTTGTGATTCTAGGAGCGAGTATCATTCTTGGATTGCATATTCTTGGTTTTATTAGGTGATGAAGAATTTTATTTATTTAATTAGTTATGGAACTTGGAAATTCATGAAGTATTTTTATTTGACCCTGATCAAAATTTATTCTACTTGGATAGGAGAAGCTGTCCAAGATCATGTGCTTTGCAGTTGCTTCAGCTAGGACATATGGACATACTGATACACAAACCCTTTGCATTAATGAAGTGGTGGGAAAGGTATTGATGACCTCTTACTTGTCTTTCCAAAAAAGCATGAGACCCTTGTAGCTGCTAAAGGCATCTGCTGCATCCCTGCAATCCACCTTCAGCAAGGGCAGAGATTCTTAGTAAAATACACTGTATTTGGCTTTTTTGCACTGAGAAGAGAAACATTCTGTCAGTTCTGCAAGCTTCTCTAGTTAAATCAGTGACAGTATCTTTTCCAGAACATATTACCATTACGTATGGATGTGATAAGAAATATTACTGTTGATTGTTAAGTGTTCCTTTCTGATTCTGATAGAGATATCCTGGATTGAACTGCTAGGTAGTATAAATGTGCTGTTTAGATATTACAGTGGTAGGGAACTTAAATATCTAGAAAGATCCCTGCTAAATGATATGCTCTGCAGATAAACCCCTGCCAAATTCTATTCAAATAGCAAAGAGATAATGTGAATATGACTCTAATGAAGGAAGGCTAGAGTTGCCATAATGCATGCAGGTGCAATTGCTCCAAATATCTCTTAAAATCCATTTTCCTGCCAGTGCTCGTTCTTCCTTTAAACAGAAGTTAATACTCTGCTGACATTACTGAACTCCATCATGCTCATTATCTCAGACTAGCATTTAGATCAGGTTTTTGGAGGTGAAAGACCAATTCATTAACTCTATTGTGCCACTCAATGACTTCCCGCAGAGAGATCATAAGTCAGATGGTGGGTGCCACTGCTGGAAGATAAAAGACAGCTATAAAGTAGGAAGACAACTGGTATAATTTTTGGGGGAAAAAAAAAGATAAAAATATCAGTTACTCTATAGCCTTTAATTTCTTTTCATAGTTTAGGTCTTAAGTACATTATTAGATTTTTGTGCAATTGAGAGATTTTTGTTGAGAGTTTCAGATAGGGAGTGGAAGAGATTATTGGTTGGGTAATTCTTTTTGACTTAAAGAAAAGAAATAATACAGCATCAAATAATAGAACAAATAACAAAGAGCAAATAACACAGCATTGCTCTAAAGATTAGTTAAAAATAGGAATTGTAAAGCCATATATGTTGAAATACCCATATGTAACAACTTGACTTGGCTTAAGGGGAAAAAAGACTATTTGGAAAATGATTACTTTGTAAAAATGAAAATGTTATGAAACTGTTCAAACTTCTGTTAAAGAAAACATCTGATGTGATTTTTTTTTTTTTAATTTGATTAAAAAGAAAACCAACAATCAGATAAAATACTGTTTCCTGAAAGTAAACAATGTTAATTTTGCAAAAACCTCTAGGATAAAGGCTTTTCTTTAAGACATTTTTTTGGTGGAAAATAGATTCCTACTTCTACTGGTTACTAGCTGAATGTGAAGATTCTCAACTTGCAAGTGGAAAATAAACAACTGAAATTGCTTTTTATGTCAATATGAGCAATTTGCAACCGCTTAACTTGAAGAAGCAGTGTCTCCCAAGGAAGCTCTTTCTTTGTTAGAGAGCTTCACTGCTTCAGTTCAGGTACCCTGTACCTGTTCATTTCTCCTTAGCTGTAAAAAGCACAGGGCCAGGGAAGGACTTTTAAGAATACCAAATCATAGGGCATCTCTAAGCTGCAAAACACAAAGAACAAAATCTAGAATATAGAATCGTAGAATCCTTAGAGTTGGAAGAGACCATTAAAGGTCATCTAGTCCCACTGCCCTGCAATGAACAGGGACATCCACAGCTAGATCAGGTTGCTCAGGGCCTCATCCACCCTCACCTTGACTGTCTCCAGGGACAGGGCTTCCACCACATCTCTGGGCAACCTGTTCCAGTGCCTCACCAGCCATAATTTGAAAAAATTCTTCCTCATATCCAGCCTAAATTTCCCCTCTTTCAGTTTGAACCATTGTTGCCTTCTCTTATCACAACGGACCCCATTAAAGAGTCTGTTCCCTTCCTTCTTATAGCCCCCCTTTAGAGGCCATTATCAGGTCATCTTGGAGCCTTCTATTCTCCAGGTTGTACAGCCCCAGCTCTTTTAGATTGTTGTCCTCATAGGAGAGGTGTTCCATTCCTTGGATCATTTGTGAGGTCCTCCTCTGGACACGCTCCAACAGCTCTATTTCTCTCCTGTACTGGTAGTGGGGGTTGTCATGACTCCGGTGCAAGACCTTGCACTTTGCTTTGTTGAACCTCATGATGTTCTCCTGGGCCCACTGCTTGAGCCTGTCTAGGACTGTCCGGATGGCACCTCATCCGTCAGGCATGTGGACCGCACGCCACAGCTCAATGTCGTCAGCAAACTTACTAAGTGTATATTCAACCCCGGTGTTGGTATCACTGATGAAGATATTAAAGAACATTGGTCCCAGCAGTGATGCCTGGGGAACACCATTTGTCACTGATCTCCATCTAGACATGGAGCCATTGACCACCACTCTCTGGATTCGATCCTGCAATCAGTTCTTCATCCATCACCCATCAAATCCATATCTATCTAATTTAGAAAGAAGGATTTTGTGGTGTACCATGCCAAAGGCCTTACTGAAGTCCAGATAGATGACATCAGTGGCTCTTCCCTTGTCCCCTGATGTAGTTACACCATCATAGAAAGCCACTAAGTTGGTCAAGCAGGATTTTCCCTTGGTGAAGCCATGCTGGTTCTCCTGTATCACCTCCTTGTCTTCCATATGCCTTAGCATAACTTCCAGGAAGATCTGGTCCATCGTCTTCCCCAGCACAGAGGTGAGACTTACAGGTCAGTAGTTCCCAGGGACATCCTTTTTTACCCTTCTTAAAAATGGGTGTGATGTTGCCTTTTTTCCAGTCACCACGGATTTCACCTGACTGCCATGACTTTTTGAATATCATTGATAGTGGCTTGGCAAGTACATCAGCCAGTTCCTTCAGGACTGGGATGTATCTCTTCAGGACCTGTAGACTTGTGAATGTTCAGGTTCCTCAGGTGGTCACGAACCTGATCTTCACTTACAGTGGGAGGATCTTGAGTTGTTCAAAAATGGGACTTGGCAATCTTAAATTCTCACAGTTTCACATCTATTCTAACCCTCTTAACACTAATAAATCTTATTTTTCCCCACTGATTCCTTTATATTCATATTCATTAGTATGAACAAAAAGAAGTGCAATTCTCAAACTACAGATGAAAGAACAAATAAATTTTCCTTTATTACAGGCTCGTTTGGAAGCAGCTACCTTTCCCTCTTTGCCCTGTACCCACTTTATTCTTACCCTAAGTGAGAATCCCCATCAGGTTTCCTTCAAAAATGAAAAACACAATTGAAAGAGAACCCAGAAGAAAAAAAATGTTGTGGTAGTATCAATCTCTATTATTCATACTGCAAGTTATTGATTAATTTGGTTTCTCTTACTCTGTTATTGTGCTCTGGTTTTCTTCTGGGTTGAGGCAGTCTCCACAAAAGCCTTCATTACTTTCCATACATTTTATTTCTTATCTCTTCCCCTCCTTACTCTCTGCAATTGTAGGCTGTGTGCATTTGCAGTATTTGCTTTCTATTCATAGACTGGTTGAACTTTTTGCATCAAGTAGCAGCAATTTAACTGGAGACCAAAGAGTCACTTAATATAAAGATCACTGAGAATCATCAACCATTTTCTTCTTGACCTTTTCTACCAAAACAGTAGCTTCTGAGTCAGCCTGCTTTGAAGCTACAGAAGCACTACATATTGTGTTGTTGATTTCTGACTTCAAGCAATTCTTTTCTTCCATTCTCTTATTTTTAGCATCTGAAGGCTGAAATTTTACAATATGCTACTGCTCTTTTTTTTTCTTTTTCTTTTTTTTTTTTTAATGGGAACAAATGTTAGCACATCAAAAGCTCGTTGCTTTTAGCGTGTGTCACTTGAGATCACTAAAAAGAATATTTTGTATTTCTCCTTATTGAATCATAAATCGTGGGCGCTACTAAAAATACTTTTCACAGAAGTTCTAGGTTCAGTCATTTAAAAAATCTTATACACTGAAGTGAGGAACTAAGGATGAGCATTAACCCAAATGTGAAGCATTATGCAACCAAAACATAATTCTTCTATGCAGTCTGCCCATGCTTTGTTATATAGACTGAGCTTTTTTTATATATAAATTATATAGCATTTTTAATGTAGAAAGCTGTACTTTTGCATACACATGTACTTGAATGGCTCACTTCCTCTCTCTCTCTCTCTTTTTACATGCCAGTCATAAATCTTCCAAATGTGGAGGCCTTTCTGTGGCAGTATGATTCTCTCAGACAACTGTAAAATAGTTGTTCATTTGCAAGGTGCATTGTTTCGAATTTCTAGGAAAAAGATTCATACTGTATTTCTGATCTTCAGTTAGTAGAAGAAGATGGGAGGTGTGTGTTATCACCATAGGCTCATCTAGTAAATACAGATAAAGGCCACAGCAGCCCCCCTGCCACCTTAGCTGTGCTGCTATATGAATTCACATTCAGTGTAAGCAGATAGCTATCTCATGACCATATAGCTATGGCTGTAGGCAGAGCCAGCCTCTTATCAGGATAAAGAATTGCAAGTCATATATAGCCTGCACCACAAAATATGTATTACGAGTTAGAAGGACTCTTATTTTCTGTGACAATGAAGAATTCCTTGTCCTTCCACCAGGCCAGAGATGTTCACTAAGGTGTTCAGAGGTGCTCACTGAATTTAATGAACATCTGGAAGCAGTACAGTAAACATAGAGACTTCAATAAATTTGGCAGGAACAGAGAGTATAGATCTTCCAGAACTTTGTTCTATTTGCCATTCATGAAGTTAGAGTGTAACGCAATAAATAAAGATGGAATATATTAAACATTTAAAACAGGGCAGCTAAATTGCCACCTAGTGGTCTTCTAATGTATTATCTATGCCAAGCAGCTCTGGGTGAGAAAACACCCATATATATTTTCTTCTGTCAGAGCCTCGGTATTGTTGTTCACTGTCCCCTTGTCCATAGCATTAACAATGTGAAGGGATGGCTGTACATAATTCCTGAGCCAACTCAAGACATTGCTGCTGGAATTTCTGGGATGTTGGGGAAGATTGCACAGGGCATGGACGATTTAATGTAAAGGGAATCTCCAGGACAATCAGCCAGCCTGAATTTATGATAAAAAATGCTGTTGGGTAAAAGCCAATTACATATTATCTCTATTTCAAGGTTTTTTTTTTTTTTTTTTTTTTTTTTTTTGCCTTTTAGCTAAAAATAAAAATAAATTAAACATAAAAGATAAGTGTTTTGATATAAAAGGAACTAGAAAGTCTTCTTGGACTCAGTAAATGAGTAAATACTTAGGATTTTTGTCTTCCCAAGGCTCAGCCACCTCTAGTGTAGGAAGCCCTTTGCTCTCTTGGGTATTCAACCCACCTTCCAGTCTCACCCTGTCTGAGCTATCTGTTCATCTACATGTGCTGTTTACACAGAGCCGTGCAGATGGGAAACAACCAAGGAACACAAGTTGAACAATAAGTTTTGCAGTTCTGCTTTTGTGATTTGTCATGTAAGTCTGCTCAGAAGCTACTACAAGAGACTAAAAAAGTATTTCAACATGATGAGCTGCAACAGGCAAAATGTTTAGTGATTAATGCATTTTCTATCATCTTACCAATAATCTGCTTGGGATTCAGTGGGCTGTGTGCTGACAAAGATGATGCTCACAGGAGGTGGAGGCCTGGAGCGGGGGCTGCAGGCTATATCTCTTTGTGAACTCACCAGTTGTTTCAGAGATAAGTCAGTCCACAGCAGTAGAATCCAAATGATTCATCTTCCTCCTCCACTGTCACCTGCTGAGATTCAGTGTAATTAGTGGCTGAAGAGAAAACATCAGCCCAGGGAGACAAGCTGAGGACCAAGGACTGCACATTCACTGTGGTAGTTTAAGGTGTCATGTGAGTGAAAAATTGGTTTAGAGATGCTGCAAAATCCTAAAGCTTGACCCTAGCCAAAATATGTTATCTCGCAGATCACTGGTTCCTCAGTTAAGGTATTGGTATTTTCCACATCTGTCAAATTGAGCTGAAAGCCCACTAACCAAAGGCCATCACTTCCCTCATCAATCAGTTGCAGAATAGAAAACAAGGATTAGGCAAGGGATAGGACTTGAGTAGCATAGGGGAACTGTTCAGCCATAGCCTGACTGATGATTGAACACCTGGTGAAGGGGTATGGCTGGCCCAGGAAGCACAGGTGCAAAAATTTTACCTATGCTTCCCACCTGATCAGAAGGGGTGGATCCTGGGTCCACACTCCCCCTGGCCTCATTTAAGGGCTATCCTGTGGAGATAGAACGTCTTTTGGATGAAGATTCCTTCCTGAGAAGGAGTGTTCTGCAACTAGAGTCTCATTGCTAGCTGGGTGAGTTAGCCTTTTTTTTGTATGTGGCTATTGGTATTCTCAAAAATACTTTGCCTGCTATTGTGAAGAACTTGTCAGAAGCTGTTTTGCTGCTTTGTTGGGAAGACAGGTAGTAATAAATGTATTAAATTGTTGAAAGGAACACTGTTTTCCTAGGCTTCAGATTCTGTGACTGAAAAACAATTCACTGTATGTAATATTGTATATGGTTCTGTTTTGTCCCGGTATCCTTTGATGTTATTTTCAACCTGGTTGACCTTAACCTGTTCTAAGACACAGTCTGATCTCTGAAAGTTTTTTTCTCTCCCAAATACACTTTAAATGATTTGGGTTCTAAGGAGCATACAATAAAAAGTGAAATGTCAATGCTGAGCAACTGCAGATTTAACCATGATGCCTATAGTCAGTAAAATTACTCAGGGACAGGATGTCAGATAAATGCAAGGAGCTCCTCTGAAAAATAAACTACCTGTTCCCTAGAAGCTGATAAGCCATAAAATATCATCTAGAAAGCAATTGCTCACATGAATTTGTTTTCCCCAATCTGTTTCTGGACTCATCAGTGTTAATTAGGGATGATATTGACTATTGGATTTACTACAGAGTTAACCTAACATTGTTCTGCTCTCCCACAAAAGTAGTCTATTGGTTTTTCAGGTCCTTTTCAGATTGCTATGCCAAATGGCAGCTGTGTCATTCTGGAGGACATGCCTTCAGTTTCTGGGGCCTCGTGTGTCTAATAGATAGCACTGAATGCCTTCAAATACATCTGTTGGTAGCTTCTGCTGATGTTTGCAGATAAGAAGTTTTAGATCCTCATGTCTTGTTCCCATAAATAATTATTGTTCCTGGTTTTAGACTACACTGAATGGATCACTCATTATGTCTGTACTTTATCTACATATACACTTACATAAACACCAAATGTTTCTAGTGGGAAGAAAGTGTAGTCTGGTGTTACAGTGCTAGCCTTCAACAAGAGAAATAACTATTCAACCGTCATGTGTAGGGAATGTGTGGCAATTTGAGGGTGCTGAGGGCTTGCTGGTACTGGTTCTGAAATGGTTCATTGTCTCGGCCTTCTCTTTGTGGCAATGTGACTACATGGTTTTACACAGTTCAGAGCAGTCGGAATGAACTTGTCTCCCCCCCAGAAAACAACCAGACAAAAACAATGCAAGTGATACTCATAACTGAACAAGTATTATGTGGGGGAAGTTATCTGCATGGACCGTTCTGGAAGAGAGCTGCCTTAAGCACAGGCAGGCACACAGAAATGGAATTAGCTTTCTTATCTAATTAGCACATCTCAGGTTAACTGCCAAAACTGAGCTTCTACAGAAATTTCTTTGAAAGACCTTAAAGGCATGAGCGCATTTCACAATAATAAAACAGCCATGACCTGAAATAAGATCTTTGTTTAAACTTAAAATGCTTTTCATTCAAAGAGATGTAAAAGCTGCTACAACTGGAGTGGTTTTTGTTTTTTTTTAGTAACTTTCAACACAAATTGTGCTTTCTCCCACAGATATTTGACATTTAACAAGCAAGAATTGTTATTTATTTTAATTAGTTTTTACTACGTGTGCCTGCTTCCCCCAGGAATAAAACTAACTGAAGTCAGTACCCCCCCCCCCCCCCATGTTTATTTAAATGGAGCATTACGATGAGCCTCCAGTCAGCTCTGTCGTGTTCAAACAAATGTTCTGAATTACTGTTTTTCACCTGATTTCACAATCAGCTCTTTGCAACCCACTACACTGTCACTAGCAATCTGACTGAAGGCAAAAAATTTCTTTAATGTCTAAATCGGTTTATTCTGGATAATCTCAACACCTTTCAGCAGCAGTAGTATTTAAATACAGCTGAAGAAGAACAAAATAGCGTGTCTGAATTTTACAAAAGCTTTGTGTATCTGTTATTTTCTTTCTTCCTGGAATCTTATAAGTACTATGTGTGGCATTTGCACTTTTTTTTTGCCATGTCTTGCTTAAAATTTTGCCTTCTCGAGTGTAAAGGTTAGCATACTTTAAGACTGATAGTCTTTGACATAGGAAAGTGATGGTGTTTAAAAAGTTACAAAACTATACATAAACACTGAGTTTAAAATCTTGGGTCAAGGAAGCTTAGTAATGTATCTATCAAGTACACCTCTATTGTCCTGATGCTGTTGATAGAGAGTATAAATCCATGTCTTTTGGAATATAATAGGAATGAAATGACCATGGAAAGCATCCTTACTTGCAGCTTGAAGTTCATTTCCAGCCACCACTTCATATATACTCTTTCTTTCCTTTTCTATGATCCCCTCCTTCTTCCCAGTTTTCAAAGAAAGGAATATCACAGGTTGTGGATGAATTGCCTGGAGGCATTCAAGGCCAGGCTGGATGTGGCTCTGGGCAGCCTGGTCTGGTGTTTGGTGACCCTGCCCATGGCAGAGGGGTTGAAACTAGATGATCATTGTGGTCCTTTTCAACCCAGGCCATTCTATGATCAGGGAGATGGGATTAGGGAAGACAAGTTGCCTATGTCCATTCTTCATCCAATTATTTTCAATTATTTTTTTAATCCTTTTTTCTACAAAAGTGGAAACCTTTACCAGAGCACTATCTAGGCAAAATCTTCCCATGTGTATATATGTTGGGATAAAATGCAGTGTTTCAACTGTGTTTTTTTCTACGAGCACGCTAAATAAAGATGAATAAAGATTCATAGCATCTCTGTTTAAGTATTAGTGCTTTGAATACCTGGTAGATTTAAAGCTGAATAAATAAAAAATTAAGAAGTCCTTATATTTTCCAGCTGTTAGTTATGTCTTGTGATCCGGCTTGGTATGCGAGCTGTTCACCAGCAGAGGGCATTGTGCACCTCGGGGAAACGCAGATTGCAAAAGCAGTCGCAAGAGAAGGGAAAAATTCTGACCTTCTGAAGGCATTGCAAATTTTAGGAAGTTAAGCAGAAGCTTAATACAAACTGAAATTTCCAATCACAGGATCTGACGTATTTCCCAATGTCATCTCTCATCTCTGTAGCTCCTGCACTAGGAAAAACAGTAAGTGAGTTATTTTTCACTTGTAAAGAATGAGTGAAACTCTGCTATTAACTGAAATAGTGTCTTTGTTTCTGTGCAGATGAATCTGAACAAAAGCTATGTTTTTTTTTAACTTATTTCAGTTAATTCAGGACAGTTTGTTTTCATTTCTCTTACTCTTAGCTGACACAGCACTGATTTGTAGCAGCTGAGGTGGCAGACTTGGAACTACATTAGTCAAAAAGACTGGGCAGAGCTGGGAGTACACCTGCCACTGAAAAAAAGTGCCATAGATAAATACTTCTTGCTTTCATTTTACAGGCATGCAGTCTTTTACAAGCTTCTTCCTAGCATCATTGTGCCTCTTTACAGCCCTCCCTGCTTTAAAATCTTCAGGAAGTACTGCTTTCTTCTCCAGTTTGCTGATAAATTGTTATTAACGGTTACCTGCCCAAGGAGGTTGTGGATGCTCCATCCCTGGAGGTATTCAAGGCCAGGCTGATGTGGCTCTGGGCGATCTGGTCTGGTGGTTGGTGACCCTGCACAGAGCATAGGGATTGAAACTAGATGAAAAGGTGGTCCTTTTCAACCTAGGCAATTCTATGATCATTATTACTATTAATATTACTCATTTCTAAGACCTTAACAGGTAGGCAGCCTCTAATTTTACATCTATAAATTGCATTTTGTTGCAAGTCAAGCGGAACTTAAGACAGTTGTAAGAACTAAAAGGCAATAACTGGGGAGAAACACAAAGCAAGCAGTACATGTTACAGTTCTGTGCAGCTTTTCACTGCAACTGGCTCAATCTTGGAAATTAATTTTTTTGATGAAGACTGAAGTTTTTAATAATACTTCTAATAACCCCTTGACTTCAAACATGGAAGCAACATTCTCGTTGGGGGGGGGAGGGGGAGGGGATAATGTTATCTTGCCTATTCATCTTTACACTTGGAAAGAAGTTCTCTTTCTCCTACAAATGCTTTTCTGCCAAATAATACCTTGCATTTCTTGGTATGTTGACATCTCTTTTCTGGAGGGTTTTCAGGTCCTCAGAGAAAGCAGTAGAAGAGGAGAGTTCAAACACTGATGTATTAATGCATAATTCTGTATTACCAAATCTAATATGCACTTTAACATTAAGTGAAATCTTTTTTTTTTTTAAACATACATGTGGGAAAACAATATTTGCAGTTCAACCTTACAGGGGAAAAAAAAAATCTGTATTTCGGAAACGTGTTAAAGCTTCTTCCTAGGAAAATACTCAACTATCACGTAAAAACAGTTTCATCAGCAACTTTGCTAAGACAAGAAAGATGCTAACATGCAGATGAGTCATCAAACAGTGAGAACTAAAAATACTTACTCAGTGGACTGCATTATTTACATGAGGATGTAAAGAATGCTGCAGTTATTGATCTGTTTATTACATAAAGGATTCCAGCTCTTTAAGCTTGTTGATGTGTACATAACATTAAATCTCAAAATGAACATAGCACAGTACTTATTTGTCTGTTTGTAAGGTCAGTATGTACAGTGATTTAAATCTATTGCTTGAGTATTGCAATTCCCATGGGAATTGCAAGGTGATTCCCAGAATGTCATTACTGAGAAAGGTGTTCATCCAGTGTGGCCTTGCTTCCTTAAATGAATACTTCCATAGTAAATCAATAGTTTACTGTAAAGTATATATCGGAAATCTATCTCACATTTGGAATTTTACATTTAATTCCAGTCCTAAAATTATTTTATTTCCTTCCTTTTGCTTCAAAGTACCATATGAAAAATATCTTCTTATTGGAAAGAAAAGTGCCCAGATGTGTATATAGATGACACTCATAATTTAGGTTTTTTTTCCTTCTGCTTGCTTCAGAACTCGGTAAAACACTTAGATGTGAAATGTCATTGTCCAGCTAAATCTGAAATGATATTTACTTTCAGCATTGAGACAAATGAAAATGTACTTTTAGTTTAAGCTGACTAATGTTCAGTGACTTCTAGGCACCAAGTCAGTAACTGAGAGCTCTACTCAAAGCCCACCTACAGATATAGGCCCTCTACAGTTGCACACTGTTTTGATGTAAAAGCTTCTGTGGATATTTAAACTGAAGTCTGAAAACAAACAACTTGTTTCATCTTGCAAGGAAGTGATGATGGGAGGCCTTAAGAATACTTTATATCTCCTATTGCCTATATGACACCTCTTTACTTTTCTCTGAAAGTCAACTACATATTACAAACACCTTGTAGCCCAGTTGGCATTCAAAAAAGTTAATTAGCCTCATGCTTCTTAGGTAAAAACTTCTGCATCAATTATACATGTGAACAAATACGTATGAAATAAATTTACATCTGTGTACTAACTAGTAAGAAACATAGTGGAAAAACTATGCTCTGTAGCCAAAAGTTGGCCTTCCACAACAGTTTTGGATAGTTATCGTTACTACATCATTAACAAGTCTGTGATTTATGAGTGTTTTTCTTGGTGGAAAGTGCTTTTTTTTTTTTTTTAACACCGCTGTTTCTTTGTGATGGGCAATAGATGCAGGAGAGTTGCTAGAAGCCAGCCCAGACTATAGTAAGGCCTGAGCAAGAGAAATGTTGAGTGTAATCCGCATGGGGAGGACTTCGCTAACACCAGAGCTTCTGCCAACTGCAGGAACTGCCTGTCCATGGCAGCAGCCAGATGGAGTCTAGGAGATGAAGAGAAAGGAGTCTTTAAGTTTTATCTGCAGAGATCTGCCTCTGCATCACTTGGAACCAACTCCTTTAATGATGCTTGCAACTTTATTAACATTTGAACTATTCTTAAGGCACTCTATTGAGATATAAAAGTTGGCTTTTGCTCCTTTATGTTGGTACTAGGTATCTTTCAGCAAAAGACTTCTCACCTGAATAATGAGGACAAAGATAACAGCATTTCTTTATCTCAGTGGGCTGATTGTGAGGCTAAATTGGATGTTCAGATGCTATAGCAATGCATCCTAGTTTCTTTCTAGATGAAAAAAGAATTTTGAAAACAAACAGTATTCCATTTTTTTTAGCCAGTGATGATACAAAAATCTCTTTTCAATAACTGTAAACTCTCTGCATATAAGCAGAGACTTTCTAGATGGAAAAGCCCCTGAAATGTTAAGAGCTCTTATAGGGAAAGACTTGAGTTACTTGAGAGCAGAATGGCTGAAGAGGATGCTATTAAATTAATAAGTGACCTACACTGTGCAGTTCTGCAGACAGAGAAGTGACTACCAGCATGTTCAGTTTGGTCTCTTCAAAACGCCTGGAGTAAGGCTCTAGGTTGAAAAGGGATTATGTAAAAATAGCACTTCCTACTCAGCAGATCTGTTCTTGCGTGCTTTAGTGGGGAGAAAAAAATATCACTATGCCTTCACTGCTGAGCCACCCTGTCTCTAGGGGAAGAAAGTGGATTATAGTCTAGTTTATGCAACTTCATCAAAATCACCATTTTAAAGCTATGGTGTACCTAGGCAAAAGCCATCATTTCAAAATTGTGTCCTTTGAAATCAGACCTGCATAACCTCATTACCTCCAGCTGAATGGAAATAAATGAAATGAAAGGAAATAAATCCTTCAGACTGAAAAATCATGGTTGGACTACCTCCAGCTTCCTGTCATCACCCAAACTAATCAAGCTATTTTCACCCCCAGGTGGAAAATGAAAAGAAAGTGAGAGGTAATGATTATTCTTTTTTAAATATTTGGCAGGTAGACTCAGAGCATGGAGCCCATATAAGTTTCAAGAGGTTACATGAGGACTACAGAAGGCTAATAGCATGATAACAGCTGCTAGCACGGGGATGTAAGCAATGCAAACATCAGATTCATGCAGTTTGGCTAGCTTGTTGCCAAGGATGTCAGACTCCTGAGTGATGGAGAAAGCTTTGCCACAATTGACACTGTCTCCAGCTTCCAAAGGGTTGGTATTTCACAACAAACGTTCCTCTTTCTGTCTTTCAAAATAAATTTTATTAGCAGCGTAATTGTTTTTCCAGATGAGGAGGCTGTTTAAAAAAATAAAAAATAAAGGGGGTGGAGGGAAGTGCTATTTTTAACACTAGAAAGTGTATACCTAGAATCTATCCAGTGATTCAAAAGGATACTTTACTCGTTCTTGCCCATTACATACCCAGTAGAGGCAAGTGTATTTACATGTTTAATATTCAGCCAATCTGCAAAAACTTCTTTGATCATAGACGTGCCATTTGTCTTCAAAGCTGTGCCAAAAATCTCATCTCTGGATAACCTGATGTGTGAAGTGATGAATTTGTTTTCAAGTCCTTTATGGAATGCCTTCTATTTTTTCCACTTCAAAATTAAACACCTACCTAACAAGTGAGCCATCTCTTCTGGATGTTATCTTTAAATATCAAAGAAATCATACAAAAATCCTTCCCTTAGGGTTTTGCCTGACATTTCTCTTAGAAAGTATCTGAGGAAGAAAACTAATGGCATTATGTTATAGACACAATCCTTTTCTAAAGGAGCAGAAACATCTGTGTATTTCTCCTTCCCATCTGTAACACAAATTATTCCAGTGGATGTAATAACCCTGAATCATATCAGCTAAAAGTCTGGAGCTTTAGACTTAGAAACTTGATCTACTCTGCCACGCTTATTACAAATGGTCAAGCGCTAGGGAGCTACATAAGTTTGGAGGAAAAAAAAAATAAAATAAAATAGTAGGGTTGGATAAAAGCCATTTCAGCAATGGACATTTTGCAATATGCTCTGGACTGAGGTCTGTTATGTTAGATTTAGATATGACAAATTGGACAAAAAAAGTCTGGCTTTTTTTCCACTAATTGTGTTCTTACAGAATGAATGTTTTCCAAGCAACAAACAAGCTTGCAATTATTTTCTACCAAGAAAAAAATTTTCTCATGTCCCCTCAAAAAAAGCTTTTTCCCAAAATAAAAATCCAGCCAAGTTTTTTATCCAAAAAAAAGATGGAGGGGGGGGGGAAGGTGAGAGAGGAAAAACAGTAATGCAATTCCTTTATGTATTTAGAGAGTAGTATTTGCTTTGAACCCTCTGACTGCATCTTGGAGACCTTTCAAGCATGGTCTGTGTGTTTACTGAGGAAGAACTGAGTAGTCCTTACAGTACCAGACATACTATCGTTAGAGGGTTAAGACCTCTGGCAAATGAGGTATGCTGTCAGTAATATATCTGGAGTCAGCACTGTCAGCAAAGCACTTCTTTACAGCCCTAAAATTGAAGTACCCTGATGGAGCCTTTCAGACAAAAAAAAAAAAAAAAAAAAAAAGCAAACCTTGGAGCTGCAGTAAGATTCTCAGGTCCCATCAGAATTGCTCTACTGTTTTTTGCAGGCTGCTCCTTAGAGTTCCCACTGCAGGCAGCTCTTGTATGTACCTGAGTAGTCTGGGATCCACATGTCAGCAGTATGCCTCATCAGGGTCTTGAAGGAATAACTCATTTTGTGCAATTATTGGTGTGGTGGGAGAAGAAAATATACTGTCTTTTTTCCTTTTTTTTTTTTTTTTTGCCTTTAGTCAGAAGACTCGTATTCTTTGCAAAATGTATTTTTTTTTCTACTTGGGACAAATTTATAGAAACAGATTTACTGAGAAGAATTCTGACACTTTCATGGCAGTGATGCTTAGTGCAAGCAGCTAAATTTTTCTGTAGATGAAATTCTTAAAATCTCATGAAAACAGTTTTTGAACTCATCCAAATGTCAGCCCACCAAAGACAAGTCTAAACAGAAATGTCTGGATTATAATTTTTTTATTTACTTCAGGCACTGTGTTCAGTATACACTCTTTACAGTTTAATAGTGAAATAAACTTATAAATAAAATAAATTGAATAGTAAACTAAATCTTTTCACAGAAAAAAACATGACTTTAACTGTTGACTCTGATTTTTACCTTTCCTAGAATCATAAAATAGTTTGGGTTCCAAGGGATCTTAAAGAATATGTATGTGTTGTGGGCAAGGACACCTCCCACTTGATAGAGTTGTTTATGGCTCTGTCCAAACTGACCTTGAACACCTTCAGTAATGAGACATCCAAAACTTCTCTCAGCAACCTGTGTCAATTCCTCACCATCCTCTGAGTAAAAAATTTCTTCCTAATGCATAAACTAAACCTACTGTGTTTTAGTTTGAAACATTCCCCCTTGTCCTATCACAACACCACTCTGTTCAACTTTTCTGTAAGTTCCCTTTAGGTACTGGAAGGCCAGAATGAGGTCTCCTCAGAGCTTTCTCTCCTTTGAGCTAAACAACCCCAGACCTATTAGCCTGTCTTTGTTGCAGAGATGCTCCACCCCTTTGATCATCTTTGTGGCCCTCCTCCGGACCCATTCCAACAGCTCCATGCCCTTTCTGTGTTGGAGGGCCCTGATCTGGATGCATTGTTCAAGATGGACCTCACAAGTGCAGAGCAAGGGGGGACAATTACCCTCCCTAGCCCTGCTGGCCACCCCTTTTCTGATGCAGCTCAGGATGTTTGGCCTTCTGGACTTCACACACACTGCTGGTTTGTATCCAGCTTTTTGTCCACCTTTGCCTCTGCAGGGCAGCTTTCAATCCTTCCATCACCCAGCTGGTATTAATGTTTGAGGTTTTAAAATTGCCTGAACTGGATAGCTGTCATGTGATTTTGTCAGGAGACAGTTTTGCTTTTAGTATTTTCAAGTTGAAGTCTTCTCCAAAAGCTGGTAAGAATAGACAAAAATGGCAGATATGCCTGTTTTGCCCAACTCCCCTGAAAGAGGTAAATGAGGGTCAAGAGTAAAGCTAAGGGCTCTCATGCTGTGTGTCATGAACTACAAATCATTCTCTACCACCTTTGGTAAAAATGAAGGCTCATGGTACAAAAAACTGTTAGAGGAAATCAACAATATTTGGGGTTCTCTAGAGTAGCAGAAAACTATGCTAAGAGCAGATCTAGCCATGGTACAAGCTGGTCATTTCTGCTATATAATCAAACTTTTGTTTTTGTTTCAGTAAGTGCTCCAGTTTCAGAAAAAGTTCACAGGCAATTTTCATCGAACAAAGCAGCACATCAGGGAGTTCAGGCTGCATATATCTGACAAAACTCACTTTCAGTACAATGATTTTCATATACTCTGCCTCCTAAATGAACTTTGGATGCCTGTCATTTCATTTCTTTATGGTATAATCAGTTAAAAGCTGCTTCAGATGACAATGAAGGCTGATCTTGTGAAAACAGAACTGAACAAGGTGATGAGAAATTAGAATACTATTCTTGGTTTCCTGCATTTTTTCTAATTCTGAGAAATTTGTTTAACCTTGCTGATCCTCACTGTACTCTCTGTGAAGTATGGATAATGATACATGCCTATTCTACAGAGACCTGGGAAGATAATTATCTTTACATTTAAAAACTGTGGGAATGAGAAGTATCCTTACTTCTCTCTTATTTAATTGTATTAAAATCACCCTTCAACTTCTATTAGAATCTTTGGCATTAAACATAACAGAAGTGGATAGAAGTAATGAATGCCATCGTCCTTTATTTTCTCTATGGATGAAGGTGTTTGCTTATGTGAGATGACTGGCAGATCCAGGACTTTTTAGAAATGCAGACCCTATCTTCTGTTGAATAGCGGAAGAATCTCCACCAAATTCATATAACCTTTTGAGTTTACATTCTTCCCAGACAGGTTTGGGAGCTTTTGGTTTTTGCTGGCATTATGGTGCTGCTCTGGTATTTACACTGTGAAGAAAAGTCATCTAAAAATAGGCAAGAGGAATCAGTCCCTCTAGCGTTAATGTCCCAGTTGGAAGGATAACAGCAGTAGGATGCCAACTAAACACAAATCTCTCTGCAGCATTTTAATAAACTTTCCTTACTACTGTGCTGACATAAATAAGGTATTTCAAAGGGGTTTTTTTGTTTGTTTGTTTATTATGATTCAATTTTAAGATCTATCCAAGGTTCCACTGAAAATTAGTAACAATTATGACTAATGTGACATATCTTCCTCCTTCCTTTGTGCTAAAGACCACATTTCTCAAAGCAATTCTCAAAAATCAGAAGAGTTGTCAGCATAAAGATTACCACACTGACATCAGAAGGTCAGAAACCATTTGATCTATTAAAAGACAAAACTGATAGCTGAGATACACGGGTGAGATGCAGTAATAAAAATATATAATGATGTCCCTGTCTTCAAGAATTGAAGTGTTACTGACCTTTACAGTACCAGCACCTTTGGGTGTTACTGGCTTCTACTTCAACAAAAATAAATTGTATGTAAGAAGAACCCTTTAAATATCATTACATATTAGCCATAAATAAAAATGTTTACCAGAGTTCATTTTCATGTATATTTATAGGCTTTGATGTCTTCAAATGCAGTGATGGTGAGTAAGCTGGTTTGAAATCTTGGAATTTCAAACTGGTTATAAGTCAGACTTTTATCATAGCATCCTTGGAACGTAAATAGTATGCCTTCCTAAGAAGACAATTAACATTACTCAATTACTAGGTCTTCACCTTTCCATGTTGAATGAGGAGTGTGCTTCGTCTATAAATGTCTGTAAACATTACAGTCCCTGTGGCTCAGAGTCACAAATCCAAGTATTTACTACAGCCTGGGTTCTCAGTATGATTGTGTTTTGAAATCTAGATTCTGATTGAGATGTATGGTTTTGCTCCTCTGAAACAGCCGAACTAGTTAAGCAAAGCCACACAAACACTACAACCATGTACTTGGTTTCTGTTGCAGAAAAAATGATTAACCTGTGATAAAAAAAAAAAAATGAATTCTAATGCTTGAAGGGAATCAGTAAATTAAACAGAGGTTATGTTAGATTGTTCTTACATCTTAATCACCAGAAGAAAGAAGAGCTACTGTTATTTTCTCTAATGATTCTTCCTGGCTACAGGCTAGAATGTCAGAATAAAGGAAGGTAATGCATTGACTTTATTAATGTCAATGATAATAAAGATAGTAGCAAAGGAAAAGCCACAGAAAGCCTTGGGGTCACTTAGCTAGGTGATCATGTAACAGCAGCGCGCTGGTACTATACAAGGAATTGAAGGCACTGTGACAGTCAAGGTCCAGAGAGCCCAGAAATTCTATACAGGAAATTTCATAGAAATTATTAAGGATCTGGGATAAAGCTGAACTGAGCAATGTCTAAAGCTGCTTCTGTGCAATAACAGAAGAGATGAAAATGTAAGCTGGAATTCAAGAAAGTGTAAAAATAATATAAAACATATAACATAAAAAATATTCAGAATTGCTTTTAGATCTTCACAGTACATCTTTCATTGTGGATTACTAAAATCTGTTTCTACAAAATAAGACACTGCCACCATTTCCTCTTCACAGCTGAGGTTCAGAAAATAACTGCAATTCCTCAATTCCTTTTATTTATTTATCTGTAATAAAGAATGTTCTTAAATCATCCTCTAAAGAAACTGGTGACATTTTGGAAAGTAGAAGACTATCATAAAATCTATGAATGCAGTAGCCTTCAAATAAATATTTTTTTGATGTTAGAAGATGTGTTTGAACAAAGCAGAGTGTAATTAAATAGCCTTAGTTGTGTGGGTTTTTTGGGGATGGTTGTTTTTGTTCTTTCATTAATTTTTTTTAGCTATTTTCTATACATGCATATAGTTTCACCTTTAATCATAGAATCATAGAATGGCTTGGGTTGGAAGGGACCTCAAAGATCATCAAGCTCCAAAACCCCTGCCACAGGCAGGGCCACCAACCTCCATATCTAATATTAGATCAGGCTGCCCAGGGCCCCATCCAACCTGGTCTTGAACACCTGCAGGGAAAGGGCATCCACAGCCCCTTTGGGCAGCCTTTGCCAGCAACCTCACCACTCTCTTGGTTAAGAACTTCCCCCTGACATCCAACCTAAGTCTTCCCTCCCTCCACTTAAAACCATTTCCCATTGTCCTGCTATTATCTACCCTTGTAAAGAGTTGACTCCCCTCCTGTTTGTAGGCTCCCTTTCGGTACTGGAAGGCTGCAATGAGGTCCCCTTGCAAAATTAATACAGATGTATATGAAAGAACTACATGAACAAAGATCCCAAATAATTTTGCTTGTCATTATATTTTTAGCTACATGCTTATTTGTATGCTGGGTAGTTTCTAGCAGTTTCTAGTACTTCAGAGACCTGAAACCATCTGGCTGCTTTTCTTCCAGGCCTTTATTATTAACTTTGTGTTCATTACAGGTTCAGTTTGCTATAATATTCCAAAAATAAAAGTGGTTTTATTCAGGTAAATTAAAACATATGGAGAAAAAGTATAAGTTACTTCTTATAGAAAGGAAAGTTATTGAGCTTCATTCCCAGTTCTGCAGCATAAGCCTTCTAGAGAATAAGAGTGATAAGTCAGGAGGCCTCTGCAGTTACCAACTACTTAGAAGGCAATGTGAAACCAAGAATAAACATCATTCATTGACCACAGTTAACTTAATGCTGATACAATTTAAGTTTTTGTGTTTACTGCCACAGATAGATTTATTTGTAATGTACAGTGTGCTTTGAGTTCTATTTTTTCAATATGTGATATGTGAAGCACCAAAACAGCTAAAAAAATAGCTATATACGGACCTTAAAAAAGGAAGAGACAACAGAAATAATTAGTGGGCTTTTTCTCATATTAATGTTGTTGCCTATACCTTGTAAAATATTTTTACACAAATGTAGATTCTGACTGAATATATCTTAGAAAAAGCAAAAAAATACAGCAACCGAGTTTTTAAAAGCACATTTCTTGGGGAAGGAAAAAGAGATCTGAACTATCCTTGCCTTTTTTCTTGCTTCAACAGCAGAGAAGTAAGTCATAGAGAAGCAAACTTAGCACATAAAATAAATAATTATATTTTTAGTATGCTGAAATTTCAATTGTTTCAGGACCAGATTCTGCAATTGCTATTATGTGTAGCATAATATTAATGGAATACTTTTATACTGTTCTCAAGCTACACTGAAGACTTTCTTGCAACTGAAAGGCTCAGCACACAGAATTAGAAGTATTATATAGGCATAACCTTAGCCTAAGATGTAGTCCCATTCATTCCAGGCTGCTGTTTTACTTGATGAGAAGTTGCAGCCTTTAGCAGATGGATTCTCACACTATCCAAAAAGCCAGTCAAGCAAATCTTCCTTTCTCATACCTGTGTTTTCTTCAGTGAAGTTTTTCTTTTCATGTAATTGTGTGAAAAATTAAAGAGGATTTAAGGATCTTCAATCCTTCAATCCTTATGAAGACTTATAATTGTTTTATTACCAAATATTTGATTATTTACTTTTTAACCTCTTCGGTAGAAAATTGACAACTGTCAGGAAGCAGGATGAAACAATCTTCCACATGACTTAAAGGGTGGAGACTTAACATGCTTATTCAGACCTTCTGGAGTACAAAATGTTCATTCCTGTTGTTACATGTAAGAATGAATTGGCTTCAACAGGATCTTTCACTGTTAGCTAGCATCTTTCCCTTATTGCATACAGCTTAACTCAAGACTTAGCACTAACACAGGTTTGCTTACTTGTCCTTGTCTTGCACATTAAGATCCACGTGTTAGCCAAATAAAACAAATGTAAAAAAAAAAAAATCACAAATTTACTTGTTACCACAAGAGATCATAGGAAACAACCAGATTTTTGTTTGGAGGACCTTTAACATGACTAAACAGTACAATGTTAATCTCGTTAATATACGTTACACTAACATATTCACTGAAAAGTGTTGCCTGACAAATTAAATTGTGGAAGAGTTCTGTTTGGGCTTGATACTTTGAAAAGCGTGCTATCAGGGCTGAGTGCAACAATTGGCCTTGGCAGGCCTGATGAGCCCCACCTGGGACCTCCGCTCACAGTTCTGTCCATGGTGCCAGGAGATCTGCTTAAACTCAAACCACTCTATGCTACCACCTCCATCTCTGTATTGTTGTTTGGATTCCCTGGCTTCACCTTGGCTCTGGCTTGTTGCTTTGCTTTTATCTTGTGATCACTGGGTTGCTTATAGTAGTGTTAGAAATGAAACTAGAGATTTTAGAGTGGATTTTTTGACAAATTAACAGTATGCATACAGTTTTTCTCATCTTTCCTACTAAAAAGTAGAATATAAGAAACAGATAGCTAATGGATACTCTTAAGTGAATGGTAGGACTTGAAAGACTCTTAAATTATTGCACGTAGGACAGTTGATTATCCATGGAATTACATATTGTTCCATATCTAATAATATCAGGCAAAAGTACAGGAAAACTCCCAGCATCTGTGAATGTCAGAATAAAACTGAGCTATTAGTTAAGATGCAAAATATAGTAACTTCCTTCTAACTGACTCATTTAAGTGAAGCTCATAGACTGTTTGGCTTCAAAGTATTAGTCATAATGGCATATAATTTTCTCAGTTTGAAGGGCTGTGTTGCTTATAAAAAATAGCATCATAAATTTAGCAGAACACCCTCTTGATTTAAGCAAAGAATAACAAAAAATCTGTTGTTGACTCACTGTCACTTACAGCTAGATTAAAACCAACATATTTTCTTGGAGAATGTCTTGGGCTTGCAGTTTACAATCCACGAATAGGACAGAGGTGACACTTTCTACTGAAATATCCTATTCATGCTGTGTACTAATATACTTCTGAGACAAGGTACAAAATGCTAAAGAAATGCTGAAGGACGATGCATCTTTTCCCATTGGGGTCATGGAAAAAAAATGTAATCGAAGTAGGCGTTCATAATTTTTTTCTTAAATGGCTAAAAGATCCCCATTTGTAAAATATCTACTGATGAGTTATAAGACAAACACTAGTCTTCGTAACAATTACTTTTATTTTTTAACGTTTGATTGTGTAATTGAACTTTATAGTGTATCAACTGTTGTCTGGATCAATGTGCTATGTTTATGAACAAAATTTGGTTATATTATTATCAGTGATTCCAAGCCACTGGTACCCTTCCATTCTTAGGATCTCAAATTTGTTCCTAACAGAAGAAGATGAAGGCATGAGCAGTAAATTAGAAAAGTAATCTGAAAGAAGGCCATATAATAAGTAGATCATAAGAGAAATATCTTCAGGCCAATGACTATGGCAACAGATTCCAGTTCATTTCAGACATCTTCATTTTTCAGTTAAAAAATATGCATATTTCTAGCCTGTGCTTTCAATGTTTAAAAATATGAACTGAGCATAACTTATGTTCTGGCAGCTGAAATAATACTCCTGGCTATAAGCCATCCTTTGCCCACATCCAGGAGTG
Source organism: Gallus gallus (assembly GCF_016699485.2). NCBI lineage: Eukaryota > Metazoa > Chordata > Aves > Galliformes > Phasianidae > Gallus > Gallus gallus. Next base: position 109,195,319 of record NC_052533.1, on the reverse strand, counting down.
CTCCAAACATGACTGCTTCAGAGGACCTGAGAATACTGACACCAGCCTAGCAGAGGACTCCATGAAAAGTGAAAAAAACATCCTGCAGTCTCTCATCCAGATGTATCATTTTGGGTAAATATAACTGCTATTCCTGCTTAATCAGGGCTGTTAAAAAAAAAAAAAGTTTCTGCTATCATATTTCCTCTAATAAGACAGATGATAGTTGTGATGGCATAAGTGAGGTGTGAGATTTGGGATGCATGGTAGATTTCAGACATCCCAGATAAATGTATGTGACTCAAGATCCAACACATTTTATTTGGAACTGATTCTGTTTGCTTTAGAGGAGCACAATCACGATCCACAGAATGTGTAAGTGTTCAAAAGCTTAATGCAATTTATGTCTGAGAAGAGTGTATTTCAGAATCTACAGCCATGATAATCTCAGTTTCTAAAAAAATACAAATGCCTTAACAAGGTTATAGTACCAAATACCTCACTGAATTGGGCAGGAGAGGTACAGTGTAACTAGTACTGAGAGGAAAAAGTGACAAGTCTTCAAGACTGTCAAGGTCACTCAATATATTCTGTCACATTGACGTGGTCTGTAGTAAATGATGATTTACTTAAGAAAAAAAAGAATTAAAAAAATCTTTCAGTCAACTAGATCTAGAGCCTTTGGGACACATTATTCTGATCTTAATATGATCAACATACAACCACTTGTATCTAAGTCTGTTATCTGGGTTTGTGTACCCAAACTGCAGCACGTCGAAGATGAAGAGACACTATAGCTTGCAAAATTAGATCTCACCAGTCTTACAGGTAAGATCTATCAAGTTTCATCTGCAAATGTGGCACCCTACAAATGTGACTAAACTACTTCCAGAGCCAGGTCACACAAGAAAGCAGCATAGCTGCATTCCTGCTTCAGAGGACCACATCAACAGCCTACAGAGCCAGGTTGATGTTTTCCATTGCGTGTAACTGGAGGTTACAATGTGCCATGCGACTAAGCAGTCAGACAACTTCATTATAGCCTTACTTACTGTCAGCAGGTTGATGCTGTTTATGCAGGTGAACGGGCTCAACGTGGCTTTGGCACTTCATGAGAGCTTCCTGGGAACTGGAGCACTACTTACTATATATCACTGGAAACAGCATGGTAGCTGTTGGGATATATACAAGAGCAACAAAAGGGACGTTGCAATATCTAGGAGAAAAGAATTAACACCTGATACATTTTAAAAGTACAGTGAGCAGGCCAAACATTTAAGGTAAAATAACCGTTTTCCAGAAGTGATTTCATTACTTTTCCTTCTGTGTTATTTGTAATTTTCTCAACAGTGCAGTATTTTTAACTTTGAGACAATATATTAATGTGGGGATATTGTCAGTGTAGCTAATCTTTTCTTTTAGGAACATCTTAAAAATTAGCATATCTATCTAAACTGCTAAAAGAGAGATTACCCCATCGTTAACTACACACACATGTTAACGAGAGAGGTGGGATCGAGACCTCATGACAACTGCAGACCTCTCTCTACGCACTTAGGCATAGTGTACCCATAGCGTATAAGGGATGTACCTTTGTTCTGTTGGGGTGCACATTAAAAAGGAAATATCCCCTGGGCATCCGGGGCCGTATTAGAGAATGCCTGCTTCTTAATACCCACATTTGTCTTAAGGAGTTTTATTTGGGTCGAGGTTTGTCTGGCAACAGGTAGACCAAATGTTTGAGACAGGAGAAAGATACTGCAGTTCGTCTGCATTTCAGAGCACTCTTCCTGAGACAGGCTATGCCGGTGACAACACATGATACTGTCTGAGGTATGTGCTCACTGTATCTTCTTCCCAGAAATAATACATACTTTAGAGAACAGAGGACAATATCTGAGAAGTGTAACTGCTACTTATACAGCAAATGCTCTGTATGCTACACAACTGTAAAATGATCAATCAAGGCTTGTCAAAAATGAAAATCCACAAAAATAATAAAAAAAAGGCCATGAAATGAAATAAAAGGGGAAAAAATAAGAGCTGAATGCACATACTCTATTAAAGCATGAATATCAGGATAAGGCATATGAAAAGAGACGTAGGAGAGCAACTGTAGTTTTAAAACACTTGATAATTAAAGATGAAACAAAAAGTAGAATAAGATTAGATTGAAGGAAGGAAGTCTAGCAAGGTTGTGGAAACTTGAGAAAAAATAGTTACATGTAGAACAAATAAGAAACAGGATGTTGTACTTCATAAAGTTACACAAAGTTAAAAGATTTAAACATAAAAAATATAACAGCTTTCAGTGTAATTTATGGTATAAAGACACTTCTTATTTTGTGGAGTAAAAGCAAGCAACTTCTGATCTTCAGATCAATCTAAATAGATATTTAATTGTTTAGATTTCAAGGTCTCAATCAATTACTTCTTCCAACAGTAAATATCCATAGTTAAAATGCTTTGGGATGTTTCTATCTTTGTACTCTGTCTTTTTCTCTCATCTCGAAGAAAAGCTCAAAGAATATAAATATAAGGAATAATTTTTTTACAGTGAGGGTGGTGAGGTATTGAAATACGTTGCCCAGTGTTGTGGTTCATGTCCTGATCCTGGAGACTTTCAAGGCAAGGCTGGACTGGGCCCCAGGCAACCTGATCTAGCTGTGGTTGTCCCTGTTAGTTGCAGGGGAGTTAGACTAGATGGTCTTTAGAGGTGCCTTCCAACTCTAAGGATTCTATTATTCTAAAAGCTAATGCAAATGTAAAAGCTAGAATGAAAAATCAGTCTTTCAAAATGATAATGATTTGTAAGCTTTCAACATTGTCTAAAAATCTGTGTAAAATGCATGCACCATAATGTGAAATAAACAAATGAAAACATAGCTTAGATGTAGGGTTTGTTTGTTTTTTTAATATCCTTCTCCTTGTGTAGCCTTTCCACAGCTAAGCAAGGGAAGAAAGAAATCCTTACTTGGTATGGATAATACCTAAAAAATCCAACAGAACATAATAATGTTATAACTTTATTGAAATTTGACTGTAATGCAGAACATAAAAAAAAATTTTGAATAGTTTTACAAGGCCAAGCTTTATAGGCCATTTTTGTTATTGAATATCCCTGAAAATAACATTTCAAGAAAATTACTCATTTTTTTTTAAATATTTCCTGAGGCACATGAAAGTATTTAAAAACAATTATTCAGAACCACGGAACATACAGTTGAAACTGACTCAAGGAAAGCCACATTAAATGTAATGATATATAAATGATTTTTATGACCTGAAATGTGCACAAAAATAAAAGCATTGTAAACTACACATTATTTGTTACTTTCATGCCAACAGGACTACGTTCAAGGGATGCTATTTGCACCATTCTATTTTTAAGCAATTGTCATTTTTATGAAGGCCAGCATGCAAAAACTTTTTTTCTGTGAAAATGTGGAATTCAGTATACCTAATTAATCAATACACATGGCAGTCTTTATTTGGAATAGTTTCCACTATCAATTGCTATGTATATCTGATTTTCATTTCAGTGTAGTAACAGCTACATTTCTGTATTTAACCTTAATGATTACTAGTGGCAAATATCAAATTTATCTAATATTTATATACAAAAATAGAAGTCTAAAGTATGCATATTTCTACTAAACATGAAAATGCTTTAACCTGCACCAGCAGCACTGAATGAAGACGAACTAGAGTCATTCACCTAGTTCACATTTTATTTGTATGATCTCAAAAAAAATAACAGAATATCAAATCCTGAAAGAATAAGCAAGGCTTGAATTTGCACAGAAAGAAAAAACAGCAAACAAAAAAAACAAACAAACCAGCCCAATCCACTTCCAATAATTATTGAAGTTTGAGGGGCACATTAGCTTAAAAACCCATTCTTTTAATATAAGTAAAGGGATGTTCTTAATTTAAGAAGTGCTTTACATGAGATTTGAACTCAGTTGATTTATACAGAACTTTGACAGGGCCTGTCATGTAATATTTAAGCTGACATATGTTTTTAGGAATATTAACTTACAGTCAAATGAAAAGAAAGGATGTCCAGTTTGTGCACATCTCAAATTTAAAATGATGTGACAATAAATACAATTTGCATCCAGATTCAAGTTATAAACTGCAACAGAAAATATGTGCCTTACTTCTGTTTTGAAGATGGGTGAATCATACGTGCTTGAGTAGAATATTCTATTAGGCTTGAATATTGAATCTTTTTTTGAGCTTTGAGAGGGCAGAATGACCTTCCTAATCCAATGTTTATGCCCACTGTAAATGGAAAGAAAACAATATCAGTTCATGCTACAATAATTTACATGACAAAAGGTTATCAGAAAATTTCTTTAAAAACAAATGAACAAAATAAGGCCATAACTTCAGTCCCAAATGAATACTGATTAAGTACACTTTGTCTGACAAGTAAGATATTAGTTATACACAAGGAGATCTAGGAAGATGGTGGAAGGAGGAATGAAAAGCAGGAAATCTTCACGCACAATAGGCAGGAAATTACACATACTTATTATCCTGTCTAAAAATTCCCAGTGAAAAAATGTTATTTTTTTAGGACCAGCAAAAATATTTAAATTTATTAACTGAGGGCAAGTCATATTTCAATGCAAAAATGTAATTTGTCTCTTTCTTCTCTCCTCCATCTCTCTCACACAAGAGCCCATCAGCTACAGCAGTAACAACATGGCTATTCGAACCCCTCAGTCCAACTAAAAAAGGCAGAATTATTTCTCAGTCTTAGCAGAAACTCTGCCCAGTATATGTGTCCAATTAACTCCACCTTAAACTGTTGCTATCTACAGCCACTGTACGCTGCAGGCATCAGCACTTCCCCCCCCTCCCGCCAAGTGACATTCATTCCTGGCTGCTTACCAGCTATGTTTTTATGTAATTCATTTCTCGGGGCTTTCACTTAGAAATCCCGTTCCACCAGCATTCAAACTTTGGATAAAACTCAAACCCTTATGCCCCTCAGCTGCATTCTGCAATGCTTAAACCACTCCGGATTAAAGTGTTTTAAATGTCACCGAGTTACCAAAGCTGCTACTTTAATTGTAATGTATATTTGGGTTTTTATATCTAGTAGCCTTAAATCTCTACAAACTGTATATTCTCCATCGGAGCACTGGCACATCCGAGCTGGATGCCCTTCCCCCTGAGGAGAGCAGTGCCACTTTCCACTCAGGAGGCCCTTCCCAAACGGGATTTGAGAAGGTGACAATGTTCCCCTGGGCTTGTCTCGTCACAGCAAGGTCAAAATGCCCTCGAATTAGCAGCCTCAGAGAAAGTGGAACAATGTCAGACGGGCATCATTCATTTTGTGTACTTTTACAAACATCAGGCCTAACAAGCTGACTCTCCCTGGGGGGCCGGACGCTGCAGGACCCCCCCGGCCTCAACGCTGTCCCTCTGCGTTGACAAGCGGGGCTGCCTGTGGTCCTCGGCCGCAGCGCGGACAGCGGTGACAGCAGCCCCACCGCCTCGGCCCGGCACCGGCCGGCCTGGAGAAGGCCGTCGGGCGCTACGGTGATTATCCCCACATCCCCTAGCGACTGATGACGACAGCCCCTTAACGCTCTCCTCCTATTGGCTTTCGGACACGCAGAGCGTAACCAATCAGAGAGCGAAGCGCTGCTGCTTCCCCTCCCCCTTTAAAGCCGGCCGGTGCGGAGGGGGCTCGGCTGCCTGCGACGGCGGCGTCACGTGACCTTCTGTTTACATCCTCTCAGCTGTTGGGGCCCCTCCTCCCCTTGCAGCGCCTTACACCAACACAAACAGCGGCCGCAGCCAGCCGAGCCCTCTGCTGCGTGGTCCGCCGGCCTCACCTCGTTCCGTGGGCGATCGTGCGGGTGTCTGGAGCGCTCCTCCGCCTCCCTTCTGCTCCGAGCAGGGTGCCTGCTGCACACCGGGTGAGTGCCCCGCGCACAGGAGGAGGAGGCGGCGGCGGGGGGGCGGCTCCCCGTGGCTGTGCTGCGGGGTCGCTATGGCGGAGTCGGGACGGTTTGGAGTGAGGGAACAACGCAGCCCCCCCATCCGCGACTGCGGCTCCCATTGTCCGTTGGCACGCAGGCGCGTGGGGGTTGGGGCGGAGGGGGGGGGAAGGAAGAGGTTGTTTTCGCTCAGCCGGGACGGGCCCAGGCTCGCTGCCGCCTGTAGAGGTTGGGACAACACTATTCCCTGCTCCCCGCCCCGCGGCCTCCCCTTGCCTGTGCGGTGGGTGATCTTCGTCCCGAGACGGGGTGGGGGGGCACCGCAGGTGTGCGGAGCTGAGCGGGACGGGGCGAAGGCCGCGGCTGAGAGGAGCGCTGTCCCCGCGCTCCGCCTCCTCCCCTCTGTGTTTTCCTTGTTTTCCTTTTTATTTTTCCTCATTTGTTGACTTGAGGGAAACGCGGCGAGGACGGGAGGTGACTTTTTGTTTTCCTCCCGAGCCTCGGTAACCTTTCTCGGCGTGCCGTGGGCGTTGCGCCCGAAGAGGAGGCGTTTCGAAGGGAGCAAAACGCTGCCCGGCGCCGTGAGTCCTTCCGAGCGCGGCCGCACGGGCGAGGGGAGGTCGCTCCCTCCCTCCCTCAAAAGAGGCGGTGCTGCGGCGGTGGAGGGGAGAAACGCGTTGTTTACATAAATAAAGCGTGTCACGCGCAGCAACGCCGCCTTTCGCCCCGTGAGCTCCGGCGGGCAGCGCTCGGTGCTGCGGCCGAGAGCAAAGGTAACGGAGCCGCTCCCCACCGGCGCCGTTCCCGGCTCTGTTTACATCGCGCTCCGCTCGGGCGGGGGAGGAGCGGGACCTCGCGCCGGGCGGCCGCCTCCCTTCGGTGCTATCTCCTCGGGGGAGGCGGCTCGGGGCACGGCCCCCTGCCGCTGGGTTTGCCTCCTCCCCCTCGTCCCGCCGCCCTCTGCTACGGCGCGGCCGTGCAGGGAAAGTGGAGGGAGGGATCTTGGCATCTGTCTGATAGGCAGTTAGTAGCCGAGGCCTGCGTTGTGCAGCCCTGACTTTGAAAGGAGAAGGGGAAAAACGAAACGAAATGCATCCTGTGGTGAGAACAAGCGCCTCGGGTGGTGAGAGGGATTAATCCTGAGGGAGGAAAACATTTTGGGGGGGTCTGTGTGAGAGAAGAGGTGGATCTGCTGCGGTGTGTTGAGAGTGCTTGTGTCCTATCAGTACTTAATAGTACCTGCACAGCTGCTGTCCTTAGCAGGTGTTCTTTCCGTTTGACAGGTCAAAGTTAAACACAGTTGATCTGTACTCTTAAACAAGGAGGTAAGGCTGCTTCTGGTAATGAGCAGTAAACTTTTCAGGCACACAGAGAAGATGCTCAGATTAGGGCAGTCAGCACTTGAACAGATTAATGAAGATACCAGTTTTTGTTCCTGCACTCTTATGTAATAAAGTGCTGTCCAAGATGCAAAAATCTATGCTTAAAGTTAGTAGATAACAAGAGTGTATTGGGAGAGTACCTTTGTAACTGTAATTCATTATTCTTGTAAAGAAATGATAATACATTATTCTTCCCCCCCCCCCCCCCCCCCCCCCACTCATACTTTGTTCTGGGTGCTAAGCAGACCATCTCTGGAATGAGTCAAGCTTGTATAAATCGAGCTGTTTTCAACAGAACTCCTGCCTCATTTGTTGGAGAAGTTTGAGAAGTGTTTTGGATGTGTAGGTGGACAAATGAGTCAAAGATCTATCAGTATCTTAACTGACTTTGGGTGAATAAAGATCATGTAATGGTAGGAATATAAGTTACTTGACTGCGTTCAGAAAGCCATGAGAGCTTCAGATGGAGATGGGCATGTAGCCAGATGTGTTTGACAACAGTGAATGTGCCTCAGAAATGCAAGGACAAACAATTAGATGTTGTTGGGAACTCTGCAGTGAGGAGAATGTTGTGCAATTGCAGAAGTGGATAATACTGAACTTGCACTCAGGACAGCCAAAGGTTATCTCTGGATTTGTGTATGTTAAGGCTTCTCTTCCCTGAATTGTCTCAAATCTTCACAACAATCTCTTAGTCTTTCTTTCTCTTAATTGGCTTAATTTGTGGATTTTTTCATCCAACTTCAAAATTCTTTTATGTTGTTATTGTGACTTGCTCTAGATATTTAAACAGTCCATTATAATTTTGAAATACTAGATTTATTAGTTAAGTCTTGCTATTTTTATAGCCCTAATCTTGCCAAATTGGTCATTCTTATTCCTTAGTCTTCTGTTTCCTTGTTGATGACTACCCCAAGCTGCAGCTGCTCCTTTTGTAGAGGCTTCTGCCTCCCAAGAGTCTAATAATAGAACTTCACTACCAAACATGCATTGTAGTTCTCCATGCTTGTGCTGGGCTGCCCCAGAGCAGCCGTATGGCTGCTTTTCTGTAAATCTGGTGAGCTATTGCTTTGAAATATTGTGAGTTCTGAAGCCTAAAGGTAGGCTTAGCATAGATATTGGTGAAGGTGAAAGTCTCTAAAGGGTATGTTGCCTGTAGTAACTCTCCTAGACAGACTTCAAAGAACAATAATACAAGGACCAAATTTCAAGTTCCTATTGTGAAACATGATTAGTAATGCATTTTTTTTTCTTCCAGTGGTACTCCCAAAATTCAACATGGATAGGTTTCTGGAAGTCTGCGTAGAAAAACATTTATGCCAGTGGTTTTAAGACTTCCCAAAACAAACACATTGAAAGTAATTCTGAAATTGATGGAAATGTTCAGTGCATGCTGAGGAACAACCAAGAATACTGTTGTTCTTGGAAGACAAACTTCTTTACATGTAACTGTTTCATTTCCTGTGTTGTTCTCATTGTCAGTAGGGGTTTCACAGATTTACTCTTTCACCCTGTAGAACAGAACTTGCAAACAATTCTCTAGCTGATCATTAATTATCTCTGTGTAAGAAAAGTGGCTTGAAATCTACTGCACTTGGTAGCTTTAGATGCAAGCATAATTTATTATCTACTTTATTTTACCTACTTAAAATGTAAATTCAGAGATAGGAAGAATGATTGCCATTTTGTTTTGCAGATGAACAGTTAGATGTCTGACTTGCCTAAAGGCACTCTAGAGGTCTTGCAGTGGAGTCAGAAGGTGGCTAAGTAGATCAGTATACCTCAACTTTCTACGCAAGGATGTGGGTTTTTCTAAAGGAGAAATCTTGTAGTGTTTCTGCTTTGTAGAAGTGTGATCCCATTTCTTTCCTATTCCTGTATGGTGTTCTAGGCAGTAAAGTAGTTCATGCGAAATAATATGGATATAACTGTGTTAAAACATCTGGAAATACCTACTGTGCTCCAATTCTTTTTGGGCTTATTTGTGTGTTCAGTATATTGTTTAGAGCCTTCAGGCTTGCTGAATGTGAGCTGTTAAAGCAGTTGCTGCTGCTGCATTTAAGAAAATTGGGCTGGACTTCCTGAGCCTTGAAGAAAGGACAGAATTTGTGGCAGTTCAGGATGTTAAATATCTTACCCCCCCTGCCAGGAACTGAACAATTAGCTGGCTTCCATTCAGAACAGTAGTGTTAGTTTTCTTTCCCTTTTGTCCTCCTGGTACATCATGCCAAGTTGTTTCAGAGTTAAGCTTGCTACTGCAAAGTTGGCAGTGATGTGAACTTGTCACAAGGAGCCTGAAATCCCAACAACGGTGTTTTGGATTCTTAAAAACCCGAGAACCTGAGCAGCAAGATATATACCACTTCTGATGAGAAGCTTGTTGGAAGTGTTGTGAGTAACAAGCAAAAGTGAACTGAAAGTGAAGGTACTTTTATCTGGATTAACCACTATATTATGACTGCAATAGATAGGTGACTTATCAAGGATTGTTATCAGTCCTTTAAATTGATACACAAAAATATAAATCATTGTGAGGAGGAAGGCAGTATTTTAGAAATAATCATAAGGCAGTTAAAAAAAACCAAAACACAAATACCCTGCAGCCCTAGAATAGTTCAGAGGTGACATCAGGAAGTCACCATGGTAACTCTGCACGTTCTGGTGTGTTCTCGGGTGGGGGAGTTCTGGGTAGGGGAGGTGGCCCTGAACAGGAGTAAGCTGCTCCAGTTAGAGGGCTGCCTTGTGGCAGAGAAAGAGCTTGGAGCCCACTTCTTAGAAATACAGTTAATGAAAGCTAATCTTGGAGTTAATCTTTGTTTTGTGTAGTATTTAGTGAAGAAAGGATGTTTAAAGTTTAGTTCAAAATGGAGAACATTGCGTTGTATGAGTTGCAGGAAGTTTGAGGTATTTGGAGTGTTGTTTATGTGACTTTAAATTGAAGGTTATAGTTCCGTTACGTATTGCACTATGCTCCACGTTTTCTAAAGGTGGTATTTGCTCAGAGTAATGCTGCAAACCAAGTGCTTAATTTGATTTGCAATGTTACTGGAGGACAAATGGAATTATTGTTTTAAAGTGAGGTTTTTAGAGCTGAACTTGGGCTTAGAGAGCAAGTGGTTTGTTAGCAAAATGGAATGCCTGAAAGCTTGTAATGAAAATAGTTTCATGTTGCAGATATGGAAAGATACTTACCCTTTAGCAGCTTTAAATAGATGCTTAGTACTGTTATTTGAGTAGTCAGCATGGAGCTTTTAGGTATGACAGTGTCTACTGGAGGCCTACATTTTTCTGAAATTGCAAAAAAAGGGGGGGACGGGGGAAAGAGGAAGTAGTAAGAGGATAAATCCAGGTAGCCTTAAATGTTAGGCATGCTTTACTGAAGGCTGTTTTTACATATTTTTATTTCTAGATGTATACACAAAATACACATGCACACGCAACCAACCAGTTGTATGGCAGTGTAATGACTGTATTTAGTCCTGTTCATGGAACCTGGAGTGCCTCTGGGTTTTTTATTTAGGTCTCTTTTCTGGCAAAGCCTTTGGCCTATGACACATTAGAGTACATACCTGGTTCCTTTTCCAGACCCAATTGCCATATTCTTTTTGAAGGATATGTCTCTGTATGCAGTTGGAGTTCTTAGAGGGGTCTTAAATGACGCAGCAAGGATAGGAATTACACAGAAGAGGTGTCCATTGTTACTTAACACTGGCTGTTGCAGTGTCATAGGCTAAGCAGCCCATAGTTAGCAGAAGCATCTGAAATAATACCAGAGGTCTGTGTTTAAGCACCCGAATCACATCTCAAGTATCAGCAGTTTGTTGGTATTGCGAAAACTTTTATTTGTATATTTCTAAATAGCATTGCTTTTTAATCCTGTGAATAAGGATTTTTCCTTAGATATTTTTTTTAACATCTAGCTTGTTATTGTCTTTAATGATAGGTGCATATTTCTAATGGTGAATTAAGCAATTGCGAAAACTGTGTTCAGGATGAGCAGCAACAACTTAGTGATAGCAGGTAATGTTCCAGCAGGTGCTGTCTGACTGTCACTGGGAAGCTTTTTTAGTTGTTGTCTACAACTATTAATAGATTTCGAGATGAGGGGAACAGTCGAATCAGGGTTTTTATGAATATAATAGCAGCTTAAGATGTAATGAGAGGTGATATGCAGTAGTACAGTAGACACAGAATACATACGTCTGAATGAATGTTACTGTTCCAAATATGTGTATTAGTACAAATCTTAAAGCAGAAGGAACAGCATTTAACATCAAATTCTGTATTCAGGAGTGAAAGGGATCTACATTTTTAAGAGAACGTCTCACACATGACCTCTTCATTATTTATTCATATTTTTTTAATTTCAAAAGTAACACAAAAGCTGCTTCTCCGAGGTGAGCTAAGTGCATCAATACATCTTTTCCATATGTAAAATGATGAAATCATTGGACCTTCTAGTGGTAGTAGTCAGCTGGTAAGTTACATACAGACACTGACATGTCTGTGGTGTCCCTGTTTCACATGTAAAGCTTGGTCCCTGTAAACAGTTGTTTTAACATTGAAAGGAGAATTAGAATTTCGGTTGGGATAAAATGAGAAGTGGTTACTATTCTGAGAACTTGTGTTATTTCCGTACTAATATTTTCAGCAGATATTCAGGAATCACCACGTGACTTTCTTGACAAATGTTTGAATGCAGGATGTTGGAGCCACTGTCTTGGTAATGGTATTTTCAACACAACTTTTTAAATTGTAGGTATGGCTAAAATGTATGGAAATGTAAATTGCTGAAAGAGTGAACTCCTTAATCCACCAATGAGAGCAGCAAATCAAAAGGTTAATATTCTTGCAGTGCTAATACCTTCAATTAGTCAGGAATGCTATAATTATTTCTATCAAGCTATAAGTATCACTGAAGGAATTGATTTATTTTGGAGAATCTTGGGGCCCATAGTTTTCTTGTTTGCTCTTGTTGTTGATATTGGATTCTGGCAGGTGGGATTTGCTGGCTCTTCTGCTACAGCATGTGACCCTGCTGTTTATTTTCAAAACTGTCCTCCTCCTTACCCTTTTGAGAATGAAATGTGGTTCTGTTTTCATTCAGTGTAGTCACTTACTGTCTATTTTCTTAAGCACTTCTGTGTTCTTCTACAAACTAAATTTGGTGTTATTGCAGTCAGGTCAGTGAAACTGGAAGGAGGAGGCAGACAAGTTGCCAAATCTTTTTTAATAACTTCTGTGAAGCTGACAGTTTGCAGCGTTACAAATCCCGTAGGCTTTAAATCTCTTCTTATTTACCTCAGTTAATTATAACTAAGACTCATTACTGTCAAGTTTTTTGAGATTCTAAGATGTGTACTGGACTAGCTGAGTTCTCAGGAAAGTTAGTATAGGATTCAGCTTGGATAAACTGGGCTTGTTCATGATGTAACAAAGGCAGATTGTATGACTGTAGCAGCCTCTTGTGTTATATCTGTAAACTACACCTCTGTCAGGTGAAACCCCTGTGCTCATGTCTGTAACAATTTGACAGGGTAGGATTATGGGGATGAACGTGTCCCAGATGCTGTACAGTGCATAGCTGCTATATCAAACAATGACAAAGGTTCTGAACTTCCTTATCCTTGTAAAATATTTGTCTAAATGTCTTGAAATAGTCACTGAGGCATTTCAAAAAGTTCCAAGCCCTTTAGACTGCACCTGCTGTTAGTCCCATAGGTAAATTGTAACTTTGCAGCCACGTTTGCAATAGTACTTAATTCTTATTTGGAGACAAAATAAAACTATAATGCATAAACATTTTCAAGTTAAAAATGTGCTTATGTGTGTTGGCTCTCAGGGAAGTCCTATGGGGGTTTTTGTTCAATGTTGATAATGCTTAAAAGCTATGAAGATCAGGTGTGCTTGAAGTTGTTGGGAGATCAGAAGTAGGTTGGAATATTTGTGAAGGACAGGTAATTATTTGTAGAATGGTTCAAAGTACTGACTACTTAATGAGCTTTATTTGCAGTTTGGGTCACTGTCAACTCGATCAAGTTTGAATTCTTAGTAGTTCACATTTTTGTGAACTTGTGTTTTAATTTTGTGATCTTAGCTGTAGAAGCTTGTCAGTATCTTAGGCTATGTAGATTAAAACAGTGGTATAAGAGGATATGCAAAACAATACAACAAATAAGTTGTAAAACTTCCCATTGTCTGCTTCCCCATTCTCCCTTGTCAGTTGTCTTCAAAAGAATGCTCTAAGTCTTGACTACTGTAAATGAATGTCAGCACTATTGTAAAAGCATTTCTGTGCTCTTACAAGGAATTGGTAATACTTGAGTAAGTGGAGAAGAAACAATCTTGTAGTTATCTTAAACAAAACAAACACAGAATCTTAAAAATAACCAAACATGGAATGTAGCTAGTTAGAGATTCTTTTTTGGGGTATGATTTAGAAAGCAAACAGAAATCAGTTTCTCCTAAATTTATGCAAGCTTTTTAGATATGTTGGAACTTAGATGAAAAGTGTAATGCCACCTTATTTCAGAAAGCAGTTGCAGTTTTTTACTGGACGTAGGTTCCTGTTATTATTCTATATTTTCAGAATCTGGTCTTGCATCAAGGTGTTTCCTTCTGAAACAGTCCTCTTAGTTATAAAGCAGGGGTTGTTTTATTTTGTGATAGAACTTTAATCCAGATTCACTTTTTCATAGCAATAAGGAATGAGTATTACCTTCAGATACAAAATATAATTAGGCATTGATGGTGTGTGTTTTGCCATGTTCAGTGGCTTTAAGGATCAGGATGTTGAAGAGGGCAAGACATCTGTCATCATCAAAACAGAATAGGGTTTGATTTGTCTGCTAGTGACACCATTGTTTTGAGAAAATTCAAGTGAGTAGACTTGGGCAGATTGCATTTGTGAATGTAAGAACATTTGAATTACCACTTTCAAACAGGAAGCCTTCAGACATGATTTGCAATTAAAGTTTCAGAATTCAGTCTAGATAAGTTAAGGACTGGATATGTCTGTCACTTGAGCCTTAATTTAGGCACCCATGGCCAGTAGTGAGACTAAGCGTGTATTCTCAGAAGGCAGCCCCAAGCTCACATACACAGCTGATGCATACATAAATATGTAGCTTCACATGCATGTTAACACTGGCAGAAAAGATAGCTCTAGTGCAAGTACAAGCAGTACCAACTGCTTAACTCTGTTGCTGTTTCTGGATGGTTAGGCTGATACTAGTGGGGCATGCATCCATGCATACATACAGTGTGGATCTCTCAGTTGCTGGGGTTAGACACCTGTTCTGCCTGTAATGGGCCATTGGATGTGCTTATTCTCCGTTGTCTCTTTGTATGCACACACCTATGAGCAGCCCCCTACCTGTGACACCCCAGGTTCTCCAGCACTGGCCTTAGACCATTCGCTCCAGGAGCTGACTCCTCCAGTTACCTTGCTCAGACACTGACCCCTGCCCATCGTCCCCAGGTGGCCTCACTTGCCTGTGGGCAAGTCCATTTTGGTGCTCCTTGTGACCTGACCTGCATATGCTCATCCCCTTCTCTGCTGGCACCAGGAACACTGTTTCCTGTGACCTACTACCACATGGGACCCAATTGCAGCTGTTGAGACTTCTGTACATGCAGAATAGAGCCCTGTACTTAGAAGGAAGAGTTAGGAAAAGAGTTAAGTGAAAAGACAGGACAGACAGTGGTGACTGGGGGAGTACAGGTAGACACTGACCAGCAAGCTACTCACACATGACCTGTCCCTTCTGTCACCTTAGCTCTCAGTATTACCATGCATAACAGCTGTGGTGTGATCCCCACATGCTGTTCCCCTGTCTCCCGTGATAAATATGAGTCCTTGTAAGCAGCAGGCTTACAGGTGCTCTGGAAAAGGCCCAGTGATGACTGAGGTGGAGCAGTCAGTGGCTCTTGGTGGAACCCTGGGAGGAACTGCAGCAGGCTGGTTGTTTGGGCTCCCCTGCTTGCTAGTGTGCCTGCTCTTTTGTGTGGTAAATAGGTGCTGTCAAATAATGGGTTTAATTATTTGCAGGTGTAGTTGAAAATGTATGGTAGAAGTGGCAACCTGGCCATATAGGCGTGAATTAAAGTGATATCGTTACAGAAACCATACTCCACCTCCCAGTGTGTTTTTGTTCCTGTTTGTGGCTTTGTGCTTTAAATGGGAACAGGGAGAATGCTAGAACAATCACATGAAACTTTGTGGATCAGTGTTTCGTAATGGGCTTTGATGACAGTACCAATGTTCTAATTCTAGTTTGTAAAATAAGGAGCTGAATTTCGTTTTGTTTTCCTGGATAGCTCTTGTATTTGCATAGGGATTTTTTGGGGTAGATTTTTAATATGCATTTAGTTCATACTTTATTTGTAGATCTTGAACATTGCAGTAAGTCAATGATTTAGTAAGAACCACATGGGGTAGTTGGTCTCTATATAAAGTAGGCATTAGACATCTTAAAAAAACATGGATTTGTTATGGACAAGGTTGAGCCTTTAAGTAATAGCTATTGACGTATGAATCAGCATGCATGTAAACCAGTTCTATTTCAGAAAATGAGTGGATCCACTGTGGTGCTTCTGGAAGCTGGCAGTAGTGAAATACTGATGATGAAAGTTGGGATACAAGTGTAAGCCATGCTCATACATGCCTCTTGAAGATTACAGGCCCAAGTAATAAAGTATGTTAAATAAATATCTTAAAATATACTGTTATATTGTACTGGACCATTTTAAGAATCTAATAAACAGGATCAAGACTGAAAATTCTTTAAGCAATGTCTTATGGAGGGGTACATAATAAATAAAACTTGATGTTCTTAGGCTGTGGAAGTAAACATTTTGATAGTATAGTACTGAGTTGTTTATGGTGTTATTGCATGCTGTTGTGATGCATTTGGAATTATGTCTAAAAGACCACAAAATACAAATGTTTTATAGTATGCTTCAAGTTCAGTTGCTGATTTTTATTATTTTCTGGGGGGAGTGCTGTAAATACATAGCTTTGGGATGAGGTTTCAAGTGTCAGGAATGTAACCATCTTCTATTTTTACTCTTGACCTCATTTCTATTTTCTTTTGCTAAAGGCAACAGACTTATGTTGTTCTGTTGCTGCTGGAAGTGAGTTATTTAAATAACTTGAAATGTTTATGCACAATAAGCTTTTGAACTTCAGCACAAGCTGAAGTAGTGAATTTTCTGTCATAAGCCACATTTATCCTACTGAAAATTATGTGAACTGTGACTTGATCCACTTAAGACTGTAGCTGCAGAAACTGTATGTGTGTTAAAAGTTCAGGAGACTGTTTCAGTTTGTGTACTAAACCTGCTTTGTAACTTATTTTACAAGATGTATAGCGCTCTCCCTCTCCAACTGACTGCTTTACAGAGGTGAAGGAGTTTCATTTTACTTTGTGGTGTCTGGTTTGCTACCTTCTGATCGTCACCACAAACTAAATTATTTTCATTCATGAAGAGAAAAACTTGTTTTTAAGACACTTAATGTTTGACTGTTTCAGCTCTTATAAGCCTGCTTGCAAGGAATATTCTCTGTTAAATATTGCTTAGCAGAGCTGTTTATTGTGGTGATGAGTTTTGCAGCTTGGTCTTTCTGTAACTTACTAATTTCTGTAAAGCAGGTACATGAAAGCAAACTCAAGGTTCTGTCAGACATCTGTGTACACAGAGAATGCATATCCGTCTTCTGAAGTCTCCTGATGATTTAGTCTTGCTGGTGAAGAAGCCAACATTATCTGGTACCTGCTGTTTCTGTGAGTCTGTTAGATTCTCCAGGGTATCTTTGTATGACAGAGCAGCAGTCCTCCAGTTTTTACTTTGAAGACTTAAAATAGTTGTAACCTGGGAGCAGCAGAGCTGTAGGAATCCTTTTCAGTAGCTAAGTCCTTCAAGGAGGTTGCACTGTAAGAGAATTGTTGGTGGGTTGTTTCACGGACTCTGCTGGATGGAAGGATCAGAGCTTTTCCATATTACACTGGGGCACTGAGTTAAGATGACATTGTTTTGAGATATTCCAGTGGGACTTTGGCAGGTCACTGGGACATCTTGAGCTCCACAGAGGTGAGATCACTTTATGCAGCATCATGCAAACAGCAGGATCAAGCCATAGCTAACATTCCCTCATTAAAGTATGCATATAACTTCTCCATATTTTGTTAGATTTTTATATGCCTATAACAACTGATGTATGGCTGACTGCTAATGATAAGCGTCAGGGTGGCAAATTTGTTTTGATGACATACTACTTATCCATATATTATGATAGAGTGTGTCATGCTGCTCTGGTGCATTACTAGGGATGTGAGACAGCTTTCCTGTCTTTCTGTGGGATATAATTAAGAAAGGTCATCTAGGGGCCTGGAGGATATTCTAGGATGTGAAAACTGGAGCTAGGTCTCTAACCATAGTGACAACTGTCATAAGCATAGCCTGAAATAGAGAGCACGGTTGAGGGCTACCTCTCTGAGGATATAGAGCTACTTTAGTACTCTTATGGTATAGATCTACACCTTTAAATTTCAGGAACTAGCCTGCACTTGAGGATTCACCCCAGTACTACAGACTACATTGTTGAATTTCCCAGGTGGAAATGCTGAATTTATTTCTTTCAAAGTAGGTATTCAAAACAACTTTATGGTGTCACAGTTCGGAAACTGTTTTAAGAAGAAACTTCTGAGGCTTACAGAGGGTTCTTTTTTATCATCTAGATTTTGAGCAGTAAAGAGAACTGAGTTGCATTATGGTGGTAAACTGCAAATTCAAAGTTCCACTTGGAAATGCTTGGATTTTTATTTGTTCTATAAAGGAATGAATTTTCAAGTCTTAATCAGTAAATTTGAAAACAGGCGTGGCATACAGAACTTGTGTGTAGAAAATGCTCATTTTGACATTCAATCTTGTCATTGTTTGAAGAGGGTAGATCAAATTTCAGGTGAGGAATGAAGCCAGTTTAGAAGAAAATATTGAAAAAAAGAAGTATCCCAGCCCGAAGAAAGGAGGAGAGAAATTTCTAGGTGGAAAATAACCAAAATTCATTTTTTTAATTTTAATTAAAAAAAAACACAGTTTACAGGAACTGAAAACAAATTATGAAAGTTAAGGGGGGGGGGGGGAAGGAAAGAAATCCACTTGTACAGGTACAGCAAAGATGGTCCAAAAAATTATACCACCTTGTGTAACTCTGAAGGTGGAAGTAACTTTACCGTGAAATCTGCGCTGATGTCTTTATCGCTGCTCATACATTCGTGGAGCCATGAGCCTCAGTGCATCTTCTGAACACATCAAATACTGTAAACAGTACTGCACTTTTTTTCAGGGGACTGGAGAAGGAGAAAGAAAGTGAAAGTAAGGGCACACCTGGAATCTTGTATAAACATCTGTTGAAGGCCTGATCAGGAGGATCAGGGTTTAAGCTTACATCAGACTTGACAAACATTTTCTGCCCAAGTAGGTCAATGCAATTCAGGTTAAGTCAGAAGTCATAGCTGTTTACATTCATTTGGCTTAGCTTTAATCCTGTGGTCTGTTCCTTTTTCCATTGCTATATTGCAAAGAACCTTGAAGTATGCTACGAATGGTGTATTAAATTGGAGGACTGATCATACTTGTTTTTGTATTTGTTTCTGTTGAACTTGAAAAGCTTCTTGAAATGATCTACATGGACAGGTTAGGAGGGAGTGCTCTTGAGTGAGATGAGTCTACTAGATTAAAAAAAAAAAAATTAATGGCGTTTCTAATAGTTTCTCTAAAGTCACCAGTAGTATGCTGCCATACTCTGAAAGCAACCATTTTCTTCCTTTCTAACCTATTTGAAGTGAGAAAGCAATAGCTGTGGAAGAGGGCAGTTCAAGTAGCAGTTATTCTTCCCAGAACATCTAGACTTTGTTGCTTCTAGTTGTGCTTTAATAAGAAGACATGAGTACAGAAGTTCTGGAACTGTATATGAAGACTTCAGTTTTGGTATCCAACTGTCAATTCTAGGTGTTTTTTTTTGAGTCATGTATTACAGTTGCTTCCAGCACACAGTTCATATTTTGGTTTTCTCCAATTTTTGCATGATGAAGGAAGGCAGTGTTGTAATTTCTTTGTGGTTTTGAGTTGAATTGCCACTGCTTATGGCACTTTTACAATACTTGGTAGAACAGAGGAAGATAAATGAAAAATGGAATACTTTGCTTGTAGAGAGTCATTGGAGAGGACAAGAATAGGCAAAATATGATCACATTCACTATTAGTTTCTCTCATTACTATAACTGACTCTAGTAGAAGCAGATTTAATACTTGGTTGGTTGCCCAGCAAATTTTAAGCATCTGCTGGTGAGATTAAGGTTGCCAACTTCTGCCACGAGGAAACAAACTGTAAAATGGACTGTATTTTTTTCAGTCCCTTGTGTCATGTCTGGTCAGTTTTCTCCTCTTGCAGGGGAAGCACTTTTCAGGAAACTTAACAGCTGGTTCCTGTATCTAATTTTATTAGTAGCTTTGTGGTTTGTTTTTTACCTCTTCTGTGTGTGGTTCCCCCCAGAAGAGGGAAGGCTCACCAGGGAACTTTGCATGTCCCCTTTGAACTGCAGGGAATGCATTGCAGTCCAAATTCAGTGTGATGAGAGAATTTCAGAGATGATGTGTCAGTGACAGTAGGATTTTCTCAGACTGCATTAGTTCTGAGGAGCAGATGTGAAAATATGGATAACAGCATCTATTATACTTTGTTTTGGTTTTCATCCTTTGAAACCAGATAGCAGTCGAGATGGGCTAAAGGACATGTCAATATTACAAAATGCTATATATTATTATATAGATCTGGAAAGGGCAAGACTTTATCTATCAAATTAACTGAATAACTTTTCTATGTGGTATTCAGTCTAAGACAAGTGTGTGGACTTTGCTGACCTGAGCCAGCATTAACGTTAACTTAAAATATAAATATACTTGTAAGGCTTCTGAGCTGTGCAAAATTTGATTAAGAGCTGGCAAATAAAACTTGACAAAGCTTGTATCCAGTTACTGACTTCTCACGTAATAGTGCGTGGCATGTAAGACAGTTAAAATACTCTCAAGTTATGGTTAAAATAAACTTGCCAATATTTCTTAGATTCACGTAGCCCAAGAACATGTGTTCAATTAATGTAATAGTATTTGTTTTCACGTGTTCTTTTAATAAACCACAACCCTTCCCCCCAGAAAGCAACAACAGAAAAACCCCAAGCAACCAACCAAATTAGAAAATAATTCAGATGGGGAATTCCAGTGAAACTGATTACAAGCAAGTTAGATGCAAGTCAGAGGTATTGTGATGCAGTTCTGTGGCCTTTTACAGAAGCTGAAAACTGTTGACCTTTCATTTTTATTGTAGATATGAGAAATGTTAAGGTAAACTTCTACATTTCTTAAAATACGTAGAATGAGAAACAGATGTTTAATTAGTTTTAATCAGTGAATGAACTTCTTAAAACTTCATTGACATTCTAATTCTTAAACTACAACTTCTTCTGGATGCTGTATTCCAGGGATTTCTAAGGCTAAAGGTAATGACTGCATTTCATTAATTTTAGGCATCTTTCTCTTCTATGAATTTCTGTATCTCTATGTAAAATAGTAATTAGAATGCTAGTTATGCTGTGCCTTGGCAGATGTTGCAATTTAGGTATCTGTAAGCTCCACAGAATGCTTTCTATAAGCTTTGCAGTGTGCAGCTACATCAAATGTTTTTACCAGGGCATGTTCTACTCTGCTTGTTTTGATCCTGGGTCAGCTGTCAAAAGGACAGCACTTGGACTAACTTGCCTTTTATTTTCCTCTAGCCTCTACCAAAATAACTTGTGTGGGATGGTTTCATTTCTGTATTTAAAACAATAGAAAACAAGAGACTTTGTGTGTCTCTTGCCTCTGGAAGCAAGTAATTTTACTTTCATAAGGCAAAAGCTTATAAACAAGCATTGGAAGGAAGTGTTTATGCCTTAACAAGGTATTTCTCTACAGCACAGGAATTCATTGTTCGTGAAAAGACCATAACTTACTGTGTTTTCAATGCATGTCATCACTTGAAAGTGTGGTGCCACTGTAGTAACTAACTTTCACTATCAGATAATCCCAAGAACATAAAATTAGACAATACCTAAATTGTTTTACTACAGTGACTACCTTGAAATTACCATGTGTTTTCTGTTGCAAAGTAATTTCATGTGAAACAAGATATCATCTCATAGAAACTATAAAGCTTTAAGTTGAGAGAAAGGGCTTTTTTTCCTTCAGAGCAGTTTTGCTTGCTCACCAGAGGAATACAGAGATGGTGAAGTTCTCCATCTGCTGGCATGAGGTAGTGAATGCATTCTACAGGTAGGTCTGGAAGTGCTGTTTCTTAACTTTAGCAGCTGCATTAATCTTTAAACATAACAATCAAGTTTTTGCTTTTTAGTTCAAAATCTTTCTAACTGCATCTCTCAAGGCAATCAAGAATCTTGTAGAGTGAAGGGATGGCAAGAGCTGTTGTTTTAGTTGCTGTTAATTTTAACTAGTTATACTGGTTTTGGCTGGGATAAAGTTAACTTTCTTCATGGTAGCTCATTTGATGCTGCTTTGTGGGTTGATGATACTGTTGATGACACTGTTTTATGTGTTGTTGAGCAGTGCTTATACAGAGATAAGATCTTCCCTGTTGCTCACGTTGTCCTGCTAGTGAGAAGTTGGGAGAAAACTCAGCCAGGACAGCCTACTCAGACTTGTCAAACAAATGTGTATCCAATACCATATGGTGTCATGCTCAGCACAGATAGGCTTTTGCAAAACAGGAATTTGCTGGATTGTGTTGGAGTAATTTTTGATGAAAGGTTACGTTCACTTCAGAAATATCAAATACATTTGTTTGAAGAAGCAGATGGATTTTTATTTAAAAAAGGTGGTACTAAATTTGATTAAAGAATCAGTGTGTATATGTGTATTTTTTGTGTGAGCAACAATATCATATCTGGGTTGAAATAATCCAGACTGTTTGTGGAATGTCCCTATTTTGTAGAGAATAGTTGTAGCCAATATTTTTGTTTGTAGCATGCAGAAGTGAAGTAATGAAGGTGTGGTGCTTGCTTATTATAAGGGAACTGTGAGGTCAAGGCCTGAACCAGTGACTGAGTACCTGGTGAAGAGATGTGGCCACCTCTGGGAGCACAGGTGCAAGCAATTGGGACATGCAAATGTCCACCCCTCCCTGACCTCATTTAAGGGCTGGTAGCTGTGAGGGAAATGTCTCTGGAGATTGTTTCCTTCTGGGAGTTTTCAGTGAGCCCTTTGCCTTTGTAACAGAGTAGGCTGTTCTTTCCTTATTACAGGTTTTATGACCAATACCTTTCACAATTTCTCCTAAAATTGGTTGGAGACAATTTCATACTTCTACTTGCCTGATACGCTTAGGTTCTTCGCTACATGTTTAACATACTACTTGTCATTATACCTTTAGAATGATACTTTTGGAAATAAAAAAGTCTACCTTTTTATATTGAAAGACGGTATTTTATAATATAATTATATATTCTTCTTGAGAAAAGTCTCCCAGATATTGGCAGAAACAACTAGTGTTCGGACTTGAGTTGTATATTATGTTTGATGTATTGTTCAACAAATAAAACTAGGTAAAGGAAAAGAGGAAAGTAAATTGACAGAAGGGCTAAGATTCTTTGTATTTTTCTTGTTATTTTGGTTAAGATGGAATTGTAAGTAATATTAATAAACTAGCTCATTTTGGGTGAGCTATTCATCTATAACTGGTGGATTAAAACCATGTTTTTCTTTCCAATATTCAGTTCCTATTTTGCTGATAATTTACGTAACAAATCCAGATGTTAACATTTTGAATATCAGAATTCAGTGGTTAGTATCATAACTGCAGATAAAATACCATTCTGAAGGAATTACTTTGAAGTGACTGTTCTATGTAGAATTCGTAGAACTTTCTAGTCACTTAAAATCTTGCAAGCTAATAACAGGTTTTAGGTACTGAAGGAGAAATAGTACTTGTTTAGTTCCTTTAGATCCATTAGGAGAATTTCAGGATGGTTCCCAGTTGCTGAATCCAGAACAGTGCGGTTTTCTACACCTGTATTCTGGTTTGACTCAAGTGAATATCTGAAATGCATCTCATGGTCATTACCAACTGCCTGGCTTTCTTTGGCATGATTGGTTTCTGAGCATGTTAGCTCAGTTCCTTTAAAGTTCAACTAAATTTGTGTGTGCTTCATCTGCTGTTTGGTATTTAGTTCTCCAAACTTGTCCAGAGCTAGTCCAAAGATGGTTGGCTCCACAAATGTAGTAATGGGTGAGAGTCTCTTAGTACTATGTTTTTGCAATCCGTATAAACTCTCATGCTGTACTGCTTGCTAATGTAGACAGACAGTGAAATATTAAAGTTAAGCTGGAAACATTGGATTGTGTTGATATGAATCTGAATGGCAGATGTTTTTTTGATCAAGTACTATGTCCAGACTATAATAGTTCTTCTTGAAGTGGTCCAATGCTAACAATGTTTCATCACCCTCTAATAACTGTTGATTTATTTCTCTAGAAATTGAAGTTATGTAACTTTCTTTTTTTCTTTTTCCCCCTCAGGATTCATTTGTGATGTGCTTTTGAAAGAGCAACGAAGGATCTGTTACTAAATGCTTTTGGGAAAACTCTCCTCCTGATGTATTTTGCAAACTAATTGAATCACCATAGAAATTCAGCATGGGAGGAGCTGTGAGTGCTGGAGAAGACAATGATGACTTAATTGATAACTTGAAAGAAGCTCAGTATATCCGCACTGAGAGTGTGGAGCAAGCCTTCAGAGCAATTGATCGTGGTGATTATTATCTGGAAGGATACAGGGACAATGCTTACAAAGACTTGGCCTGGAAGCATGGAAATATACACTTGTCAGCACCTTGCATTTATTCTGAAGTCATGGAAGCTCTGAAGCTTCAACCTGGATTATCTTTTCTAAATCTGGGTAGTGGAACCGGATATTTGAGTACAATGGTGGGATTAATATTAGGTAACTTTGAAAATATTTATTTTAATACACTGCTACTGCAATAACGTATTTTTAGAAGATTATACAAGCCTTGTAGAACTTACACTTCTTTAAAAGTAATAATAATGATACATAAAACTGGATTTAAAAAAAACCTATTTTTACAATGTTGTATGTTATCTATAGGCTGTAGATAAGCTGTTATCTACAGATGCTTCTGTCCACTGGCATTTCACAGTGTTTTGGAGGAAGTTTGTGCTTGTCTTTCTGTAGCATAGAATTTTAATGTGAGAGGAAACAGCCTTTCATTGCTCAAAAGGGAAAAGCATAGAGGAGCAATCTGAGAGCTAAAGTTCTCGTTTGCATTTGCACTATATTTCTTCCATAAATTGCATAAATATAAATTGTATTGGCTCATGACTCTTGAAGAAACTTAATTGAAAACTAAGTGTCCTTCAGCATGCAAACAATTCTTTTAAGATACGTTTATTGAATTAGTGAGGAAGTTCAGGGATGTAGACATAAGAGTGCTTAAGCTCTGCAGGTCTGTAGGTTTTGAAGCTATCTTACTTACCGTTATGTTCTTTATTCTATCTTCAAATTCACCTTCGTTATGTAGAAAGGGTATAATGATAAATTTCTGGTTAAATTTAAAATTTTGAAACCTATCTTTAGAAGAAAGAAGGCTTTAATTTTCTCCCCTCAATGTGATACTTAGAATACAAAGCACTTATGCTAGAAAGTATGTTTATATTTCATGTATGAATTTCATTATATAACTATTTATTTTAGTACATAGCTCTTACAGGTGTAATTTTAGTGAGTATTAAATGGATTTTTTTCTGTAGAAAACCTTCTAGCAGGTCGTATGTTTTGTTGTGTGTTGATAGACAACACAAATCTGAAATGTGAGGAGCTGGTTTGATAGATTTCAGTTTTTATCATTCTCACTGATTTAAAAAGTAGAAATTGTCCCTAATACATACATAACAAACTTCATTTGTTGGCATCTCTAGCAGCGTCTTTTGTTCCAGTTAATAAATTCAGTGGCAAAGGTACTGTTCTCATGTGGAAATAGAAATTATGTTCATTAACAAGTAAAAATTTAAACTGAAGATACCTGCTTGAATAGAGTTCCTTTGTACTTTTGGAGGGTGTTTCTGTTTAACAGAATAGATTGGAATATTATGAGTTCAGTTCTGTGCTAAGAGTAACTGTGTAATAGTATTCATTCATTTGCCTGCTCTGTGTAAAGCTTTGTTCTTTCAATATTCCTCCTGAACTGTGATGTTCAAGAAATTGGATCATGTATATTGCACTTGTATTCATGTACTTCACCTATTTTGAATGGCTTTTCGTTACCTGTTGAATGCTCCTTTGCTAGATCCCCATCAAGCAGAATACTTGTCTTTCAGAATGTTATATGTGGAGTTTAAAAAAAAAAAAAAATTAAAAAGAGAAAAGTCTTGTCTTTGAGTATTAGATGGGCTGACAGCCCCCTAAGGAACACAGGTAAGCTACAGCTGTTCCATGTTTCCAACTCAGATGCTGATACATCCTTAGCAGTGCTGAGGAGCCTGGAGCAGTAGCTGTTCATCTACATTTAGAAGCAGGCTTCCCATGTTTCCACAGTGCTTCATTTTCTTATTTTCTGCTCCCATTGATAAGATCAGTAATTATGTATAATAACTCTTCTTTATT
This sequence comes from Gallus gallus, assembly GCF_016699485.2. Classification (NCBI taxonomy): domain Eukaryota; kingdom Metazoa; phylum Chordata; class Aves; order Galliformes; family Phasianidae; genus Gallus; species Gallus gallus. Next base: position 109,169,265 of record NC_052533.1, on the reverse strand, counting down.
TTAGTGTTTTAAACCGTAAAGGAGTAGAAACATAAATATGCTTCTGATAAATACATATAGATACGTACTCCAAAAGTAATACATCCTACTTATTTCCATGGAAAATACAACTGATACAAAGAGCACAATCAAGCTATTTGATAGAGCAAATTCTCAGCTGCAAAACATTATTTTTTAGCATGGTCATTGCCATTAGCTAAGCATTTTTGCCAGTGATGAACAAGAGTTTGCATGCAGTGCTCTCAAAATCTGCACCAACAGAGATGACCTTCTGTCACTACTGCTGAAATGCACCACCCACCACCTCACTGTGTTCACTGCCGCTGTTTGGTTTCTGTGAACATTCAGCAAGCATCAGTGAATGTCAGTGGCTGCCATTTTTTCCACATGAAGGAATTAAGTGATGCACCTTTGCTCCATATGCACTTCCATGTCAGACTGCTGCTCTGCTGCAATCTGTCTCACAGCAACAAAATGGAATATTGGTGGGAAGGCTCAATCTCTGACATACTATTAATACCCACCTCTGACATTGTGGGCCAACATAATAAAGCAGGAGGTGTTACTTTTGGAGCAGACTTTGTGTATGCATATTTAAAAGCCCACCTGTTTTTAAACAAATTTCAGTATGCAGTGTGAATAGTAATGGAGAACCACATGTTCTTTGACAGTAGCTGGGTATCTTCCAATTTGACACTATAGTGGGTATATTTTTTGCCGTGCTGTCAAAATGAGATTAAATTAGCAAGTGGTAAGTATAATGATGTGTGTGTGGGGGGGAAAAAGTTCTAAAGAGACTAACTGTTGATGCTATTAAAGTACATAATTCAAACTAGATGGTGGAATTGTGTTGAATTCCACTGAAAGAGATCAGTTCACTCTGGAGAGTAACGGAAAAGTTGGTTTCTGGTTTTTAAAATGAGTGACTCCTTGACATCTGCAAATTTACTGATGAAAGAATAGAATCTACTTGTATTTCTGTTCATATTATGGTATATTACAACATGACAGCATGTTGCATTCACAGATTTAATTTGAAATTGCCAGGGCATTTACAGTTTCTTAGCTCTTTGTTGTCTTTTTTTTTTCAAAATTGAGTATTGTAAGGAATATGAGTAATTTTGGGACAGGAGACATCAATGCATTTTTTTACTTTAAGTTGCGAGACCAAAGGAATGGCAATTTTAGTAGAAGAAAGCATGCATTGGATGCTCCTGCATGTTACAGAACTGCACCTATGCTGGTTGGGAATGTGGTAGGCTGTTATTGTGCAAGGGACCATTAAATAAGCATTCCTCTTAGGGTATCTTTTGTGGTGTTTCTCTTAACATGATGGTTGATAAATTTAAATAGATGTGACTGTCAACAGGAAGTACATGTTTTCACAAGTTGAAACCCACTGAAAGATCTACCTACCTCTTGGCTGACATTAGAGAGGTCTCACAAGCAGTGCATATAGCTTGGTTTTATTTCATCTGATAGAAAATATTGTGTTATGTTAAGAACTGTAATTAGTAATCACTTCAGTGATGCATAGTAGGTTTTGTTATATTGGAGAAAAAGTTTTTTCAGCAACTTTTTTTTTGTAATTGGTGTCTTAAGAAAACTATTTCTTTGGAATAACACCTTTGAGCTAAATACTTAAGCAAGGTTTAGAATTACGGATTATATAAATCTAAATTTTGTCTGGTATTACTGATATTTGCTTTCTTTTCTTTCTCTTCTCTCTCCTTTTTCCAGTTGTGTTCCAGTGACTAAAGTAACTGGGCTACCGACTATATGTTAAATACACACATAAAACTTCACAGTGAATATGTCTGATTCAGACTCTTCCCTGATGTAGAAAATAGTTATAATACTGTCTCATGATTTCTTCTTGTTCCTGAAAAATAGCTCTAACTTTTAGCACACAAATTAACTTGGAAATGTACTTGGATTTGATTGCAGGATCAATCAGTGCTGCAGCTGTAGTGGTATTGTGATGAATGAACATAATGTGGCCAGTTGCCATGTTCTAGGTGGAAGTTAAATGCTATCTGAGTAAAGCAGGAGCAGACTTCTGCAAAATAGAAGAACAGATGCAATTGTGGGAATATAAAACAAAACCTCTGAATTGTCAGAAACTAAGGAAACCTTTTAAAATTAAAAGAACACAATAAGAACTAAATCATAATGTGAAACTGTTGTCTTCCAAGTAAATAACTTGTTGAAAAGGAAGTTGTTCAGACTGTAATAAGTCAAGATTTTCTGCATCCTTATGATTAAAAATTATTTATATAAAACTGTTTTGCTGCAATTCTATTACTGTTCTTTATATTTTTTCCATCTATTGACCTTTTACCTTGTTTTGTTTCCTCTTAAGCATCCATAATGCAGATACAAAAGTATGTTTGCATAGCTGTTTGGAGACTTCAGTGTTTATGTGATGTTCCTACTTTTACAGGCAAAAGTACAGTATTGTTCTATATCATTGAGCTGTGACTAAAGAAACTGCTGTTTTTTATTTACAGGACCTTTTGGGATAAATCATGGAATAGAGCTTCATTCAGATGTGGTAGAATATGCCAAGGAAAAATTGGAGAGCTTCATAAAATATAGTGATAGCTTTGATAAGTAAGTATCTCATTTGTTTAGTTCACTTTGCAGCAACTTTTTTTTTTAAACTGACCACATCATTGCTCACAAGTTTAGAGAGGGGAGTAGAAGAATGGCGTCACACATGGTAAATGGTATTTGTTACTGCAACATAAAACTTCCAGTTTGTCAGTCTAATTCACGAGGTAAGTTAAGGCTTAGGAAAGAAGACTTTGAAGTGTGACAGCATTCTTGCTGTATAGTACTTAACAGAATTGATCTTGCTGCATTTTGGGAATGTGTGTACATGCACAAACGTGTATATACTGCGTGTACACGCGTATATATGTGACATGTACTATGCAGATGTCTTTTATAAGGCAATTTATATCTGTTCAGAGAGTTCTTATTGCATAACTGGACATCTTTCGGTACACAGTTAAATTCTAATTTACAACTGTTGATATCTGTATTTGTTTATTACCTGAAGAGGTGGACTTAGGAGTCTTCATCTGTGCTCAGGCACCACCTGTTCTTCCGGATTTACTTCAGGTTAATAAGGCTTTGAGCCTTACTGGTTCGACTTAACAGGTTTTTTTTTACTAGTTTATAAGTTGTCCATAAGAATGTAGAATTTGGGCATCATTTTCAAAATTGAAAACAGTGCTCTAGCTAGGTAGGTCTGTTCTCTGTTAAAAAAACAAAAAAAAAACCTCTTCATAGACAGTAATTTCTCTAGCAGTAATTGTAAGGTAGCTGCTGGAATTTCAGAAAAATGTTTTGAACTGTAGACATAGCATAAGAGTCGCATGTCCTTACTCATTTTGTCTTGCTCAGAGGGGAGCAGAGAAAATTCTTTTTATCTTCTTGTCTTTGTAATATCTTTTAAGAACTGCTGTGCTTTTGATTTTCTGAGTTAGGACTCCGTTCAGTTTTTTCCTTACACCAAACTTCTAGAACTCTCATCAGATGAGAGACCATCCTTTTTCTGCTTTTATATAAAGGAAGGCTCTTCTACTTGGAGTGCCTAGTGCTACCTGTAATTAATTGCATTTGATTCTGTACTCCTAGCGTTAACTAGATTTTAGTTATTCAATTGGAAGAGTGTTGGAGGGACACAGCACTAAAACTATCATGTTTCAGTATGTGTATGTTATTACCATCGTCTCAAATTTAGTACAGGCTTTTACTGTTAGCTTATATTAATACATACAGAAGTGGGAACTATGGTCACTCATGATCATTATTAAGACTACATTAATTGCTCTATTACATAAGATGCAACTTATTACACAAGATGTAACTGTAATGAATTCCTGTGTGTACTTGTATTCCTGTGTATGTATTCTGACATACAAAAAGTTGACTTGGACTGAGAAGCCTTGCCAGTTCGGTAATTAACACCTTTATGTCCATAGATGAGAAGAAATTGAATTGGAGGGGAAAGCAAAGAAGTACGTTGTTAACAAAACATTGTTAAACAAAATCAATCTGATTAAGTTATGTGAATAAATACCAGAAAAGTGTGGTTTGTATTTAAAACTTTGCAAGAACCAGGGGGAAAAAAACCTAATCCTAATGTTGCAACACTTGGCATAACTGTATGGGTGCACATGTATTAAACATACTCACTTCCTTTAAACAGTACAAGATGTAAGTATTCTCAAAGCAGAAGAAATGTATTTTCTGCTAATTTAGAGATCGACTCTGGAGACAATGTTCTAAATGATGTGTTATGTACAGTGATAGTTAAATTTGTCTTTAGTTATATAGTGTTACTCCACTGAGGAGGAGGAGAAAAAGATCAGTGAGTATAATTTGTTTTCACTAATTTACATGTACATCACTTCGCACATACTCTTTAATAATCTACAACAGGAAAAATACGAAGTGCTGGCTATGTAAGCATCCTCCTCACTAACCTAACAAACATGTCTGAAATTTTTCTTATATAAATCTACTTGGTAATAATTGAAGTGCTGTTGACATAATACTGATTGACTGCTTGGGTTTTGGATTTACTGGAAGGCTTTATAATTCCGTCTGCACAGTTAATTTTGGTTAACTATGTATTTTAATATAGTTACTGAAGAAGGCCTGTTTTTTCTGTGATTGACTGGGTCATTTATGTTTATATATAGTATTTTCTGTATATATTTAAATCAAATATATACAATGTCTTCACTTTTAATCCGCCTGTTAAAGTAATGTGCTCTACGTCAGTAAAGCTAGTTTTGATTGTTATTTCAGGAAACTTTTCCTGAATTTTGGCCTGTAAAAAGAAATATACTTACTGAAAGTTGTGTGGACTTTTCTGAGCTTAACTACTGATTTGATTTGCTTAGTGCATGGAGGTAAGATCTTCCATCAAAAAGAATGCGTAAAATGTGCCTACTGTTGAATACTGGTGTATATCTGGAAGACATACATACTGTTTGAAATCTGATTTTATCTGACATAAACTGGTATGAATGAAGCTAATTGTCTCAATGGATGTATGCATGTTTTGAGGAAAAATATCTTGTGATCAGCCTCTAAAGTGTCTCATGGAGTGTAGAAGGAGCACAGATAATTGAGTTATGTGGATGGGAGTTCCGTGAAACTCTTCTTCCTTTCCTGTGTTCTTTAGTGGATAATATTCTGCAGTCTGAGCTGAATATTTGAAACAGTCACTTTCTGAAACAAAAGTAAAAGAGGGGTTTAACCTTAAATGATCCTTCAAAATCTTCAGCTTGGATCCTAAATAAATGCTTTAATTTTATTTGTGGTGTTCTTTCACTTGAAGCAGTAGACCTTTATCTTTGCATCTGACTTGCAGCATGAAGCTGGGTTATGATGATTTACTTTTTCTTTCCTTGATGAAACGAGATGTTTTGATGCCACTTTTCAAGGGGGAATGATACAGTGTTGTGTGATTATAATAGTGCTTTTTTGTTTCCTGATAAAAATATTGAAATGTAATTACATGTGTTTTTTTAATGATTTTTTTTAGTGATTGGTGTGGGTACTTGATTAAAGTCTGATAGCAGTGTAAAAGTAACACATGGTAATAAAGGATTTGAGATACTGTATTTAAAGGGTGTTTTATCCTTCAGTTGTCTGTTGAATTGTTCATTAGAGGAAAAGCTTTTCATACAGCTGTTTCAGAAAGACAAATAATTTCAGTTAGCACTTGTGTCTGTATCCATATTCCACCAATCTATTAAAAATACTTTTTTGTTTAAATTGAGATGGAATTGTTTCTTGAGAGAGGTAAAATACTGTCTTGGTTTTATTTGGTATATATTTTCCAGCAGAAGTAAAGGAGATTTGCCAGCAGAAGTAAAGGAGATTTGCCATCATCTGGATGTATTGTTATAGTTGAGGTGCAAAAGATTTTAGGTGTAGATAAAAAAAAAAAGGTATTCTTGACTTGGAAGTACATGTAAGACTCTCTTTTGTACTTAAAACCTTGAGGAGGGAATGCATGCCATTTAAGGGGGAAAAGAAATCATTCCTTAAGAAGGCTATCTGAAACACATTGTGCAAGTATCAGGCCCCACTTCACCTGTTTTTATTGAAGGGGAATGTGTTGTCTTTTCTGCTCCCAGTCAACTTCTAGACCTAGAATATCCAGCTTGGAGAGAGAGCCACAGGGCAAGGCTAGGTTGCCCATCTTCTAGCACCCTATCAAAAACCAAACCTGGGTAAGCTGAAGTCCCTGATGTGAAAGAGTCACCAAACCTTCTCAAGATCAAAAGAAACCACTTCAATGGTAAGTTACAAGAACCCTAGTACTACTTCTGGTATGACTGTTACGGGTTAAACTTCTTTCTGAAGTTCTGTAAGAAGATTATTGGCATTGAAAGATAGCTAAATCTTCCAACAGAGTATTTATTTGTTTTTTGTTGAAATTTAGGGCTCCTGGTTGAACGCTGCAAGCTCACTTTTGTAAAGCAGAGTTGAAGTTGAAAGTTCCTTGTGTATGCTTAAAGAAAAACTGCATTCTTTCCTGTGCACCTAGATAATGATAGCAATAAAAATCTGCAGGAAAAGCAACCTGTCTCAAACCCACTTGTGGCCTTTTCAGTTTATATTTCCTTTTTAACTTGGTCTTAGGTATGAATAGTGGAAATATCGTGCTTTTTTTATTGCCCTAGCTAGAAAAACATATGACAGTAAGAAGTTGAGAGGGATTCTTTGATGCTGGAAGTTAACATTTTCAAAAAGAAAATTGGCTTTTGAAATGTCTCTTTTGCAGTTAGAGGTATTAAAGAGAAGTAATAAACATGAACATCATAAACCAGGAGGCTCCAAAATTGGCAAACCAGCCTACTGCTTTCTAGGAAGAAAATAAAACTGTTTTCAAAGTGTTTGAGAGTTGGAGCAATCTATATTCTTGCTATCTCTAAACACATACAAAATATCTTTTAGAAATAAGATAAATTCTGTGGTGGACACTGCTTTTCTTCGGAAATCTCCAGCTGCTGCAAGTTTTGATAGTATTTAGAGCATTTGTTACATTAAAGTTGTTGAGAAAAACATCAATGCATTGTTGCTCCCAAGTCAAATTTGTAGCTTCACAAAAACCGTCAGTATACAATATGACAATTTTAAATCTATAAAACTAGCTTTTCTGCTTCAGTAAAAAAAGAAAGCAAATACTTCTGTCTACAGAAACAATAAGCTGTTTTTGAGACTTTCATCCATGAATTTACTAGGGTCCTGATGACAGACTGAGGTGATGAAACATTTTTTCACCTCCTTTTTTTTTTAGGAGTGCAGGTTTATTAAAGTTTGCTGGGAAATCGATTTAAAATATATATATATTCATTCCTTCGGGGTACTACTTTGCTTTTATCATCAAGTTGTAGTACATAATGAAGTTTAAGTTTATTAACCAGTGCAGAAGAGAGAGTAAGGTTAGTCATAAGCATTAAGGTCCAACATTCAAACCTGTCCTTATAACTAAGAGCTGTGTTTTTTGATATGTTTCAGTGAAGCTGATGACTATTAGAAATTATAAACAAGCAAGGTAGCTGAAGTCACCCGATAGAAGCACTAAAGCAATTTTATTCTAAAAACTGAGATAACAAACAGAAGTGAAGCTGGAGTGCATTTCCCACTGGCCTAGAGCATTACCTGGATGAGAAAAACGATCAGGAAAAAAATTACTGCATAGAAATCTTGCCAGCAGTACTTCTGGCTGTTTTTGTAATCCTAATAAAATTACCATTATTTGAATTGTATGTAAGGGACTTAAAAGTTGCTGCTGTAGATATTAACAGCTGCTTTGTTCTAGTAGTTCTTACATATTTTTGTTTCTGTTTAATGTTCATAGAGCACATGTAGAAAGGCCCCGTAAGTAAAACGTGTGTAACTTTTCAGGAAAGCCTGCTCGTAAGCCATGAGTATGCATTTACACATGAGCCAGACTTGTTAAGAGCTTTGATAAATGCATAAGCAAGGCAGAATAAAAAATACAAAAATACAATAGAAAAATACAAAAAAAAAAAGGAAAAAGCTTGCTCTCCTGCACTTCTGTTGTTCCATTTTTTAATATTGAAATAATTAACACTATGTAAAATTATTCTTTTATTACCTAATGCAATTCTTAGTGATAGGATCCTAAATGAAGATGATCACCAGGAAGGAATATGGGAAATATTTATTGAGAAATGGGAAAATTTATTCCTCTACTCTGCAGTATATAAGAAGCAACTTTGAATCTGGTTTTTACTTGATCCAGAATACTTCTGCAGTAAAGGTGAAAAATGCTAACAAGCCGTTCTGTGAATGTTGGGCATTGCTGTGGCATGGAATATTACAGACAGTCATGTTTCACCTTCACCTATGGTTTTCAAAGAATATAAGGCTTATGTCCATTTAAAAAATGAAATGGATTAAATGATCTGGAAGTTTCTTGAAAGTTTCTTTCTGGCTTTAGGTATACTCTGAGTAAGATTAGTAATTTATGAAATTGTTTTATATAGAAGAACCCCTGAGTGTATTATATTTTTAATATAAATGAGTGAGAGTTGGAACTTCCTAGATTATTTGCAGCTCTTCATTCTCTGAGGATAATCACAGGAAATACTTATTTTTCAGTTTCTGTAGGTGTGTTTTAAAATAAAATGATGATTTTTGTGATGGTGAAAGTAGTTTAGAAGATCCTTACCTGCCCTGAGGTATCTTTCGGCTGAAAATAATGGACTTAAGGGAAGGTTGCTATAAAGTTAACCCTGTGAGCTCTTTTGTTGATTCCCTACTGTTGGCAAATATGTATGAAAAGACAAATTTTCTGTGGAAAAATTGTGCCAATGTAGTATCAGCATAATTCAAATAGCTTGCTGTAACAACTTGGCAGTCTTCTCATTAAAGCTGAAGAGTAGTCCTTTGTGCTGTAAGTTTGTTTATTTTGATCCCCTTGCCCCCTCTCCCAAAAATAATAAAGTAATAAAAACATGCATTATAGGTTTTTTTCCCTTTTTGGAGCTGTTGAGAGGGTTACTGTTTATTTTTTTTATTCAAAAGCCTTCTGGACTATTTGAGGGGAGTGGCTTGATGACACTCGTCCCCTTTTGTATGGGTTTGAGGAGATTGAACACAAGGAAATGATTGTGGATGGCAAACCAACAGTCTAAATTTATACTGAAAGGGTTTTTCTTTCTGTAAGGACTGAACACCAAGCTGAGATGGAAGTGCAGCAAAATAGTCAGCAGTGTATTATTAGGTGGTATCCTTGTATGAATTTTAGTGGTTAAGGAGAAGTGTAAAATGTAGCTGGAGAGATACTGACTGTAAGAACTGTTTTCTTCTCTTAGCAAAAGATAGGTGTCAGCAGTTCAAGTAGTTTCCCAGTATTTTTTATATGCATCTTATAACACATTTCACTGTTCCCTTTAAACACAAATTTGTAGATGTTATAAGTTGTTTTTCATTCAAAGTATGTGATTTTTATGCCCAATTTTATTAAATTTGTTCCTTTCTAAGGAATCAAGTACATCTGCTACTTAAAACACAACTCTTTACCTCTAGTTTGATCTTGAAGACATGTCAGGATCATTCACGAAGGCTATATAGGCAGGAGAGGTTAGCCCTTGAAGGATGCTGTACATCTTCAGACCTGGAAGTAATTGTAAGTTGGATTGGCTGGGTGGATTATATGGTAGGAGCTACCAATGAATTACCTTGGAAAAAGACTTACTAGGAATACTAGGATTTACATATTTTGTTACCATGTGAATACTAGATTGGTGGATATGGATACAAGAGCAAATAATTTCAATCTTAGTTCTTTGCTAAAAATGTGTTTTTTTAAATGGAAGCTCATTTTATTCCAATAATAGTGTTTCTTTGTGTTGATACCTCTGAAGATTCTTAAAAGAATGCATGTAGTAATAATCTATTCCTTAATTATTTTCTTAATGTGCTGTGGTGAAGACAAAAACACTCTTTAAATCTTAAAGGAAATTTTTGATACTTACCTGAAAGAAGAGTGCTGTGCCTATATTGATTTTATAAAACTTTAGTGCTGGGGGGATGGACATGAAATACCTGTACTTGAGGGACAAGTTACAGAAATACAAGGGAGGAAAGGATAGAATCACGTCAACACACTTCACGTGCTTGAAACTGCTTTACTATCTTGGTCTACTGCTAAACAAGTTCTGTATTAAATTAATTTTATCCTATAGCAGATGTTCGTTCATACAGAGGAACACAGTTGCTATGTTGTCTGTAATAGAAACTCTTAATTTCTATTCTTTTGGCTGTTTTCTTGTAAGCAAAATACCGGATTCAACTGAAGAACCAGATGTGATTCAAACATCTATAGGTTATTCTAGTTCTTTAATCTCAGGTTTTTTTGGCTTCTAATCTATGGGGGGAAAAAAAAAAATCATGTTTTCCAGATACAATTGCGTGGCCACCCTGACTATTTAATAGTGATCAACAAAATGTAAACAACACTTGCCATTTAAGTTGTTTTCATAGTTTCATTTCAAATTGGTAACTAAATGAAATATTACCCCACCTTGCTTTAGTAGCTTATGTGTTTGCCAGTACTGCATGTTAAGGCATTAAAGAATTCCTTTTCAACGTCATTACTATAATAACTCAGCGTAACACAGAAGGAAGTTGAATATCTGATCTGTTCTCATATTCTGGAGGTAATGGTATTTAAATTACCCCGTTGAATGTAGTATCATATAGGACTGAAGGAATTTGGATTTGAGATTAAGTTCCATTGTAAAACAATGTGATTGATGCTGTTTTCTTACTTCAGAACTAACAAGCTGCTTATGCTGTTGGTAGATGTTGTTCCCTTGTATTTGCTAAAACTTGTGTTAAACTTTAAGATCATTCCCTCATCAGATGGTGGGGAGGCTTATACTTCAGTGAAGTAGAGCTTAACCTTGCTCATCTTGGAGATGGTTTGGGAATGTCAGTGACACAAAGTCTCTAAATTATATTTTAGTCTTTTGGAAGGTAATTACAAATTACTAGATTACATAGATACCACAAAATGGTACATTTGTTTATCAGTTCCCGATTCTGAGATGCATGTATCATTTTGTGATAACAGTCAAATATTCAGGGAGTGAGGAAGGAGTCTCCATTTCTTCAGTGATGAAGGTTTACTTAGAGTGCAGAGGAAGAACTAAGTTCTGATGTACAACTTAACTAAATTTGAGAATTCTATAATGATCTAAATATGAACCCCATATGCATTTTTATTTCTTGTATTTTGACACTGTTCATATCATAAAACAAACCAGGTAATTCTGCAGGCAGCTTGCATGAATGGCACTGGCTTTTGAGCTCAAGTGTTACTTCGACTAGATACAGCTTAAAATTTTTTCCTCCTATGTACTCCTACCCTTATATAGCCTTCTAGGTAGAAAGAAGATGTGTATGGTAGTTCTGGAACTATATGATATAAATGGGCAGCCAACACCTACTGTAGGTGTTATTGCACTTCGAAGTGAGCTGAGTGCCTTGTTTTCCATCTGACCAGAACTTAAAAGATGTCTTTCTGAATTGCATGTACTCTAGTTAGGACTGCTGTGGGAAATCAGTCTTTAAGGAAGCTCTTACTTTTGACAAATAGGTTTTAAACTAGCTGGAGCTACTGGAGTGAAGAAAGTCATTCTTGAAGTAGTAGGCCTAACCACTGTGACTGTCTTGGTAATAAGCCTCATGTCTCCACAGATTTGTATTAACATAGTCCAGCCATAGTTTAATGCAGCAATAGGCAGACTTAGTCTCTAGTGCATAGCCTGATCCCTACAGGTGTAATGGCAAACTTCTTCCATGTCGTTCTTTTGTACTTTTGACTGCAAGCTGTGGAGCTAGATGATAAATTATTTTCAGCTTTTACTGTATTTGTAGGTCTCTATATACAGCATATATTTTATCCGGGAAACATTTTGTTTCTTTGTCTTGTCTTTTGGTTTCTTGTGAATTCTATGTTTCTGTTTCAAAAGGATGTAATTGGTTGCTTCCAGAAGAAGCATTTTGGGAATATCTGGTAGTAAGATTCTGGAGGAGCATTTTGAATAACAATGTTGTGAAAGTTGTCAGGTTATGCAACCAGTCTGTCTTCTGTTCTAGTATATAATTTAGAACCAGTGACTGTATTGCTATCTAAAATGGCATTTCAGAGGAGTGCCCTAATGCTCACCCTCATTCCTTTTTATTGTACTTTTTAAGCCCACGAAGGTACTTTGAATAAATTTTCAAGTTAAATCAGTGTGATGATGCTTTACTTCAGCTGTAGACAACCTGAAATTAAAACTATACGTTGAGCTCTTTGACTTCTTGCTAAGTGTTGAAAAATATGATCCTCCATGCACTTAAGAGATCACTTCACTGAAGAAGTGATCAGTGCTTTGGGTTTCATTTTCTTCTGAGAATTTAACCTTGCCTAATGTATCTGTAGATATTTTTCTTTTCTTTTGAAATTACTACAGCCACAGTTCATTTTTGCTGCTTGCTTGTTTGCAGTTGGCTGCATTCCCTGCCTGCCACCTTCCTTTTTTTTTTTCTTTTTAATCTGTCAGTGTTGATTGTAGCTTTCACTTCTTCCATCAGACTTGGATGGGGAAACAACAGCATGGTCTGTCAGCCACATTGAGCACATTAGGCAGTTGCAGTAGTCGGTAAGGGATTCTGGGGTCTATATTTGACTAGTCAAAGAAACTATTGAATTATTTTCAAGGTCATGCACCCTATCTTGAAAACAAAGTGCTTCAAGCAAAAACATAGCTTAATAGAAGACTAATTTATGAATGGTAGTGTAGATGGGAGAGTCAGCTAAGCATTATAGACAGTGAGATCTGCCAAGCTTCAGTGTAATTGAGATGATTATTTGGATGTTATCAGGTGTTGTACTGGGATTACCTACTGCAAGCCAAACCAAAATAATTTGAGTGTAAGCTGTAAAGCTCGTAAAATGGCTCTGTGCATTCCAACAAGTATTTAGAAGTTATTCCTTCTGAGATGAAGTTGAGAGGCATTAAATTTGGTACTGCTGGATGACACTCACAAACTACTTCTCTAACAACAGAGTGTTAGGTTTTAAAGTTTTTCCAAGAAAACCATAAATCCTTTCTATAAGCAACTGTGTAACATCGCTGCTTGAAGTGTGTGGGGAAGAAGAAATTTAGTAACCGATTGTTTCTGGTGTGTGTGGGGGGGAGTGGTGTGTGTTTTTCATTGTTTTTTAATACAGAGATGTAAATTACATTAGGATGGCGTGAACATCTTAATCAGAGACTTGCTGCAAAGATGTGAAAAAATATCAGAAAATAACTTTGTAGTGGAGAACATACGCAGCTTTGGCAATAAAGCTCTACTGTGTGCACCTTTTGCTATTTTATGCTGTGTCAGGAGAACTTAGTCTGTGCAACTTCTGCTTTATACTTGTACTTTATACTTAAGTCCACTTAAAAGCAGTTATGTAACTTACATTTGCTGAAGAAAATTAGAACAGATGTTTCTCAGAATTAATCGCTTTTCCTTGCTTTGTGTGTGGTCAAAATTTTCCCATTGAATTTTATTTTTGAGAAAAATGGATTGCTCTCAAAGAGAAAATGGGGGATGTAGAGGAAAATGGTTCTTAAAATAGCCTACTTTCTCTTTTGAAAGTGAGGGAGAAGGTATTGGGAATCTGATTGTTTCAACATTTATACAATATTCAGCAACCTAAATATTCTGCAAGTGTTGATTAACGTCTGTCTATTTTAGAGGGACTTGACTGTATGCCTTGTCCAGAGAAACAGTGCAAGTCTGATTGCTTTCTGTTAAGAAGCCTGGTGTTTTTTTCAGGCTTTCCTGTTTTTATGCAATGCACTCACTGACCTTTGAAGAATTGTTATTTGTACTGTTTCTGCTCAATGAAGGATCATTTTCTGTTTAATATTGCTGTGTTTAATGCTGATCATTAAAATCTGTGCTGATCTTTTTTCTTTACATAAGGCAAAATGTTAAAAATATTTGTCTTTAAGTGGACTGGCTTTTCTCAAGAAAGCTGATTTTATTTTGAAATGTCTCCTCTTTTTGTTTTCTTCTTAGATTTGAGTTCTGTGAACCTGCCTTTGTGGTTGGTAACTGTTTGGAAATAGCCTCAGACAGTCATCAGTATGACCGGATTTACTGTGGAGCTGGAGTCCAGAAAGACCATGAAAACTACATGAAAATTTTATTGAAAGTCGGAGGCATTTTAGTAATGCCTATAGAAGATCAGGTGACTTAATGACAATTTCCCCTTGCTATTATATAGTATATGAGAAATACATAACTTAAGAAATGTTTTAACATGTATGGTTGACTAAGTTGAACGTTAACTGTTGTTGTCTTTACTCAGTGTAATACTGCAATTCAGCAGGTGTTTTTGCAATGCACTGTTGAAATTGTTTTTCTTTAAATGGTGGGGAAAGTGTTAATATCCTGTTTATCTGAAGAAAGAAAAACTGTTTTGTCTTCAGTGAAGCTAGAACTCCATTCTTAAGTATTTTAAATATAACATACTAGACCTAGTACTGCCTTGAAATCCTCGCGACACATATTCATTTAATACTTGAACACAACATAAAACACTCTCTGAAACAGGAGAATTGATTTTATGTTTGTAGTTATGGTAAGAGAGATGAAAGAGTGGAGAAAAAAAAGGCTTATTTCCAGCAATTTTCAGTGTTTTTTTTTGTGTTAGATTAGACATTTTCCAGACAGGTGTATTATTTTAATAATACTTCACACTGTTATCACTTTTCATCCTTAGATCTCAAAAGGCTTTACAAAGGTAAGTATTATTCTCCCCGTTGCCCTAATAGGGAACCAGGGAACAAAAAACTGTGACTTACATAGATGTCCTCTTTTATGTAGATAATTACTAAATTATTTGGTGGTAAGCTTGCTAGTTACCTTCCAAAAATAACTGTCACTATATGTTTACTTTCTCAGAATATCCAAGTGATTTAAATGTGGTCTGTGTCATTAAGTTATATAAATACTAGAGAAAGTATTTATTGGACTAAGATACCATCAGTTGAGATTGATTGCATTCATTTCAGGTAGTCTAGATTTGAAAGCGAAATTAAAACTGCCATTAGATCTGTCTTATTTACAGGTGGTTAGGGCATTAGAAACTGTTAAAACATAACATAAGGAGAGGCTAAAAGATCTGGATTCCTCTAACCTGGAAAGGAAGGAAAAAAAAAAAACACAGGGAAAAAAACCCTAACAAAACCAACCAAAGAAAACACTCAGCTACAGAACATCTTACTGTCTTGTTCCTGGGGCATTAACATGGTAGGCAGGAGTCAATTTTTGCAGATGTACAGGAAATTGAAAGAAAAATGTTGCAGATTTGTAGCAAAAGAGTATTCTGCCTTGTTAGAGGGAAAATGGTTTTTCATAATGAGTTGAATACTGCGTAATGAGTTAAATGCTCCAGGAATTTGTCTGGAGAGGTTGTAGAATCTCCATCTTAGGAGATTTTTTTTTTGTAACTATCAGAAAAAAAATTGAGTTGCTAGATTAAATTTTTGAGTTAGTCTTATTCATTCAGGAGGTTGAATGTTAAAAGTTGCTTCCAAGCTAAGCATTTTGAGATCCTTTGGGAAAATTGGAGGGGTGAAGCACAAAATTTAACTCAGGACTTTATTTTCCAGTTGCACCTCTGTCCACTGCAGAAGAACCTTCTTCAGTACTCTAGTGACAGAAAAATATTTCTGGAAATGTGGAAGTACTGGCTATTTAGAGAACAGCCTCTTAAAAATTAACTGTGAAGCAAATCAAAATTTCCCTGTTTGAACACCAGTCTGAAGAGCATTGAGTATGACAAAACTGTAACCACTGATGTTTTGTTCTTGTTGTTGTTGTTGTTCTTATGCAGCTAACGCAAATCTTGAGGACGGGACAGAACACGTGGGAAAGTAAAAATATCCTTGCTGTTTCATTTGCCCCACTAGTGCAACCAAACAGAAATGACAATGGCAAACATGATACTGTGGGACTGCGTAAGTGTCACTTGTACTTGACTCCCTTTGGTTTGGTGGTTTCTAATAGTGCTTGCTGGTGTTACCCTAGATGTGGAGAGGCTATCCTTTACATATGTGTGACAGAGTAGGAACATAGAACTTCACATAGTGGCAGCTCACTGATAGTTTGTGCTACTGGCTATACTGTATTGCTACACAATCAACATCTCAGATTAAAATGGTGCATTGTTTCCAGCTTACTTTTCTGGACTCCTTTTACTTTTGGATTTGGCTTCTTTTCTAATGAGATGCATGTAACACACTGAGCTAATACTAGGTTTATCAAAAGTACTAATGTTCAGACAGTCTCACAGAGGGGAAAAAAAAATTCTTCTTCTCTCTCCTCTCTGGAACTGGAAGGAACTAGTTTACACTGCAGCTGTGGTACTGCAGAATGTTTATAGCTGAGTTACCCTTATGTCTGAAGCTGATAAGGTGATTCTCACTGTCTTTAGCAGTCACTGATAGGGCTTTCTAGTCATGAAACTTTTCAGTTAGACTAGGAAAGGCACTTAGTCTCTGAAAGCACAGCTGTTGCTGAGTTAGGATGATAGCATGGTGAGGAAAAAAAAATGCTGGGAAAGGTATAGAGATGAAAATTTCTGCTACAGAGCAAGGAGCAGTATTACATAGGGCTTCAGTGGCACCCAGGGATTTAAATAAATCCAAGCAGAGAAACTTGACAATGAGTTTTCTCCTGCTTTGGTCTGTTAATGTAAGACCTATGTGGGCTAATTCTGTACTATTTACATGCCTCTCGCTTCTATGCACAGTTTTAAATGCAAAACAGATATAAGCCATTCAGTAGTCTAGGATGCTATATCAGGTTGCATCGCTTGTAACTACTGATGTGGCTATTAATTTTGAGGGTATATGTGAACTTGCAAAGAATGTTTCTGTACTAAAAATCATAGACTGGTTTGGGTTGGAAGGTATCTTTGAGATGGCTGTTTCAATCCCTCTGCTATAGGCAAGGGACACCTCCCTCTAGACCAGGTTGCTCAAAGTCCCATCCAACCTGGCCTTCAATGCTTCTAGGGAGGGTGCATCCACAGCCTCTCTGGGCGACCTGTTCCACTGTCTCACTACCCTTACAGTGAAGTGCTGCTATAAATCTATCCTATTCCAGTTTAAAACCATTTCCCCTTCTATTGCCACATGCCCCCTTCAGGTACTAGAAGGCTGCTGTAAGGTCTCCACGGAGCCTTCTCTTGTCTAGACTGAAGAACCTTAGCTCTCTCAGCCCCTCCTTGAAGAGGAGGTGCTCTAGCCCTCTGATCATCTTTGTGGCCCTCCTCTGGACCTGCTCCAACAACTTCATGTCCTTCTTGTGTTGGCAGCTTCAGAACTGGATGCAGTACTCCAGGTGGGGTCTCTTGAAAGCAGAATAGAGGGGCAGAATCATCTTCCTCGATGTGCTGATCACACTTCTCTTGATGCAGTGCAGGATACAGTTGGCCTTCTGGGCTGCAAGTGCACATTGCCAGCTCATGTTGAATCTTTAATCAGTTGACACTCCCACATCCCTTCTCCTCAGGGCTGCTCTCAAGCCATTCTCTGTCTAGCCTTATCTGTGTTTGAGATTGCCCCAACCCAGGTGCAGGACCTTGCACTTAGCCTTGTTGAACTCATGAGATTGGCATGGACCCACCTCTCAAGCCTGCTGAGGAACCATCTCTTCTCTCTAGCCTGTCAGCTGCAGCATGCAGTTTGGTATTGTCTGCAAACTTGTGAGGGTGCATGTGATTCTACTGTCTGTGTTGCCTACAGAGATGTTAAATAACACCAGTCCCAAAACCAATCCTTGAGGAATGCCACTAGTCACCGGTCTCCACTTGGACATTGAGCCATTGACCAGAACTCTCTTGAGTGCAACCATCTAGCCAATTCCCTTATCCAGTGAGTGGTCCCTCCTTCAAATCTGTTTTTCTCCAATTTGGCAACCAGGATGTCATGCAGGACAGTGTCAAATGCTTTGCACAAGCATAGGTAGATGATGTCAGTTGCTCTTCCTTTGTCCAATGATGCTGTGACTCCATCGTAAAAGGCCACCAAGCTTATCAGGTTTGACTTGCCCTTGGTAAAGTCCTGTTGGTTACCAACCATCACTTTGTCTTTTTTTCATGTGCTTTAGTAGGGCTTTGAGGAGGATCTATGCCATGGTCTTGACAGGCTCAGAGGTGAGACTTAACTGGCCTGTAGTTCCCTGGATCTTATTCTTTTTTTCCCTTCATGAAAATGGGGGTTGTTTCCCATTTTTCAGTCAGTGGGGTCTTCACCAGACTGTCATGACCTTTCAAATGTGATGAATGGCAACTTCTTCTGCCAGTTTTGTCAGAACCCGTAGATGGATCTCATTGGGTCCCATGAACTTGTGGACTTTGTCCCATGTGATCTTGTAAAAGATCATCTTGAGAATTTTAGAGTTCTCTATTACCATTCTCATATTACAGATGAAAACAGTATAGATCAGTAGCATTTAGAAGTGATCTGCAGTACAGTAAAGGTGTTTCTTGTAAGTAGCTTAATAGAATACTCTTAAAATGACTGTTTAGTTAGAGGAAGAAGGAAATAACATACAAATATGCTACTACCTTGCCGCTCGTATGCATTAGGAAATTGAAGTTGCCCTGTGAAATGAAATCAGCAAGGTAATGCTTCTTTCCTCTGCTCATG
This sequence comes from Gallus gallus, assembly GCF_016699485.2. Taxonomy (NCBI): domain Eukaryota; kingdom Metazoa; phylum Chordata; class Aves; order Galliformes; family Phasianidae; genus Gallus; species Gallus gallus. The sequence continues at coordinate 109,150,492 of NC_052533.1, read as the reverse complement.
TTGTCTTTTTACTGTTGGCTACAACTACAATCAGTATTGCCAGTATTGAGCATTTTTTGGTCTCAAATTTTAATAACTACTATGGAGTTTAAGTCAGTGTATGGAAAAAAATATTTAGTTTGAAATTAGTTTAAAAACATTAAATTGGATCTGTATTGGCAGTGTTTATAAAATTTGTTTCTTCATTAAATTCTCCTTTGCAGTAGTATCCATAAATTTTATTCTATTTTATGTAGGAACAAAAATGAGAAAGTTGAACAAGCAGCAGGTTTGGCTGATGTAGAATCATAGGATCACCAATATTTCCCACTAAACCATGTCCCTCCATACAACATGTAAATATTGCACAAACACCTCCAGAGATGGAGAATCTACCTCCTTCCTGAGCAGCCTGTTCCAGCACCTGACCACTCAGAAAAGTATTTCCTAACATCTATCATGAATCTCTCCTGGAGCAACTTGAGGCTACCCATAAGCCTCCTCTCCTCCAGACTGAACAATCCCAACACCCTCAGCTGCTCCTCATAAGGCTTGTGCTCCAGAGCCCTTCCCATCTTCACTGCTGTTCCTCTGAACATGCTCCACGGCCTCCATGTCTTTCTTGTAGTGAAGGGCCCAGAACTAAACACAGTACTCAAGGTGCAGCCTCACCAGGGCTGAGTACAGAGCGATGATCACTTCCTTGCTCCTACTGGCAATACTATTTCTGATACAAGCCAGGATGCCATTGGCCTTCTTGGCCACCTGGGCACACTGCTGGTTTGTGTTCAGCTGAGCATCAACCAATACCCCAAGGTCTGTTTCCTCTACATTGTCTTTCAGTCACTCTGCCCCTAGCCTGTAGGGTTGCCTGGGGTTGTCGTGGCCAAAGTACAGGACCTGGCACTTGGTCTTATTCAACATCCCACTGGCCCCAGCCCAACTGTGCAGCCTGTCGAATTCCCTCTGTGTGGGGCCTTGGTATCCCCAGGCAGATCCCTCCTCCCAGCTTGGTGTCATCTGCAGACTTACTGAGGGTGCACTCAATGCCCTCATCCAGGTCATCAATAAAGATACTGAACACAACATGCCCAAGTACTGACCGCTAGGGAACATCACTTGTAACTGGTTGCCAGCTGGTTGTGATTTCATCTACCACCATGCTCTGGGCCTGGTCATTCAGCCAGTTCTGTACCTCTTATTGTTTTGTTTGCCTTGGAATTACTTGGCAACAGGTCATACTGGATATGTTATCCAATAGCCCAGAAATACTTAATCCATCATCTACTTACCATTGCAAAATATGAGGCTTTTGACTCTTTGTTACTTTTTTTGTTCATAAATTTTGATGCCTTTTCTGCTACAAAGATAAGGGTGACTTATTTGGTCACCTATGATCTTGACATAGTGATCATTTGGGTTTAGTAGGAAGAAGTATTTTGTATAGAAGAGAGAAGGAAGAAAAGCACTTGTCTAAACCAGTATGGCAAAGTGGGGGAAACATTCCCAGCAGCAGGAGGTGGTAGGAGCAGTAGGTCCCAAGACACGCCATATTTGAAGTGTGCTGTCTAAAATCAATTTTTAAGTAGTTCATGTTTTCTTGTTCTCTTGTCAAAAGATCTCTTAATAGCTTGGACTGTGTGTTTTCTCTAAAAGAGTTATCATATTCCAGAAGCCATCTTCAGTCCAAATTGGAGTATGTCTGGAGTAAGAGATGGTTTTTCAGTAGGGAATATGCTACAGGGTTTGTCAGGAACCTTCAGTCTACTCATTCATTTGTATATTGCATCATTTACTAAAATTTTATTTGTTCTTAAACACACATTAGTTGCAAGACGGTGAGATTTTTTTGTTAGAGGGAAATGGTGCTTGATGAGTATAACTCTCTTTCTCTTTCCTTTTAGCTCCATGTGCTGTTAGGAATCTTCAGGACCTAGCTCGAATATATATCAGACGCACCCTTAGAAACTTCATAAATGAGGAGATGAAAGCTAAAGGCATTGCTCAGAAGGCTCCCCCTAAACGAAAACGCAGGCGATGTCGTAGACGCAGGATTAACACCTACGTGTTTGTTGGTAATCAGCTCATTCCTCAGCCTCTAGATAGTGAAGAAGATGAAAGAATGGAAGATGATAACAAAGAGGAGGAGGATAAAGATCACAGTGAGGCCTTGAAGCCCGAAGAGCCTCCTCGAAATCTGTTGAGAGAGAAAATTATGAGTCTACCGTTACCTGAATCTTTAAAAGCCTACTTGACCTATTACAGAGAGAAGTAACTTGTTTTAAGTAGAAGTAATGCCTACTGATAGTTCCTTTATTCTTGAAAATGTAGCATTTATTAAGAAATAGGTGGACAAATTATTATTAGTCTTTCATCAAGACTGAAGTACAGCGATAAATCATAACTTATCTTTATCTTTGCTACAAGGAAGACTTGCATTCAACAGTAAAATCCCTTTTTAAAAATCTATTTTTCTTTAAATTTTGAAAATGCTGTTTTAACTCTGATAGAAATATATATTCCATTATGCAGCACTACCAATATTTTGCATGGTATGTCTTTTTGATCCCTAACAGATCTGTATTGATAAAAGGATGAGTGAAATTTTATATCTGCTAAATAATTGTTAAACACATGCATCTGACTTGAGCAGTTTGTCTGTATTTATTATTAGGGGAACATTTTAAACATGCAGACACTTATCCTCTAATGTCAGTACCAGACCCTTTAAAAAGTTAATTTTACTATGGCTTTGTTGCAATCATTATTACTATGTTGGTATAAATGTATTCCAACAACACAAGTGCAATAAATGTACACAGACACTGAATTAGCTGGCTTTAATGAAATATGAAAGTGCAAGTTCTGAAACGTCAGGTGACCCTACTACTTCTGCATTTATCTTTTGCCAAAAGATCTTGAGAAAAGTAACAGCTTATCTCAGAGCCTTAAAGAAACATCATATTGAATGAAAAGGAAGGCAATGCTTACTTCAGCTCTGCTTACACTTAACTCCATTGTATGCTTTCAGTATTTCTAACTAGAGCCACTTCCTCACTTGTGAGATGTTTAGGACAGTACTTTTTGTTTATTTCTGCAGCTCATGACATTGATACATAATGTTTTGTAATACAAGATTGTACTTTAGATTTGTCATCTGTATTTACTGCTTTTAAGTAGAGGTAGAACTTCAACAAAATTTAGTTTGTATTGCTTATTGAAATAGTTATTATAGTAAAAGTTAGAATTTGTTTGGCAAGTGCACTTTAGTAAGTAGGTTTTATACTTAACATGCATCTCCAAGAAGGTAGACTTGTGCTAGCCTATATTTTGTTTCTGAGCATGGCTCTTAGCACAAAACTATTCATAAAATCTTATGCATCTTTTGGAAACCTATGAGTAGCAGTGCAGCTGTGGGGATCCACAATAGTGCTGATTTAAATTGTTTTATTACAATTTTTCCTCTTCTAGTTGTGAAGTTATTTGCAGTTCTGATTTTTTTAACTTTGTATGTTCTTAACATCTTAATTTCATAATTCTTTGTTGTAATGTAACCATGAGGCAAAACACTGTTTATTAAGAACTTGACATGATGTGCATTTAAAAGCCACAGTCATTGGAACAATCTGCCTGGACCCAGTGAAAAACATTCCTTATGAAGAAATATCCTGCACAATACATTTTTAATACTGATAATTTTTTTGTGTGTGAAATAACAGACAATATAACCAATTTTTCTAAACAGTAAAGTTCCTAGTCCAAGTATTTACAACCAGCCAATATTAATTTGAACTAACAGTTCAGTATTGACTTTCAGATCTATAAGCTGAGAAAGAAGATGCATAACCCTATGACAGTGACCCTTCATTGTGCATTTCATGCTGCAGTCCCTGTTTTTTTTTTTTAAGGTACATGATAGTAAACTTTAAATGGAACTTCATGAAGGCCTGTTGTACCAGCATGTGGAGTTATTTTCCGCAATATATTTACAGTATAAGTAAACAATGCTATTTGAAATAAATACTGATTTCATTCTAAAGGCAGGAAGAACTACTAAGAGATAATTTTCCAAAATAATCATACTAATAAAGTAGTTGTGATGCTTCAGCTATAAGAATTGAGCATAATCTTCTTTTAAGTAGGTTATTGTAGATGGAGTTTAAATCATCTGAAGTTTGAGATGGTTTTTCTCTCTCCTTTTCTTGGAATATACATCGATAAACTCAAGAATTTGAGATTATTGAATATCACTTATATACTTTAAGGACTCTATACAGGATGCTTTTGGAGAATAAACTTCTGCGTTCTTTCACTCCTGTGTACTTGGAAAAATGGACAACGGATGATTTGTCATGATTATTCAGTATGTAAGTCTTTTTGCATTCACTGAAAGAGAATGTTTCTTCTGTGTTTTTATATGTGGATTTATTTTACACTCTTGAATTTATATTTACATAAAAAGGTAGAAATGCAAAATGTAATAAAACTTAATTTTTGCCATCTCACTTGATGGGGACATTGTTGCAATAAAATGGTTTTTCTGGTGGTTTCTGCTTGCTTGAATTCCTGTGTTTCTGTGGAAGTATTAAGTTATTTGGAATTTCAGGTATCTGTTCATAACTGGGACACTGATTTCATAAAAAAGGTGATCATTGAGTCTCAGGAGTATTGGAAGAGCAGTACTTGCTACATTTTGAATTTTTGTAGAGGTTGGAAGATGAGATGATATTCTTGACACAGAAGAACTATTTGGGGCCCAACAGTACTTCTGAAGCACTTATGTAAAGAGTTTGTTTTCTTCGGGAGAGCCCAGAAGCTGTGCTTCAGCTACGTACTCAAGAATGGTTTTACTCTGATTTCTAAATACTGAGATTGGCTTAACCCTGAACAGAGCTAATACTTAGGTCAAAATAAACACGAAAAACTTTGAGGTAAGAATAACAAGGGTGGTGAACAAATTGCAAGTCCTTCTTACTGAAGCTCTGTCTTGATGTGGCCTTATGTTGTTAGCATAGAGAATAAATGTGGGTAGGCTAACCTGACTAGCAGTGCTGTAGTTGTAATCACTCTAAGAAAGGACGTAATGAATTGGAACTTAAGGGTTTTTAAACTCCTTAGTCTGAAGAAGATATTGAGACCAACACAGTGTTTTTGAAGACCTGAAGATATTAATGCAGTGTGTAGGTAAGACTTAACAAAGCCATATCAAAAATTTGTGGATCTGTTACATTTAAATGAATCAGAGCAACTTTGTTCAACTGGGTACTGTCTCTTGTTTGTTTAGGTGCTGGCAACTTAGTCTGTTGGGTTTGGGTTGGTTTTTTTTTTCCTGCATATGTATTTTGTTTCTTTAACATAACCATCTACTTTTCCTCTAAACTACTTTATTAGTGCATATGTACTGGTCAGTTTCAAAACAAATAGGGAACTTTAAGCAAATTCTCATTTAAAGTAGTTTTAACTTGCTAAATAGTAATCTGTCTCCTTCAGTCATCCATATAGTTGATTTAGGTTGAAATGCTTCTGTATTTGTTTGGCTTTTCTAATCATTAGAAGTAGTAAAGGAATTGTGTGCTGTATTCTTCCTGAAGTTGTGCATAGAATTCCACTGTAATGACCTGGTAATTATTTTGACAGTACTTGAATAGTGTCTAAGACACTTTCCATAAACTTCTTTTTGAGAAGATTTTTGGACTTCTTGATGGATTAGTAAAGCTTTCAAGTTAAGTAGTTCTTGATAACCTTCCAGTAAAATCTAGATTGCTGGCTTGATAAATGCCTGCTTTGTTTCTGTGACTTTGGAGTGTGCCATCATCTTCATGAATTACTCCGTTCAAGTAAGGCTGGCTCATTTAGCAGTAGGCTTGTACAATGCTTATGGTTGGTTTTGTAACCAAGAACACTGATTTATCAGTGCCTTGTAATATGATTGTACAAAGGAAAAATATTACCATCTTCTAATTGCCAGCCTTTGTATTCTGTCTAATACTTTCAGAGATTAAGGGACCTGCAACCTTCCTGGTAATTAAACTCCATCCTCTGCTGCTGCAAGCTAGGAATCTGTTACACCTTGCCAGAGCTGGAGAAAAAACACTGAAATGTTTCTTCTCCTTCCTTCATGTCTTCACCAGCAAGCATGATGAATATGGACTAAGGAGAGGAAACAAAGCAGGTGTATTAGTGCACACCAAATATTTCTTCCTTTTTTTTTTTCCCCTGAGTATTTGCTTGTCATTTTTCTGGCCTTTTTTTCCGAAGTGAAAAAGAATTCATGACTTTCCTGATTTAAGACAATACAGAACTACTCTGCTGCTTATTTGAGTGGCCTGCCTGAAACATGTTTAGTTATGCATGTATGATCACCTCAAACTTAGAAATATTGCTTGCAGGCAAATAAACAGACTTTTGTTTCTTTCAGACATCCTTTTGAGGTCTTGCAATAGTATATTCTGTTTGAACAGATTTCTGTATACTTTGATTTTTGAAGTCTAATAGTTTCCGTTCCTGTTGAGTCTCTCAAATCAGGACATTTAAAAAAAAAAAACAAACAGAACAATAAAAAACAAACAAACAAACTTCAGGATCCTTACTTTAGACTCCTACTTCTGCAATTGTAGTAAAGATCTGAGATTCACTAATACAAGTTTCTCAAAAATCTGTAAAGAAAACTTTTTAGCTCTAGTGCACGAAATGATTTTCAGGTACAGTACCACCTGTATGTCAATGACAAGAACTTTTTCCATCTTCTAATGTAAACCAACGTGACTGAATTGTTTTTACTGAAGCTTTCAGTAAAAGACCTGATTCCTTGTCCAGATCTAGAGGCTCACTAATCTCTGGTTATCAGAATGCAGTAGGTAGTTTTCCATCTTTGGAAGATAGAAAGAAAATAGGCCAGTTAAAAGTGTATGTGTTACAATTTTAATTGTGTTTTATAGAAGTAATTCTTTTGGAGTGATGCTTAGCCGCCATTTGTTTCCATCTTAAATCTACAGCTTCAAACTGCTCTATTAGGGTAACACTGAATCTGAAGTGTCTGCAGTCATTCAAAGGTGAAATTTGTTGATACTGCTGTTGTCTTGTTCTACCAGGATGTGCATCTGTATATTTGCAGTGTGCTTTTGCAGCTTTCTCTTTCTTTGTTCTGCAGTTGCAACTAGTATCCAGACTCTACGTGTGCACCCTGCATTACAGATTGTACTTCTATTACCCTGCGGAGCAGTTTTGCACAGTTAATGAACTGATGCCTGGGGAGCTGTGCATACGTGTGGAATGTGGACCCTATCTCGCTATCCCAAACCTGCATTGTCCTGTCCTGCAGCTTCTCAGGGTTCTGCTAATACAGAAGGCTGGCATTTCTGTGCTGCAGCATTGTATGATGATCATAAATACCTCATCATAGTTCGAGGTGTGAAAACAAGCTTGACTATCACCTTGACTTCTGGGCTGTTATTATTTTGTATTCTGGAACAGGAGCAGGGATTAAGGATTAAAGGAGTGAAAATTTTTATAGGGAGAAGGAATTGGCAGATGAACAGTAACAACAGATCGGTTTGTATATTCATATTAATCGTACGTATTGTCACATCTATACTATCAAAGATCTTTGTATGTTAGCGAGAAAGCAGATTTTGCTCATCACTTACTCTGATCACTTTAAATATTTAGTTAAAACTTTCAAACTTGAATTACTTTTATCTTTGCCATCAGTTTGTTTCTCTCTACTAAATGATAGTATTTAGATAGGATTTACATGTTGGAATCAGTAAGAGCAAACTTTGCAGTATTTTTGTACTTCTTGCTCTAAATTTATAACATTGACTTTCAATAATCTGATAATAGTAATGACCTTTAGTTTGGCATCCTACAAAACTAAATTCAATACTTATAATATTACAGTTGTTTTAATTTGTCCCCGTCCCTCCCTCTCCCCTAACTTGTTTCCTACAAAATGTAGAGTGTAGTATATCCCTTAAAATTTAAAATGCTTTCTCATCTTGCTGTGGAATTGCATCAAGAATTTGTGCTTATTAAATTCTACCAGGAGAGGGCAGTATTGCATTATAGTAGATGTGTGCTGACAACTAGAAGAGGCAGTTAAAGAAAGCTTATATAATGAAACGTTTCTGTGCTAACTTGCTTAGATATATAGCTGGAAGATACGTAATCATTCTAAGTGATTACTTTTATGGTTTTCTAAATATTTGTCTGAGATGACTGTTTCAGAAGCTTAATATAATAAATTTCTTTTGGGGTGCAATTTAATGCTGTCTGAGATCTTTCCAGAGTTGCTGATGTAGTTATAGTCTCCCATTCATAGAAATTTAGGGAATCACACTGTAGAAGCACTGTAATTTAAGTATTAGATGCCTTCATTTGCCCAAGTCATCTTGAGTTTCATACCCATGCTTACTTCAGAACTGTACGTAAAGTACCTATGACTTTGTAGAAAACTGCTGTAATCCATACCTGTGCCTGACTTAGAAAATGCAGTAGGTGGCTGTTGCTGTGCACGCTGCTACACAGAACTACTGCTCATCTGCTTTGGAGGGTAGTGTGCAGTGCTGATGCATTAACCCAGCACCTATTTTTATAAACTGTAAGAGAGGCAAACAGGCACAAAGTAGAAGCATATTAAATGTTCTGAAGCATTTGGCATTAAAGCCTGGCCACAGTGGTACATTTCCCTGAGACAGCAGTGTAAGTGATGGAGGAAAGGGGGGACACCTCAGAGCACAGTGTGCTACCAATGGCTTGCAGCAAGAATTTTTCCATCCTAGTTCCTCAGTATGCCAAAAGCAGACCTCAGTTCTACCTTCAGTGTTTGCATCAATAGCCACAGTGGCTGCCGAAGCCTCTGGATTATGCAAGTTTTGATGTCTGGAGAGTCCTATGACTTTACTGACAATTGCTGATTTACTTCTGAAATTTGGAATTAATACAAAATACTGGCCAGAAAAGTAAGTGTATTATTTAAAGCTTGAGACAAACAGATCTGTCATACTGTTTCCACAGTGTGATCTCAGCATTACTAATGAAGCCAGTGCTGAGATGAGCATTGGCAACAATCTTAATCAGATACAATTTCAAATTCTCTTGAAAAACAAGACAGATATCTAAACTGCTGTAGTAGTAATAGCAGGAAGAGGCTATTGCTGAACCTCTCAAGGCCAGAATAAGACTTTGCATAGATGCAAAGATTGGCAGAACATATTTACTTAGTACATTATAGAATAGAGGAACTGAAAAAGCTTTAGAAGTACAAATAAAGATTTCTTTCTCTTGTTGGAGTAAAGCCTGCAGTTAGACTGCTGCAAAACCATAGAATGGCCTGGGTTGAAAAGGTCCTTGAAGATCATCTAGAATCAATTCTAACCACAAGACCATGTGGGAACAGATTTAAGATGCTTTCTGGCTAAAGGTTGTATGTTGTATGACATAGGAAAGGTGACAAGATCCATCTCCTGTGGAAACCCTCTACTTCTTTGTACCACAGCTCCTCTATTTCATTCTTTCTAAAATAATGATTGTGTGAGTATCTTCTGGAAAGCTGTAATAGGATCATCGTCTTAAATACCTGTAACTGGTGACTTCTCCCGTGCCTATAAATTGGGATTTTTAGATTTTCTTTAACTCTTACTGACTTTTTATATATATTTTTTAATGATGTGGCATGCATCTCCATGACTTTATTTCATAGAATCATGAAACAGTTTGTGTTGGAAGGGATCTTTAAGATCATTTAGTTCCAAGCCCCTGCTGTAGGCAGAGCCCCATCCAACCTGGCCTCCAGGGATGGGGCATCCGCAGCTTCTCTGGGCAATGTGTTCTAGTATCTCATCCCCTTCTGAGTAAAAAATTTATTCTTTGTATCTAAAATAAATTTATTCTCCTTCAACACCCCCTGCTGCCCTATCACTACACAGTTTTGTAACAAGACCCTTCTTGTAGGCTAGCTCCTTCTAGGTACTGGAAGGCTACAATCAGTTCTACCTCAAGTCTTCTATTAGCTGAGCAAGCTCGGTTACCTCAAACTGTCTTCATAGGAAAAGCACTCTGATCATTTTTGTGTCCTCCTCTGAGCCTGATCCAACAGCTCCATCTCCTTCTTGTGCTGGGGGCCCGAGACCTGGATGCAGTACTCCAGACAGGGCCCTCACAAGGGTAGAGCAGAGGGATGCAGTCCTCTTTCACCACTCTTTTGATGCAGCCAAAGGTACAGCTGGCTGACATCTCTCTTCTCATCTACCAGTATCCCAAGTCCTTCCCCTGGGGGCTGCTCTTAGTCCACTCTCGGCCCAGTCTGCATTTGTGCATGGGAGTGCTCTGTCCCATGCGCAGGACCTTGTACTTGGCGTAGCTAAACCACATGATATTCACCCAAGCCTGCCTCTCAAGGTCCGTCTAGAGGGCAGCCCTTTCCCTCCTGCGTGTTGACTGCAGTATGCATCTTGGTGCTGTTAGCAAACCTGCTTAGCGTGCTCTCAATCCCACTGTCCATATCACACCAACAAAGATGTTAAACATTTCCAATCCCAATGCTGACCTTCTGAGGAACACCACTCATCGCTGGTATCCACCTGGACATCGAGTTGTTGGCCACAACTCTTTGAGTGTGACCATCCAGTCAGTTCCTTATTCACTGAGTGGTGCATCCATCAAACCCACGCTTCTCCAATTTAGAGACAATGATGACATATGGGACAGTGTCAAATGCTTTGCACAAGTCCAGGGAGGTGGACTCATCATACCAGAAATTATATTTCAAAATTGATCACTATTTGTTATTTGTTTGTTTGTTTTTAAGTTTTGTGTGTGTGCTTAAAGAAGAGGAAACTGACATTTTGGGGAGCGATACTGATATGTTCCTAATCTGAGATTAATAATAAATTCTGCTATATATATTTTTTCCCTGTAAGCATAATATCGTATTTTACTGCTATTCAAACTATTATGTTAATGTATTTTTTTTTTTTCTGCAGTACTGGTAGCAGCTGTCATTGGGCAGATTTAGTTCTGTCACAGTAACCTTATCTTTTTTATCTACCACTGATCTTTTGACTTGTATCTAGTTCATGGACTCCTGTGGTCATCAATTCAAACACTGATTGCCTAAAATGCTGGGAGAATGTCTGCTCTAGGAAATGGTTAGAGATGAAAAATGGAATGCCAGTGAATAATGTATTTAAGTGATTCTTTTCAGGCAAATAAAAATTAAAGAACCAAGGGGACATGCAAATCACATTGGCAAAGGTCCACAAAAGTGTTCAATTTTTTAGCTGGCACTTTAGGCACTTACACTAAAAGTTTGTATGTTCATATCTTCTTTACTCAACTGCTGCTTCTGATCCCTGCAGCTTGCAGTGCTGTTTAATGTAACTTAGTTTTCACTGATGTCCTCCCACTAGAAGAGAATCACAGAGCAGATACTTCTCAGTTCAATTTGTCCTGAAAGCTCAAACACTTCTGCTGCATCGTGCCTCAGACCTCAGAGATGGTGAATGGTGCTTTTCCAGAAGGGAAGAGGTACTGATATATGTCCTCTCTCAAAACCATGATGACAACGATGAACTGAATGAAAGTTCTCCCATGATAGTTATCTATGCAGAGAGAATTTGTGGAAGTGAATAACAGCCATCTTTTTCTCTCTTTGGCTTCCATATTTGTGTCTAGTTAATTGTGTTGGTTCATATGTCATCATGCTGCTTGCTGTGAGTTCCATGCCGAGACCACCATGGAGCAAAGTGTGTATTCGTTTGCATATGCTTTATGTTAGATTTATGTCTTTTTCTTTTTCTTTTTTCTTTTTTTTTCCAAAGATGATAGCTTTTGTAAGTCAACTGCCTTAAATGATGCAGCCCTGCTTTGTTGCTAAATTCCTTGGAGATTTCAAAATCAATATAAAAAGGGATGATTGAAAAGGCTATTGAAAGTGGTCATAAACAGTAATGGCAAGGATAACAATTATGCTTCTTTGGCAAGTTTTTAAGGTCTCTGTCAAAACAATTTCCTAATTAATGCTTAGGGATACAGTAAAAAACAGACAGTAAAATCATTAAAGAAAATAGCTGAACAGTAAGTATCTTACTGTGTTATTCTCTGGAAACAGATGTCTTAAGATGTTACTCTTTAAATTGAATAGAAATTTCTGACTTGGATTTTACTTATAGCATCAGTGTGCTAGCAGTAGCAAATGTAACTGATACATCTTGATAAAGAGCAGCAGTCTACCGAGGAGTAACTGTGAAAAGGATGAAATCTTAATTTCATTGATCAATAGGAGTTCTCCTATTACATTTAATAAAGGATTTCACTACTGTTAAAAACTTCCTGTTTCTGAAGAGCTAATAGCATAAGACAAAGAAGTGTATAGGAAAGGAATACAGTATATAAGTAGTGTCTAACCAGTTTCTTGTTATACATTTCTTCCTTGAAATAATTTGATCAAATTTAAAGCAAGGCCTTTTCTGGATTCGTTTGAAGTCTGTTACACGGAACACTGATGAGGGCTATGCTAGTGTACGAGCTGAGCAGATGAAGCAGAAAATGGGAAGGAGAGGAAATGGTATAACAAGCACAAAGGAGAGACTTGGTTCATTCTGGTATTCTGCTAGTAGGAGAAGGGGGGAGGGAAAGGGGCTAACAAACAGCAGTGAAAGAGAAAATGCAAAATACTATTGGCAATATTGTATCAAGGAAGAGTAAGCTCCCGATTTTTGCTTGGGAACTTCTCTGAGGTTTTGTAAGTTTCTAAAACCCTACCTTTTGGCTCTGGTAGGTTGAATTTCAGCCTCCAATGATTAAATATTTTATTTTAACACCCTCAAAGGAACAAAGTAAGGCTATAATCAGCTGTCTAAGCTGCCTAAGGGGAGAAGGAAGAATGGAAAGACAAAGGTTAGGCTGAGACATCTCTAAACATAGTTCCCAGTGGGAAGGTAGGCACATGGAGTCACAGGAGAGAGGAGGGAAAAGTGATGGGAACTGAACAGAGCAGGGGCAGAGCCACAGAATATGAGACAGTTCTAGCTGGAAACAGGTAGAAGATAGGAGATGCACAGAGATAAGGCGGGGGTAGAGGGGAAAGGACAGTGGTTGCCCTCTAAAGATGGTTTGGAGTGAACTCATTGGCAGCCACAGGGTGCTGATGCAGCCTCCAACTCCTGCTCAGTGTGGGGTCTCATAGCCCTTCTCCAGCCAGAGCTCTCTATGAACATCCCCTCTCACACCAACACAGCATGTTTCCGTCAGTGGGCAGGGAAAACGTTAGAAACGTGCTCCTGTGGTAATTCAGCTACTTCAGTGACTGCGGAAAGAAAGAGGAGATGTTTGCACAATTTTTAAATGATAAAATTGTAGCACAGGCATCTTCTAGGTGAGTGCTTAGGGCTTTCCATCTCAGAAAAGATGAACGGTTGGGCTAAAGCACTTCCCCTGGAGAGGCTGAGATAGCTGGGGCTCTTCAGCCTGGAGAAGAAGAGGCTCAGGGAGACCTCATTGGTGTCCATAGATACCTGATGGGAGAGTTCAATGAAAAAAGAGCCAGGCTCTTTTCAGTGGTGCCCAGTGCCAGAACAAGAGACACTAGGCACAAACTGAAACACGGGATGCTCCCTCAGAATGCCAGGAGCACTTCTGTGCTGTGTAGGTGATGGAGCACTGGCACAGGCTGCCCAGAGGCTGTGTGTGCGATCTGCTCCTCAGAGACATTCAGCAGCTGCCTGGACGTGGGCCGGGGCCCCTGCTCTGGGGTCCCTGATGGAGCGGGGGTTGGGCCTGATGGATCCAGAGGGCCCTGCCAGCCTCAGCCATCCTGTGATTCTGTGACTGAGACAACCTATTCCTAAAACTGTAAAGTTTCTGACTCACCTGGCCACAGATTTACGGTAGAGAGTAATGCCAAGTATCTTATAAACCTTTATATTTGCAGTTAAACGAAAGGCTGATGAGGCTGGGGAGATATCACTTCGTGGAATACCACTTTGGTATAGGGCCCCAAAGGAGGCTCTGAATAAATATAGACCCTCTACACCGTGACCCATGGGAGTAATAGTGATTTCTTCTAAAGATGCTAGCCTACTTCCAGCAAAATGCAAAGCTGAAAACAAAGATCTTGTCTGCAATTTTTTATTCTTAAGGCTTTAGAGTGGTGCCAGGCAACTGAAAAACTTACACTCTATAGACAACATTAAAAAACTACAAAATGTGGTGTGTTGCTAATGCTAGAATAAACCCTTTAGTGGATCTACCCATAAGTTTCCATTTGTGCCAGTGGATCTGAGGAAATACCTTTCTTAGTAATAGAGATATGCGACAGCTGGGGAGAATGCGATGCTCCTTCAGCGGTCTATAGGTGACCACACATGCCATTACTCCAAGCCTCAGTTTACCCATTGGGAAAACATGCTTTTTGTCACTGAACCTTTTTGGAAAATGCTTCTACGAGAAGCACTGCTTCTCTGTAAGAAGAACCTTGTTTTTTAAAATGACACCTCACATACGTGCACCTGAATTCTGGTGCAGGGCAAGACAAGTCAGGAAGCCGTTCTCTGCTGAGTTTTATCCTGTTGGGAAAAAGCTGGGAAAGATGGCAATGAAAGACAGAAGGAGAAGCAAGAGAGAAAAAGAGAGAGGTTGCATGCCCAGGCTGTGGGGAATTTGATACTGTTTTATACTGTGCATCTGAATAGCTTCTTTCCATTTGCATCCATTCTAAGGTTGATATTCTCTGTGAGGAGCTGTGGGAGTGGACCATGTTTGGAAACACTTCTCTTGCATGAAGCAGTGCTGTTTGGCATCTTGCAACATTTATGCTGTTGCCCTGTAGGCATACATGTGACTGGGTTGCCAGTCCTAGGTTTCATTCCTTTCCAGGGAGGAAGAAGCTCTCCCTACGCCTCTCCTGAAGTCTACCTTGCCCTCTTGGGTTTGAGTTGAGCTTCAGGGTCAGACCACAGGTGACTGCCTTGGGTTGCAAGAGTCTGAGCAGCAAAGAGATCTGGAGGGGCACTGGGAAGGGGCAAAACTGTCACAGTGCATAAGCAAAATGTCAAAATATTTCAATTTCAGCAAATATCAAAGGTGAAAGTGCAGCAGCCCCAGTGAGCCTAGTGCTGGCAGGACCTCCAGGCAAAATACAGGTCAGCAGCAGGACAGAACGTTTTCTGCTTAAATAAGAAGTGCTCATTTCCCACTCTGTGCCACTACATCACATCCTGCTCAGGTGTCCTGGATGAATAAAAAGGCTTCTGGATACTGTGGTAATACTGCTATTAGAAAATATCTCCAAACTTATGAAGCCTGACTTGTATCTGAAGGTTTAGGCTGTGCTGGTTCTCCTGGCAGCTAACCAGGATATCATTTTTGTCTGCTCACGAGATAAGACTCCCACAATGTAGTTCTTAAAGCAAACTCCACTGCACAGCCAGTAATGACAGATGTTTTTCAGCTTGATTACTTCTACTGTCATTTAGTGAAGGTTCCTACATGTAATTTTTGCTGTCCTTATGTTTGTACATCAGAAGGGGATGTTTGGAAATGCTTGCTTTGTAGGAGTGCAAATGAACAAGGAATGTAATGATTACAGCAGCATGGGATTATCAAATGACTGTTATTTCAGAGGATGTGTTTGTACGTGATTATCCTGCCACCTCCCCGTGAACAACTTACATCAAAATTAGTTTGATTGTAACTGATTAAAACTGCTGCTATGGGCACACACTCTCTGTTTGCCATCTCTCTTGTCCATTTCTGTGTACATGGATCGGGTGATCTGAGTTGGGAGCTGTGCTAGGTTACCTTCGGTAAAGAGTTATGAGAGGGTTGAGAACTCCACAATCGCTGCTTTTGTCTTTTTAGCCTCAATGGCAATCCGCCTGCTGCTTTTATTTTTTTGGAGCCTGGGAAGCAAGTGGCAGTTGATTAAACGGGTGAACAATGGATGGCTGAAAATTACATGGGAATGAAAGAGCTTTGAGTTGAATTTGACCACAATTCAATTAATCTCCTGAAATACAGCCTATTACTTAAAGCTGTTAAGCAGACAGTTTTATAGCCACAATGCTGTGTGTTGTTCCTTCAGATTTTCTTTCTTGAAGTTCAGGTCAATGAAAATTTCACCTCAGATCACCTGTTTATTTCTCCTAGAGAAGAAAAGAGCAATTTACAGCCACAGAGCCCACCTAGAGCTGAACAGTGGAGGCTTTAGTTAAAAAGTGAAGGCATCTTTATATTATATTGAAATGAAATGATGAATTTGATGGTATCAAAACCATTTCTTTCATTGTTTGCACTTAGTCACTAATCATACATACATGGGGACCCCAGATGCAAAGGCTATTGCAAAATTCATGCACCAGCTTACAGCTGAAGGCCAAATCCTGCCAGTGACTCCATGTAAGAGCTTCTCTTGTGAAAGTCAGTGAGGTTCTATCTACAGGGTACCTGTTTCTTGAACAATGTGGCTTCCCCAGTTGGAGTCAGAGATCAGGTGAGGTGCTGCCTGCAGGTGGAAGAAATGTGGAACTGCGTAGAAAGATGGTGAAATAGCAGTGGAAAGATATTATGTTATTATGCTATAATATCAGAAGATATTATAGAAGAGAGAGAGTGAGAAGCCCGTAGAGAAAATCACTGAAATGCTCCTTTTTTCTCAATGAATGCATTTTGCAATTTTGGTTTATTACGTTTATTTTTTATTATTGTCAAAATGCTGTTTAGGACCATCAGTGTCCAACTGCAAGCTCTATGCCCTTGGTAATTTACACATGAATTTTATTTTCAAAAGTTGTATCATTTGAATGGACACCAGTTTCCTCCATGCTGCTGCCCACAGGGAATCCACATGGTTTCGTCGCAGTGGTTTCCTTTGCCACTGGTGCTGAGTAAATAATGATTGTTCTACACAGCACTCATATGGGATATTAAAAGAGAATTAAGACCATGCGCTGAATGCAAGTTGGAAAATGCCTAGAAAATAAATTAAAATCTCTGGGTTATTTTAAAGTATTTAAATTAATTTAATGATAACAAAGGTTCACAATATATTATAAGCCATACTTTGCTCTCCTGCCGTGTACTATTTTTCAAACCTGAAAAAAGATTCAAGTGATAAAAGAGCTCTGCTTTGTAACAGATCTGCTTACTTAACATAAGAAAAAGATTGCCCAGTGCTGCAAATATGCCTGCAAGCACACTAGGGAAAGGGTTGTATGCACTTAATTGGTCCCGTTTGCTTTATTTATTAATTCAATCTATAACCTTATTCTGTCAAAGTGCACAGAAGTGGGGCTGTTTAAACATAAGCCAAATAAAGCAAATGCAGAACTGCATCTGTTTGAAATCTTATCCTGTATCTTCAATAATAACCTGCTTATACCTGTGGGTGACATAGCATTAAAGTCCTTCAAAAAACATGCATTCTCTTATCAACTTGAAGTATAAAATATACAAAATCTTTCACTATTTGAAATTAATCAGAAGATCAGAGATTAAAAAAATCATGGTAATAAATATAGTTATTGTACGTGCAAACAGACTTCTGGCTAACAAAGAGTCTAACATTTTCTTGGTGGTTTCAGCTGAACGCTCTGTGTTATGAGCATACTGATGCGTACATGATATGTTGTGCAATTCTCTGGTGAACTGTAGGGGTATGTATATAAAATATAAATAACAACTACAGAAAGAGTCAGAAAAAAATAGGTGCAGTACTTGGTTATCATTTGAATATATATGATGCTTTCTCAGACAAAGAATTTAAATACTTTTTTTCCTGCTTTCTACTTCTATCTATTGTATGATGTATTTCTTTGACTTGAATTGTGTCAAATCTATATTTGATTTATTTATGATTTTTTTTTTTCAGGGGGGGAAATGAAGAGTTTATCTATTCCCATAAAAAAAAAAGAGGTAAACTCTAAAAGAATAAGGTTGGTCAAAAGGTATTTTTCCCTTTTGAAGAAATCATTTCTGCTTTGTCAAGAACAAAATAGGATTTTACCTGTGATTTTGCAGCTCTCATTCTGGCTGTTAACCTGTGCATTTTATCAGATCAAAAGAATTTCATTTCTCTTTAGTGGAAACAATGATCACATGCAGCTTTGTTTATCATGTCTTGGATGATATGCCCAGAGCTGCTATCTACTCTGCTTATTCTTTTCTGTTTGTGTTTTTGTTGCTCTTTGATCTGGAAACTCCATTTCAGTTTGGACAAAAAAGAGGGTTTTGTTGTTGTTGTTGTAGTTTGTTTTGTTAGATGCTTATGGAAGCACTCAGTTGTAGAAATGTGGGCATGCAGCTGATCCAACACCTGGTTTCCTGAATGAAGGGTCTGCAGTTCTCATCTCTCTGTCCACCTAATATCTTGTTGAAAACTGCCACTCACTGACAGCCATTAAGGAATGGTTATTTTTGGTGTATGAATCATGTCTAATTATGGATCCTACAGTAGATGAGCCAATCTGGACTGACTTTTGTTAACACACAGTCATGACCACATTCAAGTTGCTTTTGTGCTGGATGGTTTCCAGACACTGCAATAGCATCTTTCAGAAAAGAGCTTTTATTATCTGTAAAGCTGATGGGGTTCAAGGAGCATTTGGACACCGCTTTCAGACATAGAGTTTGGTTTTTGGGTGGTGCTATGCAGAGTCCTGGTTTGGACTCAGTGATCTTTGTGGGTCCTTTCCAGTTCAGGATATTCTATGGTTTTATGGTTCAGAAACAAAGGAAGTGTGGATGGTGTTTATCCAACCTAAAATCTTTGAGGTTTGGAGTTTGTCTTGAATTTTGCTGGTGTCTTTCTTACCTCCTCAAAACTGAAAGGAAGAAGCAAAGAAGAAATGACAGGTAGGGATACCAGATGTTCAAATTTGAGATCCTTCAGGAAGATTAAGTGATGATTGGTTTCCAAACATTTTTTGGAAGGGTATGCCAAAAGAGTGGAACATTTCTACACTTTAAATCTGCACTTTGGAGTGTGGTATTGTGACGATGGAAATTTGCTTTGATGTAATGTTTGCTGTCCTGGACTGTGTGAGAGACTGTCAAGCATATCTCAGGAGCAGCAGGCATTTCTGGTAAATGCATGCAGAAGCCAGTCACCTCTATGTTTAAAACTTAAGTATATGCCGGTTTACATCTTATTTTATAGTTCTCAGTGGTACAGTTTGCCAGATGAGAAGTCTGATCTCCCCTCCAGCACTCCACCCCAATTCCAAGTGGTTCTGAAAG
Source organism: Gallus gallus (assembly GCF_016699485.2). NCBI lineage: Eukaryota > Metazoa > Chordata > Aves > Galliformes > Phasianidae > Gallus > Gallus gallus. Next base: position 109,131,280 of record NC_052533.1, on the reverse strand, counting down.
TGTCACAGAATCTTAAATACACAAAATAGTAGGGGTTGGAGGGCATCTCTGGAGATCATAGAGTCCAACCCCCTGCTAAAGCTGGTTCCCTACAGTAGGTCAGGAAAGCATCCAGATGGATGTTGATGGCCAGAGAAGAAGACTCCACAACCTGGGATGCCCTTTCTAGTGCTCCTTCACTCTGACAGTAAATATGTTTTTCTTCATGTTTGTGTTGAAATTCCTGTCTTCCAGTTTGTGCCTATCACCCCTTGTCCTGTCACTGGGCACCACTGAAAAGAGCCTGGCCCCATCCACTCAACTCCTGCCCTTTAGATATTTGTAAGCATTGATTAGATCCCCCTTCAGCCTCCTCCAGGCTGAACAGTCACAGGCCTTCCTCATAAGGGTGATAGATGCTCCAGGCCTCTCTTCACCTTCATGACCCTTCGCAGCATTCTAGAATTTCCCTGGGGAGTCCAGGACTAGAGTTTAGGCTTAAACCCTGACAAATGGTTTTAATGAATGAATACAGCATGTTTTAAAGCATTTCTTTTAAAGATATTTTGTCTTTGTAAAGAATATTTTTGGTAAGGAATAGCCTTGGCTTTAACATAAAGATAATTATCACTCAGAATTATTCTACATTGCAATTCCTAAGTGACTCATGCTCTTGACTTTCCCATCCATGCCTGCAAGATAGTGAGATGCATGCAAAATGAATATACTGGTTAAATTTCCACTCATGAAAATCCAGTCATAAGGATTTAATGCTATATCAGCCACTAGGAATGTAGTGAACCCACTGCATACATGTAAATCTAAGTTTATAGAAAGACTGCCTGAATCGGTAATTATAAGTCAAAAAGGAGGCCTAACTATATGAAAACACTTCAGAAAATTTCAAATATACCTCCAGCATGCAAAGTGGCCCTATGTATGCTTTCCAGATATTGGATGCTTTTGAGCTCAAAAACCTCTGCAAGGTATAAAGCAAAGCATCAAGGAAAAATAGAGGATTGTTCCAGAATAATTTCTGGTAAACAATTTTCTGCTTTCCAGTTTGCTTTGTTTAGACAAATTCCTTTCAAAGGTCTCTGTGTCTCTTAGAAATATATCTTTTTATTTTTTTTTTTACTTTTTTTTTTCCCCTTTGGCTGTCAATTTATTTTCTATTAAAAAAAAAAAAAAGAAAAAAAAAAACAAATTTGGCTGTAGGATTCATCCTTTCCTCAGCCAGTGAGGGCTGACTGCTGATTGCTCCCTTTGAGGAGCCCTGAAAACAGTCATTTCATTTATTGCAGTTGTAGCAGTAATGAACTGCTCACAGCTGATGCTTGTGTGCAGCCTGTGATTCATGAAGAACACAGAATATAATTCCAGCATACTCAGAAATGCCACTTTGAAAAGAATTTAATGACACATTTCTTTTGCAATATTCAGACAGAAAAGACTCAAGTGAGGAGAGATGGATGGCAGAGGAATATCAGGACTTCACAAGATAATGTGTTCAGTACAGAAAGGAAAATATTTTAGCAAAACTTTCTGATTTAACTACATTTGTGAGACAATATATTACCTTTTCACACTCTCCTTGTTTTATGTATGTTTGTGTTCCACAAAATTAAACTGAGGACAGATTTTATTGTAGAGAATAGAGAGAAGTGCAGTTTATTTTCATTTTTATGTACTTCATTGGAAATTACTTAAAGAATATTATTTCAGAGCATTATTCAAAAATTGTCATTTACTATGCTCACCGGTAGTGTTCTATAAAACTATAAACTTCTCAGCCTCCGGATATCAATGTTATGTTGTTATGAGTTTACTAGGAAGTAAACTCCTTTATCATTCTTTTGCTTTGTTATCAAGTAAAGATTTTTATAAATTTGAAGACAGGTCCATTGAATATATAAATAACATAAATGTTTTCTGAATAATGTGTGTAGTCTTTTGAGGAAACTGAGCTACTGTAAGAAGAGAGAGAAAACTTTGTGTATCAGGCTATTACGCAGTTTCTAGTTACTGCTAGTTTGGTTATACCATCTGTCCATTTGTTTTCTTTTATGTTTCTGGTTTGGTTTACTGACTGTGCTTGCAGTCTGAGCCTTTACAACATACTGATTGAACTCAACAGATCAGGTTGGAAGTTGGATTTTGGAGGTCTTTCCCAGCATAGATGATTCTATGTACATACAAAACTTTTCCATTTCTCAGGTACCTTCCAGCCTTCACTAATGACTGATCAGCCACTAAAACAAATAGGTAATGACCATGTGAAGTGAAAATGCTAAGTCATGGCTTGAAACAGTGATAGAGCACCTGATGAGAAGGCAGAGCCAACCCAAAGGAGCTCAGGTGCATGCAATACAATGGATCCTGGCTCCACCCCTTCCCAGACCTCATTTAAGGGTTGGCAGCAGAGACAAGGCTATCTTGCTGGAGATCCTTGTGTACTAGAGGCTTTATAAGGGTAAGCAGCTTCTTCTCTTTGTTTTTGTATCCCTAGCCTCTGTATTTGGGCTTGTCCTCTCTTGCTCCAGCCTAGGACTTTGCTGCCCTGCTATTATTGCTGTGCTTTTTATTGTTTTATAGCATTATGCTGTCTATGAGCCCCTCTTCCTTTGCAAGGCAGAAATGAAGTGGTTTAGTTTTAAGTTTTCTTGTAGGAATGGACTGCACAGTAGAGGCTGCTGGTGCAAGCTCACTGAAGTACCAGGGTTGACAGTGCAGGTTCTGGTGGTGGAGATTTCTGAGCATATAAAATAAGTATCAATAGAAGTGTTTTTGTTGTTGTTGTTGTTTGTTTGGTTGTTTTTTGCTTTTTTTTAATTTATTTTAGCTGTTTATAAAGAATGATGTTAAAAGCTGACTGCTAATAGCTTAAAAAAAAAAAAAGCTATTAGAAGGGTGTGCCTTCAAATTTCATCTTGGTCTCTTGCTTGTTAAGTATTTCCAGCGTAATGCTTCCTTTTTGTTTTGGAAGATAATGAAAAAAATGCAAGTTTTCTTAGGTATGCATCTTTCACTTGACATTGATCAAACCAGACTTAGTGTAAGCACAGATCCCATTAGAACATGCTACTGCAGTCTTTTTAATGCCTTATAATTCATTCCAGCTCTAAGTAAAAGCTCAGCTTACAAGATATTTAATGGCCTCAGGCAAATTTTGGTAGGGTTTGTAGGAAGCAGTTGCCTCTAAATTCTGTTGGTTTTTTTCTCCACAAGAAATTACATCGATATTTTATGGAGTTTCTCTGGAGAGGCTGGCATTTCTAAGGAGTGTAATGCTTACTATTTTCTATTTATTCACATCTTACACTTCATGGGTACTATGGAACTAAATTTTTGGCTAAATGCATTTTACGCTGTGATGAATGGGACTTAAATTTACAGTAAAAGCAAAAGAAGACCACTGAGAAGACACAGTGGTTTTCTTCCTTTGATATAAATATATATATATATATGTGTGTGTGTATGTATGTATATATATATTTTGTTCTTAAGAGTATGTCCCAGGGCCCTTTGAATCAGTCCTGGTTTATGTAAAAATGCCTTGTATTTCACAATGCTTTTTTCAAGATACACTTCCTTAAAACATTTGAAATGGGGACTCTCTTCTTACTGGCCCCACTATTGTTCCAGTAATATTCAGCCAGGCAAAATGCTATGTGCTCTTTATTCTTTTTGCGTATTCCTTGTAACATGTTGATGATCTTTTTAGAGCCCAATGCAGATTTTGAAAGAGCAAATATTATGTCAGAGTCCTTGTGGGTACATTAAAGAGAAAATGACTACTTAGCATGCACGTGCAACCTCAAGGGCCAAATCAGTTCCTGTGCATTCTATAGGAGAGGTGCGCTGATCAGTCTTTGCAGGTTCACAATTTTAAAATTGACCAATCTATCAGTTTTATAGGGAGGGAACATAAGGAAGCGGGATAACACAAATGTTATAAATTTAAATAGAGAACTTTGCTTGAAGTTCTCTTGAATTGAAGACTATAATTTTGATAACTATTAGTGTAGATGGTAGCTTGTGTGTTTCAGACGAACAGTGGGAAAGATTTAATGGTAGAAACCTTTATAGACTGAAGGCTCAACTTTCTTGAGTTGTCCTTTCATGGGAAAGTTTTCTCTTAATGAGCAAGCCTGAAATAATTTAATTTCATTGCAATTAGAAAATAATAAGTTTCAGGAAGAAAGTGTCCCATCTTTTAAAAAGAAGAAGGAAAAGTTATCAGTTCTTTGAACTTAAGAGAGAGGAGTGAAAAGCTGTGGGTCTGCATGAAAGTAGTACTGCGAGCAATAATTAATTGTTAACAGCCATCCAGAAGCTGAATTACTGGACTGAATGGATGAATGTGGACAAGGAACTCAAAAGCAGATTTGCAAAGCTTCAGCATGCATTGTTTTCTCAGATTATTTAGGGAGACCTCATACATTTATTTTGAAAGAGATAGCAAGTAACATCACACACCTAGCAAAAAATCCCTCCTGCACTTTTGACAGTGACTGTGACAGAACATTTGGATTCTGTGATGCAAGAAATCGTTCTATTTCTTGCCCATTTTGGGGGGGGGAATCTTTCATTCAGTGGAGAAGAAAGAATTGCTTTTCCTTTCAACTTAAATTTAAAAAGAAAAATAGGACTCAGCAGCTGGTTTTGAAATCAATTTTCTTGAATAACTCTATGCAAGATATACAGTTTCCTGATGGTGTTTAAAACTTACTGCCAAGAGAAGTGGGGGGGAGGGAGGCACTTAGAATGCAGGTCTATACAGATGATTCAAATCGAAACTTTGCCAGAGACTTGCAGAGCCATACTGGATGCTAAATAAGAATTTGTGATGTTTTTTCCTCGTTTTCTTAAAAGTAGGCTTCTTCTAGTTAATAGGATGCTATAAAAGCATTGGCAGATTCTGGGGGACTTTTACATCTTTCTCTTAAGTTTTTTGACAGCAGCCATGATTACCACTTCACAACCTACTAATATGTAAGGTGCAGAAGAGAAAAGTCTTGCATGTGACAGCAGTCAGTGCCTCCAGAACATTTGATTAACAAAGCTAGAGGTCCCTCCTGGACAACTCCTGTCTGACTGAGCTGCCATAGACTGCAGAGCAAACCAAAGATGCTCTTCGCCATCAGTGTCAGCCTGGAAAAGGGGAAATGTTGCTGGTCACCTTTGGAAATAAGGTTGGTGTCTGTCAAGGATCTAGAGAAGATAAAGTTTTAAATCACTGCAATAAGAGTCATCTGAGGAGCAGCTGGAGCCTGAGGACCACTGAGCAAGTGCTTTACGTCAATGGATAGCATTATCCAGGAATGAAGAGTTTCACTGTCTGGTTCCTGCAAAGTGTACAGATGTTAGCTGCTGGCACTGGCATAATCCCTATGGAATTACATCCATCCAACTTTTCTGATAATTAGTTGGAGGCAGCATGCTATCAAATTAAATAGTAGAAAGACTAATTGGATTACTTCAGCAAAATTTGTTCTGCATGTAGTCAGTGAGATGGAAACAGATTCAACTGTTCTTTTTATTTTAAATTATTTGACCAGTTTGGAACTGCATTGCAATTTTCAGTGCAGAAGAGCAAGGTAGAGTGCATTTATCTAATTTAGATATAATTTTTGCTTCTCTCCAGTTGTTCTTTAGTACACTTTCTGGCATGTACTTCTCATAGTTTCAACTGCTTTTCCTTTCTGCAACTCTTGCAAATTGTGCTAATGGCAATTCTTGCTCCTTTTTATTCATGAAATTCAACATCACACAGAAGAGCACAGCTTATCCCCTGACTTACTTAAATTGTCTCATTACATTTGTGGTCTCAAGTAGGATTAGCAGCATTAGTCTATAAGGTTCTTTGCAGTGTTGTGGAGACCTAAAAATGCATATTATGCAGATTACCCAACTGATAAGAATTTGATTTTTCAAATTCTTTTTTGTTCTTTAGGGTGCTAAATGGGATACTTAACTCTGTATAAATGCAGAACACATTTTAATAGAGAACTTTGAACACTTGCTTAGTTTATTCTTTTCCTGTCTCTGCTTAGCTATTACTATCCTTGTGAGATATTGTGTGGTCTTTTACACCACACTTAGGGTTTACATGGTTTCATCTCTGAGTTTTTTTCATCAGTCAAAAGGTGGAGACAGAAAATAAAGGTAGTCTGGAAATATCTACATAAAAAATAAGAGCAACTTCTATGTGAATATTATGTGATAATGTGAAACCATGGCTTTTATGTACATATTTTGAAATTCTTGAAGTGGCTAAACTTGTTTTATACCATTATAAGAATCTGCTGAGTAAAGGCTGATAATATTTTGGTTAATTATGTTTTAGAATGTAGTGTCACTGGTCACATTACATGGTTTTTATGCAGTAATGGCAAAGGAAGGAGAATTAGGAGCCTTTCTTTTGTTGTTCCAGATTCCCATTGTCTAAATATGAGACATGTCCTGGTGAACCCAGCTGCATCATGCTGCTGGGTATCAAAAAGAATCAGATGTAGAAAGAGTTGTCTGAAAAATAATAATATTAAAAAATGATTAAAAAAAAAAAACAAACAAATGAATTAAGGCTCATTCTATTGCTTTCATTTTATTTAAGTCAGGTCAAGAGAAATTTGAGTCACGTATCCTGAATAAGATAGGATAAGTAACAGCATGAAAACAAGGTTTATAGAGAATTTCAGAAAGAAGAAAAAAGATTTTGAGACTGTGTTGAACTTGTAGGAGAGATGGTAATGGTATCAGAAGATGACAACATAAACAGGAATATGACAAGCCAACAGTGGTAGGTTCCTGTGATATCCAGTGTGATAAGGGAAGAAATGGAAATTTAGGGGAAAGTTTAAAAAAATACAACTTTGAGAAAAGCAAGGTAGGCTGAATGGAAGCATTTGTGTACTGGAGACGGGACAGAGAATTTGAAAAATAAGGGTCTAATACCAGAAAGGCATGGCAAGTTTGTATAAACAGAGGCCACAAAATAGCATTTGTGGTTGCACATTTAAAATTTAATTCAGAATTTACAGAAGTAAAAAAAAAAAAGTAAACACAGCCTGAGGAGGTCTATATGATCTGATAGAACAAACTGTGGTCTGCACTTGACTTGGTTTGCAGTCATAGAGTTGTACTTGCTGCAATTGCTGCCACCAGTGTACCAGCACTGCAGTCATGTCCTGAGCCACTGGCGGTTCTGCTGACACAGGAAGGGAAAACAGCTTTTTGTGATGTAGAAAATATGCTTTCAGGTATTTAATGATGAGTACCTATCAGAACTGCTGAATTTGAAACAAACAGATGCATTATCTTGGAGAGAAAGGTCTGTGTCCCTGCTGTGCTTTTTATGCTTTCAAAGCTTCAAGCACTGTGTTGTTACTGGTCCAAAAGAGCATCTTCAGTATTATAGTTATTATTGGCAATTTGTTCAGGTACAGCTGAAGCCACAAAACTCTTCATTCTACTTCACTTGTCCATCTGAAATTCAGTCTTTTTTTCTTCCTCATTGCAAGTTTGAAATCATGTTCTTTAATTGAAAACAGCAAGAATGCTGTTGAAGTTTAATTCCATGTGGTGTCATTGTAATTAATGAAAAGAGGTGCTATTAGAATAAAAGCATTAGAAATGCTTTAGCCCTTCTGTCTCAGTCATGCTTGTGTGGATAATTCAAATAAATGGCTCTTGCTTGCACTTCCATACATTTCAGACTTTATATTTATCAGTTACTTTTCTTATTTTCTAAACATTTCAGATACTTCTAGTAAAGTCTCCAAATTTAAAGCTCTCTGCTATTACTTAAAACAAATAAGGATATTTGTTTTGTTTTCTGCTATTTCTATTTACATACATTTCTGGCTAATTTTTTTCTTGTTTGTTGATGGGAAAAGTAGCACTAAAGTCCTGCATGTGATGTATCCCTCTGCTCTCTGTTGAGATGCCATGAAACGAGTGCTTCCTTAATGTGTCATCATAAGAGCAGCAAAGGCTCTGTTCTGCACATGAAGGGAGCTTTCTGTTTGTAGAAGGTCTTTCAGTCTGTGTGTTTTCTCTTTAGCTTCATTGTCCCGTCAAAACTGTGAGCATGAAAACGTGCAGCAGACAGAGTATCTCTGCTCTTTTCATGAGCAGCTTGTAAGGTTGAGGCAGGGCTTATTTGCACTCTTTAAGCAAATAAAATGGTACAAGTAGCATTAGGGCTGCTTTGGAGGCAATCTCTTCTGCTCAGGGAGGGGAGGTCTTGCATTTATTTGTGTGGGTTCAGATATATCTCAACAGATGCTGAGTGTGCCCCATCCCTGGAGGCACTCAAGGCCAGGTTGGATGGGGCCCTGGGCAGCCTGATTTGGTGGGTGGCACCCCTGCCCATGGCAGGAGGCTGGAACTGGATGATCTTTGATGTTCCTTCTAACTCAAGCCACTTTGTTTCTATGAAGTGGGAGACAGGTGTGTGGGGCTGGGGGAAACTGAGGGAGCTTGAGCCACTATGCAGCTTGGCAGGAGAGGAGCTGCCTCAGGGTGAAACCAAGACTTGGCCATCTCAACCAGAAACACAGCACTGAGCTGACCCAGGGAATGTGAGGACACGTTTTTCTGGTCCTGATCCTGGCAGCCTTGCATCAGACACAGTTTGTAGAGCGTGCACTTTAAACAACGCTTGTTTATTTTCAGAGCAAGGGAGATAGAAAGACTGACATCTGATCCACTCACTGCCCAGCAGACCTGACAGTAAGTTACTTTCACTGCATTCATTCTGGGCTCAGTATTAGCCCCCTAAGGCTGAAACCAGATCTTTGTTTTGGATATTTAGTTGCTCTAGTACCAAAGCTCTGGTCAGTGAGATTGCTCTGGTATTTACCTATTGCCTCTTCTGATATAAAGCAGAATGTGTTACTTCACATAATTGCCAAACTTCTGGCATGAATTGCATGTATTTTTTTTCCTTTCTCTCTGTTTCTCAGATAAGTGTCTAAATCTGTGCAGTACTCTTTAAAAGAGTGCCATAATTTACAATTCGCCAACCTACAATTAACATGGTAATTTTTTACTATTGTATGGAATTGAATTGATGGCAGTTGCAAATTCTTACGATGTTATGAAAGAGAGGGGATGCAATACTATGTAGAACAGCTTCACTTCCAAGCAGAAATTGTTAGCACTTCTCAGAAGATGTCAGTGCTTCTTTAATTTCTTGCATATGTGTTTGTATTTGAAGCAACAGATGTATAATGTAGTATTGAGAGAGTTTAGGAATGATTCATTATCATCCCTGACTTTCCAGTGTAGACACATTTAATTTAATCTTACGTAAGTCTCAATTTTCCTGGCCTTATTTTTTTCTATTCTGTGCCAGATGGATAATTTGTATCATATAATATGGTTTTATTTCCATAAATTGAAGTACTTTGAAGTTTCTTTGTTTGCAAAAGCACTTCTCAGGGGCTGAGCCTTTCCTTGTCCCAGACAACCCAGTACCATTCCCTCCACCTGTTCATTTGAGCTCCATAAATGCACACTGCTGCACCAAGGCACAGGAGAGCTCCTGTCAGCAGTAATTGCTGACCTGCCACAGTTCTCGTCAGTGATCAATAGGTATGGCTTTGCTGCCCAGCAACAGTGGGGGGAAATTGCAGAACCCACTGAGAATTTGTTCTCAACGTGCAAACCTGGCTGATGGCCTTCAACAGTAACAGATGTCAGGTAGTGATGGGCACCCTGGGGCAGCTTTAAAGTACTGCTGGAACTTGACTGGGCAAAAAAGAACACCAGCAAATTACTCAGTGCATTCTAACAAATCACATCAAAGGAGGGGAAAAGCCTGAGCAAAAGAAAATTACTACTTTCATTTTCTTTCTTATCTTCTGCTCCAACACAGTATGTGAGCTGCCTTAGCAGTGCTATCAACCATGGTACTAATGAGCTGTTCAGCTGCATGAAGTGATGAGGCTTTTATAGGATTGGCCAAGGGGGCTGTGTCACAGGATAAACTGGAGAGATTAGGAAGAAGATGCACCCCTGCAAGTACATTAGCCAATTTTCTTAGTCCTGCATACATAGCTTCTCAAAATCACAGATTCCCAGAATTGTAGGTGTTGGAAGAGACCTCTAGAGATTATCTAGTCCAATCTACTGCTACAGCTGGTTTCCTACAGCAGGTCATACAAGAAAGCATCCAGATGGGTACTGAATATCTCCAGAGAAGGAGACTTCACAACAACTCTGGGCAGCTTGTTCCAGTGCTCTACCATTCTCACAGTAAAGAAATTATTCAAATATTTGCTAAGGTTTTAGCTATATGAATTCAACTCAATCCAATACAGAAAAATAAATGAAATATGGCATTTTTTGTTCCTTTTTTTTTGTGGACATACAATATTCAGTGCATCAGAAGTATCATAGAAGTATGAAAGAATGGCTTGAATTGAAAGAGACCTCAAAGATCATCTAATTCCATGGGCAGGGTTGCTGGCCACTAGATCAAATGCTATATGAGGCTACCTAGGGCCCCATCCAACCTGCCCTTAAAATACCCCCAGAGATGGGGCATCCACAACCTCTCTGGGCAGCCTGTGCCAGTGTCTCACTACACTCTGAGTGAAAAAATTCCTGCTCTTTTTTATTTCTATCTACATAAAAAGTCAATTTCCTTTCTGTTTATAATCTCCCTTTAAATATGATTGGGGTCCATTTGTTTCCAGAAAAAAACTTCAAGTTCAGTGAGTCAAAAAGCATAGAAGTATTTTCAGAAATTCTGTTTCCAAAATGCAGTGGTGTTACTGTTCATCTGTTGTGTTGTTTTTTTTTCTAGTGCTTTGAAACGGATTATTACTATTTCACCAGATGTAAAGAATTATCAGACTGTTACAGAAGTATAGCTTCAAGTTCTCTTATCTTTGAAATACAAAGCTCTGAGGTGGCTTAAACTTATGCATAATCTATGTGCATGTCTGATATGTGAAGGGTCTCATTACAAACAGTGGAATTAGTGTCATGCTTCAGAGAAATGCTTTGTTTTGGCAGCAAATAAAAAAGAGGTCAAGAGAGGACGAATGATGGTGTAGTCCTCTATGTGTGCTCTTTGCCCTTGCCTAGGGAATAGGAAAGACCCCATCTCTTAACTGTAGCTTTCCCACTGGATTTTTAAAATGGATTTATATGCTACCCCCAGAGATCCTCATGGATGGGCTTAGGACATGCAGAGATTGCAGCTGTCCTGGACTTGGAGTGATATATGAAGTGAGTAAAACAAAGAGGATTTTTTGTTCAGAGCAAATGTTATCAGCTGCATGGCTGTAGTACCTACTCCATGCTTGCACCTGCTTGCTCTGCACTTGCCGCTGAGATGTCTGGCTTGGCTGAACTGTGGGGAGGAAAGCTGGTAGATATCTAGGAGAATCTGAACCATGTGCTGTGAGTTAGTGATACATGCTACTCTGCTGTCTCCGAAAAGCTCCTGTAAATGGAATCCAATCTCACTCTCCAGCAAAGTTTTTGTGGTTTTTTTTTTTTGCCTGATTTGTGCTAATACCTTTATTATAGCTCTTCTCATATCTTTAAGCACAAAGTTATAAGAGAGAAAGCTGGCCTTAAATAGCTGCTGCAAGCCCTCTCCTGCAAGACAGAACTCAGTTTGTGTTCCTTGGTCACTTTGCAGGAGGTACCCATTTTAGATTATTCGAAAGTCAAGATGTCCAGTAGTGCAACTGTAATAGACCTAATGTTGCTATGAATTCACTGATTTGAGCTATTATGAGGTCTGTTCTGAAGCAAACATCTATGAGTAAGGAATATATTAATAGTGTTCTAATAAACTGTACATTCTTGTGTTCAGAATTTTGTTTATGGACCAATATATATGGACCTTGAAAAATATATATGCATACATATATCTACACGTATATGTCTGTCTACATGTCAGTTTATTAGTTGTCATTAGTCTAATTTAAGCATCACTATTAGTCTATATCTAATTATTGCAGAACAGCAACTTTATTTGAACTTAAAGTGTAACATGAACATTAAAATTTTATAGATAAATCCTTGAGGTCATACTAGCATGTAGAAAGCATTTGTTTCCATGCTTTGAGTTGGCAAGTTCATTCAATTTGCAACCTGGAATAAAGTGTATGCCGAAGCGCTGATGAATGCAGGAAAAATAACTTACTGTACCAGATCTGGAATTTTGCTCTGAATTGTTAGTTGTGGTTGGCATACCAGGTACTTAGTAATGAGTTTCCAAAAGCAATTTTGAGAAAAAGATCACTACGTTGCCTCATGTTTCAGATAAATTACAGTCACGCTGATAAGTCAAATGATTCTATGAGGAAAAATGTAAATAAGTGTGTCTCTGGGGCAAGATTGCAGCTGCATTTGCATTCCTTTAGTAAGAGCATGAGACAGGAGTGTACAGTATGCAATATGTTTTCTCTAGATAAGTTTGCTGGGCTGTACGGTGTAGTTGTCTCTGGGGACTGAGTGTTAAGGCAAGCTTTTGGTCACTGAAGAGTGCATTTAGCAGAACAGCTTTAGGACTATTGGCTGTTTTCTGCATTTGATCATTTGGAGTAGGCTTTGCGTTGCTCTGTGATGGAAAATGGAGGCTATCTCAGTGCAGAGTATCTGAGCTTTTCTTTATGCACTGTGTGAGCAAGGAAAAGGGAGCTGAGAGTTAGCTTTAAGCCTGCTGCTTAGGCTGGCAAAAATGCTTTGCAAGAATATGTTCTTTGTAAATGAAAAGGCTGAGCTCTCCTCACCTTCTCTCTTTGTTTATGGCCTTATTCCAACTTTTGGTTATCTTCAATCTGAACAATTTTGAACAGCCATCAGGCTCTCTTTGGAGGAAAGGATCATTACTGAATACTCTACTGAGTGCTGAAGTTGGGAATGTATATAGATTTGTAATCATTTGCACTGTACTCACAAATTGACCTGTGCAAATTCCTTTATTACGGCTGAAGCAAACTAATCCACTTTCCAATATAGAGAAAATGTTATGTATAACATCGTATGGGTTGAATCAATGGCAAAGAACCATTTAGATTCTGTCACTACTTATATTCTAGGTGGCAGAAAAGTAGGACTTTTTTCCCTATATAATTTCTCTAGGAAATGTTTTTTTCACTAGGGTAGTTAAAGTTATGTCATGAAATGTGGTTCAGGACAAACAAAGATACAGCCATGGAGCAATCACTAAGTGGAAAGAAGGGAAGAAAGATCTGCAGGCAAAAAACATCAAGTAAACTGAACAGCTTATTGTGATGAAGGGCTTAGAGTGTTCCCAGAGCTGCAAGTCATGGTCTGGGAGTGAAAGTTCAGGGAATAGTTTAGAGATCAGGAAACCCTGAGAAACCAGGAACGTTTTGAAAAGATGAGGGTAACAGCCATGTGCCTGTCTCTGCGAGCCTCTCTGCCAGATAGGAGGGGGCTTATTTACCATATGTGAGAAATGAAAAGTGGAACTGATTTAGAAATTTCTGCTGGAATGATATGTAGGAATATGTATTTCTTAAGATAAAAATTTTGTTTGAAAATATTGAGTATTTTTTCCTCTGAGGGAATAGAAACGAAGATTTTCCTGCCTTGTACTTCTTCTGTGATGAATACATTAACTCTGTGCCTCCTCTGTGGCTTGCCTGGGGAGATAAGCAGGAAGTATGAGAGTTACTCACAGGCTTTGGGGCAAAAGACTTCAGTTTCACTTCCCAGGAAAATGACAGTGAAAAAGTGAAAATGACAAAAATCTTTCAAGGTGAGCTTTGAGTCATGCGTTGCCTGTGGAAAGCAGATGTTCCTGAAAAAATTCTGTCTGCAGTATGCTATGAAGATTTGAATTTTGCTGCCCTTGACTCTCTTTGGGGAAAAAAAAAAAAGCCAACAAAACAACAACAAAAACCCAGTCCAAACCAAAGTCCAAACCAAATCAAAACCCTCCACCGAAAAATCATCATTTCAGAAAAAAATGAGATCAAAACTTGTCATATTGTTTCACGACAAATTATGTTTTGTTAGAATTTTAATATCCAACATAATATAATGCATCTTTTCAAAAGCCAATTCACCAGCTTACCTGAAAAAATGTCAGAAAATTTATTTGGCGTTGTACTGTATATGCTTAGGAGCATTTCAGTTTTCTTGATAAGAAATTACAAACGTGCACTTTAAAAGCAAGTTGAAATTGCTTAGAACTCCTTTTGTCTAGTTCTGTTCTGATTTGTTTTGTTTTTTCCCCCTCTTCAGTTTTTTTAAGTTTTTAGTTTGGTGTTTATTTTTCTGCTCAGATTCTTTACTGTAATTGCAAACTTGAGAAGTGCCAGAACCAATGCTTCTATTCTACCAATTCATATAAAAGTTTCTTGTTAATGCATCTCTTTTTATTAGTGTGGACAGATTGTGTCACAAATGGTTCGTTACCTACTGAGACTTCAACAGTTTTTAACAAAACAAATAATTGCATTTACAGCCAAGCTGAAAGACTGCTCACCAGAAATAATAAAACTCTTTTATCTAACTCACTTGAACAGACTGTAATTGGCTATTGGTTTGGAATTCTGAATGAGGTTGCAAATTGACTGTAAATTATGAGCATCATAATTTTTCCAGTTCATCTCTTCTGTGTCGTAATTCTGCCTGTTACCGTCTGTGATTTATTACAGAGCTCCGTCAAAAGGAGAAAGAAATTAGATAACAAGTGCATGCATGTGTGAGTGCTTGTGGGACTAAATTCATGTGAAATACTGGACCTGATTGCTGGGCTCATAAAAAGCAAGGGGAGAAAATGGGAAGAACCAGACTAAGAAACCTCTTGGGATGAGTTAAACATGGGAAAATTGCTCACTGGTTACTATCACAGACAGAACAAACTCAAACTTAACTATCTTAAGGTAAGAAAACTTACCTTATTTTTATTATAGTTAAAAATATAAGTACTAATTAGATAGTAGTAAATAGAAGGACAGGTTTTAAAATAAAACCTTTCCTTCACCTTCTCACAGGCTGTTTTATTCCTTTGCTCCAAACTACCAGCTTCCCACACCAAGTGGTGCAGCAGCAGGTAAGTAATGGGGGCTTGGGCCACTCCATAACAGTTCCCCTCTGTACTCTCTCCTTCTCATATATTTTCACTGCTCCCTCCAGTGTGATCTTCTCCATGGGCTGCAGGGCAATCTCTGTTCCAGAGCCTGTTCCCCATCCTTATTCTCTGGTGCTTGCCCTGCTGCTCTTCACATTTTCCCTCTTATGCAACATTTTGCCCTTTCTTGTGTTTTCCCATACATGCCATTCATGTGACTAATGGCTTCAGTGGTGTGCTGACAGATTCTGAAGTTTTCTTGGACATATGAAGAGCTGTGAAGAAGTTGGACATTTAACAACAACAACAGATTCTGATCTCCTTTCTCTGTCCTATTCTAACAATGATTGAAAACATCATTTTGAGTATCTTTTCATCCTTTAAAAAGTCATAAAAACAAAAACCAGGTCTGTGCTATTGCTCTGTAACTACAATTCAGTTTTCTTCCAGTGTGAAAAAGCCATAAAAGTATACAGTATCTTTCCTTCTCTGTTCATTTTAAGGTTCAATTTGGTATATTTATGGCAATTATATAAACATAATTTTAGTCATGTCTTTCACTTCAGAAATAATTGTTTATAGAGTAATTACTAATAAGAGAGCATTTCTGGTGAATGTGAATGCTAATTAACTAGGTCTTCCCAAGGTGTCTTTACTGAAGACATGTTATTGATCACTGAAGCTAAGTTGGGAAAATTCATCAAGTCTCCTGGAAACTGTTCTCTGTTTAAGATATAAATATTTTTTTAAAAATTCAAATATTTAAGAGTAAAATGTGTGTGAATTCCTTAAAGCCATCAGTGCACCTTACTCTTGTAAGGCTTTTATTCTTGTGTAGATCATAGAATCATCTGAGATAGATACTTGCTGTTTATGAACTTCAGAGAGACTCTGTGAATACTCAGCATTGTGCTTCTGACTCAACTGTGCTTTCAAGCTTTTCCTTGCAGAAGGGCTGAGGAACCTCTCATTACACAGAGATATATATTTTGTATAAACCTTGTGAAGAGAAGTCATAATCTACATGTATATACTTTTTCAAAAAACTTGAAAAGAAATGTTTATCAAAAAGAATTAAATTAATTAATTTTGGGATAATTAATCCCATTAATTTTGGGATGCCAGATATTCTTCTCTTATCCAATATGTTGTATAGCATGGATGCAGGAAACATTATAGCTTTGAGGAAACAGGAACGTTTACTGCTTCAGAAGGAATGAAAAGACCATGTCTTTTGAAACATTTGTTTTCTACCTTGATCTGTAAGACCAACTCAATCGCCAGAAAATTTCAGAACAATTAATTTGCATGAAAAACACCTATCTCATAGAAGGGAAAAGGTGTTGTCCTGACTTTTTTGCTGGGATAGAGTTAATTTTCTTCCTAGTAGCTGGTATGGTGCTGTGTTTTTAGATTTATGATGAGAATAATTTTGATAACACATGAATGCTTTTAGTTGTTACTGAGCAGTGCTTACACAAAGTCAAAGTCACACTTCTCTGCTTCTGCTGCCCTGCCAGTGAGGAACTGGCGGTGCACAAGGAGCTAGGATGGGACCAAACCAGAACAGCTGATCCACACTGGCCAAAGGGATATTTCATACCATATGGCATCATGATGAACAATAAAACTGAGAGCTGCTTATGCTGGCTTACTTCAAGTTAACAGAAGTAAAAACCCTCCTAGGATGTAGTCCTGACCTATTTGTAGTTGTCTGCTTTAGAGTATGATGAATCTCTTGCTAAAAGGAATGCAGTCACGCCATGGATTCTAAATGAAGCCTTGGGTGACTGGCTCAGATTTAAATGTTTGTACAGTAATACTGGGGAAGAGAAATCCCATTCCTCTTACCTTTTCTCATCTTAGTGCATGACGGGAAAATTTGATTGGTATGTGATACTGAGGGCAGCTGTTGAAAATACCACGTTCTGAGGCATAAATACCTTGATTCTATTATTAGTAATAGTCAGCAAACTGCAAATAGAAATCAGAAACTTGCAGAGAATGCCTGTGTTCCTGACAAGTCACCTTCAGGGGTATGGTCTTACTTACAACCTTGGAAAGAGGAGTAATTTAATTATATATTTCTGCTTGACTGATTTAATATTCTTACTTTAAAAGAATGAGCATCATGCTGATGTTCTTGAGGCTGTTGTTCAGATTCTATTCTACATTCTTTCATGGCACTTGTAAGTACCACACATTTATTTGTACAAAATCTGTGGAAGAAATGAAAAAGCTACTTTACCACTTTCAACCAATGGGAATCCTAAGTATAGACAGTTTTGCTGTTGTCCAAGTCCCACAGCAAGTCTATCCCAGCTGAGATTTGAATTTCTCTCTCCCAGGTCCTTGCTTAATGCTTTAATTAAATCAATCCTTTTTCTCTGTAGTGGTTGTTGATAGAAAAACTCATCTGTATCAAGTACAAGTATGTGATAGGCATGAACACAGATCCTGTTCCTTCTGTCAGACTCCTGGTGTGGGATTGAACTGTGAAGTGTTGCCTAGAGAATCTTTCTCCATCTTTCCTGTAGGCCCCATTTATGCAGTGAAAGGTCACAGTGAGGTCTCCTCAAAGCCTTCTACTCTCCATGTTGAACCACCTCAACTCCCTCAGCCTGTCTTCACAGGAGAGGTGCTCCAGCCCTCTGATCATTTTCAGGTCCTTCTTCTGGACCCATTCCAACAGCTCCATATTTTTCTCATGCTGGGGGCCCCAGGCCTGAATGCAGTACCCCTAATGGGGACTCACAAGGGCAAAGAAGAGGGGCACAGTCACCTCCCTCTCCCTGCTGGCCACCTCTCTTATGCACAAAAAATCTTATAGAAGACCTTGGTTTCCTCTGGTCATGGAGAGACACTTCAAATTTAATGAATTAAAAGATGAGTATAGCTAGTCATTTAACAAGCCAACACAACATTTTTTTTAAAGGATAGCTCTGTGCGAATTTGGGTAATCCAAGAAAAAATCAAAGCCATGTTACTAGCCCATGTGTATATTTTATATGTGTATATATATACACGTATATACGCATATACATATATATATCACATAGGATTAGAAACAACGTTGGAACTTTCCTGATTTGAATCTAGTTGGCTTGGGCACTGATAGTTTGCTGTCTTAGATACATAGTCTGGGGCTGCTGGAGCATCTGATAAAGCTTTTGGATCTTGGATGTGCTCTCAGTACTGTGGCCCATGTAAAAGCATTCAGGTAACTCATTTTACATCAGGCTTGTCAGTGCTGTGCTACAGACACAATAAAAATGTTTTAGGAGGCTGACTGGTGCATGATAAGAGTTGATATATTTATCTTATTTGTCTGACAGCCCAAGGTAATACAGCACTGAATTGAACGTTTCCTGTGGTTCAGAGTTACGGTTTCAGTCTCACAGCATCTCTTTGTGCTGTTAATGCAGGGACCTGTTTTTTTTTTTTTCAGGAAAATGGGAGGGTAAATCCCAAGCAGCTTTGTGGCAAAGAGTAAAGAACAAAGGCCTGTTTATGTGATTAGTCAGATACTAAATCACAGAATCATAGCATTGTTTGAATTGGAAGGGACATTTAAAGGTCATCTAGTCCAACTCTTCTGCAATGAACAGGGACACCTACAGCTAGGTCAGGGTGCTCGGAGCCCCATTCAGCCTGACCTTGAATGTCTCCAGGGATGGGACGTTAACATCTCTGGGCAACCTGTTCTAGTGCCTCACCATCCTTATTATAAAAAGCTTCTTTATATCCAGTCATTCTTCCCTCTTTTAGTTTGAAGCAATTTACTCTTGTTCCATCACCACAGACCCTGCTGAGGAGTCTGTCCCCTTTTTTCTCGTAGCCTGCTTTTACATACCAAAAGGTTGATATCGTGTCACCTTGAAGCCTTTCCTTCTCCAGTCTGAACAGCCCCAGCTCTCTCAGCTGTTTTCACAAGGGAGGTTTTCCATCCCCTGATCACTTTTGTGGCCCTCCTCTGGATGCAATCCAACAGGTCTGTGTCTCTCCTGTAATGCGGACTCCAAATCTGGATGCAATACTCCAAGTGAGCTCTCACCAGTGCAGAGTACAGGGGCAGGATCACTTCCCTCTCCTTACTGGCATGCTTTTTTTGATGGAGCCCAGGATGTCTGGCTTTCTGGGCTGCAAGGGATAAATATCACCATTCCTACAAGCAAAGACTAAGATCATAAAAATAAGAGACAAAGTAGCACACAGTCATGTTTATGAATGGAAAGACATCTCAGAAATCCCCTTCTAGATCTGTGACAGAAATAGGTATTCACCAAAACACTCCCCCCCACTGTGAATGCACTTTTAATTATTTTCCCTTACTCTGGCAGATTCAAGATTCAAGACTCAGCCTCTGCTAAAGATTTTTTCCACTTTCCAGCTGAGTTCTTTAATATTTGGATGAGATATTTGACCACAATAGAAATGCCCCTCTCAGGCCTTCCTTCCTATGGAACTACTTAATCACATAGATAGCTGCATATTATCTGGGCACATTAGTATGGGCCCTTGGCATCTTAGAGATGCATCCTGACAGCTCCATCTCTTTCTGCCCCCATGAACATCTGAATGGTTTACAAAAGGCTGAACGCTTCAGCTGAGAGCTTGGGAGGCATGTAACTTGGACAAGTTCTGCAGCATGTGTTCCTGAGCACAGTCAAATTCTTAACCCCTCTTCTTGCTCTCTTCCAATCTGGCCAGTAAAAAGATCACCTATTGAAAGTTCACTGTAAGAAACTAGTATATTGCCTATAAGTTGTAGTATCTATGGAAAAAAAAAAAAGTTTTCGTGGAGGAAAGAAAGGAAGTTAAATACAAAGAACTACCCAGCTCTAATTCTTACACATACAAGCAAGTGCATGATTTTCACAGCGATGATTTGTGGGTAAGATCCAGTCCCACAATTAACAATCTTGCAGAATTGGGTTTTAAATCAATGGTTATTCTTTACCAACAGCCAGGCACCCTGAAGAGTGAGAAAGCACAGCCTCTGAGGACAAATGGATAGGATAGATTTCTATACAAAAACAAACACTTTAATTTGTGTTTGTAATACAAATATTGTGCTGTCTAATGTAAAACAAACTTGTTCATTAACGCTGTATTCTATCAGTAACACTATCTGCTAAGGAAAAACCTGTCTTCCTTCTAATTTCAGTGCTCCAAAGCTATAGTTCTCTTTTCTCATTATTTTTTTTATTTCCTAATAACTATTAGTATTAGAATTTATTGTCAAAATTAAAATAAGGTAAACTCTTCTATAAGATTAAATACAAGATTATGCAGTTTTCTTTTCATGAACTTAATTTGCTGCTGCTAATACCTGAAAAAATAGTGTATTAAATATAGTATGCTTTGGGATGTACTCTTTTCTGTTTGTATGTTTTTTTTTTTTCCTATTTATGCTTTTGTGTTTAAGACAGAATCTCAGGAGATAATCTGATATATATGGGTTTTGTCATAACAAAGGGTTATTAAGACTGTGTTGGGTTTCCTCTTTTTGGAGAGTAGATGATGACAAAGTACTCTGTGCTCTAAGGTGTAATGCACTGTGTATAGTCAATTCTATAGTCCTGCAATCAAGTTGAGGAGCTGAAAAACATGGCAAGTAGCCAACAAACTTAAAGCTGAGGAGAGTGATAAGGAGTGGTGAACTACAGGTGCTAGGGGTTGTTTTCCAACACTCCCTTCAATTTTAATATAGCTTGTTGTTTCTGTAAGAAGAAGCATGATGTCCTTGTGACTGAGCATGTTTGTGAGTGCTGGTTTTGCTACATTTGTTTACTATTATGTTCTTACTTATGTACTTGGTTTTGCCTATAGTTTGGAAATGTGCAGATACACTGCATGGAATTGCTCGAAGACCACTTAGAAAATAATCAGGGACATTAAGCATTCTTATTTGGTACACTCACTCTGCAAGTAGCTCAGTGGCAACTGAAACACCTCTTGAAATAAGAATTTAAATTTTGTATGGAAACCACTAAAGCTGCTCTCACTCCTACCAATTCAGGAAGCTGTGAACCCAGCATGCTCAAATCTCTCATGTACTGCTTTGAAATGTGTCTTCTGTCTTTACTGCTAGCATGAGGTAGCAGAAGGGACATGAATGCTGACCACAGAAAAAAGTAAATGTATTAAAAACTTATGGAGGTGGCAGGCTGCAAGGCACATGTGTGCTGCAGCTGGGGACACTAATGGAGTTACCTGTGAAATAAGTTCAGGGGAAAAAGTTAATATAATTAATTGTTACAAATTGTTGGATAACATTTAGGATCCCAAAGTCATTAGAAATTTTCTAGGCAACATTCTAACCAGGTGAATTTTTACTAACAGGCAATTTTTGAAAACTTCTGCTTTTTCTCTCTAAGGTGGATTTTGACTCTTTTTTTCTGTCTTTTTTTTTTCCTTCTGATCTTTGTTGTAAGGAGTAGGAACCAGCTATCCCATTCAAACACATTTACCCACTTTCCACCAAAGACCCTTATTTCGTGTGTCCTTGCTTCATGTTTCCTTTGTTTGTTGGTTTATGTTCTTCCCTTCAGTATCTAGAGAAGCTTTACCTTTGGATGTC
Organism: Gallus gallus; assembly: GCF_016699485.2. NCBI lineage: Eukaryota > Metazoa > Chordata > Aves > Galliformes > Phasianidae > Gallus > Gallus gallus. The sequence goes on along the minus strand of NC_052533.1, from coordinate 109,109,642 downwards.
AACTTTAGCTCCCACAACCTCCCTACTAAATCAGTCCTTGCTGCCTCTTCTGCTATGCTGGGCAGGAGGAGAGACTTGGACTTTCTGCCATCTCTGCTGCACCTACTACCTACTAGGTGAGAGGCCACAAGGATTTGATGCCTGAAAACCAATTCAGTTGCTAGTTAGAAGTTCTCTTCAGACAATCATGGTATTTGTTGCAATGTTATTCTTGCACATATGAAACTATTCGCTCTTGTGTTCTCCAGGTCATTGTGTTGCTTGTTTCCCACCCGTGTGTTGCTGAGGAGTTTGGCATGCAATGGAAAAGACCGTGAACCAAAATTTTGTGGTCTTATTGGCAAATATTAGTTGTTTGTCCATCTATGTTGTGAGAAGATTCTTATTTAAAAGCTATTTATTTTTATGAAAATACAGACAGTGGCTTGCAACACATGTTAATTACTGTTTACTTACTGCTCTGAAACACTCTCATCTCCCTTAATCATTATCTATTTCTATATGATCTGAATTAGGATTAACTTCAAAAAGTTTATATATATATATATAATTAATATTATATTATATATAGTATTATATAATTATAATATAAAAAGAAAATAAAAATAAAATAATTATTATATAATTATACAATATTATTATATTATTAATCTTATTATATTATTATATTTTTTTTATTTTATGAAGCTTACTTAGATTTACACTGTGTGTTTTTATAAATATCAAGGTTTTTCTCCCTTTTTTCCGACAAACTCCATATGGCTTTTTCCTATATTACACTCTGAGATAGACTATGTGAATAAATCATCTGTCTAGTGCTTTTTCCTTTTTTCTTAAAATCTACTTTGCTAGAACACTTGATGTAATGATGCTCAGTTTGGGTTTCCAGTATTATTCTCTGTTTCCAAACCAATTGGAATTGATAGGTAGAAGTGTCATTAATCAGACATATAGCCTTTATATAAAAAGAAATAGGGGACAATATTTCTTAATAAAATCAGTCCCCCACCCCCTCCCCCCCCACCCCCCCCCTTTTTTTTTTTTTGCAAGAGTTTAAGCAACTGCATTGAGATCTGTGTTGAGAAAAACTTGTAGTTGCTCTAATTGCCTTTGGGCTCTTTTTTCCAGTACAATATTAGAAAAAGAAGTTTCCAGCACTAAGTTAGTGAATGAGTTCCTAATTATATTAAAGAAAGACAGAAACTTAAGAGTTCTACAATTCCTTTGCCCACTAATTACTTTTCCAATTGCATCTGTATCATCGCATTCACCAAAATAAGGAAGGACACCCATGTATCTGTAGTCTTAAGCAAGCAAACAAACAAAAAACAAACAATTTAAATCTTTGCAAGTGCATATTTAGAAGCCTGAGAGTTTCTCTGGGTCTTTCTTTTTCAAAGATTTGGCAATATCACCTTGATAATTCATACACTGGGAATCTAAGTTTTGTCTTCTTCCTTGCACATGTTTAAACCACAAAAGTTTTTCAAGATTTTCTTATATAACCTACCTCTCTTCATATACAGCCTCCCTTATGTGATGGCTTTTGTTTGATTTCCAGAACATTATGAAACTTTGCAGTCATTACCCTCCCAAACATTAACGACAGACCTCAGGAAGCTAAGAGTCTATAAGAGTGATGCACTTAACCCTGTAAACATTTATTTAAAACACCAGGGAGATCAAGAATTTTATCAGGGAGCTCAATAATTATTTTTACCAAGAGAAACAGTGGCTGCTAGGCATCCTTTTAGTCAGGCCACAGCTGTAGTTTGAATGGTAACAAACGTAGCTGGAGAACTAACTGGGACTCACTGACCAGGAGGTTAAATTCTTCCTCTTTTCTCGTAGTGGTCTGGGGAGGCAGCAGAAGTCACATCTTTATCTATTTCTTACTCTTGTGTATACTAATCACACTACACTTGTAATATACATGCTTGGAACCAGGGGCTATACTGTGAGATTCAACAATTCCAGCTCTGGGGCATCCACAGCTTCTCTGGGCAACCTGTGCCTCATCAACTTCCTAGGGAATAATTTCTTCCTAATATCTAATCTAAATCTACCTTCCTTTAGTTTAAAGCCATTACCCTTCGCCATATGTTTACATGTCCCTGACCTCTTTCTTGCAGGCCCTGTTTAGGTACTGAAAGGCCTCAATGAGATCTCCCCAGAACCTTTTCTTCTCCAGGCTGAACAAGTCCAGCTCCTTCAGCCTTTCCTTATAGGAGAGGTTCTCCAGCCTTCTCATCATGGCCCTTCTTTGGACTCACTTCAGCAGCAGCACTTTATTCTGGGGGCCTCTGACCTAGATGCAATACTCCAGGTGGGGTCACATGAGAGAAGAGTAGAGGTGGACAATCACATTCCTTGCTCTGCTGACCATGCTTCTTTTGATGCAGTCCAGGATACAGTTGGCTTTCTGAGCTACATGTGCCCATTTCCAGATCACGTTGAGCTTCTCATTAAGTGGCACTCCCAAACCCTTCTTCTCAGGGCTGCTCTTATTCCATTCTCTGTATAGCGAGTATTTGTGCTGAGCCAGGTGTAAGATCTTGAACTTCATGAGTCTTACACAGGCCTACCTCTCAAGCCTATCACAGTCCCTCTAGATGGCATCCCTTTTCTGCAGTGCACCGACTGCACCATGCAGCTTGGTATCATTGGAAACTTGCTGAGAGTGTACTCAATCACACTTTCCACGCTCTTGAGCTTCACATTCCCCAGCACCCCATCCTTTCTGATGAGAACGAGAATCAGCATAGCACTTCCTGTTATTTTCTTTATCACTTGGAGAAGGAATCAGTGCATTCTAAGAACCTTCAGGATTACTTGTGCCCTGCTGTGTTGTCCCTCCATCAGATTTGATGTGGTTGAAATCCCCCATGAGGACCAGAAGACCTGTGGTAGCAATGTTCTTTGATTCCTGGTGCTTGAGAGGTCAAGAGTGAGCAGTCACCTTCTCAGGACCCTTTGACTATCTTCCTGCTGCTCTGTGCAGGGCAGGGTTTGTCTTCTCTCTTATTATTGACAGGAATGCAGTCATTTTCCCTGCTGGTAATCATGTTGCTTTTTAAGTCACACGTTTAAAAGTTTACACTTTTTCTTCAGCAGGGTCAGAAATGTTGGGAAAGCTGGTGGATTTTTTTCCTGCAGGTTGCTGTCAAACAGCACATGCTCCTTCATGAGTTGATTGTCAGCTCAAGACTTCAAACTTGTTTGAAAATTCTCAGCATTGTCATTTCTGTGACTGACCTCTTTCAAAGGAAGTAAGAGAAATGAGCACGAGGCTGTCCAGCTAAGCAATGATCTTTTTACTGTCATTTTTCATCCTCCATGCCCTGTTCACGTGTCTAGCAGTGCCTGCTCTGGTTTAGCTAAGGTCCTTAGTTTTGAAAGTATTTCAAATACTGTTTTATTCTATTTTCCAACACTGCAGCCCCAGTGGGACAAAAATGCCTTTCAGGTTTTCACATAGAAGATGTCCACGAATGAGGCAGTTGGTGTAAAGTGTTCATGTGTTGAACAAATGTCATTTTCTCCTTTTCAGATCCAAATGTACCACCTGTAATGTGCCTAATTGCTCTGAATTCCAGTTTTTTACACCCTTTGGCAGAGTATCTACTGTGAAACTTGTTTTCATGAGCTAAGGCAACTCTGTTATATAGTGCCATATGTGCAAGTTGGTAGAGAATAAACACTTTCTCAGGAGCTAGAGAGAAAAATGTTACTCCAAATGAAAGGAGTGAGCCTAGAAGTTAAATTGAATACATATTCTATTTCCATTTCAGAAGATTAATATCTTTGTTTGTTTGTTTCGTGTTTTTTAGGTGGCTCAATACATTGTTTATCTGCTACAGAGCGTTAAATGAAGCTTATGAATTCCTGCTTTTCATTTAAAAATGGCTCTGTCAGTGAATCAGTTCTAGTTGCTTACTCTACCTTCTTAATGAATTTGCAAATCTTATATCCAAGATATCCAAGATCTTAGATTACACTGTATGATTAAAGTTATCTGGCTGCCAATACTTGGATGAATTTACTGGTTTTAAAATTCTTGAGGTAAAGGTATGTCTAGATTATGATAGAGCTGCCAAGTTTTCATGTTTTAATATATTATCAAGAGAACATTTTAAGTATTGTTAAAGAAATTATAAGCTTTTCATGTGTTAAGATGATCACATAGTAGGGAAGATAAGAAAAATACATAAATAAGGATTGGTATCTTGATATTGCTAGGAAAAAAGTAAAGTCTAGTTGCTACTATGATCCCTAGAACAAGTAGTCTCCTAGGTTAACTGGGTGTTTTGCAAATGTAGATGAAATCTGTGCAGCTCTTGCATATCAGGTGTGTAGAAAGTGTAAGAAGTGCAAAGCTGCTTTCTGGTAAATCCAAAGCTATATTTTGCCAAAACTCTAGTAAAGTTTATTCTTTTTTATTTTTCCTTGACAACAATCACAACTCTGTAAAGTATTTTGAACATGAGCCTACAGTAACATATAGAAGTCCTATTAAGAATGCCTGGAATTATATTCATTCTATTAATGTTATATCTCTCTATTTTTTCTGCTTATGTGTTCTTTAGCTTCCGATTATCGCCCTTCTTTGAGGCTTTTCACTTTAAAATTTGTATATACGAAGTTCTGAACTAGACCAAAACCAAATATTTCAAAGATCTTTGTGAAGAGGAAGGCTCTATGGAGCTCCAAAGCCTTCAAAAACAGTAGAATAACTTGAATGATGTGTTTCATTTTCATTTAGGCAATATTTTTTAATACGTATGAAGAGTTAGAGCAAAGTTGTAGGGTGTAGAATTTTCTTTTCTTCTCTTTCTTCTTGATTCACTGGCAACCAAAGTGTTAACAGCATTTTATAGTATTCCTCTTGACTTATGTGGACTTGACAATCCTTCTTGGTCTTCTATTATTAATTAAATCATGAGATCTAGACATGAAAAATTTACCAAGACTGTCTTTAATTGCTACTGTCTGAATTGTGTTTTTTTCGAAGAAATGTTTTCACCTGTTGTTTCATATAAATAATCAAGTAATCAAATTAAGCATTAATTGAAGGATTAAGACTCTACTGAAACTTAAAATAACTTAGCTAGCTACCATGTTTAAAACACTTGGCAAATTCAGATTTGGTCATGTATTCCTGATAATTTTGTGGGCAGTTCCTAAACTCATCTATTCAGGTAGAAAAAGCAGGGGTTTCTGCTCTAAAAATACACTTATGAATGCTTGAATGAATGCTTCTAGGAGCCTAGGAATGCTTACATTTCAGATTTCTCCATTGACACTGCAGTGCTGAGATAGTAGGCAATCTCAGTTGCTTTTTATCAGGATGTCACAGATGATGGCCTTTGTTAATAAATTAACACTGGGGTGCTAAGTGATTTTTTTTTTTCCTTAATTTCTACAGGAGTTAGTTTTTCTCTGGACCTGAAAGCAAGTAAATGGCATAAGCGTAAGCCCTGTGCTTTGCCCAGGCTAATGTTCTTTGCAAATAAGTAGAGATATTGCTGCTAAATTGTTTCCATTACATTCATCAGGTTCACCTAGGACTAATGTCTTCCTCCACAGAGCTCCAGCCTGTGTTATGCAGATAAGATCTTTGTTTTCCTTACTGAATGAATCCTTCTGCCAGAGCACAGTTCAACCTGATTTTTATATTGCTTGTTTCTTTCCTCAGTTGTTTGCTTTTTCCTCCATTTCTTTTTCTCACTGCCTCCTAAGGAAATGACAAATCAGAAACAGTTGAGTGGTCAAGTGTATCTGAAATAAAACAAGCTGATGCATATGGCATGGTTCGGTGGATGGAGCATTTCATTCTGCGTCAGAAAAAACTCCTTTCTCTGTCACTCATCTTTTTTTTTTTTCTTTTTTTTTTCTTTCTTTTTTTTTCCCAGCACTGGACAAGCTATTTTATTTTAATTCAGGCAGCAGTGAGACAGAAACAATGCTATAGGCTTTTCGTTGAGTACTTTGACATCCAGGTTTGTAACATGCTATGTGAGATTGACTTACCTTTTACTAATTATGGGAGGAGAACTAAGAAGGTCTGTTTATGTGCAACTGGCATGCAACAGAAAGAACAGCTAAGAAAATAATCCTTTTTTAGGAACCGCTTACCTATGGACTTTCTTTGATCTGTAATAGTTAGATCTTGTCATCTTTTCAGATTCTCTCCCAAAAAACATCTTAAAATACATGATAGATGAGTGTGGAAGCCCAGGAGAGTGCAGAACCTATGCATCTTCCTTACAGACATTCTGTGTTATTCATGTCCTGTTTTCTACTGTCAGAAGGGAAGTCCCATAAGAGATGTGTCCTCTGCATGACAGAATTGCTGAAAAGGACCAGCACTTGTGCATCTTCAGTATGAACCAGTTCTGCTGATTCCAACTTTGGGCAGTGCTCAATCTTGCAGACACAAGGTAGTGTGATGCAGAAACCTCTGGGTAACTCTGCAACCAGACAGTGATGGTCTAGCTGAGTTTATTGGGCCTGTCTCTGCACCTACTATGCTGGATCTGAGATAGTGTGTGCAGAGATACCTGTGCTCTGGACTAGTAGTCCTGCTAAGTGTGGTATGATGTTGTCTGCAGACTGCCAGTGTGTGTACATTAGTGCTAGGTGACAGCAGCAGTTTGGGGATTGCGGTGGCAAGAACTGTGATAACAAAGTGCTTCACCTGATCTGATGAATCTAACTGGATTGAAGCACCTGAGCTTGTTTGTTCTTTCACCAGGGCTGCAGGCAATGAAGCTGCTCTATAAAAGGCTATCATCTGCAGCTGCTTTGAAGTACTGTCACAGTAATTTTGTCACTGAGGGTGCCAACAGAGCCTAAGTTTTTTATTTTGTGGTTTATTTTTTAGTGGCTGGATGCTTATCTTGAGGAACAAAACAAGAAAACAGTAGGTAAGGGTAAGGTTTGGGCAAAGAGTTCTTCATCTCCTGTATTCTTAAACAAGAAGAATAATCTCTCTAAAGAAATGTATGATAAAACCTGCTAAGGAAAAAAAAATATGCTGGTGAAGAACAGTGTTCAAAATAAAATAAAAAAAATACTATCTTTGGAACAGATGGATATCAACAAGGCTGCAAAACCAGTGAGTTTATTGAGTTTGTAATTATGCTGTCTCATAGAACTCATAATTGCTGCAAATAATGAGTGCTGGACCTCATACATTCACGTTATTAAAAACTTCTGTGCTGATTAGAATAGATCCTGACTCAGAAATAATCTGGATATGTTGACTTCTAATGTTATACACTGATGTTTCTGATGATATACTTCAAAAGGTGATACAGAAAGTTGAAGTTTGAAAAGTCAAAGACTGTGAAATGAAGCAGTTGCCTGTTATGTGTTGGCCTGTGAGATGATAGCACTTGATGTTTGAAAACTACTTCCTTGAAGGCTTCCAGTGAAAAGTAAGTGAAAGCTCTGTACTCAGAGTTAAAGCACTGCAGTGTAGTTTGGGCTATGATCCATATGTGTTGTTATGAAGGTGTTGGAGTGAAATAAAGGCACTGAATGTTCTCATTTGAATTTCCTTGATTGATGAACAGGCAAACGTTTGTCTGAATAAAGGATGGTATCAGAAAAGAAAGGCAATAAAGCATTAGACCTTTTTCAGCTGAGCCATTCTTTTATCTTGTAGATAGTTATCAGAAAAGAATCTGGTCATACATTAGCATACATTGGAAATGTATTTTTTTCTCCCTTTGTTCTACAAGAGATATTAGCAAGTATGGAAATTAGTGGGTTTTTGTTGTTGTTTGTTTGTTTCTTTCTTTTGTTTTTTTCCTGTCTCTTTCAGTGAGGCATTCATTTGATGGAGCCCTTTTCTTTCTGTTACTACCTGGCTTGGGACCTTAATTGTTGCATGAACAATGGATTTATGCATGAAACATGCATGATTCATGCATGAAACATGCATGAACAAGGGATTTAAGGTTTCCTTACTGAGTCCTGCTCTTCCTTGTGCAAAAGCAGCAACTGGTGTTTTGTATTAGTGATATCTGCTCTCACAGCAGTAAGAGGGCTTAGAAAGAACATATCCCCCAAGCTACTTGCTACTACTGTAAGAGTGAGATGTCTCTGGCCATCTGCACACCATTAGGTCAGGATTAAATATTGCCCTTGGAAAATCAGGCTATTAGTCTCATGGTCTTGGGTAGCTTCTAGGGGAAGTTTCGGCTACTCTTTTGGTGTACTTTAGATTTCATTACTCAGGTTCTGCCAGGGCTCCTAAGTGCTATGCCTATGGCTGTGTTTGAGGTTATTACTGTTGGCTGAGTCCTGGTTTAGAGAAGAGCAAGCATGCCTTGGCCCTGCCTGTGCACCTGCACGGGGAGGTCTGTAATCAATGAGTTGTCAAAAGTGTTCTGAGGTATTTGTATGAATGGATATACATTAAAAAAAACAAAGAGATTATTTATGAAGAGGATGATGCCCAGTTAACTGTAGTATAACAGCACTTACCTGAACCATCCATGTGTATTTTTTTAAAATACAGACAAAAATATAATAATTCATATGAAATAAATTCCATGAACTTTGTCTATTTTTTCTGACTATATCTTTCATTATGTTCCAACCTATCCGTTATCTACACAGAAATTTGGAGTTAAATGTGTAAACACGCAATTATTTAGATACTTTAAAAAAAATTAGGTACACCCAAAGTGTTAAACAATGTTCCATTTAAATGTAGTTGTGCAAAACAGCTTGTTGAGAGACTTCAGTTTAGCAATTCATATTCCTAGTATGTCTCTACTACTAAAACTTACAAGGTTACATTTACTCTGATAATTCTGTGCTTCCTGGATTCTAAAGAACTTCAGAACTGCCATTTTTCCTTTTGTTTTAAGCAAAAATCACAGATAAACTCCTTTAGAAGATCTATGAAACAGTTTTCAAATTTCTTAGAGAAACAGATGATTGTAAATCCATAGCATGCTATGGAAATGGATACAAAGAACAGAGTCCATGAAAAACTCTTCTCTTTAGTCTACTTCTATTCTAGATGCTGCTTTAGGCGCCTTAAGTGTTTTGAGGGTGAAGTTAGGAATTTAGAATTCATGTGGAATTCAGTATATAGTGAAAAAGTTTTCATGATGATTTCTACATGTGTTGTAGATGTGTTTTTCTATGTGTTGGGACTCTCTTATTCTTAAGTGTGATGCAATAATTAGGCCAGAAATCACAGCCTGTGGTCTATTTCCTAACTGAAGTAAATGTAGTCCTAAACTTGTATTTTATTTACTGCTGAAGAGATTAACAAAGGTGTCCTGGGCTTGACATACACTTAGAGGCTCTTTGCATTGGCAACAAAGGTTTTTGGTGCAGATAGTGGCTAGAAGAAAAACCTCTGCCTGTAGCTTCAGATGCCTTCTCAGTCCAGCATCTTCTCTTCCTCTGCCCTTCTGAGAGCAGGAGTGTGCAGTAATGCACTTGATATTTAAAAACAGCCTACCTTGGGGGCACCAGTTCAGGTAGCAGTATCAGGAATCTTTTTTCCCCAGGGAGACTGAAGAGCTGCTGAACAGAATGTAGCAAGAAGAGAGCCTTGTGGAGCTCACTTGAGACCATGTGCAGCATGCGTATGCCACAAGATGCTTGTGTTGTGCAGTGAACCAAATCTCTCTTTCTTCCCCTTTTGCCTTTGGGGTAGGGGGGAGTACCAACAAAATCAAATACCTTGACACCCTTGTTAGTTCAGTTTTATTCACTGCTGGGATTCAGCTACTTGTCTGCTGTGCGTGGACTAAAGCAGGAACTAAAGCACTTGAAAAAGCCTGATAAACTTTGAACAGTCTTTTGAAATCAAAACTTACTAAATAGATTAGGTGTAAGAATAGCTATATAAAATGCAGCTCAACAAAGAGAAAATGATGCTCTGTTTACCACAAGCTTCATCATGATATCTTCAAGAATATGTTAATATGAGGCAGCAGTAGCTCTGCTAGGATCCCAAGATGCAGCTGTCAAGTAACATCTGCCAAAAATGGACTTGCTTCATTACCTTCAAACCTCTCCATTGCTCATTAGGTCTCACCAGATGGGGATTCAATATTTTGAAGTCAGTCATCCTGTATGAAGTATTTTGTTCATGACACTGATGAACAATTATCTGCTCATACAGTTGGGACTTCTATGCTGTTTATTTCAACTGAGTGCCATTACAGGGCACAGTTTCAACATTCAATGCAAGAATAGTTGAAATACAAAAGGTCAGGTTGTCTGACTACATAAACAAGATTGAAAGTTTTCCATAATAGTTTGATAATAATTTTCCTACAGCAGAATCTATTACTATACCCCTCATAAGGTTTTGCTACATGTTTTTTTAAATTTATTTTACTATTTCAAGTACTGAAAAACTAATTGTAATTCAAAAATATTGTTCAAACCCATTCAGTGTAAGATAAACTGCTGTTCATAATTATAGTATTTCTGTTGGCTGATAAATGTTTAATGGTTTGTTAGGAAACTAATTGTCAGTTTAACCAGGAGAGTGGCAATAATAACTCAGTTAAATATCTACATTGTCACCTGCAGAAACAGCTGTAAATATGATTCTTTCTAAATCCTGCATGTTGTCTGTTGATACCAATATATGGCATTCCCCTTGGTATAAATTCTAAATCCTACTGAAATGTTTCTTTCTATTTTCTGTTGTTCACAATTCTTATAAGCAAAATATAACAAAATGTCTCTGGAACATGTGAATTATCCATCTGTGAGATACTGTAATGGTGACTTTACGTAGAATCAGAATTTGAATGCAAGATGTTAAATTACCAATATTGAGGTAGTAAATGTGATTTAAAAACCTGAATGCTAACTTAAGACTTCTTTTTTATTTTTTTTTTCCTCCTTTCATTCCATTCAATTAAAAGGTTGCATAGGAAAATCTGTGAGAAATGTGTGTGTACAAACACATGAATGTACATTTGCACATATATACCCTCACTGGTATGTCATAGTGGAAATTATTAAAAAGAAAGCAATCAAGTGTGTTAAAATATTTCCCTTTAAAGTTAGTAATAATCATTTTCCTGACCAGATGCTCCCTTTGCTGAATTCTCAGCAAACTACATCCTTGTTGATTCCAACAGGAAAATGCTTCTAACAAGTCTTCACCTTGAGGTATCTGCGTCACTATTGGTAGCAGGAGGCAAACTTTTTCACAGTAAACATAGATATGACACAATTGTCAACTTTATTTTGGGAAATATACTGTACCTAATTAACTGCAGCAGCACACTGACATTTTTTTAAGGTCCTTTCTTGGCCTTCATAAAAGAAGTGGAGGAGGAGGCTGTGCCAAAATCCTTCTTGCTCTTTTATTGCATGATTGAGCAGTGGTGTCATTCAACAGCAGAGGACTTTATGTGCTAATCTTTGCTCTTTTTCTGGAGCCTTTCGATTGGCTGCATATGAAAAAGTAGGATAAATCTTGTTCTCTCTCAATATGATGAGAATTGAAGCCAAGTTATGAAAAATGGAATTGAATGACATCACCGTCTTCCTTGAAGAACCTACACTAAAAATCTTGCTTTGCAATTCTAATCTGAGCGCGTGCTAAATGGAAGCTAATTCCTTCTCTTTCTGTTTTTATTTTCCCTTCAAACTTTATTTAACAAACCATGATGCGTTCGCTTTTGAATAAAAGATTTTGAGGCCCAAAGAGGAAGAACAGAATCTCTGTTGAAGATCTTGGAATTAAATAGGTCCTTACAAATCATGTATGTTTCAAATAAATAAAGAAGTAAAATATTTCTTTTTTCTCAATAAATAAATAAATAAAAATCTTATTTTCCTTAAGGGGCTTACAGGTGAACCCAGGTTTTAAATTGAAAGCATCTGGGGACCGCAGTGTATTTGGAGAATAAATCTGTTCAGCAAAATTTTTCCACTACAACCAGAACATTTGTGTATGATTGGTTACAGGTATGGCTGTGTAGTTGCAAAGATTTAGAAACAGTTAAAAAAATAATTAGATCCAAGTCTAAATCATTTGACCATGAAACATGATGAAAATTCTTCTCTGATTCAAGCTTTAAGGTAGCTCAAGATATTCCATGCCTTTCTTGACGTTTCAAAGCAAATGTATTTCTTGGTATATAAATTAAAAATAAAATTGATTGGTTGTTATGTATCCGGGCTGAGACAGGTTTACCTCTTTTGCATTGGAGGTATTACTTTGTATTACCTTGGAGTTAAGAAAAGACCTGTGTTGGACAACTCCTAGTGGAACACAATTGTTACATGCTGAAAATTCCTTCCCTCATCTTTTCAAACACTAAACAAGGGCTGTGCATAATTGTCAAGTGCAGTTGGCATGCGTGCTGACTGATGAGCTTTTCTGTGTTTTGTTATCAAAGTGCAGAAAATGCATCTTTCAATGCTCTTTGGTGTATTATTCTCACTAGATGATGTAGCAAAAGCAGGAGGGTGGCAACTCTTCAGCCTTAGTGGTGAATTCTAGAGAACCAGTGCTGTGCAGATTAGACACTGCCTCAGGAGGACAGGACTTAACTCCACTACTAGTACCACTTACGGCTATGCAACTTTATGAATGGCAGTAAGTTTCCCATTTATGGCAGTGGAAGTCAAAAGCTGACTTCCACAAGTATGAAGAACATCTGTGTTTCCAGGAAAGCAGTGGTGTGTTGTAGCAATAAGGTCCATTATTTTGGTTTCTTCACTAACATTCTTTATTATTCTGTATACTGAAGGATGGGATGTTGCTGGAAATGCACCAGTGGAAACCTGACTGCAAGAGTGAGGCCAAAGGGATTAAATACAACATTTAACAAAAAAAATCCGAGTGTTAGTGAAAGTGTGGATTTCAGTGGATTCCTATGCATGACTATGCATTCCCTCACATTTTCTAACAAAGCTTAATGTGTGGGCTCAGCAGTAAAAGGATAGTTTCTAAACAGGAATGAAAAATCTCAACAATCCAGAAGCTTTTAACCTGGGACTGTGAATTTTAAATGTCTGCTCTCTTCAGAAATTATTTAAAATGTATTCGGTGCATTTGTGCACATTTGAAAACTGACCCTCATGTATAGCAAAGTTATCTTGCACAGAAGTCGAACATCAATATTTCAGTGTTTCATTTGCTTTGTTGAGGAACCTCATCTAAAATACAATATCAATTTTGTAGCTCTCAGCTGCCATTTCCCTCAAGTTAGATAAAAGGTTGCTGAACACTGTAAATTTAAAACACGGTCACTGACAGAAGTGAAGCAGGAAAGCTGTTTTTGTTTCCTACCTGCCTCTGCATGCCAAAAGTCATTTAGAACACTTTAAAATTTTGTTAAACATTTAGTTAAATGTTTTTAATCAATTTTTACTATAAGAGGTTGTACATTTTGGTTAAATTGCAGGCTGTGAGATCTGGCAGTTTTACTAGCAATTTGTGACACTTGCCTTTACTTCTCCCAAGGCTGGACTGTTTCATATATAATTTACTGTGACAAAACACTGGCTCTACATATTGTCCATAAATATCAGCCCATTAGCAATGTGTCTGAGGCATAGCTTTTTAATGGCTGCATAATATAATTGGACCTGGAGTTAAAGGAACAGTAAACAACATTTTGGTTACAAAAGCAGTGCAGTAGAAGTGTTCTTCCATAAAATCAATTTATTGTAGTTATATGGCTATTTCATGACAATTCGTACCCATGTGCATACAACCATGAATCCTTTTTACTTCAGTCATATTAATATTTTTGAAAGCTTTAGGCTCATCTCATGATGGGCAGGACTTGGCTCTGTACGTTCACTGCATAAAGAAGAGTAAAAGGTTGTCCCTGTAGTGAGCCTCTTTATGAAACTACAAAGTGCCAGCAAAGAAGTGAATTTAGACAGATTTTGATAAGTACAGATGGCTTCCTTCTCATGCATAAAGTATGGTAAGAAAGATCTGCGGTGTATGAGTAGGAGGCAGATAAATATGCAGTATTTGAGAAAATTACATAGCTTATAAAAATAAACCTGTGGCTTTGTGCCACGTCTTTGTTTTAGAACTTCAGGGTTAAGAGCAGTAAAATGAATATAGCTGGAAGTCAGGTGTTCTGTAAAGATCACTTCAGCTGGGAGAGCAGTTAAAAGGGGAAAAAAAATAGGTTTTCTTACCTCTGAAAAGTTATTAGATGTACTCAAAACAAAAGAAAAATAAGTGAGGATAAAAAAAGAAAATTTTCATTTATCACTAGCAAAAGTTACATCAGAAAAAAATGTTCATAAGCTCTGTCTTTCTCTATGAAATAACAACTTTGAATTAATCACAAATGTTGAACCTAGGCCATATGTCCAGATCACTAAATGAATTATTAATTCAAATACAAAAGCACTATACTTAATCTGAATAGTGTTTATGTAAACTAGTCCTATATAATAAAGAACAATCCTATTAGTATTGTTATATTTTTTTAAAGGAACTTAAAAGATAAACAATAGGGTAAATAATAGCAAATATTTTGGGGATCTAATATCTCTATACTTATTTGTAGTACCTCTTTGTCCTAGAATCCGGTCCAAGACTTTGAAGTTTAACTTCAGTGTTTTCGAAAACTACTTTCATTGATCTCGACCACGTCTACTAGATGCTCACCTAAAAAAGAAAATAATAAGATTAGGTGGTGTTTTCTTACTCCCATTTTCCTGCTGCATTTGGAGATCACGTTCTTCATGTTGTCGCTCTTTCTGAGATGGAATTTCTTTCTACTTTTTGGCAGTTATTTAAAATATTTATATGTCTATCACCATTTTCCTGAGACTTCTATTCAAACTGTCTTATCTTTCCCAGTATTTTCTTTTAAGTCATATTTCCTAGATCACTAGCTACATAACTTTCTGATCATTTTTGTGGTGTTTTTTTTTTCCTCTTGACTTTCTGTTGGACCACAAGTTTAGTTTTATTAGTTAAACAGTTAGTTGGTATAGAGTGAAGAACTCTCTCATTCCAGTATAGATATTGTGACTTTTTTTTTTTTGTTTATTTTAATGATATAAAAACAGGAAGACAATTTTTTTCACTTTTTTTCTTCTTCCTTCATTTTCTTCCATCTGTTGTGAAGTATATTTGACTCTAGTAAGGTGCTGTGATTTAGCTCTCGCAGGCAGCTCAGCACTACATAGCCACTCACTCACTCCTGCACAGCAGGATGGGAGAGAATCAAAATGAGAAATCACGTAGGTAGAGAGAAAGACAGTTTGTGAGATAAAGAAAAAGCTGCTTCCACGTGAGAAGTAAAACAAGGAATTACACAGTCATAGAGTTGCAGGGATTGGAAAGGACCTCAAGAGATCACAGAGTCCAACTCCCCTGCTAAAGTAGGTACCCTACAATAGGTTACAATAGACACAGTTAGGTGTCCAGACAGGTGTTGAATATCTCCATAGAAGGAGACTCCACAACCTCTCTGGGCAACCTGTTCCAGTGTTCTGTCACCCTTACTGTAAAGAAGTTCTTCCACATATTTTTTGGAACTTCCTGTGTTCAAGTTTTAAGCCACTGCTCTTTGTCCATAGGACACCACTGAGGAGAGCCTGGCCTTATCCATTTGTCTCCCACCTCCCTTTAGATATTTATAGGATCCCCTCTCAGTCTTCTTTTCCCGAGACTGAACAGCCCCAGGTTTCTCAGTCTTTCCTCATGCAGGAGATGTTCCAGGTCCTTTATCATCTTATTGTGGCCCTCTGCTGCACTCCTTCAAGGAGATCTGTGTCTTTTTTGAACTGGGGAGTCCATAACTGGAGTGCTCTAGATGTGGACTCACCAGATCTGCTTGCCAAGTTCTTTTTAATGCACCCCAGGATGCCATTGGCCTTCTTGTCCACAGGAGCACACTACTGGCTCATGGCCAAACTGTTATCCACCAGGACACTCAGGTCCTTCTCTACAGAGCTCAAATTTCTTCATTACTCACAGCCATTTCCAAGAAAGCAGGGACAATCATGTATAATAGTTACTTGGGAAGAAAAAAGCCATTACTCTAAACATGCTCCCGTTGTTCCTCTTTTCTCCAGCTTTTACTACTGAGCATGACACCAGGTGGTATGGAAGATCCCTCTGGGCGGTCTGGGTCAGCTTTCCCAGCTGTGTCCCCTCCTAGCTCCTTGTGTACCCCCAGTTCCTCACTGGCAAAGCAGTGTGAGAAGCTGAAAAGCCCTTGGTTCTGTGCAACTGCTTCTATGAAACAACTGAAATAGTGGTGTATTATCAACACTATTTTGATCACAAATCCGAAGTGCAGCACCATATGAGTATCTGTGAAGAAAAAAAAAACAAGCATCTGGGCTAGGTAGATGACGTGGGTATAAATAGAAACATCACAGTTTTGTGGAAGAAGTGGCTACTGGAGGTCATCTATGCAGCTTTCTACCCTATGTAAGAGATTTAGTCCTTAAACAAAAAAGTAAAAATAAGCTCTAAACCATTAAAATACCAGTTAAAATGTATTAACAAGACAGCTAGCTGTAAAAGAAAATAAATTGCACTGAGAAATATTTTCAATTCCGTAATTTTTTTTTGAACTTATTTTTTTCCTGAAAATATGTATCAGTTAATGAAGATGTGAGGAGTGCAGAGTACATTTACAGTGGTCATTATTCTAGTTTCGTACATCTGTTGCTCCATTCTCTAGATTTTGAATCATTGTGTGATTATCCTATTTCAGAGGAAGTCATGCCTCAGTGAACTTAATGGAACTAAAAGCTACCACTTCCAGTGTTAATGCCATTTAAGTTTAACACCATTAACACTTAATAAGTGAATTTAATATTTTGTTTTGGTCAGTTTGAAAGCTACGTTAATGGTATACTATGTTTTCTGTAGACCATGTGCATAATTTTGTTTACGCTAAGGACAATGTGGCATTCAGAGTAGATTCTTTAATCTCTAGTGGCTCTTTTTTTTCTTTGAAACATTACCCATGTTTCAGTTGATGGTGATGTATTTTAAAAGACCATATAGTGCTTTCTGATCTCTGCAGGATCACAAAGTAAACCCTTGAATAGTCTGTTCCAGCAGAAACATTAATCAAAGCAACTTGTCTGAACTGATTCATCAGGGTTGGCAGCTTTTCACAGTACCAACTTTTTTTACAGTTTCAGGTAGGGTAACTTTTTGTTTATCATGTGTTTATTGCTTATTGAGATATTTTAAGAGTAAATCATCTCTGAGGATGCAAATCAAGATGGTGCGAATAAAGTTTTACAGCACATGATAATTCTTGGTGGAGTCACTCTAAATCACTTGCTGTAAGAAAATAGTTACTTCACAGTATTCAGCAGTGTGTTTTAACTCAGTCTTGCGTTCTTTATATTACTTTGTTAACTACATCTTGCATGAAATTCCCTTTCTGTTCTTACTTTGTTGGAGAAGTTTTAAGTAACTAAATAATGCACAGGTATGTATTTTCAGCAAGCTTGTATTTTCAGAATCTGAAAAAACAATTTTCTAATTATCACTAAACTGAGGAACTGGCTAGTTGTGAAGGTACTGGATGGTGTCACTGGAGCTGTACAGGAAAGAGACTTGTTGCTTCTTGGAGGTAGTGCTGATGAAGGTCTAGTCATTGCTATCAGTCTGCCAGGCACATCTTTTGCTGAATCCTTTCCCAAGGTTGGGATGAAATATGGTGGAAGTGTGCTCTGGCAAAACTGGTCTGTACAATCTAATACCTGCCACTCATAAATTCAGAATAATGGCATGCTGTGTAGTGAGCAGCTAATTTGTGCTACACAGATCTTCCATAAATAGAGATGAATCACTTCTCTAATGAGACATACAAGAATCCCTCTGATGTGCTTCAAATCTTGAAAAAAACAAAAACAAACAAACAAAAAAACAACAACTTTTAATTAAGATTTTACTTGTAGATTGTGTAAGTTTTAACAAAAATACTCACATGTTGAGTATACAGAAATCGGTGCAGCTAACTTATATCTCATAGGAAATAAAATTTACTTTTATCTTTAAGATAAAAAATTAGACCAAATATTTATATTTTGTTATATTGTTAACATTTTAACGCCTAATTTTCCTGCTTCATCTGTTCTGAAGTAATCTTAAGATCAGGTGCATATTTCATACCAGTAGTCAAAAGCAGATAGTGCTTATGATAAGAAGTGTCTTTTAAGCTGGAGGACTTGTTGACTTTTGTTAACTGTGGCTAAGGCTATGTTGGTTCACTATAGTATAGAGTAATTTTATAAGTGTGTAATATAACTTTCTTGTATGCTGTAAACTGTGTCTCACCTAATACCAAAATCATACCACGACAATGGATTTTGGGTTTTAAGAAAATACTTTAGAGAAGAAACACACAGCCAAAGCACAGCAGGACAACCAAAGCTTAAGAAAAATGTAAAAGGGAGAGAGGGCAATATGCCTAAAATTAATAGGTAATTTTAACATGTTCAGAATAGCATCCGACCTATCAAAATCCATTCAAATAATTTTGTAACTCTCTAGGGATGTAAGTCTCTATGAAGATTATCAATTAGTTTTTAGTATAAATTAGACCTATTGCAAAGTGGTTAATTAATATTTAATTCGTATTTACTTATTTATAGAGAAGCTGTTTTAGAAAAAATAAAGCCATTGAGTTTTCTGGCTAGAGAAGTGAATAAGGTTGCTTCAGCTATCTGTTGCAGAATATTAATTGAATTAGACACTTGTAATTGTCATAAAAACCTGTTCAAATTTATTATTTATCACAGTTGTCTTCATTAATTATTTCTACTTATGGAGTATTGTGTATTGCTTTGCTTACAGTGCATAACCAGAGCAGCCAGGAGCTGCCCTTCACGGTTCATTGCTTAAGACCTTTCACAACGTGTAGCATTTTTTCAGTAATTATAAATGTAATGCTTTTTGGAAGTTGCAATGAGAGAAGTTATTGAGATACTGGGGAATGCCGGGTTGTGAAGCCTCACCTGACCTCCAAACTGCATTGGGAGGGTGCAGGTCTGCACTGTGACTTTGGTCCGATCTGTGGTGGGAATGACTAGGATGCTCAATCAGTATTGCACTCAGAATGGTTAGGCTTGCAAATCACATGCTGGCTGTGTGAGAAAGATCGTATTTTCAGTGAATGTATAAAACAAGCTTGATGGCAGAAGAAGGGCAATATTAGGGTGTAGTACTGCCAGGAACCTCTCAGAACGTTCCCAGGCAGTGTTCAGCACCTGAGTGTCCAGATTCTTTCCTGCATTGGGAAAGAACAGTCCCAGTTGTTGTTCCTGTGAGAACAGCCTGCTGTAGATTGTTAATCTTATTATCTGGAAAATAAAATAAAAAACATTAGAAACACAATATGTCAAAATAGTACTTAGAAATTCACTCAAATACTCTTGCTTTTCAACTTCCTAGTGAACTTGTAAACATTTTTAGTGAAAGTAGAGTCTTTGCAAGGAGAGAAAAAAAAACAACAACAACAACAAAAACAAACAAACCAAACAATTAAAATTTGAAAAATTTTATTTTTCCACTGGGGAAAAAGAATCCAGTATTGTGATAAAAGCATTAAAGGTATTTTAATGTTTCACTAAATAATTGAACACACTTTATTTTTTTGCTGTCACCATTTTTCCTTTTTACATGCTTATTAGCTACAGACAGTAAAGTGTGTATTTCTTTTTTCTATATGGGAATGCTTTGTTCCGACATATGAGTAATTTCTCTATCCTATTTTATGTTTTATTGATCCCTGCCTTCATTGTACTGTACCTTCTCTAACCTTATTGCTGCTCCTGAGGTCCTGAACGTGTCAGTCTGGACTCCAAAGGCTCATTATTCTTCCATGCTATAAACCCATCTAGAATTTTAGCTGTAGCCTCTATTTAACTTTATGTGAGCACTTTCAGTTCAAGAATACAAGCATGAAAAGTAAATGATACTTTCCAAAACTGTGGAAGGCCGCAAATGGCTCAGTGTAGGTGCTTATAATAAACTAAAATAACAGTTGGAAAAAATATCTGGTACAAGCACAAAAGACAACTCCATTGCAGTTTACAACTAGCAAACAGAATACTACATAAATTAAATTAGTTGATTTCCCACTATGCTTTCAAATATAATATAAATGAAGAGTGTGTGTCTTTGTGCATGTAATTCAGTCAAAAAAAAGTACAGGAAAAGGAGTACACCAAAGGCAGAGCAGAGGGCTGGTACTGAAATCTTGCTTCTGTAAAAGCCTGTAGGAATCTTACCTTTGATTTTAACCAGGCCACTACTTCACTGCATTTTTTCAGTCTTCCTTCAACGTTCCTAAGAATCTACCAACAAATATCATAAGGCATGAAAAGCAAAATTCAGTGTTATGTATGGGCTTGATGCTGGCAGGTTATGAATCAGGGCTGTTTCTCTCACACTCTGATAGTACTGGCTTGATGGGATGAACCTTTCTACTGCCAAAAACAATGCAACGCACAGAAAATACAAATCTCTTTTAAATATTTTTCTTGTCTGCGACTGACTTTAAGAATTCATGTGGGTTGGTAGAGAACATTAATGAGGTTATGTGTTGTATCTGTCTCTCCTAGGAGAGCTAATAGCTTGCCTCTCTAATGTTGAGGTTAGAGAAGGTTTTGCCACAACTGTGTGTATAAGCAGTATGTTTCCTTCCACCTCCTTTTTAATTAGATCAGGTGGGTTGGGGTTCCAAAGATGCCAAATTTGGGCTGAAATTACACAAGCTGTCTTCTGGTGGCAAGCAATTCCTATTTTCATGACATCTTCTGAAGGATATGAGCACAAGTATCCATTACACGTAATCACACTGGGTGGTGATTCTGACCCTTGTACCTTGTGCTATGACTCAGGTCAGTTCCCCAGCTTTGAAGCTTTGTGTTGTCCACCTTCCTGTAGTAATATAAAATGTGACAAGCAAGAAAAAAATCTTCCTAAACGTTTTACGTGCTACAGCTAGCGTGTCAGATATTAGATTGTGCCCTCCTGTCCTGCTGTGTCCCATTCAGATCAGTACTGCTGGATGATAAGGCAGTGCTCAGTAGTGTGGTAGTGATCCTGCTGCCTGAGCCCACAGAGTGAGGGAGCAGAATGATTAAAAATATTCTTAAATGTGTAGAAGTGTGTTTTGGCCTAGAAGCTGAGTGGGAAGCTATCCTGATGTGTGCTGGGAGGTTTTCTCCTTGTCTGAGTCTCTGTGAGAGCACTTACTACGCTGCAAGAAACAGAACACATTTAAGGCTGAATATTTCCACAAAGTTGATTTGTGTTACATATCCCTCAGGCATTTTCTTAAATCCTTGTTGTTGTTACTTTGATATTTACAACCCCAGTTCCTCTGCCTCAAAACTAATTATTTTGCTTGTTGTTTGTGATAAATACTTCTAGCCTTATGTTAAAACTGTGCATAACAGTAACTCAGCATCCTAATGCTCAAAAGCTGAACAGAAAAATCAATGCTTTCGTTAATTACACAAATATGTGCCATTAAATATCTTTATTACCACTCTTTTCTGTGCATTCTTAATTAGGTGTATAGCCTTAATGTTCTAATAACACTAAACATGATCACTTTTCTGAAAAAACATATTTTGTTATAAAAAATGGGAATTACAGAATATAGGTTTCTCCAAATTTGAAAATCTACGGTAATATTTTAAGTATTGATCTCACATTGAATGCTGTCCTCCATAATATACTCCTTGTAGATCTATTCCTTCTGCTAGGAATTGTACTGGAAAGATAGTCCCATGCCTTTGAAAACTATATAGAAGAAAATGTGAATCACAGAATGGCTGATGTTGAAGGTCATTGGGCCCAACTCGCTGTTCCAGCAGGGACACCCAGAGCAGGAGGCCCAGACCTGCATCCAGTAGGCTTCTGAAGATCTCCAAGGAGGAGACTCCACATCTTCTGGGCAACCTGTGCCACCCACACAGTACATATGTGCTCTTGGTGTTCAAAGGGAGCCTCCAGTGTTCCAGTTTGTGCCCATTGCCCTCTTGTCCTGGTGCTGGACCCCACTGAAAGGAGACTGGCTTTATTGCTCCCTCCCCTCAAGTGTCTGTAGACATTGATGAGATCTCCTAGATCTTCCTCTTCTCCAGTTTCAGTAAATCACAACTGTTTAAGTATACTTGAATTACGAGTGGCTATCTGTTGCTTAGGCACTGTGCATAATTGTGTAGTGTATTTCTGTTTGTACCTTACTATATTTAAATGTAAAATTATACATAACTGCATTTATGCATAAGTTATATATACCATATATATGTATTTATAATACACATACACATATCAATATTTATATGTAGGTATATAATTTTATATACATATAAATGTCCTTCTAGTAACTTTATACATGCAGTTGTCTCACATAGCAACACCGAAGAAACAACCAATCTTCCTTTCATGAAAGGGTAATTTATGGCAGGAAGTGATCTTAGATATCACCTAGTTTCCACAATTCTTGAAATACTAATATTTGATGCAGAGGTGTTCCATATGATTCTTTTGAATTTTGATTTCTTTTGAATTAAAGATTAATGACTTTGTGATTTCTCAAAGAATCTTTGTGATATTATTCTATAATTATTACAAATTTATCCTAAAAATAACATTTAAAAAATATTTATGAATTTTTAACAATCTGTTACATATATACCTACCTATCATTCACTAACACAGATGTAACTCATTTTTGACTGCATTAAATTTCACTACTGTGGAATTCTGAGTACGAGAATCACTTTTATAAAATTAGAAATTATTCTGGGATAAAATATTTTTGATGATTCTGGTCACTAAGTAGCCTACGTTTAAGTTATGTAGATACACATTTCTAAATACCCAAGTTACATTCAAAACTAGAATTGCTATTCTGAATGACACTAGAAAGTTACTTGCTCTCATATGTTCTGGGAAAAATACTGAACTGTATTAAAAATATATATAACAAGTGATTATTGAGAAATCAAATACTGGTGATGGTCATTTTGAATATGATACCAGTATTACCACACTCCTTCATTTTCAAACAAAAACTAATCTGTGAAGGAAATAGAATATTTTCTGAAGGACTTACTTTACATTTTATTGTTTACACTGGGCAGTTATGACTGTACTCACTGTGATGCAATGTGGTGATGCTCCTGAAAGAGAAAATATAGTGATTAAGGTTTACTGCTTAAAATGCTGATGTAAAATTACTACTATTATTCTAGTAAATTTTTAGTGTCAAAGAAGTCTTTTAAAATTAAACTTGTTATGTAACATTTCTTAAGGAGATGAAAAGATAAGTTCTGTTATTTTCTTGTTATCCTTCTGATCTCCTCAAAATGGAATAAAATTGGGAAGTGCACACAATCCACAGGTCCTTTGGTGGCCTGGCTCCAGTAATGGGGAAATCTGTCCTGGCTGTCAAGATGCTGAAATATTAGCATGAATAGTCACACTGAATGCCATTAAAAAGACTTCTTCTAAAATATAAACCGCAAACTATAGCTATCAAATCTTTTCTATCTGTTAAATATTTTAAAGACAGACTGTTTACATCACATTAGAGCAGACCAACTGCATGTCTCATTTGATGTAAGTACTTTGTTTTCAGCATATAGTGGTGTCATATCTATCGCTTTGAAAAATTGATGCTTGTTTTTACATAATTCATAGTATCATGCCTGCTGAGATGAGTGAAAAATGTTTAATATATTCATGGTGCTACTTCTGTAATGTTTTCAAGGTCAGACATTTAGTTGATGCTTGATTCTAATTCTACCAATGTCAGTATGTTCATTTTTAAAACGGGAAATGACAAAGAATATTTTTTAAGTGACTTTTCATGTCTGGAATTTGTACAGAAAATGTGGTGAAGGCCTTACACTGCCTGATTTATGTTGACTTTTCTACATGATGAGAATTTATAACCTGTATCTTATCTTGGGGAAATGGTATAATTAATGAGAATTTTCAAAGCTATGGTCAAAAGGCCAAAGTCTTGCAAAGAATAATACTGTATACAAGTTTGCTTTTGCGTTTACTGCTGTTTGCCTCTGGGGTGAGGAGATGTGAGGATGCAGATTTTGTATATGTCCAACTGCCCCAGATCCTTTGGAAGTTGGCTTATGAAGCCTCTACTCTATGATCAGACTGCTGTCCTCAGATAAATGAAGGGTATCTAGGATAATAGCAATTCCTCAGGCTTCCATACCTGTGGGTCACTGTTTTTTCTTAATTGTCCTCACTGGCCCTCCAACTCCTTAGTATGGATGGATAGGATACCCCATCCACCATGCTATGAAACAGCTGCTCAGGAGGAGCTGAGAAATGTCTACCTTCAGCCAGGTGCTCTTCATTAATTTCTTTTCTTTGCCATCAGTGTAACAAGTGTAGGGCTGGGAAACGTTGAGAAGTCATGTTTATCAGGGAATTCAACTAATTTTCAAATATGGAAGAGAGTAAAATTGTATGGGAATTTGATTAAGATGATGCATGATGCCTTCTGAGGTGGTTATAGAAGCTTATTTGTGGAGATTGTTATGCAAGGGTGGAATTCCTCAGTTGTAAGAAATTACCTTAGAGCTACTCTAATAAAAGTTGCAAATCTTAAGGAAGTCACATTGCAGACCATCTCTGCCATTAGTAATAATAGAAATAAGTCTGCAAAGTGGACAAGGTCAAACTCCCCATGACTCTGAAGCCTTGAAAAAAACTGAAGAAGCAAGTAGAAAAAACAGGATTGGCACAGATCGGTGGGGGTGTTCATTATGGGCAGAGAACGTCCATAGTGATGTACATGGAAATACAAATAACAAAATGTATCCTTTGGCATATTTTTTCTCTCTTATATCCTTGGTTAAACTTCAAGTGTACTTGAAATGTACTCAAATGTACTTTTTTTGTTAGCTTAACCCTTGTTTTAACACAAACTTGCTCCTTCCTCAGAGTTGGGAATAAAGTTAAAGCAGTTACTTATTCTGTTTGTTCAAGTTTGTTGAAATAGGGCAATGCTGTAAAGGTGATCTGCACTGCCAGCAACGGACAGATGGTCTGTCTCCCGGGAGGTCTGTGTCCCTAAGCCATATAGGAGAATCTGAAAACTTAAATGAAGTTAACTTTCTTAAAAAACAAAAAAGCAAAACAAAACAAAAAAACCTGCATTTGTCTTTTGTTGACACATGCTTTGGAGTTATACCTCCAGATGGAAAAAAAAAAAAAAAAAACAAAACTATATATGGGTATAGATTTGTTTGCTTTGCTTTATTTTGCAGTGACTTAAACTGTATCTTTTATGTACTGTTATCTCTAAGAACCTAGTGAAAGAAAACTTAAAGTAGAACATAAGAAATAGGGATCAAATAAAAATGAAATAGTATGGTCCTCATCCTCATGTCTGCAGATAATACTGACCCTAACTAAACCATTCCGAACAAATGTATGCCAAATGCCTTTATTTAAAAACCTCCAGTGATGAATTTTCATCTATTAATTAACTTTCAGTCTGGTTTTTTTTGTTGTTTTTTTTTTTAGATTTTTTTTGTTGATTAAAATCTAGCTAAAATGCTTCTGTGAGAAATTATACCTGTTACTTATTGACGTACCCATAGCAGAAGTACAGCTTAATTTTCTTGTTTCGATCCTGTGTTTTTGAAAGTTAGCATAGTATCTCCTTTCAGCCTAGACACTTGAAATGCCTGCTCATGGATTGCGTTCTTCAAATCTGACTCTTCTTATTGCCTCTTTGAGATCTTTCTGTACTACTTAACAACTTTTAAGAGCTATGCCCTAACACAAAGTGGTACTCCTGGAGGGTTTAACCTAGGAACGATTCATAGAAAGCCTTTTTTCAGCATGATGTTTTGCCATAGGAGAACAGTAACTAAGATCTTTCCTGATGGTACTCTTTAAAATAGTCTTCTCAGAAATAATTCTTTAGTGTGTGTTTCAGCAGTCAAAATGGTCCAGGAACAATTCCTGTGGGAATGGAGTGGACATTAAGCCACTCACTTGGGGATGCTAAGAAAGCTCATAAGTATAGACACAAGATGCTCCAGACCATTTTGATGGAGTGTTTTGGGAATGTTTCCAGGATCACTTAATTTGCAAGTATGAATGTTATGACTGCCATTGAAGAGGTGCTCTTAGAAGTAACAACGTATATTCTGTTTTCACTGAAGTTTTCTAGCGTCTTATCAGAGAGCTCTGTGGTGAAAAACCACTTGACAGATTACTTACTGGGGAAAAAAAAAAGTGTAGATAAATACTTTTTAAATGTCTGATACTCAACGACAAATATTCAGTTCAACTTATTGGGGATTCATGTTTTCTTTGTTTTAATACTGCACTGAAAAAAAAAAAAAAAAAAAAAAAGGATTTCTAGCACATTTTTTACTATTATTATTTTTATTTTTAATGGGATGGGAAGGAGAGCCAGGGGGAGACATTTCACATCCTAGAATGGCCAAAGTGGGAGGAGAAATTGGAGCACAGGCCTCTATTTCTAAATAGTAATTTGGAATATGATGAGTATTTTGAGCTAGCTTATATGTAATATCCTTCAAATACTTGCTCAAGGGAGATGTTTTATATTTTAATTTTCAAATACATGCAGAAGTTTGGAGGAAAAAAAAATCCTGTCTCCTCACTGTCCTTATCTTTGAATGTTTCTCTTATTGTGAGAAGATAAAAATTTGCACTTAAAACTTTAAACACATTAGTTCTTTGGATGAATAGCTATAGCTTCAACTCAGATTGGCTCAGTTTTACTTTGGATATGTATTTTGGTGGATTGTGTTTCCTGATATGCATTTATACTTTACAATTTGGGAGAACTCCAGTTTTGAATTTAGGTGCTTAACTGACACAAGACTGGAATTCACTGTGCAAAGAAGCAAGAGGTAATTGTCACCACATCTTGAAGAGGATAGTTATGATATTTGAGGTTATTATTAAAGTCCAATTCCCAGGATTTCCTTTCTAGGTTATTTTTTTTTAAAGAGTACCTTGTGTATGTACGTAAAACCTAAGACTTTTGAACTCGAAAGGCATGATAGATCACAAGCATACAGAAGTAGTACAGAGCTATTTTCAAAATAATTGTTTTAAAGTGGCTTCAGAAGTTTGAGGATTTGGCTTTTTTAAATTATTTTTATTTTTTTAATGGCTGAGATAAGGAATATGTGAAATAGACTTTAATGCATAACATAACCAAGTATTCTGTAAAAATGAAAAGTATACAATGAATATATCATGGTGCTTCTTCAGTAAGTGATGACAGGACAGTTATTATGTTATTCTTCATTGTGTGCTCTGTCCGGATATAAGGTGAAGGTTGAAAGCATTCAGCCATCAAACTTGATAATGAAATACAGTCCTCAGGGAACTCTCATTCAAGAAACTGAGGCAGAAGTGATTTTATTAGAGTGCGTTTGAGAGCGAATGAGAAATGATGCAACACGTACAGCAATACATGATAGTGAAATTTTCTGCTCTCCATGAATCACTTTGCTCTGATCAGATCTATGCTGTAATGCATTTTCACTACTTTACATTGGAAGAAACCTCAACTTTTGAAATGAACGGTTGCCCTTTCTGTGGAATATGAAATAGTACAAGTCTCAGTGGCCCCCATCTAGTTGAGAGAGACTGGATGCTGAACTAGCTACTGTGGTTTGGTCTCCATCAGCAAGTGGATACTGCTTAGTCCTGGAAGGCTCTTCAGGGATGATAACTATTTTGTTTTATTTGCTTTCTTTAACATAATCCTTACAGAATTTGTCTAGCATGCAGGACTTATTGTCTTCCATAAATGTCAAATGAACATGCTTATCACTAATCTGTGGGCTGTTATGAAATAGGTCTCTACAGCTAGCATATCTCCTGTTCTATAAGTGGGTTGTAAACACAAGGTAAATTTAGTTGGTACTCTGAGGTGTCCCAGAAACTGAACAACTAATTGTTCTGTGCAGCAACTGTCTTTGTCTCTCTACTACTAAAGATTTGTCCTGATGGAAAGTATGTAACAGCATGTGTGTGAATTCAGCCCAAGAAATAAAAATGAAAAAATAATAATCTAGATATCCATATGTTGTATTCTTTTACCAATCAATATCCAGAATCTGTTTGGCTCTTTACCTTTGATCGTAGTTGTCAAAGTAACAGAGCAGTTATAAAGACACTGGTACTTTCTGGTCTTCTTGGTTAACAGACACCATCCAAGAGTTTTCTTTCTCTGCTTTTGTTAGCTTAGCTACTGATGCTGTTGTGTTTCCAGCAGTTCTTAACTAAAGCCTTGCCTCACTGTTATTCCTTAGAGAAGAAAGTTCCAGAACAAGTGCAATCCGTACCCTTATGGCCTCTGTTTGGAGAGTCTGCTCTGCCTGAGATGAAAAGTTAATGGCCTGAACTAGTGACTGAGCACCTGGTAAAGGGCTGTGGTTGGCCCAGGGAGCACAAGTAAATTGTTTGCACCTGTGCTCCCCACATGACCAGAGGGGGTAGACCCAGGGCTATACTGGGCTCACATAAGGGCCAGCTACTGAAGGGAAAGCATCTCTTGGACTTAGACTGCTTCCTGAGAGGGAGTGCTGTATAACTAGAGAGTCCCTTCACTGGTTCAGTGAGTTCAACTGTTCTTTCTGTATATGACTATTGACCTACCTGTGAATGCTTTGCCTGATATTGCCAAGAACCTGTCAGAAGGAATTTTGCTTCTTCATGAGCAGAACAGCTGATGTGCTAAGGGAGAGGAAGAAGTCTCATCTTCTTCAATGCTAGTGATTCAAGAATCTATATGTGTTTCTGATTATATACAGGATAAGTTGCTTTTGAGGTCTTTGGAGAGCAAGAGGCAATAGCTGTTTTCTACTCTTTGCACACGGAGTACTTTCACTTTCATATTTTTTATGCTTACCAGTTTGCTCAGATTTTTTTTGACCAATTTCAAGTTGTTTTTTTATGATGTGTGATCAAGAATTGAGTTTATGAGAATAGTTTGAGTTTGTTGTTCTTTTATTCAGTTATGGTTAGCAAGCTTGCACAGGTGAGACTTTGCTTTTTCAACTGTGTTTGAAAGAAATTTAGAGTAACTTTCCAGGTAGGCTCTTATCTTGCTAACGGCTGACATCTTCAGAAAAGTTGGTCTATGCTGTAAGTCTTGCGCTTCAGTGAAAACAAACAAGATATAGCAAATATTGACTTACCACAGATTGTCTCAGTAACGTAAATGTCTGTTTGCGTTGTATTCTTATGTTTGGCATAGGAGACACTGGGAAAAAACAAAAACAAAACAAAACAAAAAAAACACCAACGCAACAAACGTCCAGAACTTCCTGATGCTACCTGGTGCACCGTGTTCTGAAATATTTTATTTTAACTTTACAAGAAGTTCATTAGATTAGTACTGTGTGGTAGGTTGTTTTTGTTGTTGTAGGTTTTTTTTGTTTTTGTTTTTTTGTAGCTATATCTCTTTATGTGAACTGTGAATACACAAATACTAGCCCAAACCATTTTACTTGACCTAAAACTTTGAGCTAAACTCATTTAGCTGATAAGGACAAATTTGTGATTCTTTTTTAGATAAATAATACACATCATCTTTTCACATCAATCAGATGTCATGATGATGATTAATGCTATTAAGAAGTGTTTATTTGGTCTGCAGGCTGCACGCTATATGTATTTTAGCAGTATACAATTCAAGGTATAAATAAAAAAAATTGTTTATATATTTGTGTGAGTTTACTTGTATAAAATAAGATGCATAGATCAGAGTGAGAACTAATCACGTTAACTGACAATAATTCATCAGTTTTTTTATTATTGCACAGTACCTCTCAAATGTTAGTGCAATTTCCCAGCACCTTTTGGAAATGAGTCAACAATAACATTAGTATTCTTGTTATTGAAATAAATAGAACATGTGTTTCATGAGACAACATGGAATTCTTGTAAGTGCAAATGTTAAATATATAGCATGTCCAATCTGGTCTCAGAGTCTGGTTGAATTTAACCTATAATTTTTCTGAGCTAAGTTAGTGTAGTTTTTGAAGTTAGTATTGTTATATAGCGTAGTATTTTAACAACACTGACTTAATACTAATAGATAATCTCAGTACAGCAAGGTGACTGCATAGTGTAAAGAAGTAACAGTGACGGTTATGCTATTTGAGGAGAGTCTACACATGTATAGCTTCAGTTGTCTCACCACAGAATTGTTTGCAGCCAGGTCCATTCTGCATGGAGTGCTCTCCCAGGGGACTTGGGACAGGTCCCAGAAGTCATGACATCATCTGAAACTGGCTACCTCCCTGGGATCTTGTCTGGATATTCTTCTGCACTGCCCCTGGGGAGGCTGTAGCACAGTAGTTCTGTTTAAGGGAAGGGATGGGTTTAACCTGGAGATGATAAATACATCTTTGATCCTATCCCAGTTTTCCATTATGCTCATGCTGCAAAACCATTGCTCTCAGGGAAGTCGCTGACTGCGAAGACTCAGGGTTTCCCCCATACAGTGGGAACAGGAACTAGGGGCTCCACTAGCTTCTACTGCTATTTACTGCATTAGATATTTACAGTATTTTATCCCTTGATATTTCACAGGTAGCTAACTCAGATGAAGTTGCTTTTGTTTAAAATTTATAGCATTGATATCTGACAAGAAATGGGCGCTTCAGTTCCTTTCATTCTTTCTTGGTTGCTGCAGGAAATTTACTGTTTCTTTTCCCTGTCAGGCAGCACAAGAGAGAGTGCAGTTCCCACTACTGCAGATATCTGCATTAATCACAAGCATTCATGCGTATCTCTGTGCACCATTGATGAATTACATAAGGGTACAGTGTAATTTCATAACAGTTTATTATGTACCATACAGAATTTTTCTAACGTCTATAAGGAGAAAAGTAGCTAAGAAGCATGTCCAGATCCTAATCTCGTCTTTACTAGACATGAAAACTATATGTCATATTGGCTGTCTTTCTGATTTAGAATTGGAAATGAAGAGGCCTTTCCCTTGTCATCTGCTCATATAAGTACTGCAAGGTATTGTGTAAAGTTGGGATAGTAGTGGGAACGGTTCAAAGACCTGAAATGACTACCAAAGTAATTATTGTTGGTTGTGTAAAAATATTCTTTGTACAGCTTCAAAAATATAACAAAGCTGCTGAACTCTTAAAATTCTGCTATGTCTTTAATAGCTTTCCTTTGTAGTTGGGTAAAAAAGAAAAAAGAAACAGTTACAGTAAGTGCTGTAGTTTTTATTCTTTCAACAGAAGGATGGGATTATTTCAACTTTTGTATTAAAAAACCCTCACACATTAAATGAATTGCATTAAAGTGACATATTAATAACTTGGAGCTAGCAATTTCGTTTCCCAGAGCCTACTTTGAGTCCTCATGGTCTAATACATCTTAACTTCAAAGCAGTTTCTTCAGGATATAGGAATGGAGTTTGAGTGTGATTTCAACAATAACAATTGCTCTGACTTTGATAATTACTTATACATGCAAGGACAGTTCTGTCTGTCTCTCTCTCTCTCTTCTTTTTTAATCCCCTCCTGCCCCTCTGCTTTTTTATTTTTAGTTTTTGAAAGTTTCATAGTTGAACAGATTGTGTGGACTGATTTTTATGGGTGGTGATGTGTGAAAATAAATGCTGTTACAACATTTGATCAAAATATTTTTGTTTCTCAAAGTAACATACAAGATAAAGGATGAATACAAATTCTGTTCCAAATGATAACAATTTTAATTAAAAATAGTGTTAAACTCATCTCATGAAGAAAGAGGCTAATGTTTTTATGAGGCCTTATTAGGGTATTCCTCTTATCTGAAATAGGAGTGGCTTTTGTTCACCATGCCCCTTACCTCTTCTGTTTAACTTTGCAGTTACAGCCTGATTTATTAGGTTTGATTGCTGCTATAGTGTGTACCATGTGTTGTCTTTGCTTAGGGTGCGAGTTGCTTTAGATGCAACAGCAACTGGATTAAGATCCCAGGGAGATGCTCAGCGTTACTGCAATGCTAAGAGATCGTGTGTGGGCATCAGAGAGCATAGGATCCATGACAGGTATGTGAAAACCCAGTTCTAGAAGAGAGAAGTAAATGACTGTTCCCAAGATCTGTGTAGTTGCTTCCTAAACCAGCCTAGGAGAATTCCTAATGCTTTTAAGACAAATTCCTGCACCTTTCAGTAATACTTCAGGAAGTTCCTCTGTTCCTGTGAAAGTACTCACAATTTATTTAAATCCGGCATTTTTAATTATTAATATTCATGCTGCGCTACAAGCACTTAATGTAAGTTAAGATATAATATTTGGCAAAACTATTTGATTACTTATTTCTTCAATAACAAGCTCTTTCCATTGCTATAGCTAGGTGTATTTCTTTATCTGAGTTTTTTTATAAAGGAATTTATCTGTTTATTCAGTATTTAAGAGCAAAAGATTATTTTTAGGCTGAGCAGAACCAGCAAAACCATTATGCAATGCAAATAAAAAGATTTCTGTTGACCATGGTGTTTTTCACTAAGCTGCAACATCACTGCCCTGTCAATTCATGCTGAAGTAATTTTATAGCACTCACTCTTACATTGTATAACATTATAGTAATTACTATTTTAACTGGAGCATTGTATAGCTCTGGAAATTGATGATGAGAGATGCATTTTATCTTTTAAATGATGTCAAGAGCAAGAATACTTTATATGTTAAGTGAGATGATTTGCAAGTTTGCAACATCCGTTTCCTGTAGATAATGTCTGCATCTCGAGAGTTGACCTTGTTTTTAGCTTCAGGATTTAGGAGAACTGGCTGGCAAGGCTGAGGAATGCTCAACCTTAAAACTGAATTAACATCACATTCTCTACTTCAAAGTGAAGAAAAGGGTATTTGTTATTGGTCATATCGCTGAATGTACCTATAATCAGGTGAAATTTGTATACTGGCCTTCAGCTTTTCTTCCCAACTATTGATTCACCCTTGAAAACTAGCTTGAGACTATAGACCACAGAAAATCCCATTCCAAGTTAATGATGTGGATTTCCGTCATTAATTTTAGTGTCAGAAGGCTTCATCCATTTGCTTGTATTGATTTGCTAATGAGAACACTTCTGTATTCTCCTGTGTTACTTGTTGTGTACATTGGCAACGCTCGTGACCCTGACTGATCTGGAGATGATAACTATTCTCAACAGGATTTTTTATAATTCATTACAAGTTTGTGTGGAAGATTTTTTTTTTTCCTAAAGAATCACTGTTTTCTGAGCTTTGCCTTCTAATAATTAAGAAGTGAAGCTGAAAGAAAATATGGAATAATTTACAGATCATCAGTTTTACAATTAGAAAAATACAGCTTCTTTGACAAGCTGTATTTGTCAGCAAGACAAAGCACCTCAAAAAATACATTTTATGCACAGAAATAAGCTCTTGTCTTTTCTTCTTGTCACCTATGGGAAAACATTCTGTAATAGTCTTTGACATCCTTTAAAATTAAGTTGCCTTGACTGAAATGCCTGTATGAGAAGTGAAGAAATCTTTTAGATAGTGAGTTATGAGCTTTGTTTTCTTACAGAGAGGATTGTGCAAAAGTTTGTAAAAGTTGAGGCATATATATATAAAGAAAATACATGTTTTAAACTAACTCAGTAAACCGTTTCTTTTGACTGCATTTGACTTTTCTGTAAAGCAATTGCTATAGCGATAACGGCATTCATGGAATAGTAAAGATTTTCAACAGGAGGCTTTTCCCCTTTCACTGACGGCTGTTATTGTCTCACAGTGCCTGAAGAAGGATATTAGCTTGTCACATTTCTATTTCCAGATCTTCAAGTGAAGAGAGAAATGCATTCAGAACCTTCGATTTCATGATATCAATGAAAAATGGAAAACTCATTGTGACCTTACTTATTCTTCATGACCTTATAACTTCCAAAATATTAAAGTTCTATCTCTGTCTTGCCTGGAATGTAAGCCAGTTCTTCAGCATGGCCTAAGCAGCACCTGCTCTCAAGCAGCACACTTGCTTGCAGTGAATGCATGTTTACTGCTTGATCTTCTCAGGCACTTTACTTTTTACCTCCTCTCTCTTTTAAGCAGCTGAAGAATATACTTGGGAAGAAGTATGTTGCTCACAAGCCACATGGTGTGCTCTATATTCTTGGCAGAATACCTGCCATGCACTTGATCACTATGGAATCTCCCTTGGCCCTTATTCTGCTCCAAGAAGAGAAGATGATCTACCGTGTAACTGGATATAGGGGGAAAAAAGCTTGTTTGACAAAATTGTAAAATTCTAAAATATTGCAACTGTCAAAAGTCTCTTTTAGATACAGTATATTTCTTCCTTGCAATTTTCATATTTTTGAAGACACGTCAGTGCTGTCATCTAATTCCCTTTTCATCTCAGGAGGCACTCTTTTGCTCAGGAGGCAGAGCACTGGCACAGGCTAGCTAGAGAGAACATGGGTCTCCTTCTTTGGAGATCTTCAAAAGACGAACATGGAAATTGGCCCGTGCACCCTGCTCTAGCTGTCTCTGCTTGAGCAAGGGGTTGGAACAGATGGATCCAGAGCTCTCTTCCAACCTCAACCAGTCTTTATCTCCTCCTGGAAGCAGGTATGCGTTCCCTTACTTTTTCACATGAGACAGTCATTGGAAGAACAATTGCTCCAAATACCTGGGGAAAAAAAAAAAAGAAATAAAGCTTATCTGTACATCATTTTTGAGGATATCTCTGAGACTGTATTGGAATAAGTCACTACTGCATAGTAATGATCTTTTTATACTTTATCCAGGCCTCTCTTCAATGAACCATCTCTGATGTAAAGAATTTAAAGAATAAAACTGAAAAGATAATATTTCTCTAAGGAATTTAGGGGCCTCTTTACTATGGCTGACCTTCCTGGGACGGGACAGCGGTGCTTGCTATTACGCTTGCATTCTTGGAGGTTCAATGATTTTAATTGTACTCTAGTCAGCATATTTCTAAATAAACAAATACTTAAATGTCTAAAAAAACTGCGGACTAAAACAGCATTTCCTTTAGGAAATACTTGAGATGAAAAAGCTAGGAGAAAGTGGTAATAGGAGGAGGTCAAGATAGTACAGAAATGATGAGATGTACCAAAACTCAAACTTGTAAATGGCTAAGAATACTCCGTTGTGCCTCTACATATTGCTTTCTAAATGGGTTACTTGATAAGAATTTTACCGTCTGTGATGTTCTTATTCCTTCCACATTCATGGAAGCTGATGTTTTGTTCTTGGCTTCTGGCTCTAAGATAGAAATAGCAATTTGAGTTTCTCTTCCTGCTGGACAAAGGAAGGTGCTGTCAGCTGAAAGAGAACCTGTATGTGCCCATTATTGGAGATGCTGGTGGCATGATCGTAGTACTTATATCGAAATTCCCTTCTATCTGCTACTTTGAGAGAAAAAGCTGTTCCTTACTCCTTTTGAGCAAGCAAGCACAGTTTTTCTTTTCTTTTCTTTCCTTTTCTTTTTTTTTTTTTTTTTTCAGGTTTAATCTAAACGGAAAGGAAAAATACTTGAAGCGAGGTGTTGCTGGAAACTTTTGTTTGATTATACCTTTAGACTTTTTTTTTATTATATAGCATAGAACGAAGGGAGGTGGACATCTTTTATAGGGCTGTCTAAAGAGTTTACTCTATTTTTAAGCGTTTTTTTCCATTGATAGTAACCTTCAAAGGAAAAAAGAACTTGTGAGAGATGCAATAATTTTGTTACTTGTCTAACTATTAGAGTGAAGGGAGTCTTTTAGAATGTAATGATAGCCTTTTGTCAGCAAGTAGTTTCTACATGGTGAAAATAATTTCATCTGCCACCTGCACTTGCATCTTTCTTTATGCATGCAAAATTATCTATTTATTTATTTAAAAGAAGTTTCATGTTATTGCTGAAACTATCATCTGGTTTGTTGCTGCCAAATTGAGTGTGGCCCTGTTGTTTATGAAGACTTTATGCAATAACAGTGAGGCTAGAACTAAGGAATCTTTACTTCTCATATTGTACATCACCCCTTTCAAACAGTTTCAAATTAATGACATGGTCTGGTGAGTTGATCTTGCACCACTATCATACTTTGTTACTTATTCAGATGTATTATCATCAGCTAGTTGAAGACAAACTGAATAACACCTATATGAGTCTTATAATCCCTTCAGTATGGAGAGCGATAAAATTTCTGTTTGCATAAATAAGCATGTGTACACATGGCTAAAGTATATGTGTATTTAGATCATTAAGCCAGCACACACCAGTTTCCTTTTGGTAAATGATTTATTGACAGAAATGGTTATATTTTATTTAACTTAATTTTTGTTTAAAAAAAAAAAGAGGTTTCTTTCTTAAAATAAAAAAATGAAACACATCTTATGGTTATACTACTTTTCTAGTCTCTGCATACCGTCTTAATTTTTAAGCATCAAGATACAAAAGCAGAAAAAGGACATAAAGAATAACAAACAAATTAATACATTCCAGATTATTTTCCCCTAAGAAATAACAGGTAAGCTTTGGTTGCGTTTAAAATGACTATTATTTAATTTTAAACAAGTCTTTCTAGGTAGTAAGCATGATGAAAAGTTTTCATAGGAAGATTTTATTTTCATGCCAAAAGATGATGATGATGATTATTTTTTGCTCAGGATTGAAAATTGCGGAACCTAGGACTGAAACTAAAGATCGTCCTGATTGTAGTAAACACTTCCTTGCAGGTGGGCCATACATCCTCTCTGCTGGAGCAGACTCATTCTGTTTACAGATGTATCTACGTAAAATTGCTTGCACTGAAAACTGATTATTTGGTGCAGTGATATCAACAGGATTAGTAGTTCACCAGGTTTGCTTTTATTGAATTGAACAATAGTTTTGCATATGAAGTACTTTAGGAAATTGATGCTATCTCTTTCTAACTTCTGTTGATCCATATATACAGTAAGTATCACGTATACCATCCTGTTAGGTCCTAGAATCAAAGAATCATTTGAGTTGGAAGGGACCTTTAAAGGGTCAGCTAGTCCAATTCTTCTACAATAAACAGGGATGCCTACAGCTACATCAAGGTGCTCAGAGCCTCATCTTGAAGGTCTCTATCTCGCTCCAATTTGTAGGAGGGAGAGGAGGTTCTTTGAAATATGTACGCCTGGCGTGAGATTAAGAAACAACGGTTCAAATGTTGGTCCAACCAGTTTATTACAAATGTTAATAAGGGAGATGAAGAAAGGGGAGGACGGACACTATTATTACGGATTGGGGTGATGGGGAAGGGAAGGCGAGCGATAGAAAAGATAGAAAGAAGCAAGAATTGCGTAAAGCGGGGATAGTCACCACCAGCATCCGGCAGTAGTCCCGTTGCATGACGTTCTGACGGTCTGAGGCTGAAGGGCAGGAGCAGCAAGGCCGGTTTTGGGCAACGAGAAGGTGCAGGTACCGGGTGGGTCCAGGAAGAAGCTGCAGAGTAAGTCAGGGAGGAAGCAGCAGGTCTCAGGTAGCAGGCCCAGGGAAGTCCGTCAGCATGCAGTCCGTAGTGAGGGATCTGATGGCAGAAACCTTGAGTCTGTCGTGGTGAGGAATCTGATGGCAGAAACCCATCCTCGTGGTTGTTGGACCCTCTTTTATCCTCCATTTTCTCCTGCCTACGTGACATCCCTGAGTGCTTGAGCAAGAGTCATGTGCGTACCTCCTGAGATGGCCATCTTCCTCGAGATAAGTCCACACAAAAGACCATTTCCCAGCCATTATCAGCAGCTTATGCCTCTCTCGTTGCCCCTGGCCTTGTCCATCTGTGCTCCTTAAAGGATTTCACAACCCTTAGCCAGGACCTGTCCATCAATGTAATCCAGACAGATTTCTCTACCTTTGCCCAGGACTTGCCTGGACTTGTTCCTCAGCAAACTTTGAGTCAATGATATAAAAGAATAATCTCTTACAGTCTCCAAGGACAGGGCATGAACCACAGCTCTGGGCAACTTATTCCAGTACCTCTCTACCCTTACTGAAAAAAAAAAAAAAAAAAAAACTTCTCCCTTATATCCAACCTAAATCTACCCCCTTTAAATTTGAAACCCTTGTCCTGTCACAACAGACCCTGCTAAAGAGTCTGTCCCCCTCTTTCTTCTAAGCCCCCCTTTAGATACTGGAAGGCTGCTATCAGGTCACTGTGAAATCTTCCCTTCTCCTGGCTGAACAGCTCCAGCTCTTTTAGCCTGTCCTTGCAGGAGAGGGGTTTCATCCCTTGAATCATTTTTGTGGCCCTCCTGTGGATTGGCTCCAACAGGTCTATGTCTCTCCTGTACTGAGTACTCTATATCTGGACACAGTACTCAAGATGAGTTCTCAGCAGTACAGAGTAGAGGAGCAGGATTACCTCCCTTGCCCTGCTGCAAGGGAGCAGCCTAGGATATGTTTGGCTTTCTGGGCTACAAGGGAACACTGCTGGCTCATGTCTAGCTTGCGATCCACCAGTACCCCCAGGTCCTTTTCAGAAGGGCAGTGTTCCCTTCTTACATCCCCCATCTTGTACTGGTAGTGGGGGTTGCCACAACCCAGGTGCAAGACCTTGTGCTTGGGTTTGTTGAACTTCACGAGGTTCACTTGGGTCCACTGCTTGAGCCTGTCTAGATCTTTCTGGATGGCATTCTATCCCTCAGTTGTGTCAACTTCACGATGCAGCTTGATGTCATCTGCAAACTTGCTGAGGGTGTGCTTGATCCCACTGTTGAAGTCATTGATGAAGGCATAAAAGAATGTCAGTCACAGTACTGACCCCTGAGGGACACCGTTTGTCACTGATCTCCACCTGGCTGTTGAACCATTGACCACTACTCTCTGGATATCATCTTTCAACAAGTTCCTCATCACTGAACAGTCCATCAAATCTTTATCTTTCCAATTCAGAGAGAAGGATCTTGTAGAGGTCTGTATCAAAGGACTTCTTGAAGTCCAGATAGATGACATCAGTGGCTGTTCCTTTGTCATCTGATGGAGTTATGCCATCATAGAAGGCAACTATGGTCAGGCAGGACCTGCCATTCGTGAAGCCATACTTGTCTTGTATCACCTCCCTGTCTTCCATGTGCTTTAGCATAGCTAAGGGTTGTCAAACAGGCTTCCTAGAGAGGTTCTTGATGCCTCATGCCTGTCAGTGTAAAAAAGGCATTAGAACAATGCCCCCAAGAATGTGCTTTACCTTTTGTTTAGCCCTAAAGTAGATAGGCAATTAGACTTGATCTCTGTAGGTCTCTTCCAGCGATGCAATACTATGCAGTGTGCACCTTGTCTTGAAAATCCAGCTGACATATGCTGAAAGGTTGGTGTTTTTAGCAGTCCTATGACCCCAAAATATCTGTTACTTGGCCTCATCGCTACCAGTGCTTGATCTTGTATATTTTTTTGCATAAAATCTAGCAATTATGTTAATGTCATCAGAGGAAGTACACAGCTTTAGCAATTTTTTCATATTTTTAAATAGAAGGAAGATATTTGTCTTGTAAATACACTTTTAATTTTATCATGTGACTTTCTTCATGCATCAAACTTAAAGCCAGCATGCTTTCTCCACCAAGCAGTCCTCTCAGATACATGAGAGTAATATTTGCCTCATCTGGTCTCTGTTGCAAGTCTGATGGTAGCCTAAAATGCTCCATTTTACACCTGATACAGCCATCACCCATCCTGAAAATAAATTGTCCTAATCTATATCAGTGATTGACAGATTTGTGGCAGGTGCTCAGAATCCCTCATATGCTCTGCTAGCCACGATGAGTCACAGGGGGTCTGTGGTTCTACTTTGTCAACACAGCATTTTGATTGTTCAAGTAGGAATATAGAAAACTAATTATTCAATGTACGTAATGAAATAAATTTAGAGGCTCCATAGAAAACACTTCTCTTTCTTCTCTTTTTCCTGTCATCGCTCCAACATAACAAAGGTTTGAAATCTAAAGTATTTGTGCTTTTGGGTGCATAAATATGCTACCACAGTGCTCATCACCAGACTGATTGATGATGAGATGTCCGTGTCTTTTTAATTCCAGTCACTGTATAATTTTCACAGTTTAAAAGATTAGTGTCCTAGTAGAGAAAAATTACAGATTGTTCAGGTTTCAACATTGCTTGTAAGCGTACCCCACAGGTGTTCAATACCCCTCCATATTTATGCTCTTCAAGATTGAATATATTTTGTCTCACTGCACCACTCACTCAAACACAAATGTAAAGCATGGAAAAAAATAAATAATTGTATGTAGTCAGGCCACAAAAGCTGAGCATAGCAGAAATTTGAGAAGGTGATATTCCAAGCCAATTCCAGAACATTTGGGTAGTAGAAATACAAGTAGATAAGTACTCCAGGCAGGTTCAGTTTCAAAACATTTGGGAAATTATGTGGTACTCATATGGTTATGGGGTTTAGAAGTACACAGCTGCCTAAAATTTATGCACTGCTTATTCAGAGAGTCACACTAGACACCAAATTTTTATTTTCCACTATGTTCAGAAGTCAACTGTAGGAATTTCTATCTATAAATAAAAATATTTATATAAAAATGAATATATATCACTCACATATAATGCACATGTAAAATGTATAAATATATTGTATATTATATATAGAATAATTGCATTTCATAATTCTAGTATTTTTCACTGCCTTATCTTTGAATTATCAATTAAAAAATAAATCAAACAAAAAACATAAAAAATAAATAGCACAATCTAACCAAAAAGAAAAAAAACAACATGATGACACAAGGAAGGACAATGAAATTGTCAGGCTGGCAGCATCTGGGCACTGTGACCTTGCAGCTCTATTCACAGTACTTATCGTATATGACTGAATTAGGTGTTTGAAAATTAGTGTTGTCAAAAGCTATTATGAGTTACCTCTTGATTTGCTACTTGCATTCATTACTCTAAATGCTGTGGAAGGGTAAACACAGACTGCTTAAAAATTGATATAGGTCTGACTGTTTGACTTGTGAAATATAGATGTGACAAAAGCTTTTGTGAACATCTTTTTTTGTTGTTGACATCATCACTTCTGTGCAGCTCTGTGTGCAGCTCTGTTTTGTGATTCAAGTAGTTTCTTGCAGCTCTAGTTAGAGGTGGTATAAGATAGGGTTAATGTTGTTCAGCCTCAGAGGTCTTTTGAATGTTTTTGATTTTGCATTAGTACATACTTTTGTAACTATAGAAAGGACCAAACTACATTTTGACAGCTACTAAGATTATCATTAGAAGATAAAATTCATTAGGGGTACTATCCAGAGAAAACAGTGCCAGGAAAGATTTGGAGTAGAGCCTGGGATATGTGTGGTAGATTTTTTTCCTTATGGAAAAACAAAACAAACCTGTAAAACAAAATTGAAAACCTTTTCTACTGCAAACAAGGTCTACTTTTTTTACTACTGTCAAATATTCATTAATCACATTTAAGTCAGGTGGGCCTGTGAGTGTGTGTGGGTATTTAAGATTTATTCATTTGTTGAGTAGGCTTTGTTGTCTTAGATTTGTTGACTTGGATTTCCTAGCCTTAACAAGGGCTCAAGAGTCATGGTGTTATATTTCTGCACAAACTTGTTATTACTTCCTGTAAAATTCCAATTGACCAGTGTCTTCCTTCTGACCCATACAGCATCCTCATTAGGCCCTTTTGGATTTCTGATTGCCCTAAGGAAGTTTTATATTTCATGTTCTTCTAATTAGATATCAAGCTCCTCTCTCTTGTATGCTGTGAGTCCGTACTGGCTTATGACTAAAAGTTAAGTAAATATGTTCTATGAAAAATATAAGTAAGCTGACTTCCTAGTCAAAGAATATTCTAATAAGACTGCTGTCAGGTCTTACCTTTCAAATAATAATAAAAATGAAATAACACTATTTCATGGATGGAGAAGACTACAGGTTTCTTAAGCAGATGTAACAAAGAACTGTTTGTCCTGCAACTATGCATGACATTTTGATGGAAGTGGATATACTGAGTGAAAATGTTTTATAAATCAAAGTTACCTTTCAGGAATCAGTTTAAAAAAAAAAAAATATATATATATATATATAAAAACACTCCCACTTTACCTGACTTATGAAAAAATTAGTTAAGAAATTCTTTGATAGTAGATTAATAGATTGTTTAAAATTAGGAAGGTTTCCTTATTTATATCACTTGATGTAAGCTCTTCATTTTTATAAATAACTACTTTTCTATATTGAAAGCTGACATATTTCTGACAAAGGAATTTGAACTTAACATGGATAAACTTTATTAAATTTTGTATGATATCCTGACTTACAAGGACATTGATTTGTATTCCAATTTAACAGTCAGAATAACAAATAGCTCCTCTGGTGTCCATCCCCTGAACACGATAGGAGGTGAAGGTATGGGAGTGGTAGGCAAGCTCAGTTTGACTTCCTAAGTTACATACAATATCACTTTAAAAACTACATATGATCTGCAGTGCCATCTGTTGGGAAAAACTGGCTAGCATAGACAAAATCAAGGAACCAGTAGCCGTATGAGTTAATTGAAAGAGAATCATCTACTTAAAATTTTCTTTTCTGAGAATCCGCTTTAAAGGAAATACTATATATTGCTGTGGTCTTTGGCTAGTTGTGTATACTGTAAACATTTTCTATCTAACAAATTATTAGAAACAGTGCTATTTTAGGTAATTTAGACATCACAGATATTTCATAGAATACATAAATTCTGGCACCTAAAGTGCTGCTACTTGCTAGTCAACAGTTCTTGAAAAATCTACATGATTCTGGTGTTTCAAAAATCCATTTACTTTATTAACTAATTCAAGAGCAGTTAGATCTTGCAAGCATATTTTAATTCAGCTGATAAAAGAATTTAAAAAAAAAATCCATCTTCACTTCTCAACATTGCGATAAATTACCTGAAAGCTTCTTTCCACTTGCCTGTGAAGAATGTCAAAGGCACAGATGGTTGCAAATAAAATATCAAGTGCTCACCTGGTAACTGAGAAATTGAATAGCATTAATTGATATTCTCTGAGAAAGAAAACGAATAAATGCAGGAAATTCCAAATGATATGATTTTATATGGAAAAAAATAAATGGTTTCTAGAATCAACTAAGGCTATATTTAAACATGGTGAGCACATTAATAATAATATGGTAATAGATAAATAAAATTCAGAGGCAGTTAAGCTTTGAGTGAAGCAGTAGAAATATAGTAAAAGTGTCTTTGTTTACTAATTTTTTGTCAAAGAGTGTCTACTTAAGTAAAGAAAAATGTTTCACTTATTGTTTCATACCATATACTTGAGTAATTTAATAAGGATAATATACGCTAGTTTTTTATGTTGTGATTTTAGTCCCAAAATGCCTATAAAACCAGTACTAGCTATACCAGTGTTCTTATGATTGGTAATGAGTGTCTGGGGGATGATTTTTGAAGAGACAGAAACCAAGCTGAATTTGTGCAATTTTACTGTACAACATGGTATAACCTTTTATACATCATGACATGAAAGTAGTTTTTAAAATTTATTTTAATGATTTGACTAGTTTGTTATAGCATTCTGAAACTCAAAAAGGAGCCAGAATGGGTTAGAATTTCAGTAAATAAACTGATTTGTTCACAAAAAGGAGTATCTAATTTTAAATACGTTACAGTACATAATACATTAAAAAATTCCTGGAATTGAGAAGGAGTTCTGAATGTTTATTATATGTGTTTTCCTATAGGTGTCTATTTTCTTTAACAAGGAAAAATCACATCTGGAGTTAAGGAGATATCCTATGTATCAGGTGTGATACCTTAAATGGAGAAGAACATTTCACAGGAG
Organism: Gallus gallus; assembly: GCF_016699485.2. Lineage (NCBI taxonomy): Eukaryota > Metazoa > Chordata > Aves > Galliformes > Phasianidae > Gallus > Gallus gallus. Next base: position 109,065,806 of record NC_052533.1, on the reverse strand, counting down.
GATCTGAATTACTCCAAAGTAAAAATGATCACTGTTTTTTCAGTATTCTATTTTTCTCTTTTCCCTTAGAAAGAGAATTTCCATACTGCATCTAATGATTGAGAATTAGGTTGTTTTTATGAGTTGTTGGAATTCACTCTGCTGGTACTTGAGAAACATCTATTGAGATTTAGCACTTTACCCAGCATCAGTCAAACAAGAATAGAAAGTCTACCCTTGTGAAAATTACAGAAAACCATCAAAGTGAAAGATACCTTCCCTTAATAAGCTGGGCCATTCCTGCATTAATGATTAATTTGAGGTTTTTTTCTGGTTATGTATACTGCTAATATTTTGTGGAGCAAACTAAAGGACATTTTAAAACTTCAGTGCAATCCTGTTACAGATTTCGTAAGTATTTTAAGATTTGTGTAAAGGATTTTCTCCTTCAAACTACATACTAACTGAAATTGTGGAAAGGAAAGCTTTATTCAAGCTTTGTCCATGACATAGCAAGTCAGGTAAGCAAATATAATAGTTACTTTTTTAGTTTAAAATAGTTTATGTAGAAGTGTCAGTCTTTTCCTAAATGGTAGTTAGGGGATAATGTAATGAATAATACCCTTTAAAAGTAATCTAGGCAAACAGAATCCACAAACTGTATTGTTTTTGTTTATCTTCCTCTTTATTTGGTTGTTGTGATTAGTTTTAATTCTAGTTTTCATTATGAACAGTTTGTAAAGTATTTCATTCTCTCCGTTTGCTGCTCTGATTTGTATGCAGCCAACTTCAGAGGCTGGGATGAATTCATTTGCTGTGACAAGCAGCAGGTGCTCTGTGTGCTGGCCCTATCTGAAAGATGTACAGTGAGGCTGTATGTTGTATTCTTAATATTTTTCTGATAAGAGTTATCCTATTTTAGTTTAGCTGTGATGTTCCTGAAAAATTAAATTTCAAAGGCACTTACTTGTGCAGATGGTACCACAGAAGCTGTATATGTGTGGCTCTATTTGAGCACCTGTGAAAGACGGAGATTTTATGGAATGAAGAAAAGAAATTTCTGGCAGATGCGACTATGGATTCAATTACCAGAATGTGAAATTTCTATCAGGTGCAGCTGTTTCTCTTTCTTCTATTCTTATCATCATTACAGCGTCCTCCATTTTAAGAGACATGAAGTACACGCTCCCTACATACTAAAACAAAAACAACAGTCTCTCCCCTTTCCCCAGCACCTCTCTATGACAAGAAGATAAGAATGATTCAGTTTCTTGTTCATTCTCTTCCACAGATCTGTTGTTTAACAGGATTTGAGAAATTCCATCAGGCACCCTTAACAAGTGAAGGATTCAGACTCTTTTCCATTGGTAGCTATAGTTTCTAATGCAATCAATATTTTAGTTCCCAAAAATAGATATACAAACTATGGTTGTTATTTTCTTTGCCCTCATAAAACACATGCATAATATTGGAATACTCGTATTTCTTTGTTTGCAATATATATAGAAATAGATAATGTCTACAACTTTTCTTATAAATGTTTTGCTTTAATATTTGCACTTCTGCATGAAAATATATTTTGCCCTAATAAATCTGAATATGCTTCTGTTTCTGTTGTTACAAAGTCCAGAGTAAGAGAAGAATGGGAATTATGGGAATTAAATACACTCATTGTTTGGGCAGCTAGGAATTGCACCACTGCAAATGTGCCCAGGGTGTGCTATCATGATAATGTGTCCTATAGCATCCTCAGAGACCCTTTAGCATCCTCAGCAGCAGGTGTCTTATAAGGGTGGTAGATACACATTGTTGGTTTGAGGTGAATGTTTTACAGAGCAGAATACGACATGCCTTTTTTTTTTTTTTTTTTTTTTTTCAGTGTCCTTGAGTCTGTCTTCTGTAGCTCTGCCTAGTCACAGGGACCCTTGGTGAATATTGCTTCTCATTTCATTCAGACCACCAGACAGCTCTGAAAGGGAAGACACTGTGTTAAAGTGTTTATTATTTTCTTTGATTTTCATCAGGTTTTACCATCTATTGTGGGTGAATTGAACAAAGTTGTATTAAGCTTGGACTAGTACGGTAGTTAGAGGTTTCTCTAAGAAACATTGCTAAGAATAGTACACAAAAAACAATGATTTCTTGTATCTATTTTCAGGTGAACATTTATATTAAAGTTAAAAAAAAACCATCTATTTACATTTTTCCAAATAGTTGGCATTTTTGTGACTATGTGTATATATAATTTACCAGCAGACAACATTAGAAATACACTTTATAGTTGTATTTTCTTTGGTCAGCATATAGAGGCAAAACCTCCAGCACTTCTATAGATGTTTGTTGCAGTGGATAGATAACTCTGAGTTGTTTGTGTGCTCTACTCTGAGCATTTGCCCCTGGCTGGACCGCTTCAATACTTACACCTTACACTATGGTGCTATGTTACTGTGGAAGGGCTGCATGAAATTATGCATGAGGCTCTTCTAAAGAATGAGGAATGCTAGAGATGGCTGTTCTTAGCACAGCAAATATCACTTGGAGTTGCCAAAATACACATAAATCCTATTAAAAAAAATATCCAAATTGGCTGATATATTGAATTCTGTAACATAGACTGAAAACTGCTAGAGAAAAGTAAACAAAGAATAATAAAATTAAATAGCAGTACATGAAGACACAAAGGTGGAAGGCAAGAGAGAGATTGTCTGAAGCCGGTGTTGATAGTCTCATGCTCTTCTGATTGCTCCATTAATGATAAATGAAGAAGTATACAAATGTGAGAGTAGAGTGGAGTTGTATATCACTCTAAACTGGAAGGCAGAAAGAGAATGCAGTTTAAATAGGAAAAAAAGCAGGACAGCCTATTTTGAAAAAAAAAAAATGACGTGAAGGACAGGGATTAGGTTGGATGATTGTATGGTGAAAGAAGGTAGAAAGAAGACGACAGTACTTTCTAATAGCATACAAGCACCATGGAGCAATAGCAAGTAAAAAAGGGTAATATTGCTTCCACCTGAACTCCCTGGGTTAGCTACGCCTTCCCACCTGGTGCTCAACCATTTGTTTAGGCTGTGACCTGGCAATTCTACTGCTATGATGTTACTTCAAAAATGTAAACTTAAATATCTGGGTTTTCAGAAGTAAACATAGAAATGTTTCTAAGTATTAAACACAGTAAGGAGGAGGAAAAAAATAGAGGCAGGTTTCTGATAAATCTGTGACCGATTTTAAGCATATAGAGAAACAACACATCACCAGACAAGTGATGGTGGTACCTGTCTTCACTGCTTTGGTGAAAATGTGCCTGAGGTACTCTGTCATTGTTTCATTCTGGAAAATGACAAATGATAAATACTCTTACTAAAAATGATTAAATATCTATGAGAAATGTGGTAATGGTTAAGAAAATCAACCAACAACAACGAAAGAAAACAGATGAAAGGCCTTACACATACATAATGAAAAGTTGGTAGTATAGCTAGAAACTATCGAACTATTGAAGTTCGAAGAAACTAATGAAAAATCGTTTCTTAGATTTGATTTCTAATCCGTGATCTCTTGACAGTCTTCAGGGCTCACAGTTTCAGAGATTACCATCCCATGCTGTCCAGTATTGTTCCTTCTCCATGTTTTCTCTTCTGCAGAGTGGGCATCTGCAGGTCTTGACAGCTGCCTGATCTGAGATAGGCAGTGCCATAGTGGACAAAACTGGCTTTTCAAAACCTGGGTTAGGTTTCTCACAGATAGCATTTCTCCAAAAAAGGGACAGAGATGAAAAAAATTATTTGCATAAACCCTGGTGTGCTTTGTGAATGTAATTTGAGCTCTTCCCATCTAAAAACAATGGATAAAACTGGAGAAGACAGTAGAAAAGGGAAGTAGCCATGGCTCAAATTGTGGAATGATAACAGGTAAATGAAAAATGAGAATATGATTTTCCTGCTCAAATAAGAGGCAGACAGAGGAGAGTTATAACTGAGATGTCTAGAATCTGAAGGGCTGTCAAGAAACCGGTTAGCCTTGGAACTCAGTACTTTTATTTAGTTATTTTAAAAATGGGAAGTGATCAAATAAGATGGCAAATGGTACTACTACTTGGTTTGGGCTTCACACTAAGTGAATTTTAAGTTTTCACTATGTAAAAAATGTTTGTTTAAAAATAAGCTTGAAATATCTTTCTTGATGGAGTCAAAGACAAGAACTGAAAAGAGGATCTGGACAAATATGTGAAGGAAGTTTCTGTGGAGACAAATATATAATATATATTTTTATATAATTAAACAGTTTGGATCAGAAATTCCCCAACTCGCAAAATCTCTCAAGCTGAAAGAAACTTGGGGACGTGGGACAGTTCTTAATCTCTCCTGTAGGCACCTATTGGTATCAGCAGTAAACTACTGCATGGAAAGGGCACTTGGTCTCTCCAGCATGGATATGTTTGTAGTTTTAATGCTGGTGTTTGATAGAGTTCAAGAGGCTGTGAAGTGTCTTCAGCTTTCATTAATTAGAAAAGAAAGAGAGGTAGTGTATTATTTTACTGATACAATGCAGCTATGTTAAAATTTTTCTTGAATTCTCAAGATGGCACAATACTCTTTATTACCTTCTGCCTTAAACTGTGATATTGGCTGGCCACATAGTGCATTCAGTCCTGAGGATGGCTGCATTCAGTGTGAGATGAGTATATATTCTACTACATTAAATTTGTAAAAGATTTTGAGATTCTCTGAGATGAAATGAGCTATATAAATGCAAGCTGGTAGTATGTTTACAAAATGTCTGTGACTGAAAAGGTCGATCTTCCAGAAAAATGCCAGTAAAAATAACCAGTTCATTATTTCTGGAGGTTGAGAGTAAGAAGGGGGTAGGAAAATAAACCCAGAGGACTGGATAAAAGTGATCTGTTTTGGTGTCTTTTCTCTCCTGAAAGAAAATGATGTATTCTAGCTAATATCAAATAATTCCTTGAATTTGGCCTTTCATAGTGCATGTACTCTATTATACTTATGTATAATAATCTGTGTTTCTATAGGTAGAAATATTGTAACAGTTGTACAAATATGAGATATATTTCAATAAATCTGTGATTAACTGTTTAAAAGCATTTTCAATTTTTAGGAAGTATTATTTAATAATAGAAAAAATCTGCCTAGATGCTGATATGCTATTAGTTGCCAAGTATGTAGCTTCTTTTAGCACTAATAAGAAACCTGCCCATTTTCTCTGTAGAATCTGAGAGTGTGTTCTCTTGTGAAATTCTTGCAGCGTACTGTGTACAAGGAGCTAGGAGGGGATGTAACCAGGACAGCTGGCCCAAACTGGTCAAAGAGATATCCAATACCGCACGGCATTGTGTTCAGCAATAAAAGCTGGGACAAGGAAAGAGGAAGGGATGAACTGTTGGAGTTGATGGCATTTGTCTTCACAGGTAACCCTTAGGTATGATGGGCCTTGCTCTCCTGGAAGTGGCTGAACATCTGCCAGCTGATGGAAGTAGTGAATGAATTCCTTGTTTTGCTTTACTTACATGCATAGCTTTTGTTTTGCCTAGTAAACTGTCTTTGTCTCAACTCATACATTCTCACACTTCGAAGTTTTCTGGTTCTCTCCTTCATCCTATTTGGGTAAAGTGAGCAAGTGGCCATGTGGTGCTGAGCTGCTGCCTGGTTAAACCACAAGAAGGGAGCTGAGAATAGCATGTCAAGCAGATAAGACTGCTTATATTCTAAGATGTTCTATATCAACTTTTTCCACTTTGGTGGACCAAAAAGAGAGGTCTGGTGTTTTCTGTACTTCATGTAGTATGTGTGCACCATTGAACTGGCTTGTATGCATGTCATGGTTTTATGATTTTTGGTTATCAGTATTCCACATCACAACATCATGCAGTGTACTAGGAGTTAAAGAGCAAAAAATGCTTTACTTCCAGGTACCTGTCTGGAAGAGAAGAAGAACTACGTTCCCCAAGAGCCTTTTCGAGTACTGTTATCATTCCTGCTCAAGGGAACAGATATAAGGGCGCAGGTCATCTGACTTGGCCCTCTTCTTGTCTCGCCGTGTTCCCTGTCGGATTGGCTCGCTACTGCTGCTCCTGACTGCACGCAAGGCTTCAGTATTAGTGTAAGGCCTTTGGCTCTCGGACAATCTTTCTCTCAATTATTGTTGATTTATATTGTATTATAGTGTGTTATCTTACATTCCGATCTATATTTAGTAAATTAGTTTGTTTCTCCTCAGATCATTGCCACTGTTTTTAATTATTTTGGGGTCCCCTGTTTCCCTTCCTGGAGGTGCAGATTTTGCGAAATCCCTCCGCCTCACTAGTCGCGGAACCGGGCCGGACCAGCCCTTAAACCGTTGACAATGCATTAGATATACTGTGTTTAATGGAAGTATGTGACAGATCATATAGAATAACTAATATGTGTTGGGCATTTTAAGAACATAGTGTAGCATTTAATGTTAACTACAGTAAGTTACTGTCCACAGTGGTAGGGCAAACAAGTATTTCTTTCTTTCTGAAATTTTCACCTGGACTCAGAAGGCCTGTTTCAACAACTTAGCAGACACTGGAGCAGGTGTAACCTAGTCAGTAATTTATTATATAACGTAGTTTTATTCTATATTGCAAGATTACAAGAACATGTAAACTTCCAGTTTCACAGGAAACAACACAATATAAATTGAAATATGTTCACAAAAATCTGCAGAATTAGTTTACTGTTATTTGTTAGATCATTTATTATTCCTGCTTATTGGTAGTTGCCAGCTATTTTTAAAATGTTTCTATTTTGGAAAGAATTTCAAATATAAGTTCAAATATTGGTTTTGTTATGCAAATCTTTTTTTTTTTTTTCCATTAGAAATTTGACAACTATAATTCTCCAGAACAAAAGTCTTTCATGAAGTAACAGTAGTGACAGAAAGAATTTATAAGTTCTGATTTATAGATAATTACAGGGAAATGTTAATTCTTAACTAAACCTTATGATGAAAACTAATTTCTCAATATAGCTGGTGCAAAGAAACAAATACCACAGAACAACTTTTGTGGAAATTGATGTAGTCAAAAAACAACTAGAAAACACAGTAAAGCACCACATAATATTCTCAAAGACGTCATTCAAATTTAATTACTTGAGATAGAATGTACCAGAAGTCTTTATTGATCTCTGAAGAAACTTTTGGTTCATAGCACTCTACAAATCAACTACTTTTTAGAAAAGTTCCATGAAAATCTCTCTTTTGAACTGCACACAAATTAGTTTTTGCAAGCCTTCTATTGTACAGATTTTTTTATTATAAATGCAATATGAATAAAAAAATCTTTACATTTCTCATATGTACTACTTTCCACATTGTCACAGTTTAGTTGATTCTATCACAAGTGACAGGGCTTCCTCCCCCTATTTTTCCCTTTCCCAGGGAGGAGGAAGTATGAAGGACATGAACAAGATAAGGAGAGATAACTAATTTACTACAAATAATAAAAGAATGTAAGACAACATGATATGAGAAAGAAAAGAGTTACAAGTAATAAATCAAACAAATGAGAGAGAGAGAGGAGTTCTGACCATGTTGCTCACTGAGCTGCTGGAAACCAAAGAGAGCCTTCTCCCCCATTACTGTGTTATTCTACCTCTTTTACCTGGGATTGGACATCACATGGAGAGTATTAGAGACTTCTGGGAACTGTAGGGTTTATCTTCCTCCCAGAGAGCCTGAATTCACATAAGAATAGCTGATGTTGCCAGGACCCAGGACATGCAAATAGCTAAGACTGCTAGGATCTGACCCAGGAAAGTGCAGCTCCCCAGCACTATATTTCAGTGCTAACCAGCTTGTCACATGATGCCATGATATGGAATACTGGTAAAAACCAGGACACACATTTTGCCTGAATTTCTTATTAAATCAGATCATTGAAGAAAAATGTATTATTTTGTTGCATTGTATGTCAGTCCATTGAAAATGGTGGTCAGTGGCTCAATCTCTGGATGGAGATCAGTGACAAGTGGTGTTTCTTAGGGGTCATTACTGGGTCTGATGCTCTTTAATGTCTTCATCAGTGCTATGGACAGTGGGATTGAGTGCACCCTCAGCAAGTTTGTGAATGACACCAAGCTGTGTGGTGTTGTCAACATGCCTGAGGGACAGAATGCCATCCAGAGAGATCCAGACAGGCTTGAGCGGTGGGCCCAAGTAAGCCTCATGAGATTCAACAAATCCGAATGCAAGGTCTTGCACCTGGATTGTGGCGACATCCACTACCGTACAAGGTGAGAGATAAAAGGAGCACAGTCCTGCAAAAAAAGACCTGGGGGGAGTGGGGGTATTGGTGGATGGGAAGCTGGATATGAACCAGCAATGTGCCTGTGCCCAATAAGAGTGGTGAGGCTTTGGAACAGATTGCCCAGAGAGGTGGTGGATGCCCCATTCTTGGAGACATTCAGGGTCAGGCTGGGTGGGGCCCTGAGCAGCCAGATCTAGCTGAAAGTGTCCTTTTTCATTCCGGAGCAGTTGGATGAGATGATCTCTTCCAACTGAAGTGATTCAGTGATTCTATAATAATACTTCAATCTACATGCTAGCTGCAGCTACCATCAAAAGTGTCAACTACTGTCCCAGCATGCCATCTCAGCACTTCAATGCACACGTTTCTGATAACAAAGACTGTCTGATGTTCTTCAGATCTTCTACCACTTAGCAGGTACAGTTCTCCTCTCCACGTTTTCTATTTCTCTTTCAAAGGAGTGATCAGTGAACATGCAAAAAAATGTTGCTAAGGAATGAAAGGAGCAAGAAGACTGAATTAACTTATACAAGAGTTCATGCTGAAACACCTTTGGTTTTTATCTTTTCTTGTGGTGCTCTTCAGAGAATCCCAAAATCCCTGTGTGTGGGAGCTGGGAACTCCTACGTACCATATGGCGATGATATAGAAAAGCTCAAAGCAATTTATGCAATATTATGTATGTATTATCTTGCTGTTGTTAACTCCAAGATCCAATATTCTGCTAAGATTATAGTCCTCTAGGGACTGCTCTTTTAGTGGTCTTCTTAACATAGGACTGCTAAGATTTTAGTCCTCTCTACCATTCTTCCAGAACTATGGGAAGATTTTTTGTGAGCTTGTTTGAAAATTTGAAATGTAGAGCTGAGGCTTTTCAAATCATGTTTGGCAGCAGATTTATACTTTGTTGTCAAGATTGTTTCTAATGTTTCCTGATTAACATCTGAATGACCTTTACGTATTGGACTCAGTTTGCATCTGTTAGCCCTTAGATTTCCTTTTCAGTCTTTGACATGAGACATTGAATGTATTGGTTTGTTTATCTGAGGCTTTTATTATTATTATTATTATTATATATTATTACTATTTTGGGTGGTTGGTTTTGTTTCTGTTTTTTTTTATTATTATTATTATTATTATTTTTCCTGCATTGTTTGATTTGTTTTTGAGAAGGAAACATAGACATTTCTAACACCAACCTATTTTGATAGGAGTTTAAATAATCAAATTAGTTTTAAAAGTGGAGATCTAAGGTACAACACATATTAAATGATATAAGTGCAGCTAAGACAGAGATAGAGCCCCAGTATACTAGTTGGATGGCTGTTTTACTTACCTGTTCATCCTAAAAAATGATTTCTGATTTTATCTATACTTGAAATCTCTGAACCTATGTTTGTACTCCAATAAGAAAAAATTGAATGATTCACAACTTGAAATGCATCTTCTCCTAGCCAGTTTTGATCATGAACACTGGTGTGTTTCAGAAGGCAGCAGTACTCTGGCCTTTGTGATCAACTGCTCATCTAGGAACCATACAGCTAAGCTGCTTCTGTGATTAACTCTACAGAAACGCTTTCTTTTTTTAGTATTTGGTCTTTTGGTATCACAAGAAGTGATCAAATCTCAGTGAAAAGTGTGCCAGAACTGATATGTATTCTGTAAGAACCTTGGTGACAAATCTGGGTCACAGCCCTTGTTCTTCATAATGCCTAAAGGAATGAGCAGAAAGAGTTCACAGAGGTGGACACAGAGTCCACAATCTCAGGAAACTATGGAAAAGACTTGTTGTGTGAAGTATTAACTATTCTCTAAACAATTCTATCACAGCAAACATTTTCAGAAGTTTTCAAAAGCAGTGTGTGAGGTAACTGTATACAGGGCTGATGCTTAGGATAGAGCATGACTTCTTAAAAAATCTTTTTTTGTCTAAAATGTGAAACAGATATCCAGTTGAATTTTTTTGTTAATAAATTACTATTTCAAAATATTGGGGAGCAGGCCAGCTTACCTTACCTTCAGGTAATTCTGATACTGTGAGAACCAAATATGTTTTTAATGTAGGGCTTTTTTTTAAAATTTATCTTTTATTTTTTTTAAGTCCTAAACAGAATATTTTTCTTTTCTTTTGTTTCTTTCACCAGAACTAACTCTAATTTTCAAGGTATCATTATTGAATAAAAGTAAATACCAGTTATTTGTATATCTGTTGTTATATAAAATAACAGTTATTTTTACAAGTTGGCTGTACTTGTAAAATAGAATGTTGTGGTCATGATGGTCTAAAACTAAAACAGCAGTAATTAAGGGAGGTAATATCTTTTATTTGACATACTGCTGCAGCTTGCAAAAATAAATTATCTTTCTTTTATATGTTAACTTTACTAGTGAAAGAAGTCATAATCTTCAATCTATGTCTTAAGGGAGAGAATATCCCATAAAAAGCTATGTCTGATGATACTTTCAAGGTAATAAGATGCTCTTAAGAAGATAAATCAGTTTTCTTTCTTTCATTTGTATTTTGATCCAGTGTAGGCCTTGTTTCCCTCTTGTAGTAGGCAACTTGCAAAAAGACGAAAATGTTTGTAATAGGAATTAAATGTGAGGTTTCTGAATGCAGAAAAACTGTGGTGGCAATCTGTGCTGCTACTATGCAGTAGAGCTCTGTAAAATGGGAAACAAACTAAAGAATGTGATGCTACAGGTAAACACTGATAAGTCTAAATGGTAAATAGCTTTTTGTTTATTTGACTTTGGGGATCTCTTTCCCAGTGTGTTTAAACGATAAAAGTTTATATCAAAGGAAAATAACTGCTATCTATATGCTACAAGAGTATTTCTATTCCTGGGCTCTTGTACAAACGTGTAGAACTGCACCATCTTGTCAAGAAGATCCATCTCTTAAACTAGCAAATTAAAAATCTGCGCAGCAAGGATTTTTGGATCATTTGGCCTACTTTTCTGATTTTACTGTCAGCAGGCTTTGTTTTTCCAGTCTTGTGCTGCAAAGACTAGTTATCGGATAAAATCAGCTTCATATCCTGAAGCATTTTCTGCAAATACAAGAAATCACACTTCAGGTGGTATCTGCAGATCTGGTCCTTTGATTTATTATTCTTCCTGCGCTTTACACAGGAAAATACTGAAAGCGTGTGGAAATGTTCTCTGATGCATATGTTTACAATTATATGTGGTTTATGAACCCTAAAAAGTGCTCCGTTTTGACTGTCAATGTCATATATGCAATCTGTATATTCCTCATGTTCGGTAAAGGGCCCAATTTAATAAGTTATCATGCAGAAAAGCAGATGAAGTGCAGCCAAGTCTGTCCATGTAGATTCAGTTAAATGCTTTTTTTGACCTCAATTACGCATTAAAAAAAAAAAAAAAAAGCCTGTACAGGTGACAAGAGTAGAAATCAGCTCCCTAGAGTCCTATTCCAGTTCTTTCCCAAGCAGACATACCTTCTCTCCTCCTTCCTATACGCTCTCTAGAAGTCTCGGACTCCTACATTAAATGAAGGGGGGAGCTCCATGAGGCAGACAGTATCTGTAATGTAGCAGTAAAGACTCAGCAGTTTTTTTCATATGTATGAAATAGTTATATTTTTAAAAGTCCTATAATTCAAATTAAGACAAAATGTTACGGAGCTTCTCCCTCCCTCAGGCCTCTAATAAAATTTTTTTGAGGCTGTTCTGAGCACCTGGCAATTAGAGGGGGGAAAATCTTAAATTTTTTAATTATTCCACTCTCTCCTGTCAGGGTGAAGAAAGGACTTCAGAAAAATACAGTTGTTCTTCTCTTTATCATTATTTTCAATCAGGGCTGAAAGAAAATATATTCACTTCTATTTATAATTTATACAAACAGGAAAAAATGATGCTGTCAACCTCAAGTGAAGGTTTTGTTTTTATCTGAGTGACTTGATTATTTCTGAGACATAAATAATTTCCTCATATTGCATGTATAAAATGTATATGCATATTTACATTCATACACATGTAAGGTTTCTTCTGGCCTAATATTTTCCTTTTCTTTTATTTAGTAGAACAGGTTATTGCTTTATTGAAAAGATACCATTGCAAAACATTTCTTTGAATTATGAGCAACTTTTTGATTCATACAGATTTGACTTTGCCATTTGGAGACATAGGACAAACCATGTACAACCATTTGGCACAGGTTTCTGACTAAGATTTCTACGACTACAGAAGTAGCTATGGACAAAGTGAGACTTCTTCTACCAAAAGTCAGTCTGTCTCTGGGGGAGCTGCAGTTCTGCCCAGGTCACACCATACATGTAATGATAAGTCAAAAAGACAAAATTGTTTGAGGAGAGAATAAATGATTTGTCTAATTCATCAAACACTTAGAACAACAGATTGATAGAAAACATAATTACTTTTCACTTGATCTAAAAACAGTTCAGATTGCATTGACCACCAGATAAAATTAATTTACAACTAATAATTTACTGTGTTCCAAGTCTCATCTGGTTTGTTGCTTTCATGAATTTTCTATGTTTCTGCCTGTTCTCTGCTCAGCTGCTGTAGTTTAAGTACCCTGAGGATGGAGAGGCTTGGATTGGTGCCTGGTGGCCTGGGCTAATTCTGCTTTTTCAAAGCCAGACACACACTTCAGCTATCACCTTTACTCCCCGTGCCTTAAACAGGAAAGCAAACATTAGCAATAGAATTGCCATTATCTGTCTATTTATTTGTTTCCCTTAAGATTTGAGAGATGTAATTTTTAAAGAGGGGTAAAAGAGGAAGTATGATTTCCTTTTTATCCCAGTCTGTGCAGAGCTAGCAATCTGCCAGCTCAGGTGCAACTCACAGAACATCCATAAAGGGAGAGTACCTGTTAAACACTTATAAAACTTAGTGTTGATATATCTCATGTCTGTTTTGCAGATTTGAGAATTTTAGCTTGTGATAGTTGGCAGGGTATTATTACATGTGCTGATACAGCAAGTTGTTTAATTGCTTTACAGGGGCTCTGCTAATAATATTTTCAAAGGTACAGTGTCACAAGCAACCTCGTCTAAGTGTTTTTCCCCATATTTCAGCTGTTTCAGTGAACTGATACGTTTTGGGGTTTCATATTTTTCCCAGTGATTCTTCCAGGACTTTGAAAAACATGGAACAAATTAGGGAGACAAATGTAGAAAATTATGAGAGCCCAAATTAGCATTCATTTTGTAGGATATGTCTTGAAGATAGTTGTTTTCCACACAAATCCTGCACTGTACATAGAATCTTTTCAGCAAGGATCCTATAAAAATTCACATGCATTGTTTCTAATAATGATAGCAAATGCTAATGATGCTATGAATTTTTTGTTAATTCAACATTATTCTGACATACTCGTAAACTACACTGGCTTACGCTATGAAACCTGTGATAATAACTGGAATACATTAATAGAAATCAAGATACACTAATTACCATTACCTAAAGTAGAATGTGGCCTTACTGAGGCCTTTAGTCTTCAATCTCTGCTGCCTGTGACTGCATGAATACTAATGTAAAGGGAAAATCAAGCTCTTACACACCTGGAGGTGTTTCAGAACAAAACATTTCTTGTCTGAATTGCTAGGCTCTTGCAGAGAAGAGTATGTTAGCTATAGTAACATACCAATACAAAGTGCTTATAATTGTATTCAGCTGCAATAGCAGTTCACCCTTCCTTGTAAATCATTCCAGTCAGTTATGAAAATTAATATTTGATGCAAAATTTCAAAGTATTCATATTTCTCTGGTAATTACTATTTATTGAAGCATCACACAATGTCATCACTTGTTCCTTCTGAATGAGCAGAGGAGTGCCTGCTGATGCTTTTTCTTGTCTCCTGCCTTTGTCAGTAGTCTGGAACTAAGCTGTCCCATGGACCACATTATAATGCTGTTATCAGTACTGGGCTTCCAGCAGTTATCTCTGTAGCTTTGTGATGTATTGCATAGCCTGGCAGGCTGTCCAACCCTTGCTGTTCTGCGTCCCATTGCTGCTCAGTGCAATGTAATTTACAACTTTTGTAATAAAGTTTAATACATTCCTTGACATTAGGTTCGCTATTGTGTCACTGGCATTTTTGTTCTAGTCTTCAGAAGCAAGGCATGTCTTTCAGCACCTTGACACTTACAAGTTGCTTTTATGTTACTTTTGTTGCTCAGGACTCTGCTAAGTAAGGGTTCACTTCAAGCCTTTCAAGTCTCTATAACCTGACAGTCAATTCTTTTCTTTTTTTTTTTTTTTTTAATTTGAGGATTATTTAAAAATATGTTGGGTTTTTTTTGTATCTACTATCAAATATTACAGTATTTTAGCTCAGTCTGCTCACTGTCTCTTATCTAATTCTATAATGTATTGTTTTTGTAGATCACTTTGCCTTTCCCTCCTTTTATTTTCACAATAAATACCAAAATATAACTGGAAAATATTTTTAGCCAGTAAGATTCAAGATGTAGTGTAAAATTCAGATGTTTTTAATATATTACACAATTTACTTTGTTTTATGTTCTTTTTTTGATGATAGAAGCTTGTTCCACTGTCTACCACTTCACTGGCATTTTTTTTCTCCATGATTTTCGATGAATTTTAGACTTCTATCACTTTGTACTGAGAACTTTTTTATTTTATTTTATTTTATTTTTATTTTATTTTTTGTCTATGTCAAGCACTGTGTAAACATTTACATGATTTATAGAAACTAACATGCTTATCTTCAGACAGCCTTTTGAGTATAATGCTTTCATTTATTCGAAATATTTATTTCAAGAAGAGACTTATGAACTGGAGGCAAGGTTCAGCGGTAAAGATACGAAAATTAGATTTTCTTTTTTCCTTTTTTGATCTTTTGACATGAGAAGACTCTAAGTATCCCTGCTGGCATTCTGGTTGACAACAAAATTATAGAGGCAGTTCAGGAACACAACACATCTTGACCTTGCTTGGAAACTGTCCAATGCTTTTTTGTGAGTTTTTGTACTTTCATTAAAAGCTAAAGGCTGATTCAAATTAAATTCCAAATGAGATGTCAAATACATGAACAGAAATGATAATAAGCACAAATGAAGTATATTATTATCATGGACTTTACTACCTGGAGAATACTGAGCAAAGAAAAATCATAATGACCTTTTAGCGATAGCTATTTGTGACTCAAAACAAATGAGTATTTTATTCTGTAATCACATTGATGTGCCTGCAAGTTATTTCCAATTAACTTCGTAGTGGAAGTGTTGTTATTGGTATTGCATATGATAACCTGTATTTTTGAAGTGTAAACATTTTTAGTGTGTCTGAATGGAAACCAAAATAAAAATTTACAACATAGGTATTTAGCATGTGTAATTATTTTCTAAGTAAGTGGCAATAGAACACATTATAGTTGTCTGAGGTGATAGAAAACTTCCTGTTTGACACATTTTAAAAGAAAAGAACTGCATGGTGAAATCTAGAGAAGTAATTTCCCCACTGCTATGTATCTACTAATCAGAAAATCCATGGAAATGGCACAAGGTTTTGTTGGTTAGCCTTGTGTATTTTTGCTTTCCTGGTGCAAAACAGTAGTTAGACAAGCAAAGCACATTGCTTTTTCTTTCCAAACTGGTTTACCTCTAAAGGAGAGAAAGGTTATTCAGAGATACAAAGGTAAAGGTGTGCCTGCGTTCTCAGAAATGCTGGTAAGAACAGAATGGGATCACTCATTGAAGACTGGCAATTTCAAATGACCCTTGAAGGATGGATGACATTTTAGAGGCATCTGAATTTCATTTGGGCACATAGTGGAATAAGCTGGGGTCTTCTTTGAGTTGGTCTCTCTTCCTGGATTTTGAAAATGCTACACTTTATATAATGTCTTTTAATTTAAGCTTTTCATCTGATGTTCTAAATTCTTGCATTTGCAAACTGATGCTGTTAATAAAACTCAAAAATGTTATGTGAGAAGAACCACACCTTTAGGAATACATTTTAAATAATCTTCCATTTCTCTCTTTCTTTTTCCACTACATATAAAACACTGTTTACCTCAGTGATTATGGTCCCCATAATCTCATTTCTGTTAAAGTCATGGAAAGTGAGATAACTTAAAACTAGCAGACCATTCAAAATAATGGTAAACTGAATCTAACACAGATACTCTGGATGAAAGCTTATTTTTTTTTCTTTTAAAACAACTCAGTAAACATCTACTGTGAAAATCAACGTGACAGAAAATATTTTTTGGATTAAAACTATGATACCAGTAATCACTGATAATTAGCAGTAAGTATTTCTTGCTCAGTCTTTAAATTTTGCTTTGGTGTCATTTATGGTAAAGTGATAAGAGAAGTGCATAAAGTTCTGGTCTTCCCATTTTTCAGGCTTCCTTTTCTGACTACATCTGATTCTTCAGCTAGCAAAATAAGCATACCTCCAATCTTTTATTTTTAAAAAACTTCTTGTGTAATTCTTTAATTTTGTGTCAGTTTCTCCTCTTGAGTATACTCTGAAATTTACTTTGGTCTGGAAATACTTTTCATTTTCCATGTCTCCCTATCTACAGTTGGGGAAAGTCTGGTTTCTATCACATTTAATCTGACCACTCAGTATTTGGTTTGGTCACTGTGGTTAACTGGTCTCTGTACCAGGTTTGGCCTCTGTGTTAAATTTGTTTTTAGAGCATGATGATTTCATAGATCAGAACAATTTGTACTACAGCAAGTTTTTATAATCTCAATGTCATAGCATCCAATTTTTAAATTTTCCATGGAGACAAACTGCCTTAGCAATTATTATGGATCAAACATTAAGCAAAGTACAACTTTTCTTGGCAAAAATGTTCTCACAGTTAACTCCGTGAATAATTGTATATTGAGCAAAACCATCTTAGTTTTAAAGTGACTGACTTGTTTGTAAAGCCATGGGGCTGGGAACATGCCAGGACATTCATCTTCTTTTAAGAGCTTTCTTTTGTATTTTCTACCCCTCTTATTTCAATTATTACAGCACTAAGTGAAGATGCAAGACAAATGCTTCCTTGCTTTGTTAGCAGTCAAAAGGAAATTGAAGTGTCTCTCCTTAAAAGCACATTAAACTGAGGAAGAAAACTGAAGGCAAATGATACTTTATTTCCTGAGTCTTGAAAGAACAAACATCACAAAGCAAATGTTGTCTTAGCCAGAGGACAAAGAGAGTGAGAAGTTCATAGGCACAAGATGTGTTTACTAGAGAAGGAACTCAGACTCCTCTGAACCTCAGCCTACACTTACCAGTGGCTGATGGGTTCTGAGAGACGTTTGTTTGGCAAGGGAAGAGGGCTCACCTGCTCCCAGTGCTAACCAGGAGTTACACTTCAAGTACTTGGGGGCAACTACAATAAGCATCAGGGGTATGATGAAGCTGGACACTTCTCCCTGGAAATGCCTAGGCCTAGGTTAGACTAAGCATGTGGTTAATGCAACCATTACCTCCAAGATCTTTAAACTCTAATTATCATAGAAGTTTCCTGGCTTCTATTTTTTTAATTCAACTAGACCAGGAAAATTTCTTGTACTCCTGTATTTGTATTAGCATGATCACTAATCCCAGGGATAATGTACACTCGGTCATACAGCTCTTTTGTTCATCTGAGTGTTGAAGCAGCATCGTGTGGTACTTGAGTTCCCATTCTGTACCTGAAATTGTGGTTGGATGTCTTTGAAGAGAGAGTAGTATTAATGAATTCTCTGATCAGTTTTAGGAGAAACTGATGTCAATAAACCAAAAAACAGCTTTTCCTTCCTAAAAGACCCTTGAAATGAGAATAAATAAGGATTGAATTGTTAGTTTTACTCTGTTTTACTGTTTTACTCTGAGGCATGGCATAGTTCTACATAAACTGTCAACGTGTAAGTGTTTGTTCTTGATTCTGAGACTAGGTTCACCATTAGATATGAAGAGAAAAATGATTTGTTTCTATATCAGCCCTACACATCCAAGGTAAATGTTGGATACCATTTTATGGTATGTCATAGTTTTCATGAGAAAAGTGTGCACAAAAATGAGTAATTACCCTATTTCTTTAATTTCCCTTTCCACCTCTACCCATTTTTCTACTTTTAGTAATTTTAAACCAAGAAGATGTTATGAAACTGAGAGTACAAGAGTTTAGATTCCTAGTAGTTTTATTTTTTTGAAAAACATGGGTCTCTGGCTTAGAGTTCAGAGCTCAGACCAAGCTCTAAACCATTTTACAAGACCTGATTTCCTTCTTGCATCTCAATTCCAGCCTGTATCAGGACTTGTATATCAATACCAAAGTATCACCGGGTCCGTCCATAAGTGTTCAGAGGTTCATAGGAGGCATTTGGTGCTGTATGGCACTGAGCCCTTTGTCTTTCTCCCGCCATTGCTGCACCCCTTCTCCTATCCACTCCAAAGTATGTTCTCATGGTGAAGTAGAATAATGATTCCCAAAGTGAAATGGAGCAGGAAGTATATGTTAAAGATGAGCAAATTTAGTGTGTTTCAATAGTCATTAATTCATGTTTTAGCATGACATGTTTTAGCAGTGGACTTGTAGTGTTGGTTGGGTAATTGTACTTGGTGATCTTGAAATGATTCTATAAAGTGATCGATTTAATTTAGGGAGTCATTAATCCAAAGCATAGTTTAACATTTGCTTATTGATAAACACATGCATATAATAAAAACTGTATATAGCCTACAGGAAAATGTTGATGTGCTACATAGCTTGTTTACACATGTTCATTCCAGCTAATGCTGACCTCTGTAGTCTTATTTAGGAAATCTACTTATTCGTTCCTTAATGCAACTGTTGAGTGTTTTATGTCTGCACTTGTATTTTATATTATAATAAACAGCATTAAAAAAAAAAAAAAAAGGAATTCAAGTGAGATACAGTTATTTGAATACATAGAAATATAAAGATGTAAATATCTAACTCACTCACTTAATAAAAAAAAAAAAATCACCATAGTTGCAGAATTGCAATCGTAGTTGAATCCAGTCACTGAAGTAGCAGAGCTGGTGCCAAAAAATACCAACGTTGTTTGTTCATAAGTATTTCTAATGCTTTGTATTCACTGGAGAAAAATATAAAAATGAATTATCTTGAAGATTTTACATTCTCCCTATAACTCCATAACACACAATAGATGGAATATTTTTATCAGATGTTCACTATTCATATTTTACTTTTCTACTTGTCTGTGTACTCTTGCACTCAAAATTACTTTGCTGAAGTTTGAAGAGTTAAAATAAATACGTCTGTCAAAAAGAACAAGGAACCATTGTTTATAGTATTTGCAAAATTCAAAATTGTTTTACTTTCATGTTCAGCCTGATGAACCATTAAAGTTTCCAAGCAAAAGTGGTTTTTTTTTTTTTTTTTTGGGGGGGGGGGGAGGGGAGGGGGTACAATATTTCTCTGATCTTTTTTTCTTAGCATAGGGATTATGATTCAGTGTTGTTTTTCCACTTTCTTCTATTACTATTAATAGGGAATGTGCCATTAATTTTCTCTTTGCAATATTTGTTGATGCATAACTCAGAAAACAATTTTTGTTTTTCAGTTGGAATTGATTAATCTAATCTAAGATCTATTTTAATTGTTATTACTGAAAAGCCAACGTAGCTATTCTTGTGCATTATGAGTATAATTACAAAGACATGATCTAATATTATTTTTTTTCACAGCTTTTTGCATTCTTCTAATGGTTGCTTTTTCTGAGCTCCTCTGTCTGTGTGCTTAAATGATTAATATGGGGAAGCAAAAATACTTATTTCAGAGAGCAGTTCTTAAGGAACAGAATTACATTGTTCTATTTCCACTCAAAGGTATTGAGATACATCGCCCATAGCTGTTCTTTGACTCCAACATATCTCTATTTGGCATTCATTTGGATTCATTTTGAACCTAAAGTAGAATTTCTCACAAGATTCCAGACCCTGATATAGTAAACCGTTTTCCCTCCTGTACGTCCTAAACAATCGAGATATACTGTATGTGATAAACCTCTTTGCTGCTTGAACAGTGCATATCAGCTGGAGTGCAGTGACATCAGTTGCTTTGAAGAACAACACAAGTGGTTTCTTTAGGAGGAAAATGCAGAGGATGGCTGCATAGCAGGAGTGCACTGACCTTCCAG
Organism: Gallus gallus; assembly: GCF_016699485.2. Lineage (NCBI taxonomy): Eukaryota > Metazoa > Chordata > Aves > Galliformes > Phasianidae > Gallus > Gallus gallus. The sequence goes on along the minus strand of NC_052533.1, from coordinate 109,045,400 downwards.
TTGTTTTTACTGCCAAATTTAAAGTACACCCATTGTGCTTCTACAGCACATCAGAGCTTCAAGGGACTGTTTTGCTCAGAGTCTTTGTGTGGTTTAAGGCTTGACCTCCTCCTGCTCTATTTCTTGTGCTGCAGGTGGCTCACAGGGAGCCAGTGTGCAATGTCCAGCACTCACCACAGGCAAATGTATTAAAGGAGACAACAGGGCTTTTGTTACAACTGTTAAACAGAAAGACACAGAGCATGGCTCAATAAAATGAAGGGCAAAGGAGGAAGTGAGGAGGATGGGAGAGAGCTAGGTACAATGGAATAAATTACTTTGCTCTGAGATGAAAAGAGAACACAAATGCTCTGAAAAGACCAAAACACAATGCCCTGCCAATGGAAAGCGGGTTACATCTGAATATTATTTTTCTTTATTGACACCAGTAGGCACTGCTTCTTAAAAAAACAAATTAATTCATATGGAAGATGTGATCAAACAACCATGAAAAGTGAATTATCCTGGGACTGCGTGCATTTTTTTTTATCGGCATTACTTTGTAGTGTGTAGGGGGAGCAACAGCTTTACCACAGCTAATTTTTGAATGTGTTTATTTCATGTATTCAGCTACTGGTTTGTAGTGTGTTTGCACAGTTTTTCTTCCCTGTAGGATAAACTCTACAGAAATATTTCATGTATAATTGCTCATTTTTATTGTTTGTTTATTTATTTACTTACTCTGTTGGTCTTCAGGGGTGGCTGAGCCGTAGCAAACAGTGATGCCCTTCAAACATCACATTATGCTTCCAAATGTCTTTGATTTTATCCAATAATTTTAGGGCTGCTGCTTTGTGGTATGATTTTGTGGAGGTAAAAATATTTTTAAGCAAATGCTCAGAGTTTTCATTAGGGAGAATATGAAAGCATTATGCAGAAACAAGTGTGCTGAGATGCATCTTACCTAATTCATCAGTGGATAGTGGAGACATTTAGATGCCCTTTGAGAAGTGCCTGTCTGTCTTTGGATTATAGCCTGCTGTGTACTGGAAATGCTTCATGCACGAACAAGGTCAGGAAAGCAGTGCAGAGGCCTGAATGGCTTCTGCAGGGAGCAAGTTTAGCATTGGCAAGACAACATAGCAGGGCTGTGCACTTTGAAAGATAACCGTGCTCTTTTGAGCATCAAGTGGTTTTGGAGTCCTAGTTTAAAACTGGTGAGACACGTGATGCCTCCAGATTCACTGGTAAGTATAACAAGATAATCCAACCACTAGATTTCAGTTATCTCAAAGCTGAAGATACAACTTGATGGAGAGCAGAAATAGTTAAAAAAGAGCACAAGTGGTTTAAAAGAAGAAGCATTTTGTAAAAAATTAGAGCACAATGTCTTTTTTTTTTTTTTTTTTTTGTAAATTTACAGCATCTCATGTATTAAGATGTCTTCTGACCCTAGCAGGCTCCAGAAGAAGGTAGAGAGAGGAGCCTGTCAAATTCTGTAAGGGAATCAATACATGCGAAAGTGGGATCAAGAAGAAAATACTGTGTACACAATGGTTGTGTATACACACATATGTGAAGGCATGCAAGTACACTGATTTTGTTATTATTTTTGTTCTCGAATAACGGTTTCTTCAAGAAGAAAAATAAACCAACCACTCACCTTTGGTGTGTCCAGAATGTGTTCAGGTAGAGGGGTGAAACTAGACCTGCAAAAGTGTTGCATTACATTATTGAAACTACTTAACTCTTGTATTACAACTCTTTTTTACTTTGCATTGTTTTTTGTTTGTTTGTTTGTTTGTTTGTTCGTTCGTTTTCCTCTTTAAAATGAAATGATAGTTTCATCATCTTTTTAGTGTGATAGTCTGTTGTCTTTGGTGTGAATCTGATATCTTCACTTCTTGGGAGATCTAAATAAAAACAGATGTCTTCTCTGCTCCTTTTCCTGCTTTTCTACCACTATTCCCTGGCATGAAGGATAAGGAATTGACAGTAGCAGTGATTTTGTCTTTACCTAAGTCACAGTACACAACTTACTTGTTAGGAATTAGGACAACTTAACAGTTTCAAACTAAGACACAAGTGAAAACTTTATTGAAGCCAAGTCTTCAAAATCATGCTTTTCTTATGGAGATCAACATAGAATCCTAGAATCGTTTGAGTTGGAAGAGACCCTAAAATATCTTCTAGTCCAACTCCCCTGCAATGAATAAGGACACCTATGGCTAGATCGGGTTGCTCAGAGCCCCATCCAGCCTGACATTGAGTGTCTCCAGGGATGGGGCTTCCACCACCTCTGTGGGCAACCTGTTCCAGTGCCTTACCTTACCACCTTTATTGTAAAAGCTGTTTTTCTTATATCTAATCTAAATCTCCCCTCTTTTAGTTTGAAACCATTTCCTCTTGTCCTATCACAGCCCACCTTGCTGAAGAGTCTGTCTCCTTCTATCTGATAGCTCCCTTTAGACACTAAAAGGTTAATATACTTTCTATTACCAACAGGTATGTACAGACCAGGTTGAGAAAATAATTGGTTAAAGATAAAAATGAGACAAATTTGCTCTGCAAAACAGGGACCCAATAAAATGTACCTTCCAGAATTTAAGCTACAATTCAATTCAGAAGTAATTAATAGTAATTATCCAAGAAATTGTGGTGAACTTGAAAGATACAAAGTTTTATACAGTATAGATATACGGAATAGAGACGCCTCAGTTATGAAAAAATTGGATTCTCAGAGCCGTATACTAATTGGGCTGATTTCAACATTTCAGGAAGCAGATTTACTGAAGCAAATACTTTAACAGTTGATCTGCAAGCATTTGGGAGATAAGAACAGATTTTTCTAGTACTGATAGTGTTTTTATCTGATGTATTTCTGCCAGTTCTGGCTAGGGCAGATGTAAGTGATGACACTTATTTTTAGTCAAATCTTTCACACACTTTCATCTGATGCTCTTGCAAAAAAGATATGGAAATATTAGTTAAATGAAATAACTGATTGATATATATTCAACTCAGTGGAAAAGTTGGTTGCTGCCTGTGGTTGACTCTTGGAAGGGTAATGTGAGTGAAGTTTGTCCTCTGATGTCAGTCACAATTCAGCAGTAAAAACACCCCACAAGCCAATGTTTTTGTGGAATAAAGATGTCGTGCATAAAGAAAAGGTGGGTTGTGAATGCAATTTACTGCGTTAACCTGTTTTACAATCACAGCACTAAGAAAGTAAAAGATTTCCCAACCTCTCATATGCAGACACTATTCAACAATGCAGACACATTTTGTTTCAGCTCAGCTTCACTGTGATTTGAATTTGTTATACTTACTTCATCTCTGCTTGCTCCTGATAGTATACAAATACGGCAGTTTAATGCAGGTATAATTATATCCCTTTTGGCTTGGTACAGCAAAGAACATGCAAATCTTCTGTTTTATGGTGTCTGGAGGCTGAACTAATCCAGACAGAGGAATAGCGTAGCGTGAAGTCACTCAGCTGTTTCTGTAATTCATAAAGTTATTTCAATTTTTGCATATCTGCAGCATGAGTCTGGAAAGCAGAACAGAGACCTATATCTTTCATTCTATATATTCCCATCATAGCATTAGCTAGGTAGAAAGCTTATGGTTAATTTATTTCTTCTCAAGGCTCTGAGAAAGCTCACAAAACTGCCCACCAACCAGTCACTAAATAAAGTGCTATAATTTCAAAAACTAACATTGATGCTGTCACATTCTCCCTGTGTAATCTTGTTCATTTGATGTACTTCATCTCTACCAGAAGGGTTAGAAATTGGCTTCATTCATCCAGGTGCTAATCACTGCGCTGAACAAACAGCTATTATATATTAAAATTCTTACAGCTGTCACTACATTTTCTACAACTTACAACAAATAACGCTGGAACTCTCTAGCTTTCTAATGCTGTATAATCTACTTTTTTGTTTGCTGTAGTGTTGTTTATCTAAACCATGAAAGTATTCAGTATCTGTGACAATTGGGCTGTTTTCTCTAAGATAAGAATTTGATGGATATTCAATTCAAATTTGTCTCCAAGTTATATGATAGCAATTTATTTTATGCCCAATATTTCTAATATAGATGGTTAATTCAATAAAATCTGTACTTGTTCTCATAAATACAGCTTTTACAGAATGAATAATTTAACTCACATTTTAATTGGAGGAATTTTAAATGGGATGGGTTAAGTTGTGACTTTCTGTAGATTTTAGTAACATCTATAGACACATAGCAAACATCTGTCTCAATTAGAAGAATCTAAAGCTTTTTTAAGATACACTTGCTTGGAAATTGCTTTTTATTTGGTCATTTTTTCTCTCCCTTCCCTCCTTTTTTCCCTGGGAGTATTAAAGTTAATAATGAGTCCACATGCCTTTATATAAGCCATCGTGTTCCCTTTCTGTATGTTGTTCAAATTAATTTGTTTAATCTGACTGGGGGAACGTGTTTGTGCTTTTCAGTTGTCCACAGTCTCAAAGCTGGATTTTGCTCCTGTCATGGACATTCTCTCTAAATTCTCTTTTTGAACTGTGAAGCATGAATCATTGCTTTCATTCCCGATGCTGTATGGAATTAAAAAAAAAAAAAAAAAAAAAAAAAAAAGTCATTTCAGAAGCTGAAGTATTTTCTGTAGTTTCAGAAAGCTCCAGATGCCTGTGCATACATTATCACATACCCACAGAGAGAGTCTAGAAGATAGTATGATGATATACGGAGGAAAATGTTTTACTAAGGGAATGATTGAGGAGATTTTGTAAGGTAGCCAGGTGTACAATAACTCAGGCCTTAGTTATTTCAGTTAAATTCAAAGCTGCCTGACAGTGTTTTGTAAATTGTCCTTTCTTTGCAGGAGCTGGGACCATCCCTTAAAGCTTATAGGAAGATGGAGCTATTCTTCCTGCTGGGATTATTCTCAAGGTAGGGCTGCTCCATGGTTGACTGAAGAGGTACAGTAATCTACAATTGCATGTACACTACTGGGAGTGCAGGGGTGTTGCTTTATATTTACCTGACTGAAGGTCATCATAGCTGTACTGTTAATGCACAAGACTAGTTAAAAAGCCAGTTTTTCAAATATAATTTTCCACATTGGGATATGACACTGATATATCAGAAGATATGTAATCATCTAATTCTAAAGGTGGAAATCAGAGCATGTACTTAGACCTGGTGTGTGAATAATGTAGGAATCCAGAATGTCTAAACATATGGATTCATGCCTTACATTGCTCTTTGTAGCTGCTGATAATCAGCCAGACTTTATGAAATGACTGCCTATTCATGTCAGTTAGTCTGGTCATGTTACTTCATTAGAAGGTTAGCTACTAGGATATAAGATCTTGGATGAACCTGTGCTGGCTTGATGATATCCCTTATTCACATCTTTGCTGGTGAGTGGCATTATGCATGTAGGTCCTGGTGCAGTAGAAATTCTCTTTTAATGATAAGAAAATACATGTATGCATGATGAACTTGGCATCATTCAAATGTTCTTGGGACAGAGGGGTGTCAAGGATACTACAATAACCTCTTTTGGAGGTCAAAAAGAGAACCGGAGGTTCACATAGGGTGGCAATAAAAAGCGGTTATCACTGACAGTAAGCTAAATCTGGTATGCTTGGCTATATTTCCTAAGACTGCATAAAACTATGTTATCTGAAGGTTGTGTCAAAAGCTGTAGCAAAACTGTAACATGTAGTCTTTGCTTTTTCCCTCTCCACAAGGTCTGTTACTCTAATCACTTAACAAGATTTATTCCTGACAGTCTCATCTTGGCCATCATGTATTAATACCTAGAGCTAAAACTCACAAGCCAGTGTACTATAGAACTTGGACTTCAGTTAGTATTTTAACTGAATTAGTAAGTGGAAAATAGTTACCTTTTTAATGCTTTTTTAATATAGAAAAATAAACTTGGAAAAAAATAAAAACAAAAACAAAAAACCAATATTTCATGCCTATACAGAAGCCTATACAAATAAACCATATGAAATCTTGAGAATAAAGCATTAGTTGAGGTGATGTAGCTACGGAACTGGTTGTATACAGAGATGATTGGACCAAACCAGGGCCTGGCTGCTGTCAGTTGACAGGTGTATAAAATATCAACAATTTTGTTTATAAGAATTTAAAAGTTACTTCATGTTTGTATTTTATTTTTAAATATAACTGGTGATGAGAGGAGATGGTGGATACAGAATTGAAACAGGAATTCTGTCCCAAGAAATGAAAGGTATGTTCTTCCTGGATTATTTTGAATTAATTGTTGTTGTTGTTCAAGAAGCAGGTAGAGCTTTGGATACTACCAGAATGGAGCTGGCATGCTACAAAGAAACTATCTGGATACATTAGTTATGCAAAATTTGTTGCATTTAACTCCTGCTAGCAGCAGTCTTTCTACAAGAGATTTAGGAAGAAATCCCTCTGTTGCAAACCAAATTTGGAAGACTTACAGAAAAGCATTTCCTACAGGTCCAATTCCTAGCCTCACGATCACCTCCCAGGTACAGCAACAAATTAGCCATTGACATCTGGACTGGTTATGCTAGAAACTCTTTATAAATAACAGAAAATTGTAAATTCCAGAACTACCATTATTTTTCACCAAAGGGATGTCTTTGCAAATGAATACAAGTAGTGTAGAAAAAAGTAACAATAAGATTAGAAGCATGTTTTTTGGTTTCCCTCCCAGAAACTATTTTGACTAATATACCAAAAAAAAAAAAAAAAAAAAAAAAAAAAAAAAAAAAAAGTTTTGAAAAAAATTTCAATTATTTAAGTAAATAGGATAAAGTATTAATTACACATCATCTATATTTCATCAGTGGAAGAGTATAATCTGAATTTCTTTAGATGCAAATTTATTTGATTGTAGGAAAGCTAACCATTTGAATAAAAGATAAATATATCTAATATGCACAGTTTTCACTTTGTTGTTCAAAATGCTAAGTAGAGGGGTTCTTATTATATATTCTATTCCCCAGTGAACTATATATATATACATATATTTAGCTATATAGCTATATGTACAAGCATTTAAGAGACTTACATCTCCAGATGTAAGTGACCCAAATCTATTTACTGAAACATCTGCAGTTGGTAAAATAATTACTTATCTATTTATTTTCTTGAAATATGCAAATTTGTATTCTATAAACACATTCTGCCAATGTTTTCTCACTTAAGAGTGATGCTATTTTAATTAGGACCCTTAAAGTAGAAAGGATATTGCCCAACATTCTTTGCTGATGCAAAAAGACCAATACACATAGAGGAAGACTCCAACCTTGTATGTGCTGAATCGCTTCTTGGAAAACATTTCTTACTTATGAAAGGGACCTTGGGTTGCTTGATTCTTGATTTGAGTACATGATGTTCAAATAAACATGTAGTCTGTCCCCTGCCAAGAAAACCCCACATCCTACAACCACATGTATTGTAGTATGAATAAAGGTTTGTGAGATATAGAGCCAAGTAACAAAAGGAAAGGAAACATAATGTTACACCAAGCAAAGAAAATTGCATATTCAGTAGAACATGTGCCACTGAAATAACATTTGATCTGGCATTCTATATTTGCAGCTGTTTATCTTTGAAAATTTGCTTAGGAACCTTTGAAAAACATTTTTAAAATGAATAATTTTTTTCATTCTTATTTTTAGGTAACTTGTAGAATTAGTTGCTTTGCTGTCAGGAATTCTTGGGTTTTTTTGATACATTTTTTATATTTCAAAGGTAAATACACGTGAGAATAGTATCTTAGAGCTGAATTAAATATATAACATCTCTTCTCTAATTGAGAAGTTGCAGTAGAAAGGGATATTAAGTAAGGAAAGGGAAGAAAGAAAAAATGGCATAGTCTTTTGTTGGGGAAGAAATGGAAATATGAATTTAATATGCCATGAAGTCTACTCCTTATTTTCATTAAACTGTTGTAGTCACAATGAAAACTCACACCCACACCTTTCCTTTTCTTTTATTTCAGCTGCAGCACTCAAATGTGTCCAGATTACATCCTTGCTGAAATGTTTTTTTTCCTTTTCTTTTCTTTTTTTTTCCTTTTTTTTTTTTTTTTTAATTCCTCCAGAAAGAACTCTAATATTTTGGCTTTTGATTTAAACTGATAAGACTTCTATCCAAGTCATTCTGATTCTAGGTTTTTGTTTTTTTTTTTTCTTTCTTCTACCTGATGCACCTTTCATAGAATCACAGAATCACTAAGGTTGGAAAAGACCCACAGGATCATCCAGTCCAACCATTCGCCCTTCATCAATGGTTCCCGCTAAACCATGTCCCTTAACACAACATCCAAACACTTTGTCCTAGTAAATGTCTGTTGAGATTCTGGATCTTGAAACTCTTACTACAAGTCATCCCACTCTTGTTTCCCTCCTGCACCAGTCACATTGTAAGTCATAAATAACATTTTTAATTCTGAGAACTCTGAGTGACTTCAGTGCTTAGGAGAATATAACTCCCTGGCTACAGCCAGGCCTGTGTGGACAGAGAGCAAGGCTGATTTTCACTTCAGTTGTGTCCCTTCTAGGAAGAGGCAGAGCTACTCAGAAGTGTTTAGCTCTGAAAACTGAAGACTTCTTCCCAGTAAAAATAAAGTTGTAATTGTGATAGTTGTAATCCGTATCTTTCAGGCTGACTCATTATCTCAGTGCTCCCCTAAAGACATTTCCTCATCCTTCTATTATGAAGTGGACTCATAGTCAGTCCACTTAATAATAACTCAGTAATTTCCAACTCTCAGTAGAAACTGCTCCTTCTTGTGTAAGTTTTCATATCCTTTACCTCCCCTCTGGGTCACAGGATGCATTTGGAAATGCATCACCACCACCTGTTAAACTTTAACCCTGCCCACCTTATTCCACTAGTATTTTCTTACAAGCTTTCTTTTTCTTTCTGTCTTTCTTTCTTTCTTTCTTTCTTTCTTTCTTTCTTTCTTTCTTTCTTTCTTTCTTTCTTTCTTTCTTTCTCTCTTTCTCTCTTTCTCTCTTTCTCTCTTTCTCTCTTTCTCTCTCTCTTTCTCTCTTTCTCTCTTTCTTTCTTTTTTCCCCATCTGAACCATTCCAGGATTGTGAAACAGTGTCAGTGAACTAAACAGTAATGAGTCTTGTTATGTTTCCAGTCTCCTCTTGAAAAATACAGATTTATTGCAGTGTTTCAGTAAACTTCCATGCAGTGTTATGAATGGATAGCAGGCATCACTGACACAGCATGTCATACTTTTAAAACACTCAAAATGTTAATAATACACTTTGAATCCTAGAGATTATACACATAGTATATTTTTACATCCTCAGGTCATTATTGTTTCATGCTTCCTCTATCAGGCATATTTTCCATATTCTTCCAGTATATTATGATTGCTTAGACTGAATCCTTGGGATTTTTCCCTGTGTGTTTATATCATTCTGAGCACTAAAGCCGAGATTACTGACAACTACTCAAAACTTTACCATATTAAAATGTCTCGATGAAAAAGAGTAGCAGGAGATCTGTTGCTGTTGTGTTCATATAACAATGTACCTGGAATAGTCATGCAGATGATGAAAGCACAGTGGGTAGAGAACTTTGATTTATCTGTGTAACTGGGTTTTGAAAGCAATGTTTTGACCAAGCCTTTTTAATTTTTCATGATGTTAGGACATTCAGGTGCATTTTGGGAGGCCTCCTCCTTAAAAACTGGGAAAAGCTTATTTCAGAATGGAAAACATCATTTATTTATTTGTTTCAAGCTCTTGCTGGTTTTCTAGCTAATTAGGCTTCAGTCTTCAGAACCATACATTTTTATAATCATCATACATTTTTATCAGGACTTCACAGAAATTTTGGATCATGCTGTTTCATACTTTCATGTGTCTTCCTCACAAGAGGTTATTCCTTCATTGCAACACACTGAGTCTCATTAACCTGTTTTATGTAATTCAGAAGCTGCAGCAGTTTCAAATTTCCAAACATTCAAGCTTGGGTATATGGAGTTGGGTTTCTCAATTGGTAGCTGAAATTTCCAAATCAAAACATCCTCATTTATAGTGAGTTAAGAATCTTTAGTTATCGAGGTAATTAAATTCTTCTTTTTCCCTTATAGGAAGTAGGTAGTTTGTACATTCTGATAAGGTCAGAACAGCAACTATTTTGAATCATTTGTGAGGCGTCTTGAATATTCTTCATTTTTATTTTAAGTGAAATATACTCTTAAGATCTTCAAATGCACAGTTGAGAAGTTTCTGTTGAAATTTGTATATCAGTGAACAGCAGTAGGCATGGGAGGGATGTGTACATATTTATGCATTGCATTACGTACCTATGCACAGCATTTCTCTTATTCACAGCCATCTGAACTGTGCTAAGAGCATGAATAATAGTATAACAAATAAATTTGTCGTTTATTATATTTAACCACTCCAACTTCTGAACTCAACTTCTGCAATGGGATGTCAGCTGGACTGTTCCTTCTATCAACACTGTTCTGGTCCTTTTCACTTACACATTTTCACTAGGTAAAATGTAGCCTTTACATAAAATTTAGGACCAACTGGGAAGTGTAAAAACTGAAAGTGATTTATCTGTTGACTTTTTTTAGAGGGAGATGTCCAACAACAAGAACACTGTCATTGCTCCTGCATCTTCCTGAACATGCTGCTGCCAAGCTAGCCCAGGTCCCAGAGCAACACAGGGAGCACTATTTCTGTAGGAGCATCTGTCTGAGGATGTGAAGTGAATTTGGACAGTAGAGCTCAAAGACATTGGAAGACAAAGGTACTTAAAATATTTGAAGCAAATTTGATATAATTAGGAATTATGTGGGTTTTTTCCCCCCATTATTGTCAGAAGCAGTGGTAACAGACAGTGAGCATGGACGCTTAATTGAAGTTAAAGAATGAGAAGTAAGACAGGATTTAAATAAACTTTTAGGATTAAGATTTAAAATGAAAAAGGTTATTTTAATTCATATATTCCATTTTAGCTAGGGAGAGAATTTAAGAATTTATATAATATTAATTTAGAAAGCAAATGTCTTTTTTCAATCTAGAAAAGTATGGAAGATTAAACAGAAGTCTCTAGTAATGGCTTCATTTGGAAATGAGCTGCATTTGTGATTAGCTTAGGCCAGATTTTCTCCTCAAGATGATCCCAGCTCTAGTAACATATCATTATTGTCACAGACACTATCTCATGTCTATTTTGTCATTCTCTTGCTTGATAAGAGTAGCAAATGAACAAAAACAAGTACACAAAGAAAACAAACAAACAAACAACCATGCTATCAAAAATATGGCTATCAAAAGATGGTACTTTCTATATCAAAACTGATATAGAAACATTTCTATGTTTTCTGAATTTGTTGTTTTATCCACTGGAACCATCTGAAACGTAGAATATTTAATATAAAATTTATGTAAAAATACCATAAGCAAACCAGAAAATAATTAATGCTTACCTTTCCCCATGCTGCTCTGATAAAACAGAAATAAATCTCTTCACATAGCTCATTACTGTCTATCATAAATTCCTTGTCCAAGCCTTATCTTTTTGAATGAATGAGCATTTGAAAAATACATCGCAAAAGTATAATTCAAGTGATTGTGTTGAGAAAATGGTATTAGGTTTACTTAGTTCACCAAGCTAAAAATCAGTGCAGAGAGGTTGTGGACGCCCCATCCCTGGAGGCATTCATAGCCAGGCTGGATGTGGCTCTGGGCAGCCTGGTCTGGTGATTAGTGATCCTGCACATAGCAGGGGGGTTGAAACTCAATGATCATTGTGGTTCTTTTCAACCCAGGCCATTCTATGATTCTATGACTCTGATTAGTAATCTCAGGATAAACAAACCTAGAAAGATTTTAACAAGGGCATCTTGCTTATTTTGCTAGAAAAAAAAAAATCACTTCATTTGAAATTCTAATAGTACAGAACATTAACAGTGGACCGTGAATATATTTTGATTCTGCTGTGGCAATAACTCTACAGAAAAACAGTGCTTAAAAGTAAGTGTTTCAATGTAAACATTATTTTCACAGTATCATCTGGAGTAAAAACATCTTTCATCCCTATTCTTTCCCTGTGGGACTGCTCTTCCTATTGCAACTTCCTGATTACTACCAATTTAATCAGAAAGGGCATACATTTAACTATATTCCAGGCTTAAATCCATAGATGCTACCCTACTATTAGAAGCTCTGCTCTGAAAAGATGGCAGCAAAGGGCAGGAGATATAATAGAGTGAAGACAAGTTTGGTCAGATGAAACAGTAATACACCCATCCATTCCAGATAATTGCTTTCAGAGAAAATCTTATACATTTTTTTTTCTTTCTTTCAGGAACAGTATTTTAAGGAAGTTTATTTCTTGCCTAACACTAGGATATCAATAAAATCAGAAGGGGAGTGGGACTACTATTTTTCAAATGATCAAAGCAGGAGATTAAAAAAATGGATGCCATGGATTTTAGAGGTTGTGGTTCAAGATTAGACTAAATATAGCATTTTCATCATTCTCCTTTTCATATCCAACATAATAAGGCTTATGTAATAATTATGATTCCCCTCCTCCCCCCCCACTGAACAGATAAAACAGTAAAAATTAAAGAAATCCACAGGGAAACAATTTAGTAACTATCAGCAGTTCCTTGATCAAGAATATCTGCTTCTCATTATGCAGAGATAAATTAAGAAAGCAAGCAGAGTACCAAGGAACAATTTGGAGGCAACATGAATCAAAAGAAATCTTAAGTTTCCTCTGAATTTTATCCAGCTGTGCTCAGCTTCAAGGCTGAGAGAAAGAACAAAATAATGATAGCGTACTCAGTAAACCAGCTCACAACATTTTCTGATCTTATTTTCTAAAGAGATGACAGAAATACTTATTGTCTAACTAGCAAGATTTTGTCTGCTGAGTCTGAAAGTGCCTGTTGTATTTAATCTTAAAATATTAATTCAGAGGTGTGAGGTTTGTCATTATTGACAAGAAATAATGAATTCAAACAAATACAGGATACAGTTAACTATCTTCTCTAAATGGTGAATCATACGCTGCTGATTTCATGCTTAGGGACAGAACTCAACAAACTCTAACGCCTGAACCATTGAAGAATATTCACAAATCTTCAGTGTCCTCCCCCTCCTCCTACCACAGCACCATCTTCCTTGTCTTGTCAGGATTGAAGCTTTGCAGAGTTTGATTTTCTCCTAACCATATACCCAGATTTCCAGAGAAAAAAGATGAAACAAAAAGTAAAATTTCTGTTATGTTTCACAATGCTATAATTGCACAGTAAGCAAAACCTTACTAAAATAAATACCTTCAGAAAAATTTCTGTAAATTTTACTGTACTTTAGCTCCTTTCAGATGCTTTTTCCTCTACCTCTAAGCTGTTTTCCTCATGACTTAGATATCAAGTTCTCCCCTTCCACTTATACATGGGTGACTCCAAAAGTAATGCCTCCTATATATATTTTCATGGAAACTACAACAGATACAAAGAATAGAATAACACTATTTAAGAGAGTAAATTCTCAGCTACAAAACACTATTTTTTCAACATAGTCACCTTCATTAGCTATGCATTTTCACTAGAGATGAATAAGAGCCTGCATGCCTTGCTAGTAAAGATCTGGAACATTACTTGTCTTTCACATTGCTGTCACCACTGCTGAAACACACCACTTATGACCTCACTGTGCTCACATCCACAATATGATTTCCATAAATGCTCTGCAAGCATCAATGGGTGTCAATGAGTGCCATTTTTTTCTGCATGGAGGAATTCAATGACACACTTTTGATTAACATGCACTTCCATGTCAGGTGCCATTTTATCAAACTGCTCCTGTGCTGCCATCTGTTGTACAGCAACAAAATGTAATTGAAGGTTCAGCCTCTACTGCCATAACACCAACAGCTGCCTTTGACACTCTGGGCCAAAATAATAAAATAGGAGATATTACTTCTAGTTCTCCTAGTTTAACTCCTTTACTTTTCTACTGAAAAGAGGAAAGCAACCAAGATAGAGGAAGCAAAGTTCTGTGTATGTATCCTTTACACTATTCATGTCTTTTGCTCAATTGTCTGCATAATCTATTTCTGTCATTGTTTTTTGAGGGTCATATTGTCTTTTACACAGTACTTATTACACTGATGTGTTTTATTCTGCTAATTACTGTAAGAACTAACAGAATACATTGTATTTACTGCAGCTTAGCTCTCCTCTGTTGGACAAAAAAATACATTGAATTTTTATAGTAACCTGAAGCAAAATTGTTGGATAATATCCAATACCTACAAGAAAGTAAAATATCTGCCTGACTTACATGCTACCATTTTCGCATTTCCGCAAGCTTTACTATGATTAGTTCTATAGAGACACTTTTCTAATAGAGATTATCCCTGTCTTTATATCTGAGTGTTAGTATCCCTACAGTCTTATCTGTTTTCTGAGCTTGTTTCAAATCATGACTTGGGATGCTGGGAATTTTAAACATGGGAATGTTTAGTGAGTGAGGGAAGGCAGAGCTATTTTCTCCTTTGGTTTCTGTGAGCCAGCCTATTAGCTGCTGACAGTCCTTATTGAGTCAGCCTGTGGCTTAAATCCAGAAGTGAATTACAATGTAAGATCACAGTTATGAGCTCAGAGAAAAAACAACGTTAGTGCATTGACAGCTGTGATCAAATCTGTCTGTAGTTCTCTCAGAGGCAGAAATCCCTAGGTGGCAATCAAAGCTTTCATGGATAGGAATTTACAGGCTGAATGCATAATGGGCTTCAGCCAACCCAGGAAAATAAATAAATAAATAAAGAGCTACTATAAGCGGAATGCTCTCTTGATTCAGAGCATTATACATTAAGGTATTTGCAGGCTAATTTAAAACATCTCCTTCCTCAGAAACCCCAGTCCTTTCCTCCTCAGTCCAGAAAATATTTTACACACAATCTATTATTTAAGCATAATATATTTTTTTCATGCAGGATATTAGAATGGGGATATATATCTGTCTGGCCAACGACTCATTTCTTCAATTTCACAGTTTTGTAATTGCTCTGGAGATCAAGCACTTCAGAGTGTATTTGTTTAATATCCAAAACAAATGTGGCACAAGGTCAGTTTTAGTTTTGAGAAGGGTAACTGTAGGCCAAATAAAAAAATGGTTGAATCACCTTTCTGATAAAAAGAAATTAATTTTTTTTGCTGTGTATAAGAAATTAAGACTCTTAGTGCCCCAAATTCATATCAATCTGTGCCTAACCACTGTAGTTTAGGATGACACAGTCTGACAGCTGTAATTATATTTACACATAAGAACAACTTCCTGATATGCTGCAGAGCAATGCTAAGATTAAGATTCCCATTTTATCTATGTGAAAATTTTGGTGGGTTATGATGCTGGAACCTGGCTGAAGTATAAACCGATCTTTGCAAAGTACTCTGTTTGCTTATACCAACGTGGAGTACTTATTCCTCAGAACGCAGTTTTTTCTGGGATCTCTCCAGGAATACGATGTCAATGCTTTGTGGGTCAAAACACCGAAGCTCATCAGTGAGAGTGTTCTTGGAAAGCTGTAAAATAGTAACATGGTGGCAAGTATCTTTGAACTGCTCAGGCTGGGTTGGAGCAGATCTACCTGATTAATGAAATTGATGGATGATATTCTTTCCATTCCTGTTTCCCTGCAGTGGAAAGTGCTGGAAATGATGTGTGATCAGGCTCAATGCAGGTGAAGCTCCATGGGGTTAGGAAGAGAAGATGGCATCAGTGAACTGCTTCATAGTCAGTCTATGTCATTAAAATCCTTCCTGATAGGTCTATTACCCCTCTGTCTTGCTCCAATTTATAGGAGGGAGAGGAGGTTCTTTGAAATATGTATGCCCGGCATGAGATTAAGAAACAACGGTTCAAATGTTGGTCCGACCAGTTTATTACAAATGTTAATAAGGGAGATGAAGAAAGGGGAGGACGGACACTATTACGGATTGGGGTGATGGGGAAGGGAAGGCGAGCGATAGAAAAGATAGAAAGAAGCAAGAATTGCATAAAGCAGGGAGAGTCACCACCAGGATCTGGCAGTAGTCCCATAGCACAACATTCCGATGGTCCGAGGCTGAAGGGCAGGAGCAGCAAGGCCAGTCTTGGGGAACAAGAGGGTGCAGGTGCCAGGTGGGTCCAGGAAGAAGCCACAGAGTAAGTCAAGGAGGAAGCAGCAGGTCTCAGGTAGTAGGCTCAGGGAAGTCTGTCAGCATGCAGTCCATAGTGAGGGATCTGATGGCAGAAACCTTGAGTCCGTTGTGGTGAGGGATCTGATGGCAGAAACCCATCCTCGTGGTTGTTGGACCCTCTTTTATCCTCCTTTTTTTCCTGCCTACGTGACATCCCTGAGTGCTTGAGCAAGAGTCATGTGCGTACCTCCTGAGATGGCCATCTTCCTCAAGATAAGTCCACACAAAAGACCATTTCCCAGCCATTATCAGCAGCTTATGCCTCTCTCATTGCCCCTGGCCTTGTCCATCTGTGCTCCTTAAAGGATTTCACAACCCTTAGCCAGGACCTGTCCATCAATGTAATCCAGACAGATTTCTCTACCTTTGCCCAGGACTTGCCTGGACTTGTTCCTCAGCAAATTTTGAGTCAAGATAATCTCTTACACCCTCTTAGATATTATTTGTTTGGGAATTGGAAGTCACAAGGGCACATAGGAAGAGACTGAACTTCCATTCATTGCTCCCTAAATTTTACTGTTGTTCTGACTGAAGTTTTAGAAATTATGAGATATTTGATGTCACTATGCTATTTTTTTTTTTTAATGTGTGTATCTTAAATGATTTGAAAGTTATGGAAATCACTATTCCAGTTGGCCAATTGAGACAGTGACAGAGAAGATGAGAAGGCCCTGGACAGCCAGTCTAGTGCCTGATTTAGTGGTTGGCAACCCTGACTGCAACATGAGGGCTGAAACTAGATCATCTCTGAGGTCCCTTCCAACCCAAGCCAATCTAGGATTCTATGTTTCTCTAAGATGGGCTTTGTTCCCCCACCACCATTTTGCTCAGTCCTTGTATTGCTCATCAGTGGTTCAATAATTCAGGGATTTGCCTCCCTTGTGACCACCTAGATCTTGTAAAAGATTCTCAGAAGGATCAAGTTCTATTACCATTAGCTGTTTGAAACTTACAAAGCATACTGCAATTAAAAAAAAAAAAAAAAAAAAAAAAAAAAAAAAAAAAACCCCACAATCTCTACAACTTCATCTTGATCCTTACAAAATGCGAGGATCAGAGGTGAATGCTGGAGAACAAAGAGCACCACCATATGGTCCATCAAAGTGTACTGAATAAGAAATGCTTTTATCATGGAAAGAGGGACATTAAGTATTCTGACAGTCTGGAATTGTTAATATATCCTCAGGGTTCTGTTGTCCTGTCAGTACGTTCATGTTATTCCTGATAATGGAAAACAAGCAAATATAGGGAGATGAGACTAGACGTTAGAAAAACTGTAGTGTTTTAAGTGCACTGAAATCTTGTATCATTCAAAGAATGAAAGCGAAAATGTTTCAAATGTAAAACTATGTATTTGCTTCCAACCCTTGCTTTCTACTGATTTTTACTGATTTATTTCATTCTAATGTTCCAAAATTCAAAGTCAAATTTCTGTAAGTGCAGGAGGCATTATTCTTCTAATAGGTTGCAAAGGAAAGGATGAGATTCCAAAGAATGTCTTGTGGTGGACAACTTCTTTAAGAAAGGAATTTAGCCTTTTCCTTTTGAAGCAGTAAGACAAAAGCAATTCCTAAAGATAATCCTTTCTTTCCAGTGGGAACGGGCTTACTGAAGAACTGACAAAAAATATTTTTACCTGTTAATACTCCTTAAAATAGAAGCTGAAGAGGCTAGATGCCTTTCAGTTTGAGGAGTCTAGGAGTCCGTTACTGTTCTGCTGCAGATTAATTTGATATATCAGGCAAGTCAAGGCTCAGTTGGCAAATTAATTTATCACATTTATATAAAGGACCATGGCATCATATCAAGATACCACTCCTCTGCTCATATACGATAAGCATAAATACAGAATGTTGATGTAAAATAAATCTGTTTTATTGCATGACAAATTAAGTAGCACTACTTTGACATAAGCTAGGAATGTAAAAATAGGCAGTTACATTAGCACAACTGATACAAGGAAACTTGTGAAGAAGAAGTGATACGTTCATGCATCTTTTCCCTCAGTGCCTTAGGTTGCTCTCTGTTAGAGGAGGTTATAGTACTTCAAACTCTTCAGAATAACTATTAAAATCTTTTAATTCATAAAATGCTGTGCTTTTGAGACTCCTAACTAAGAACAATGAAAATCAGATTAACTATCTTCTATCCTCATTTTTTGCAGATGAGCCCTCTAGAACTCATCACAGCAGGATTTGATGAACAATGTGGTAAAAGCAACTGTAAAATCTAAGGCTTTTAGTCAAGTAGTTTTTGGTGTTGGTAGACCTGAAGTACTTAGCCTTCAATCTTCAGGCTGGCCTTGTGCTTGTGAAATTACTCAAAACATAATTTGTCTTAACTTTTAGGAAAAAGACTTGTTCTTACCTAATCCTTATTAGAAAATATTTATCATGAGTGAAATTGTCATAGAGAAGAAAAAGCCAAATGGTAATTCTTAATAAAATGAATGTATGAAAACAGTTCAGTCAATCTTTGCTGTAAGTTGGAGTGTGCTGTAAAGGGAAGGTGGCCTCTGGCAGGAGCTGTCTTTCATCAGAACTTTATGCACATTTGGGATTTTCAGCATTTCATCAGTGGGAATCCTTAGGAGGCACTGAGCAAGAAGATACAGGAAGATCTATTTTGATTTCCCTAGGAAAAATGCTGCTTTTGGAAGCCAATTACCAAGGCCTCCAATATATGTGGTGCTCTTCATGACTCCAGACTGCCAGGAGACAGCCTATATTTGCAGCTCTGCAGCTATGGGGAGGAACACTTTCCCAGCATCTCTCTTGAATGTAAAGGAGATGATCATAATTTAAGTTGCATAAATGGACAGCTGAAGTTATTGCTATTATTTCAGCTAATTTCTTCCAGTGACTTGGAATAAAAACTTCTTCCTCTTAACTGGAAGAAACATGAATGGAAATTATGCTTATTCCTTTGTGGTAACGGCTACAGAGGCCCTTCAAGAAGCAGCAGCAGTAGGAATAAAAGAGATTTTATAATAAATACCCTGACTGCAAAACAAATGTTTGCACCATTCGGCTCTTAACACTATGAACTCAGATTTGCTAGAAATGACTGGCAGTTTCTGTTAAAGACACTGCTTTTACCAGATACTTTTTTGAGGACTGATCTATTACAAGTAATTCTGTACCAATGAATTACCTGTGGTCTTTATCAGTGAAAAATACCAAGACTTAGAGTCTACATATACTGCACATGCATCTGTGTCATCAACAAACTGTTCTGGAGGTATGCATCAATGTATAAAATGTAAGAGTAGATGTTATTTGAATAAAAGGGACCACTCTATATGTGGGGACTTGGAGTGATTTTGTTACTTGGTTTTTTTTTGTTGTTTGTTTGTTTTGGTTTTTTTGTTTGTTTATTTGCTTTTGACAGTGCAGTTGTTTGACCAGAAATAGAAATACCTAGAAGAGAAATGCCAACTGGGCATACCTGAGGAAGGGGTGTAACCACAGCCTCATTAATAACACACCACACATTTAAAAGGATGCATTGCAGGTAAACACTTGAAAAGATGGATCCTTGCTTTCAGAAATCTCCAAGATGCAGGATTCTTAACGTTCTTTTGTTTATGATTGGTCCTGTTTGTTTTTCTTTCTTTTTTGTTCAGTGTGTACAATTTCTGTTCTCACCTGAATATCTTAAAATAATTCAGTTTTACTCACTGTATTAGCTGATAGTCATTGGTGTTTTTCTGCTACTTAATTTATGATGTGTATATAGATTAGATATGTTCTAACTTGTTACTATGTGAAATTGATCTTAATATCTTTGTATTAAAATTACACATTAAGTAATCTCTTGTTCTTGCAAAGATAATCATGCCCCTACTTGCATGCACAGTGAGTAATAACATTAATGATATTGGAGCTGTTCTGATTGTGGAGCTTATGATTCTGAATGTACTTGTCTTTTTTTTCTCTCCCTCCCTCCCTCCCTCCCTCTCTCCCTTCCTCCCTTCCTCCCTTCCTTCCTTCCTTCTTTGTTCCTTTTCCATTTGGTTTAATCAAGCTTAGTAGTAAGTTTATATGATGAAACCACAAGAATATACATAATAAATGGTGTTTTTCACTCAAAGACTAATAATGTGAATAGTGAATTTTAATTTTACTTTGTGATCTGACCTCACTTCATATACACAGATACTTCTATGCAGATAATTTATCTCTCTCCATATAGGCCAAAGGGGTTATTATACATATAATGATTTAATTTTCTCTCCAATATGCATGTTCTTTAGAAATAGCTTTAGTATTTGATAGTAAACTGGCCTGAGTGTTCCACAGCCTCTAAATGCATTAATTTTGTCCTCCTATCAGTTACTCCCTCATTATTGCAGAATCTCAGACTGATTCCTGTGCAAAGTGCAATTTATACAAGGTATTAACTGTGAAGCCAATGTGCTGCAAACAAACATGAGCAAGATATAAGATTTTACCTACTTAACTAGTTCCTTCTTAAAAAAAAAGAAAAAGAAAAAAAAGAAAAAAGAAAATATCCAGAGATATGAAAAGAGCTTTGAATTTAATATGAGTAAGGGCAATCTCTTTAGCTGAATACATTTATTTTGCAACCCAGCATCAGCATAACTCAATGTGTGTTTCCATGGCATTTTCTATCCAAAAATAGTCACTTTTTGTTCTCTAAACCATCAAGAAGCCATGTAGCTGTAGTTAGCAGTGTGCTAGTATAAATGATTGAAAGGCTATTGCATTTTCAATTGATAGGAAAAATAAATAAATGAATAGTACAGTCAATGTTCAGAAAATGTAAACTAGCAGCTGCATGAGATTAGGAAACTGCTTCACTTTTGAAGAGTTTAATTCACAGCTGTTCATTACAGGCTTTCTCCTTCCAAATGTCTTGCATCAGCTTTTGCTTTGAAAAGGATGTGGGACTGAGAAACTTGCTCAGATCAGATGAGGTGACTTAGACGTTATGAGGCAGGATACGAACAACACCCTTCAGTCCTTGAGGTGAATCAATCAGAACATTTCTTTAAGCAATAAAAGCAGAATTTGAACCTGTTGCTTCCAAGTTATGCAGATTACCTGGGTTTAGATTAACTATGACCCACTCAACTAAGAGTCTTTCACAATATTTTATGCTGCTGTAGTGTTGGGAATCTGCCTGAAAAAAAAAGCGTGCTTGTAACAATTCTAATAAGAGATGGTAATATTTTAGTATTTGTTTTCCACATTAAATAGTACAAGTCAAGTACAACTTACTTTCACATCTACTGTGAATTATCTGAACCTTCTAAATTTTAATTGAAAAATGAAGGTTTCTAAAGCCTTTAATCATAAATTCAATTATGTTCAAATTAATTTAGCTTCAGGTGAAATGTGATTACATTTAATGTCACCCTATTTTTTGAACTTTTACAACAGATTAAAATGAAAAGAATTTTCAGTTTTACCCAGGGATTTTTAAGGTACTTACTCATTTAATAGTTTCTTAGGGCATTAAAATGTTAATTAAAAGTTCTGCTTTGGGAGCTTCTTTCTTGAGTAACACTCTATTCATACTTGTATTTTAATTGAAAATGTTCTGAAAAGGGACATGTATACGGATGTATATGGATATAGGATAAAATAAATGTTCTGACTTGAAGACAAGTGGAGATGCAGGTAGAAGTCAACTGCTATTTTGTACCTCTGTGTTTTGTACCTTTCTAAATAAATCATAATATTGATTGTGTAAAAATATTTGTAGGTAATAGGAGTATGCTTATGTAATCCTGATTACTGTTTTTGTTTGTGATCTTGTCATAAAAAACACAAATATATTGATGAAAAATCAACAAGTTTGACTGGTATGAGGTGGACAAGAGGAATGCAGTACAGACAGGGAGAAATACAGTTTCATGATATTATATTGAAATTTATTCAGTAGGAGTGTTTAGGATGAGAATCAAGGTGCTCTAATGGGGCCATGAAGTTTTGTTCTCTGTAGAACTAATTAGTTTTCATGGAGAACTGATTAAATGCAGAGGTGCTACGTTCGGTATCTTCATCTGCATTTCCAGAGATACCTGCATAGACCACTTTGCCCTCCACTGAGGTACACAAACATAGTTCTAAGGAAGAATAATGAGAATTGAAAAATAAACACTTGTTTTGAGAATGATCAGTGAGAAAGAGTATGAATTTGTGTATTTTGTACATTTTGATAGACATTGCTACTTTTGATGCTAGAAAGCATCACAGATGGCATTTCAATTTCAGGATGGGAATCATTGTACCTGGTGAGACCAGATTTAATTGTTCAATGTACAGATTTGTTATACCATGTTCAGAGATTGATTTGGTTGAGAGAATTAAATGAACATTTCATTCTTAATTTTCATTTCAAAACCATATCATAAGAAAATAAAGGGAAGGAAATGAGAAAGATGTGATAGATAATCAAAGATGAAAAGGAGAAAAGTATCTTAAATATCAGCACTGGAAAGTGAATTGGTAATTATACACAGACCTTGAATAACCTCAACTATTGGAACAATCAGTTTCCTAAACAATTCACGTTGCTTCTGTGTATGTATTTTCTAATGAATCATTATGGGTGGTATGGGTAGATAATATTATTACTACTTTTCTTATTTAGAGGAGAAAAAAGCTCTAAACTAAAACAGAGAAAAATTGTCCTCAGTCAATCAAACAATTACTTTCAATTAATAAAAAAAATCTTGGCAATTTCTGTCTTATTTTCCATTTAAACTTACAATATTAAAAAGGCCATCAAATATAATTTTGCTAGCTGGTTGAGGAAAGGAAGTGTTCAGCTCTGCTCTGGTGTGGCCTTCACTTTGAGTACTGTGTGCAATTTTGCATGCTGAAGTGTAAGAAGGACATAAAACATTTAAGAATACCCAAAGGAGGGCTCTAAAGATGGAGAAGGGTCCAAAGAGCAAGATGTTTAAGAAATGGCTGAGGTCATTTGTTTTTTGCTGTAGCAAAGAGAAGACTGAGCCTCATGGTGGCTTATAGCTTCCTCACTGCTTCCTATAGCAGAGGTGTGGGTGCTGATCTCTGAAGTGACAGCAATAGCTTCCAGCATAAAGCTGGGTCAAGGTAGGGTCAGGTTGGGTTTTAGGAAAAAGGTCTTCATGAAGAGGGTGGTTGGGCAATGGAACAGGCTTTCCAGGGCAGTGCTCATAGCACCAGGCTTTTCAGAGCTCAACAAGCATTTGGAAAACATTCTCAGAAATATGTTTTTGGGTTTAGGAAGTCCTGTGTGCAGCCAGAAGTCAGACTCAGTTATTTTTTCCCCCATCCTTGGAGGCATTCGTGGCCAGGTTGGCTGCGGCCCTGGGCACCCTGATCTAGTGGGTGGTAATCCTGCCCATAGCAGGGGGGTTGCAACTAGGAGATCTTCAAGGTCCCTTCCAACACAAACCATTCTATGATATAATTCTTGTCAGTCCCTTCCAGCTGAAGATATTCTATGATTCTGTGTATACTAAAATACATATATATATATATCTATATAGTTAATGATCTGAAGTAGAAAAATAATACAAGACACCAAAATATATCTAATCTTATGTTTGTATTTTTGTCATATATGTGTAGTTGTTTAACATAAGTGTGTAGATCAGCACCGCAATACTGCTCTCTTAGAATGGGGGAAAAATATGATGAAAAAGTCTCACGGGTACACAATCTGCTGCAGGGTGACAGCCTGCTCCATCATGGTCTTCTCCATGAGCTGCAGGTAAACATCTGCTGCAGCACCTGGAGCTCATCCTGCCCTCCTTAACTATCCTTGGTATCAGCGGGCTTATTTCTCTAATAATCTCACCCCTCTCTCTTAAATGTTGTGAAGCTTTTTAAACTCTTTCTAAAATACGTTATTACAGAGGTGTAACCGCTGTTGCTCATTAAGTCTGCTCTGGCCCATGGTGGGTCCTTTTTGGAACTGGTTCTTATTTAATATGGGACAACTTCATTATTCTTCTCACAAAGACCAGCCATGCTGCCTTCTTGCTACCACAACCCTGTCATTCAAAACCAGTAGAATATATGATTGGACTTTTTAATATTATATAAATCACAGCCTAGACGTGAAGGTGTTGTGTTACAGTAATTTATTTTACTCTCCTGTTCTGTTCATGGTCACTCATTATCTTTACCAGCTATAACAACGAGTTCTTTGTCTTCTGATCTGACAGTTTTTAAGAGACATCTATTTGGACTTAACTCTTTTTGACCACTGTGCAATTTTATGTCATTTTAGGTGTTTGAGGAACGTGTTATTTTTTCATCCTAGACTGATTAACTTTATATTAACATTCTACCAAAATTTTTAACTCCTTTGGAAGTAAGGTAGCTAGCTATAAGTGTGCATACCACTGGCATTACCAGAATCTGAAGTGTAGTTTTTAAGATTTAAAACATTCTGCTTGTCCTTCAGCTTTCTTCATGGTTTCCTTGTTACTTGTTATATACTGTGTTTTTTAATTTGTTTTTAGCTGTATCATTAATCAAGCAACTGTTGTGTAAAAAACAGTTTTATTTCCTATTAAAACAGTTTTTTTTTTTTTTTTTAAAGAAGTTATGCTTTGTCGTTTTAGCAGGTGCTTTATCTTTGTGTCTAGATTCTATGGTGTCTCTCTATTTTGCTTCAGTAACTGAAGTAAATAATAAAAATCTACATTGTAGATTGGCTGAGAAATGATGAATAAAAATAGAAGATATTTCTTATTGAAATGTGAGGCACGCAATATCAGTGTGAGGAAGATACAACTACCTTTTATGACATGGAATAATCAATATTGTAAATCAGACTCCAATCTCACTATGCATCTTTTCAAAGAACGCTGAGGATGATATTGCCTTTGCTGATTTAAATCAGGCTACAAAGCTTTGTTTATGTGATAAATATAAAAATAATGACAAATTTTAATAGGAATTGCCAGTGGAAATGCTTTCTGTCATGTGATGTTACACATATTTTCAGAATCAGTGACGTACTTAGGGAATTAAAATTGATACAAGTACAAAAAAGGGAAGTTATCACTAGGTAGTAAATGCCAAACTCTCTTTAATTTAAAGGTCATTTCAATTTCCTCTTCAAAGGAAAATACTAGTTTTGTAGAATGATTTCCTAAGAATATGATCTAACTAGTAAAAACTAACAGATGCCAATGATAAGTCAATTTGCCTTTTAGTCTCTGCTTTTCCATCTCAGTAGTATTAGGCTTTGCACATATTTTATGTACTTTAAATTAAATCACTAGAACATCTTCTGCCATAACATCCACTAAAAGGATTGTTGCTTAGGACCTTAGAGAAAAGTCTCATTAAATTTAATCTTATATTGTTATTGCTGGAACACCCTGGCACAAATTGAGTATCTTTTGTTTGTGATACCATAATTAACAGTAATTCATTTTATAGGATACCTCTTATGGGAAAGAATTATAAACAGTTATTAATCTTCAGGGAGTTAAATCTTTACAGGCTATCTGAATGCTTTGGTAGTGAATGTTCCTTTTTTGCTCACAGGCATACAAAACAGGAGGTGTTATAAGGTATAAATCCTCCCTTGTTGCCATTAGCTTTGTAAAGATTTACTATGGATTCCTAAGGCAATTAAATGTGGTTTAGAGATGGCACCTATTGCCTATTGGCAAAGAATCAGTATGAAAATCAGGTGAGCAATGAGCAGGTTTATTGATACCCTGGATTTGAAACACTGATATGGTGGGGGTGAAAAAAAAATCAGTTTCAGAGATTTTACTTCACATATGGCAGAGTCATGGGCTGTCCCATCTTATGAAAACAATTTTGCTATCATGGACACATTAAAACTGTCAGCCGAAAGAATTACTTAATTTTATATCTCCTTATTAAACTTGTCTCAGTGTTTTGAACTGAACCTACTCAGAATTGCCATGAATTTTGAAAGCTTTCTGTCCTGTGATTAATTTCCCATTCGCTGTGGTCTATTCATTTCCCAATGTAGTGGTCTATTGGTGGTCTATTCACTCCCCACAAGACATAAGCATACATTACATTACCAGCATATGTAGCCCCAAATTAACACCCGTGGTAATTAAATGGATAAAGAAAAAGATCAAACCAGTAGTAAATTGCAATGTAGGTGCTAAGGAATATATAGTTCTCATGATAGGGAAGAAGGCTAATTATACAGCTGCTGTTTCAGTCTTCTTTACTTTCATATGAGAATTAAGGACAAGGTCGTAACTTTCTCATCACTATGAATCATGACAAATCCATTTTGCCACTAAGTCTGGGGAAGTAGTTACAGAGTTCTTTTAAATTCAATTCATGGTTATGTCTGTTGCCCACGGCCTTATCTACATATCTCCTTGCCTTGGAGACTTTCAAGGAGAGGCTGGATAAGGCCCTGGGAAACCTGATCCAGATGTGATGTCCGTGGTCATTGCAGGGGAGTTGGACTAGATTGCCTGCAGAGGTCCCTTCCAACTCTAGGGACTCTATGATTCTGTGATTCTATGATATTTGCTACTTAATTTAGATGAGAGTATATATTACATTGAATGAGATAATTTCTATTTCGTTGTTTTCTGGGAGAAGGGAGCTTGTAGCTCTGTGGACAGAGAATATGGCAAGGGTTTCCTTCCTGTTTCCTGTCTTGCACTATAGTGATTTCTTCCTTGTTTAATCTGTTTATTATTCCTGCATTCTTAAAACCTTGTTGCAGAATGACATTTTTAATAATGTAGAAAACTTGGTCTATTGCAAAGTAGAAAAGGGTTGTCAAATCTTCTAGTCTGCAAGCTATTAATCTTGGATGTTATGTTTCCCTTATCCTTATTTTTCCTGGATTTTCTGTTTATAAATTCAGAACAAGCCATTGGCCCTTAGGCAAATACAGGGTCTTCATTAACTTTGATGAGGAATGTCTTTCACCTTATTTTTTTGGGGCACCTGAAGAACTGCTGGTGTTCTCCATAGTCTTTGTCCCCACCATCATGAATAGAAATCTTGATTTCAGAATAGTTCTTTGGTTGAATTTTGGATAGGAAAATGCAAGGATTGAAATGTATTTTTAAGTTGTGGTGAAGGAACAATTTTCTGTTAATGACTTATGTAAATACGTGGCTATTATACCCTGACAAGGAGCCAGAGCTGTCTTGCCTCAGTAAAGCAGCAATAAAGTATCACTATCCTGGTCATGTTCCTTCAGGTTTTTATCTTTGTGCCAAGGCCTTAGAAATACTATAAAAATTTATCTTGGATTTAATGAGTTTCATTGTTAATTTATGCATATACACTTTTCATTATAGCTGCTATAAATATCATAAATAATAATGTGAAGATCACTTGAAAGGAAGGCAGAGGAACTAAGTTTGAACATTTTCATTTCAGTCTCTTTTCTTTAAAGAAAGAAAAAAAATCACATTTGTTTGCTGCATGAAATGTAAACAATAAAAAAATGAGAAAATATTACATTACAAAAATAAATACTCTTACACATTTATTTTTAACACTCTATCTATGCACTACTGCTTGCAATTGATGTAGTTCAGACTTTAAAAGAAATCATGCATTCTTGGTTTCTCATCTTCTCTTCATAAATGCATAAAGATGTGCTGTCTTCACCAACAACTACCCTTTTTGTTTGTTTGTTTGTTTTGAATGAACATCATGGTACCTGGTATACTTTCTTTGACTTCATAGAAGGACTTTACTTTCCCAACCAAACATTCCTTTACATTCTGCTTTACTACAAATCACCAGGGGAGAAAGGACGCAACTTATTTTTATATAGAAGAGCAGTGTTATATACATAAATAAAAAATATAAGTATCACAACTGAAAAAAAATGAATTGCTACTACCCTTTCAGCATGACTGAAAAACAGTTTGTTTAATGGGGAGACCACTTGTACTCAATACATTTGGATGTTATGCACAGACTCTACCTGGTAGACTGTGCAAAATGTTCATGACCTGTGCACTTCTTTCTTCCTCTGCTTTATAGATTGTTCCTTCTTTGTCTGTGACATGGAAAGCCCTAAATAAAACCAAATATTTTGATTCTGCGTTTCCATATCTAGATTCTTTTATTGTTCTCCTTCACCGCAGGTAGTGATCTCTCTAAGATGTCACTCAGCATTGAAACCCATTAGCATTAACAAGTGACAGCTCATTTTATCACAGATACAGAAGCATGCAGTGCACAGTGCTTAAAAACCCATCACTTGCTACAGAATGTGGTCTCTACAGTTAAGCTGTTTAATTTTTTTCTAGAGATGAGAACTGATTTAACAATTTACTGGATTGAATTGCCTTTCAAATTCTTCTTTACTGTAGTTGATCTTTTTAGATAGTAAGAACTGATTATGAATGCAAGTCATTTTGAACCTGATATTAAAAGGAGTAATCAAAAATTCCATAAGGTTTGTGCTAACCTTTTCCTTAATAATTTGGCTAAACCAATCTGCTACATGTCAAAATAAAATGTTTTAGAAGTGGTGAAATCAAAACTTACAGAGCATCAAATAAATAATTTTGCAGAAGAGGGCTTTTAAGTGTAGCATTCCAAATGATTAAATACAGAATGATCTATGAGTATAGTTTGTCATGTTTATTTCTCAGTCCTGTAATACAGTGTTAGAATCTGACTGCCACACAATGGATACTGCACTGTGCTGCCTAATAAAACCTTACACACTGCTCATGGTGCCAGTGGGATCCTGGCAGCATGATTCAACTAGTCAGCATATTAAGAAAGAAGGAAAGATGAAGGTTCTCTTACAGATGAATGTGCAATCCAAAGATAACAGATGACCTTCTTTTCCTGTAGGTGGATTTTTAAAACTGCTATTCTATTGTTAAGTTTTGAGTAACATGAATTCATTTTGTAGAGATTATCTACTCATTTTATGTTGCCAGAGGAGAGGAGAGAAGGACAGGTTTCATCTCCAAGCTTTAACTTGAACAAAATACCAAGAAGTTACTCAGAATTCTCAAGCACATAAAATTGCATGGACTGGGTCTAAAACTCTATCCTTTTCTAAAATCTGTCCCCACATACTGCAGGGAGAAACTCTTGCTCTCTCTCTTGACTACTGGTGTTCTCTTCAATATCCATGCTGAAGCACTGGGAGAAGCAGTGTATCTGACTTCTCTGACTGAAGAAGATCATGTATTTCAGTATAAAGAGGGAGTATTATATTCAAGAAATGGAGACAGATTGTCCATCAACTCCAACCTGACAAGGCAGTGTAATGATAAAAATACCTAATAGAATTTGTTTAGAAGATTAGAATTTTAGTATACTATTTAGTATCTATTAGATATGTATATATATAGATACTATTTAGATATTAGTATCCAGTATTTTAGATTGGAAGGGAACTGTGGATGTCACAATCCACTGCACAAAGTAGGTTCAGCTAGGTCTTGAGTTGTTTTTGGCTCAGATCCTTCCAGTTCATAGCAGCTACTGCTAAATAGTATTGAGATTTCATATCTGGTAGGTAAACATGTTCTTGTTTTAGGTTTATAAATGTGTCAGAGATTTCTGAGACATGTTTATACACATATACACATTTGTCACATTTTCTTTTGCAGTATTTACATAAAATTATATTTATCATGACATTACATGATCATTGCTACAAAAATTGCAGATTAGAACAATTCTGCAGATACAATTTATCAGTGTTGTACAGGATATTTGTTGAGAAGAACTTAAGGCTTCCTTATTTGAGTATGTGATCACATTCATTCTTAAAGCAATTCGGATGTATTTTAGCAAATGAAGAAACTCTGATGAGTTTTATGTGTGATAATTTCCTACCTTATGTCTCTATTATATCACATAGCCAGACATGTATTGCTTTTTAATTAAAGAACATTTAAACTAAATTTCAAATGTTAACATGGTCATCTACCAGTTTCCTGATAGGCACTAGGTCAAGATATGACATATACATTTCTAGCATGTTTAAACACTTTCACATTTCTATTGAAAAATCTAGAAATCTCAAGATATGAATTTGTTGTATAACTCTGATCCATAGTTTTCAGAGGATTTTTACTATGAAAATCTTTGAAAAACAAAATTTACTATTAAAGATGGAAAGGTAATTTAAACTGTTAGAATTGGTTAATAAGGAAATGAAGTACATTTATCTATCTAAAAGTGATAGAATGTTGAGACAGATACAATAGAGTGAAATGGATTTTTTGCATTTTCATTCAAAGTTCACTGCTGTAATAAGATTCAAGGCATGGCACTATTGTAATGAACACTTTTCTGAAAGTGCTTTAAAAATCTTACCATGTGTTCTGATCTATCTATTCATTCAGTTCTACAAATTACATCATAACAGTAAGTTATGGGTCCAGAGGAGGGCCACTAAGATGATCAGAGGGCTGGAGCACCACTTCTATGAGGAAAGGTTGAGGGAACTGGGCTTGTTTGGCTCAGAGAAGAGAAGGCTCTGGGGAAACCTCATTGTGGCCTTCCAGTACTTGAAGGGAGTGTATAAACAGGAGGGGAAATGACAGTTCACGAGGGTGGATAGTGATAGGACAAGGGGGAATGGTTTTAAACTGAGACAGGGGAGGCTTAGGTTACATATTAGGAGGAAGTTTTTCACACAGAGGGTGGTGACACACTGGAACAGGTTGCCCAAGGAGTCTGTAGATGCCCCATTCCTGGAGGCATCCAAAGCCAGGCTGGATGTCTCTCTGGGTAGCCTGGTCTGGTGGTTGGCCACCCTGCATATAGCAGGGGGCTTGAAACTAGATGATCATTATGGTCCTTTTCAACCCAGGCCATTCTATTATTCTATGAATCGATGATCTATGGGTTAAACTGTAGAAGTGCATTCTTTTTCTTTATCATTGTTATTATGGTTTAATGCTGCATTATCTGATACTATGCAAAGCCAGTAGACATACATTTAGTACTTAGGAATTTCATAGTTATTTCCCATATTACTTCTATGTGTGGTGTCATGATGAGCTAATCTACAGAAAATAATTTTGGGAGGTTTAATCTGTAAGCAGATCTAAAGTGCCTTTATTATTTCCTTGACTGCTTCTCATGTTTCTTGGGTGCAAATTTTTTTTTTAACCCACTGTACAAACCACTATTCAGGGGACTGTGTCTGTGGAGTCACTGTCATTCTAGTTAACAAAATGACCACCTCAAACATAGCTCTGCCATTTACCCACCACAAGACCAAGCAGTGAAAAGGAAATGGATATAAAGATACAGTGCTAAGAACACTTAAAAGATTAAACTCGCCTTTAAGCCTTTGGAGTACATTAAACCCTTCCCCGAAATGGTCTTTCAGGTATGCTGAAACTTACTATTTCTTTATTACTTAGCATAGCAAATTAAAACCTTTCTTTGAGCAATAAAAAAATACTTCTGTTGACAGTTCAAAAGAGGGAGCTGGCACTGGCTTTGAAAGGCATTTCTTTCTTCTGAGATTACCTTGGTCCTAGGAATATGGTATTTGGCTAATAAAGACATTTGAATAAACATTCAAATCCCTCTTTCTCTCTATAAATACTGTTGCTTATGTATTATGTATATGAACTGTTGCTTCAATATTCTGTAGCATCTTTTATTTGCTTAAAATCTACTTTGTGTTCTTATATTCTATGAAAATGTAATTTGCGTATTTTCTTTTTTTACTGCACACCTGTATTTCAAATTGCATTTGTTTTCTTCTCTAACATTCATGGATAAATGCAGCGGAACTTCTAGGCTGCAGCCTGAACCAGTGATTGAGCACCAAATGAGAAGGTGTGGCTAATCCAGGGAGCTCAGGTGCAGGCAATACACCTGAGTCACTGGAAGGAGTGGATCCAATGTGCACCCTTCCTTGCCTTCACTTAAGTGTTAGTAGCTGAAGGAGTACTATCTGTCTGAATAGAGATTGTATTTCTTTGGAGTTGTTATTGGTTGTTTGAAAGGGTGAGCTGATCTCCTTTGTTGTCTTCTCTTGCTCCATTGAGCTTGTAGCTTATTAGAAGACACTGTCATTACCTTCTTTGCTGCACAATAATGTAGTGAAATCTGTTTCATATTTTGTAGTGATGCAGAATACTTCTTTATTTTCTGTAGGTGGATTATATGTTAAGAAATAATTTCTCTATAAATGTGTCCTTTCCAAAACATGTGGCACTACTCATAATATGGAGGATTTATTGTATGGCGTTCTAAGAAAGCTAATAATAAAAGTACTTAAGATTTACTGTTACTGGAAGATTTTATTCTGTTTCGCTTTGCTTGATTTTATTGTTCTACACTTACACTTGGAAGAACATTTCCTTCCACGTTTAAAAGCTCCCAATTGAGTTTTGTCAAAATCAAGTAACAAATATGTTCCTCAACAAATGATTTTTTTTTCCTTAAATTTCTAGTAATGTAATTTATCTATTAATATAAAAGAATAAAGAAGGCCAGAAAAACTTGTGTTGATGAAATATGAGCTACTAGTTTAGTGATTCTAGATTCAAGCAGGGCACAACACTAATAATGATGTATGTACTTTTATTGTGGGTAGCTTGCCTGTAGTATCCTCTTAATCTTTTATGGGCATTTGCATTTCTGAATTAATCTTTGTCTTGTAACAAATTGAGAGCTGTATCTTTTTTGCTAGTGTGCTGTAGGCACTTACTCTAAATCCCCATTCAGAGTTCAGCCTATGACGCTAATGCTGCATAGTGGAAGAACATCCAGTTTCTGGATAACTGGGCAGAAATATTGGGTGGTCATGAAAATTAGAGATGGAATTTCTAAACTTCCTAAAACTTGTGGTTAGGATTGTTAAAAGAAAATATAGTAACATTAATGTTGATAAAGGAAAGTGCTTATCCTGGTTTCTAAACTTGAGAAATGCATTAATTTCAAAAGAGCTTAACATGAACTTCATATGTAGCACAGGACTTACAATTTAGAAACAAGTTTTTAGATTTTTTTATGAAGTTACCTCTGTGTCCACTCTAGATTATCACAGGTTAATCCTGTAGGAGAAGAGGAGTGAAGTAAAGTTCTGTTTTAATGCAGTTTTGATAAACCAGGGAGGCAAATATAGGCATTCTGAGTAAGAAGAAAAATAGGCTTGTTAAAAAAACTGATTACAACAGGCATTTTTAGTGGCTCTAATTGCAAGTGGAAAAAACAAACAAACAAACAAAACAACCGGAAATGTATAAAATAGCTGTTCATAGCTATTTTACTGTATATGAAACTATACTTAACTGACAATATATTTGGCACCTTAAGTAACAAAAAATGAGGTTATCTGTTTTATCTGCCAATGTAAGTTCAGGAAATATATATATATATATTTTTAGTTCACACATTTATTATATAAAGCCTCAAAATATATATATCCAGAATTGCATTCTTCTTTTAACTTCATTTTAAATGACTTTGCTAGCTCTTCTTTATTTGTATCACTATGCCATTATGTATTCTACACTTTTTCACTCTCATTTTCTCACTGTACTAGGTGTAGGGTTTTGATTAAAGCTCTTCATAGATGTTATTTCTTTCACTTCAGCATTATCCCTTCAGACCAATAATGGATAAACTTAAATCAGTAGGAGATCTATAATTGGCTTTGATCATGAGATCGAGTCCATAAAAAATTCTACGTAGTTGATAATGTGCAAAAAAGTTTTTGAGATTAAACTTCATATGACTATTGAACTTAAGAATTGACTTCCCTAATAAGAAATTATTTAGTCTAAGTACAACTAATTCTGTTGTATTTCGGAATTTCTCCTATAGTGACCTCTTTTCCCCTCACCTTAATTGCCCATCTGTCTGGGCGCACCTCACAGTTACCAAACTGCATCTATGAAAAGTGTGGGGTATCTAATGTCAAGCCACCCACAACATTTGATGTGGGAGACTGAATGCTTTTGAACAGTCTCTTAAATCTGTGTTTGAAAATAGTGTCAATGACATAGTTTAGTGGTCTTATCTTTCCACAACTAAGGGTTATCTCATCAAATAATTAAAATAAGATAAAAATGTGTATTGGATCAGACTTTGCCATTTTTGACTGTCAGTCATTTTGTGATAATCAGAATCAGCCATGTAGCTTGGTGATCCATCCAATACTAATTATCCATCTTTTCACGTTGATACTCTTCATGATGGTCCCCAAGCAACAAATTCAGAATGCGTGCTTTGTGCTCACTTGAGCCAGTTATCAGCAGTGGTATTCCCTCTGTCATAATGAACTCAGTTCATGTGAGATGGAAAACTAACCTTCTGATATTACATTCTGATGCTCCTAATGTATCTGGAAGCTCTGAGAAAGAATTGGAAGATCTAAGAGATAAAACTGCTAAATACAGTTCTCAAAGAAGGTCTTCCCCTTCAATCCAGAAAGTACTTACTGTCATTTGTTACAGGTCTATCACCTGAATAGGGAAGAGATTAAAAAATGAAAGTGCTGTTGCCTTACCTTGCTTTCTTGCAGCAGCCTGTAACGGAAATGAGCAGTGGAGACTAACTGCTTTGCATGGACTGTGGTTCCACAAAGAAATTGCTGGGAATCAGTTCCCACTGGGATGGAGTCATTGTTAATATGGAAGTCAAGACTTTGATGCAACTTATCACACTTGCTCAAGATCTTTGCTGAGCATGGTGCGTAATTGATGGATAATTGAAAGGTCTGGTAATTCTAGAGCCCAAATGGCAGCAACTGTTGCCAAATTATATAATCCTGTTACATTTGATCAGATGTTGATCAATCCCTATCTCTCTTGATTGAATGCCACTTCTGATTTTACAGCCATTTGACTAAAAACTTCATCTAAAATATTAGTCACACAATTCTTTTCTTTTCATGAATTTTCTTAGGAGCTCTTGGTACAGCAAGAACAACAGAAATGTTTGTTTTATTCCAGATGAATTCCTTCTTCCCCTTCTTTCCTTAGCTTTTTAAACCCTTTTTATTCTTCTCTCTGTCTGACATTTACACATCTTATTTGCTTTCTTTCTTTAAATATTCAACTTCTTTTCTCTTGCTCTGAATAATCTCTTTTATTCTCTTTTGTGATTTCTCTAGATTTTCTATTTAATTTGCTGTCTGCTTCTGGTTAATATCCTTCAAAATACACAGGAGGTCATTTTCAGTTTTACAGAATTTTTTTAGTGGGAAAGAAAACTGTTTTAACTGTATAATAATTCTTGAAATGCACTCCAGATCTGTAGCTGTGATTGTACTAAAAATTGAAGACATTTATCTCAGAAAAAAAGCAGCTGAAAGTATCTTGCTGTTGCCAGAAATGGAAATAAATCAAGTCAACAACTGAAAGTGCTACAAAAATATGTAGACAAACCATTTCTTTATTTCAGAAAAAATTAGCTAGAACAATAGAAGAAGAATATACTTTTATGAAGTTCCATGCAATTGTAAAATGGTTAACTAGCAAGTCTGTCCTGTAAGTTGTTATTAAAGGTACATATGGGAGAAGTACTTTCCTGGAATATTTGTAGAAAAGATAGTGTTGTGGATTAGCAAATTTACTAAAGCTTGATTCACATCCAGAAAAGCAACATTGTCTGTATCCTTTCAATAAACTTATATGTGAGTGGGATCAGTCTGTTAAGCTGCTGATCAGCCTGAGAGGCCTTTCATATGTTATTTTAGCATAACCAGTTAACTGTTGATTTTTCCTTCACTTTAGTAAGGTTTTTTCATAAATGTGTATTTGATCCTATCTCTTTCAGATGTTATAGATGATGATTGTATGAACACTTTCTTAATCTGGTGCGAACTAAAGGTAGTTTATGGCAAGTATACTACAGTACTGGATCTGTTGCCCAAAGCTGTAGTGAACTAATAAATGAGAGCCCTATAAACACTCTAACAAGTGCTACCTCCTCAGCACATTCTCTGGTCCATATAAAAAGTGAAAGCAGGTCTGTTTTGGCTATTGAGCAAGGCTGTGTACTGATGGCATGGCTTCAAGGCAAGGAAATGTTAACCAGTGCTGCTGTTACTGGCAATAAAGGCTCAATGGTAAATGGCAAAATGTTAGGGTGGTTCAGATTCTTATATAACAGCTTTGAGAATGGGAGCCTAAGGATGTTACTATCTGTTATACATTCCTCCTAGCAAAACAGCACTTCCTCCTACTATATTGCATTTAGTATTTTTTTATTTTGTATACTATAGGTACAGAATAAATTTCTGAAATGTTTTTCCATCTGTTTACATATAAAATGTGTTGACAAAAAATTACTGTTGGAAAGTTTTCCAGGCTCCTGAGCAGAAGCAGAAAAGTACTACAAAGAACAGACAAAATGGAGTTTACTTATGCATTCAGAACTTTAGAAGCCTGGCTTTCATTATGCTATTGCCTCTTACCTTTTATAGTTAATGTATATTTTCTAATTGAGTGAATCTTCATCTATATGATAAAAATACATGAATAAAGCTAAAAGATTTACCTTCAAAGTGTGATATCCAATTTTTTTTGTACTGTACTTGTGTACAGTACTGGTTTCTTTATAGATGAATTAAGTGGGCTAATATTTTTTTGTTTTGTTTCTAGCTGTGGAAGACCTTGAGACAGCAAATAACATTGCTCATGAAAGTCTTAGTTCTTAACAGGACCATGGGGCTTTAGCATGGACTATTTCATGCTTAGAAGGTTACAACATCTATGAAAGTCTGGTTTCATAATGACAGTAAAACTGAAGTTTTGAGAGCTTTCCATTGTGCTGAAGGACTTAAGGGAGCATTCAGAATAGTACCTTTGAGAGAACAAAATCAAGCCGAAACATTTTCAGGGCTGTATGAAGTGAGCCATAGTTGCTGAATGTAAGCTGATAAAATTGTATCTTAATACTTGAATTTGTTTGTTTTTAAAAAAAGTAATAAGTGTTTCCTCATAATATGTTGTTCCAGGTCAGTTGAAGATTCTGAAGGGCGCATTTGATATAAATGGTACATTGCAAATAATTCAGTACAACTTTAAAGAGTACATGAATATTTGCATTTTTTCTCCTCTTTCTTTCTTTGTGAGATGGGAAATACTGCTTCTATTGATAGAAGAATGGATTACTCTTAGTCAAGCAATGCATTTTAATTTTAAGAAGCCATGATTTTTCTCAGTAAGACTCTGTTTTAAAGCATGTATTCATTTAATTATCATTAGATTCTCATAAGAGAAACCTAGTGTTGGATATGGGATGTATCATTTCAATTCCTAATATTTTTACTATGTAGAGCTACTGTATTTCAGTATTTGCCTAATGGAGATATTAGCATTAGTTTGCAATACCGCTGTGAGAACATCAGGAAGATTTCTGAAAGTCAGAAGGTCATAAGTTATGAAATATGTATTTCTTTATGAACCAGTACTGTAGTTTACAGAACATTAATATCCATCAACTTATATCCATAAAAATATTTTCAAATAAAAATCAGAAAAAAATCAGACTAGTTTTGTGTTTCTACCATAGTTTTATATGTATTTTTGTGAGCTACAATGTTACATCTGTAAACCTGTGGCTTTTTCTTATTTTTTAATATACAATTCCTGATACAAAAGTGGTATTGGTTCTACAGGGGCCTTTTGAAATTCAGTTTCAAAATCTCAAGGATCCAGAACATATTCAACTTTCTGATACTGTATTTTTTTTTTCTAAGGAGCACAAATTTTATAGTATTTGAGGTTTACAGATTAGATTTAACATGGTCTCTATTAATATTCATGATTCCATTATCAGTGTGTTTAAGGAGTTTCATCTTTAGATTAAGACAAACTGAGATGAAAGAAACCTTACTTTTGAAAAATCCAAACTACCATGATACTCCTTTCACTTAACTTTGACTCTGCGGGAAATTACGGTTAGCTACACATGAATTAAAAATGCCTTTGGGCTTTATGTTTTACAGGCATCCTGATCCAAACATAGAGGAAGAGTAGGTCAGGACAGTGCAGCTCTGGACTTTAGTCTAACATTACTAAAACTCTACTTCTAAATGATAAAATTTGTCAATTTTTTTTCCCTCAGGACTTCATAGTGAAAGCATTTAGCAGTTCTGTAATGGATGATTAAATGGTTTCTTGCCGCAGATCAGCAAATAAACAAGCTTAATCATTTTTAGTGTAATCTCTAGCTCTGGATTCATGCTTGAAATTCTGTGTCTTGTTTTCTACATGGGAAAATCTTACATGATTCTTTAGTCAGTGCATGGTATGGTCATTAAGTGTATTCAGCTTTATCTGATTTTATTTATCAGAATGTAAAAAACAAATTTCTGCATCTGTCACCTCATGTCTGCAGTGAGCAGCAGAAGCTGTTGTGTTCCACTACATGCCTCCATGCTGCTTCCTATTAAACTTTTCATATTTTGCTCCTTCAAATTCAGAAAGTCTTCAAAGGAGAAGTTATGCACCGAGAATGTTTAAAAAAAAAAAAAAAAAAAGTAGAATAAAAGCCTCTTTCTTTTTAAGTTTCCTGGCATTTTTACTATAGGTAGGTGAAGAAATTATTCCTTCTGCTGGACTAACAATTCTATAGGTTAAAGCAAGCATTGTAGTTGCAGAGGGGGAATTCTATAGCTGAATATAAGTGTTTATATCTGTGTTCATAGCAGTGTATCACTTCAGGGCCAATGGTTAGCCATTTTTCTGCTGATCTACTAAAATTCAATCTCTTAAGATCTCTGAAACAGAGATGAACAGGGCATAACAATAATACCTGTGTAAAAGATTAGAAGACTTTGGTGGTAGGCTGCAGTTTAAATTTGGAATGCATCCTTTTATCTTTTGATTTTCATGCCATAAAATGTGATGTAAAGGAGGAAAAATGTGAACATTTTTAGTGAGAATATGCTGTCACTGTCAGGAATAATTTTCAATCTAATGGGTCCTGAAGAGGGAAAGTGTTACAGAATGGTTGAATGACCACTGGGATCATCTA
This sequence comes from Gallus gallus, assembly GCF_016699485.2. NCBI lineage: Eukaryota > Metazoa > Chordata > Aves > Galliformes > Phasianidae > Gallus > Gallus gallus. The sequence goes on along the minus strand of NC_052533.1, from coordinate 109,006,241 downwards.
CTCTGATCTCCCTGCTTCAAGCATATTGCTTGAGATCACATCCAGGCAGGTTTTGACTACTTCCAGAGAAGGAGGTTTCACATCACCTCTGGGCAGATTTTTCCAGTGCTCAGTATGTCATAGTCTGATGTAGAACAATTAACACTAGATTTTTCCATGCTGATGGCTGTACTTATTTGTAAAAAATAATAATAATAAATAAATCAATGAAAACTATATGAAACAATTTTAATGATAAATAAAATTTCAAAATTACAGTTTGAAAACATATTTCAGCACTAGGCAAGACCAATTCTATCCAAAACCACTGTGCAAGGTCATACAACTAAAGAGATGTATTTAAAAAGTAAGGTGAAATAAATCAAAATATATTTAGCATGAGAACAAATTATACCCTTTCATATGTCTGCATTCTCTGTTTGTTTGCTTTTATTTTATTCACTGTTCAACATTATGTTTATTGTTCAGCTCATCTATAATTTTTTATATATAGCCATTTTACTGAATTTTGTTTTGGAAATCCTAGAATATTAATCACACTGCAATTTGCTGTCTTTGGTTTAGATGCTCTGCAAACAACGGTGATAACATCCAACAAGTCCAGCCTGATGTCTTCTTAGAAACAAACTGCCACCAGGAATATTACATGTATAGTAGCCTTCCAAAGAACAATTGCTACAAAGATCTGCTGCACAGTCTGAAATGAAAGTAGAAGATGGAATATCTAATTCCAAAGTAAGTGGGTTTTTTTTTTTTTTTTTTTTTGTATTGTTGGCTAGAATTGTTGTCTTACCTATTTTACCGTATTAATATTACATAATGTTGTAAGAAGAGGATGAACAAAGCATTGTCTAAGGAATTTTAGCTTCAAAATACTGCAGGATTTTTGTCAAGCATTCTGTTAAGAAGACTTGTGCTGAACACTCACATTTTGTCTAGTAGTATAGTAAGAAAAACCCTCCACACAGAAACTTCAGAAAATATAATTTTTGTTAACAGAGAAAATGGCCAAGGTTTCTCTGCTAAGGTAAATATCCTGCTTTGCACTTCCTTTCAGTGTGTATTTCGTATTAGTAGCCTTAAACTATCCTAGCTAAATTCCTTTAAACATTAACTACAGCTGAAGAAGATTGCTTATCATTTACCAGAGTTAATAATAATTGTTGTTTGCAACTGTGATGATTATAGTGTGTATAATACTAAATGAGCAATTTGTCCTCTGGTGGTAATTTAGAGAGAATTTAATATCTGTAGATACTTTAGGATTACAGATGAGCTTTCTCCTCACTCAAGGGCACAGACTTTGGTGGTATTTGACCTAGGCTGGATTCTCACTGTTTTAATACTTTGTAGCTACCTAGTTTGCAAGATGACTCCTAAGAGTGTTTTTGTGTTGTTTTTTTTGTGTGTTTTTTTTTAAGTGATGGTTAGGATGAATGGTTGGTTCGTTGTTTTTTGTTTGTTTGGCCTGTTTTTTTGCTAAGTGAGAAGAAAATTAGTCAAGCTGTTTTTGAGTAACAGGTCATTACCATAAATTTGAAGCTACTCTGTAAACATACTGATTGGCACAGTAAATATTCTATATAGATTGCAAGCTTTCTAGGGGCTGCTAAATGGTCTTCTGCAGAAGGGCAACAGGAATTACAGAATCACAAAACTGCAGAGGTTGGAAGGGACCTCAAGAGATCAAGCCCAATCTCCCTTCTAAATCAGGTACCCTACAATAGGCTGCACAGGTAAAGGGAATAACTCTGAGGTTCAAGCTTCAATTGAAGAACAAAGAGACATAAAGTGACAAGTACAAGGTACTACTGCATTCCTGTTCCTTTCATAAGGAAGTCACTGGTTTGAAGTGACAGCCAGTCAGCAACAGATGTCATAACAAGGAAACAGAAAACTCAAATAGATAATTCCTTCCCTGATTTCAGTGGATCTGTTCTTGGAAGTTGCAACTTTTGGGAAGTAGACATATCAATCTTGAATTATGAGAGTTTATCTGAAGAAGACATAGGCTATAGGCTACCCCAGATTATATTCCAAAAAATATCCACCTCACCAGTGGGTGGTTTGTGGTCCTGCGTTAGTTTAGCCCCGTTTTCAAATGTTAGCCCTCTCTATCCTGCACGTAATCTGGTGCACCTGATTTCATGGGATTTATTACACACAGATGTGCAGCCTAGTAACTTTGCAATTAACCAGGGTTATGTAAGGAGTAGGCTTATGATATGAAAGATGTCTTTGGAATGTCCCAGAGGTAATCCAGTGAAAAACTGGAATTATGTGAAGGAAGACAGACAAAGACTTCAAGAGAGTTTGAAGAGGTAAAAATTTAAGAGGGAAAACTGAACAGATTTTTTCAGCCAATAATACAGGTTTTGCACTAATGAGCTAATGGAAGGAGATTCTTATGTGGTTAATATGAAAATAAAAACAGATCGCATCGGGGAGTTGCATAAAAGTAGGAAGAAAAAAAAAAAAGCATTGCATCTCTTATTGCAATAATTTTCTTTTTCTGACACCACAACTTTCAGATCCATAAATCAGACATTTAAAAACTGAAATACCAAGATCTAAGATATCATCAGAAGTTAACACGTTTCTTGAGAAGAAATTACCAACATGATTTTGAAAACATTCTGTCCATCTCTGAAGTCATGCTGTAAGTTTTCATAAAAGGAGCAATATTTGTCGGTGGATTTCTTAGAGACTTCATGTTGTTACCCACTACTTACACATGTGCACAGGATTATTCAGCTAAAATAAATCTTACGATGTGTTTCTGTTCAGCCTATATATGCCTTCCAGATTTTTAAAACTTTCTATTATTAACATACACATGTGTTACTGTCTGTTTTGCTTGATGTTATCCATCTTCATTTGTGCTACTGTGATCCCTACTTGAATTTTCAGTGTCTTAAATCCTGGTGTATTTGTCTGTGCTCTGCTTTACAATATTGGTTTCTCACAAGCTGTTCTGCAACAATAAAAAGATAAGTGAGAGAGAACTTCAATCTTATGGATTGAAGTTAAAGATAGCTTCTAACTGAGAAGTGAGACTGAAAAAAATGTTATGGCTTAATTGTATCATTGAAGTTTGCTGAGTTGTGGAATTCTGACTTCTTGCAAATAGCTTTGAAGATATTATTTTTATTAATTGTAAAGCAGTCTTTAAAAGAATGAATTTATTAAGGGTTTATTTGGCAGTGTTATAGATCTTATGCTATGTAAAAATTCAGTTTCCCTTAGTCATCAACAAACTTTAGTGCTGAGGGCACTTCATCTATCTCACAGGTACATTGAAAAAAAGAAAGAAGGAAAATACAAATCTTTGAAATGCCTTAGAATCTCAGAATGAGAACCTAATGTGAAACTTCTGTCTGGAAATTACAAGGCCAGATGGTTGTATAAATCCCAGCAGAAAACATACATCTATACATTTTTTTTTCATAACTGGTTCTAATTGAAGAAGGATTTATTTAACCAACATAGCATATCATTTAGTGTCATTGCTATGAGACTGTGGCCTGTAGCTCTCTTAGTACTGTGTTCTCTGTCATTTGTAGAATGCAGTGGAAATCTTCATTTCTCTAACTGGATGTAGGATGACTGAATTTAAGTTGTTTTATATGAAAGGGTTATGAAGAACAGCGGAGGCATATAGCCAAGTAAAATTTATCAGTAAAAGTTCTTGCTATCAAACACTCAAATCTACTTACATTATCAATTTACCTGTCATACCTTTCCTTTCTACAACATAAAGAGGTTACCAAGAAAAAGCTTTAGTAAGATAATGGAAATAAGCAAGTTCACTTTATGGAAGAATGCTTCACACTTCTACCTTACTCTGTAAATCCACGGGAAAAAATAGACTTTTGAATACAAAGTCTATTGAAATTTGAACTCATGGAAACAATCAATTTCACTGTCTTCTTAAAATACCTGTAATCCTGACTTCAGAACAGGATGTGAAGATGTACAAAAATATTAGGACAAAAGATCATGAGATCTGTGGGCATGGACCTGGGGGTATTGATTGATGCTAGACTGAACATGAGCCAGCAGTGTGCCCAGGTGGCCAAGAAGTCCAATTGCATTCTGTCTTGTATCAGAAACAGTGTTGCCAGCAGGAGCAGGGAATTAATTGGCCCCCTGTACTCAGCACTGGTGAGGCCACACCTTGAGTACTGTGTACAGCTTTGGGCCTTTCACTGTAAGAAGGACATTGAGGCCCTGGAGTGTGTCCAGAGAGGGGCAACAAAGCTGGTGAGGGGTCTGGAGCACAGGCCTTATGAGGAGCGGCTGAAGGAGCTGGGATTGTTCAGTCTGGAGAAGAGGAGGCTCAGGGGTGACCTTATTGCTCTCTATAACTACCTGCAGGGAGGTTGTAGTGAGCTGGGGGTTGGCCTCTTCTCTCGTGTGACTGGTGATAGGACTAGAGGGAATGGCTTCAAGCTGCACCAGGGAAGGTTCAGGCTGGACGTTAGGAAATACTACTTCTCTGAAAGCGTGGTCAGGCACTGGAATGGGCTGCCCAGGGAGGTGGTGGAGTCACCGACCCTGGTGGTGTTCAAGGAACATTTGGATGTTGTGTTGAGGGACATGGGTTAGTGAGAACTATTGGTGATGGGTGAATGGTTGGACTGAATGATCCTGTGGGTTTTTTCCAGCCTTGGTGATTCTATGATTCTATGATTGTAGATTTTGTTTAAATCTACATGTCAAATGACTGAACGTACAGTCTGTAGATATTTTGTGTTTATTCTGGTTTATGCTTGCATCATATATATCTCAGATATACATGCAGTCTATATGTTGTACACATGTGTATCACATCTGTATAAATCAACATGAAGTTTTATACACTTGCAATCTGTAATTTTCTTTTAAAAACTGTGCTTCAGAATAATATTACTATCCATCAAACTTGGCATATTTCTTTTCTACAAACTTTGTTTTTTTCTGATGAACAAATAAACGTGGGCAATACTTTGCAATTCACTAGAACACACAATCATCTAGTATGATCCCTTCCTGAGAAAATGTAAGAAATGATGCTGCACTTACAAGTGATTTATATTATGGGAACATATATGAGCAACTTTTTTTTAGATATTTCTATATTAGTCTTTTAGTTTGAATCAGCATATTTGAAGGTATCTCCAAATTGTCCGTGATTACCTTGTTTTGGTTCACATCACAAAACAGTGTTTTGGACCAGGATTTGAATTATTAAATGAAATAAAACCTAAAAATGCAAACCAGGAATACACTAAATGAGTTCACGTTATAATGGGACAAGACTAGAGCTGACTCAGAATTATCCATTCCTCTCTGAACTTTATATTAATGTAATCCTGTCCTCAGTACAAACTGATTTTATTTTATTTTTTTACATATCTGTTTCTACTGGGAAACAGTATTATTTGCTAGTGTAGATATAAATTTAGCATTTGAAAATTACTTTTTCAATAGTGCTTCATGGGGATGGCAAATATCTATGGACCTTATTAAAAATATATTAATGCCAATAATTTTTTCAGGAAAGATATAGTAGTTTTGGTTTTCTCCCAGAACTTAAATTACGTGTAATGAAAATGGCACACACTGTTGATCTCCCACTAAAAAAAATATTTTCATCAACAAAGGTGACAATGTCACATAATAAGGTCCCAATACACCAATTTCTCATTTTTTTCTGGTTTTAAGGTTGAGGCTTTATTTTCAGTCTTTATTAAGAAATTAAAATCAGCACTATGCTGTAGAATTGTAAGGATTCATTTAGAAGAAATAGAAGACTAAAATCTGTATAGATTGAATACACTATTTTTTAAATCAGTGATTGTGTTGTCCTGTGATCCATAATCTGTATGTCAGCAGCATTATATTACAATATTGAAGTTCTCTCCCAGCATCAACATCTTCTGTACATTTAATTGCATTAGATGTCCCCAGACATTTCCAAGGAACATTTGGAGAGATCAGTGGCTTGATTTTTAGAAGGCACTGATTACTATGATCCAACAGTGTGTAATGTTCTTTATTTAACAAGAGTAAATTATACCATGTATATGTGAATTGCCTAGTTTATTTGTACAAATATATCTCAAATGTAAAATTTATTAGCACAAATTGTCTATTTTCAGTCTTCTGTCAAGAGAGTGAAATAGCTAACTTTAAATGATTTGATGGGATTAAAACTCCTCCATTTAATAGCATACAAAGTAGTCCTTTTAATGATGCAAGTTTTTACCTGCAAGTGGAACCAAAGCTTTCAAATTCTCTTTGTAGTTATTTTAACTATTCTTGTGTAGTGACAATGAATGAAATCAGTTCTGAATATGTTGTGCTAATCTGAGTAAACAGGATGAGTATGGAATTACAAAATTAAGACCAAATCTTTTATTTCCATGAAGTCGGTTAGAATGGAAATTACAAATATAGAGCTCATGTGAAGATGTAAATAATAGAAAAAAGAGTTCCAATAATCAAGTTAGTACAGGAGCTAGTGTAAGAAGACTGATGTGTCTGGATTAGGAAAGGTGATCATTATTTTTATCTGTAATTAAAATATTTGAGGAATTATTCATACAGGTCAAAGGCTTCAAACTGTTCAGCCCGCCTGATGGAAAAAAAATCTACCTTAGCTTGCATTCATAGCAAAGGAAACACACTGAGGAGTGAGCAATAGTTCCTGTTATTCTTTCAGAGGTATCAAGACCACCTTATTTCTTTGCAGCCCATTCCTCTATATTTTCATCCACTTTCACTCTGCTTTTTTTTCCTACAGTTACTGAGTCTTTGTTTTTTTTTTTTTGTTTTGTTTTTAAATTCAGTTTGCAGAGGAGCAGGTGCTCTTCTGAAAAATATGACACTTTCAATCTTTTTATGCTTAATTTTTTTTACCTTCATTACTCTACAAACTCTAGTTATTACAGTTGACACTTTGCATCTGTTTTTGTTTACAAGGAAATCTTGTGCCTCCATATAGTGAGACCACCATAACATACTTAAAAATGTAAGTGAAATTTCTACACCAGATTGACTTTATTTAAAATTAGTGTATTTTATTTACATGTTAATAATTTGTCTATTTATATATACATATAATATATATTATACATATATATATAACATATAATATATATAATAATATATAATATATATTATACTATATATTATTACATATTATATATTATATAATGTTATATATAACACTATATTAATATAATATATTAATAAATATATAATATTATAAAATATTATATACTATATATTATATACTATAATATATAATAATACTATATGTAATGTTATAATATGTTATATAATATAATGTTACATATATAATATATTCTATATGTTATATATTTATAGTTTATAATTACTTCGGTGTTCATAATAGCTTAAACTTTGTACCTGCCATTTCCCCCACTGTATTTTCATGATGTATATTTTGTATGCAGAACAAGAGTCTAAGGTATTATCAATCAATGTAACATCACATACTCCAAAAAACTGTAAGCAAACTTAATTATTATTAGCAAAAAAAAAAAAAAAAAAAAAAAAAGAAAGAAAAAAGAAAAAACACCTAAAGTATCAAGGAAATGAGTTTGTACATGTGTTGAATAACCTACATAATCAAATGTTCATAGCTCCATTAGGTTGTCATTCTAACTGTTGTACTTACTGTGTTCTGACATACAAGCAATTCCTTATTCACTTAATAGTCCATCCACTGAATCCATATCCCTCTAATTTAGAGATAAGAATGTGGTATAGGACCACATGAAGGGCCTTGAGAAAGTCCAGGCATATGTCACCAGTGGCTCTTTGTCCACTGGTGTCATCACTGTCATAGAAGGCCTTCAGATTAGTCAGGCATGATCTTCCCTTGTTGAAGCTGTACTGGCTGTCTCAGATCACATTCTTTTCCTGGTCTCATAGCATCAGCTTTTTAAATAGAAGGTTCCTGTGGGACAGAGTTATCCATATACCCATTCACTTTGCATGAGTATATATTTAGCATCTGTAGAAAGAGCTTTTATGCAGCTATGTGAAGATTCTAAATTGATAAGCATTTTTATTATACTGTGAGCAAATATTAAATGAACAAATATCTAACTAGTTACTTTTTAATTTAAATTTTTATTTTTATTTTCTTAATGAGCATTGTGAATGAAGACTGAGTGTGATGATTGAATTGGTATAGCTATTATACACGCTGCCTTCTGTGGACACTGCTGATCTTATTGTGCCTTCCTGTGACAAGATAGTTTACCATAATTTCCAAACACCTTTGAACATCAACAGCTTGTGAAAAATGACTAATAGCAAGCCTTATATTAGTTATATGTTGTATTTTTTTTTGAGTTTATTTTCCTGCTAAGGAGTTTCTGTTTACAAAGAAACTAGATACTGTTGTAGCTCATGTGAGTGTTGATTTAGTCAACCATTCCTCTACAATAATCAATGCCATGTGCTGTTGGAAGTATAAATAAGTAACTCAACGTGAAAGTAATTCCTTCTCTTTATCTCCATGGAAACTACAACAGCTACAAAGAACAGAATAACTCTATTTAAGAGAGCAAATTCTCAGCTACAAAGCACTATTTTTCAACATAGTGGCCACTATTAGCTATATATTTTTGCCAGTGATGAAGAAGAGCCTGCATTGTGCTCATAAGATAAATAAATAAATAAAATCTGTATGGCTGTCCAGAACTTGTTTTATCTTTCACATTGCTCTTGCAAGTGCTGAAATGCACCACCACCTCACTGTGCTCATGTCCACAGTTTGGTCTCTAGAAATGTTCGGCAAGCATCGATGAATGTCAATAGGTGTCATTTTTCTGCATAGAGACATTCAGTGACACAGCTTTGCTTCATATGCACTTCCATGTCAGACACCATTCTGTCAGACTGCCCCTCTGCTGCCTCCTGTTTCATGGCAACAAAATGTAATGGAATTTTTTTGGGAAGATTCAACCTCTGCTGCCATAACACTGCCTGCATCTGACATCGTGGGACAACATAATAAAATAGGAAGCATTACTTTCAGAGCAGCCCTCATATTTGAAAAGATAGATTTGTGGGCCTTATCCAAAACTGGCATAAATCTGCATTAACTTTTTCAAGATAATTGTTTTAGTGGTCCTTCAGAGTTTTAAATAACTGTGGCTCTTATTCATTTTATAGTAAGCCTGGTGCTTCATTTTAATGCCTCGATTTCTATGAGTGAGATGGATGAACAGTTTGTATCAGTACAGCAAGATATAGCATCAGTGTTGCTCAAGCACACTCATTTTTCATTAACAATCAAATGTAACTCACGGTAAAAGACTGCAAGGCTGTCTCTTACAAAGAAGTAAAGTAAGATACTAACACAACTCTTTTCTGAGCTGAGCAGTAGTCAGAACTTAAATCTCAATCCATAATAATCACCCTCTTTTATTAATACGTGATTCTTTCTTTACAGTTACATATTGACCATGACTTTAATAATTTGGCATTCCCAGTCCACAGGGACAGTGGTAGGCTTAATTAGTAGCAGCCAGCTTTCATAATGCATTTTTAAGTATAATGGGCATGTTCTGCATTGCATTTGCAAAACATTGCTTCTATTGTATCATGTCTCTAATTTTTGTTGTCTGTACTGTCAAGATGATAGTCAGAAGTAGTTTTGCAAAGCACAATGGGGAGTACCTGGACTGACATCTGTGAAGGGGTAGCTGCTGCTCCACCATTCTGATAGCTCAAAAATTTTTTAGTGATGTTAAAAGACTGTTCCTACTAGCCATACAGCAACACTTGGAAAATAATAAAACAGAAAGTTAAAGGCAAACAAAGAAAAACAAAAGTCAAAGTATATATTTTGCTGGATGTATAGCAATCCAGTGCATATAGCATACAATTTTGATGTCAATCTCAATGTGCTGTGTTCACCATTGAGATGAGATTCAGTTGTATGTGTACTTCCAAGTTAGACAGTTATCTATAATGAATATGGATAATTTTGTAAGAATTTTAATTCTGTGTAGCACCTGTGAGACTGTATCAAAAGAAATATAGTACAAAGCAGCCATGATTTTTAGCACTAAGGAATATTAATTCTATCACTTCCTATCTGCTGCAATGTTAGTTGGACCATAGCTCTATTTCAGCTTAGCTGGGTTTTGTTTTAATTTCTTTTCTTTGTTTTGCTCAATACTTGCTTTCAATTGTGCTTGCTTTGCTTTACTCAAGAGATTTTTTTCCTTTTTTCAGTTAACAGCAATACTATTATCTTTTTTTTCTAAACGATAGAAAAATTCCTGTATGTTGCATAAAATGTAACATTTAATTTGTCAAGACACAGTGACTTGATGTTCAAAGAAAAAGAATAGCCTTTTCAGGAAAATTGCTTGTACCACTCCAGTAACACATTAACAACGCCTCTAATGTAACAGAATTGCATGGTATTCCTTTTAAGTTCCAAAAAGTTTTTATCTTACATAAAAATAACATAAGATGTGAATGTCATTTTGAATTGATTTTCCAATTTTTGTATTCTTGACATCATAAAACTTTTAATTTTTTTTTTTTTTTTGGGGGGGGGGAACCTTTCATTTAGGAGCTATTTTTTTCTTCTAGTGCTAAGTTTTTATTTCAGAAACCAAAACAAACCAAAACCAATCAAACAAAAGTACATAAATATGTCCTTGATGGAAGGAATTTGTCAATTTGTCAAAATTTGTTCTGCTATAAGCTGAGAGCTTCAACTTGATGAAAACAAGTAAATTATATCTGATTATTTTAATAGTTTTGTTTGAACTGCCCATTTGTTGTTAATGCTGCTGCTACAGAGTAAAAGACCTTTCTGAAACACAATCTTTTACAGAATTGTATTTTTTTTACAAGATAGTTTTTAGCTTGTTAAAAATATTGTTGTTTTTTTTTTTCTGGTGGTCAGCTTTTAGCTAAAGCAAATATAAACAGATCAGTATAAATTTAATGAAATTAAAAATTTTTTGGAAGTGATATTTAGTTTGCTGTAATTAAGAAAAATGGCAATTATGTTCTAGTGTTTATGAGGTGTTGCACAATTTTGTCATCTGTAAGAAATAATCATGAAGCCACTTACCTGAAACAGTGCAATAATGCACAGTATGCATTTAATTAGACATAAAGGATCAACTTCACTTGAAAGCTCTCCTCTTTGGTTCATTGAGAAGGATTTTGCATTTTTACTGCTCTGCCCATAAACAATAAATGCTTGTGGTTTGTAATTCTCCAGAGATCTGTTTTAAATTTTTTAAATACCTTTCTAGTGTTTCAATTTATTTTAATGTCAGTGGAGCACAGACAGTCCTTTAGGAAGCGTTTGTTTCAGAGGTGGCAATTTTTACTGGAGTCCTCTAGTTGCTGTTAGTCATATGCTATTTTTAAGTCCTCCCAAACTATTTAGTATGCATGTGTAGCTTATTTTTTTTATTTAGTTTAGTTTTATAGCAGTAATGTAAGGAAGTTTCATTTCTAAATTTTGTGAAGTTTGAAATCAATTTGAGTGTCATCTCTAAACTGAGAGTAGATTTGACTAATCAAATCTTAATAAAAGACTGTATGATTCAGAAATTAGATTAGATGTGTGTGAAGAAGGAGCTAAGATCATGTATATTCATAGAGTTGAATTTGTGAATGTGAATAAAGGAAGTAAATGTTTTTTTGGTCTCTGATCTTCCAGCTAGGCTTTGTCTCATATGTGTTCTTAGGTGCTGTGCAGGTGTCATTACGGAGATGAGTAAATTGAGTGACCTCAGATGAGAACACTGTAAATAGGTAGCTAGCACATAAGAAAACGTGTTTGACTTCTGCCTGGTTGAGATTCTTTGGATGAATGTGAAGAAAATATATCAATCTCAAGAGCAGTTGGAATCATATCAGCTACACAGTTACTCAGATTTGAGAACATATTTTCACCCAGAAAATTATTTTCTTGCTTCTGTAACCTTTATTATTCTTCAATGCACAAAGTGAAATTCATTTTCAGTGAAATATAAAAATATGTTTCTAATGAATTGTGGCTTATGTCTGAATATGAGCATAATATATTTAATATGGGTGGATATATCTCACTTTCTGTTTTTAACTTAACAGTTGATAAAAAACTGATAGAGAACAAATATGCTAGTGCTCCACAGACATCATGTCATGGTTGCTATTTAGACACAATAAACTGCTTATGTTATGTTTTTTAGTTAAGCCACACATTGGAAATTGTTTTTTAGGGAATCAATAACCCAATGCCTGAGAACTGGTTAAGCGAACAGAACAGAATGGCAAACTGCTTGAATGAGAAACTTGCTTTCATGAAAGCATGAAAGTCTTTCCTCTCAAATTTCATAATGACACACATCCTCGTTTTCCCAAATTATTATTATTTTTTAAAATATTTTCCAATGCATTCAGTGAATTTCAAGTCTGGCTATTAATGTGAGAAGTATTTTTTAAATCTTCTTAATAATTATTAACGTGGAAGGAGAGAAATGCAAAAAATTAGTCTTCGGTAGCTGAAAGAGAGTTGTGTGAGCATTGTATCATACCAATCCGTCCTGATTTCAGCTGCAACAGAACTGATTTTCTTTATGTCCGATATGATGTTCTATTTTGATTTTGACCAGCAAGGAGGTTAGGGGGCACAAGTATCTGTGATGTGACAGGACCAGGACAACTTACTTAGACTGGCCAATAGGATACTCGTTATGATGTGATATCATGTGAAAAAAATTGTAAAACAGTGGGGATATACCCAGGGAGCAGTCACTACTCTGAGGCTGGTTGGGCATCAGTCACTGAGTGCTGAGCCTTGGGTTGTATATCACTTGTTTTGTAAATATGTATTATATTAATATCATTACTATTATTTTTTTTTCCCTTTCTTTTCCTTTTCTGTCTTAGTTTTTATCTCAATGATTTCTAATATTTTTTTTTTCCCAACTCTCTTTCCCTTCCCACTGAGAAAGGGGATTGAGCGAATGACTATGCGGTGCTGAGCTGCCTGCCAGGTTAAACCAGAATACCAGTCTTTAATTTGAATATTGAGAATATAATTATAAAAATTTTTAAATAGTGATCATGATGATGTTTTACCTACCTTCTCATTGTCACACAGGTCAGTGTCCTGCTCTGTCAGCCTTTGAATAACACTTATAATGTTTCATATGAAAGATCTCTTGTCACTTAAAACAAATAGGAAGCTACCATTCAATGGCTGTTGCCTGTATTTTAAAATCTGAATTGCAAGATGATGCTTGGATAGACAAATGGAGTAACGAGAGACAATTCAGTATCTTCACTTAATTTGTGGTGTATCAGAACACAACTCGTTTTCTTAGTAGGACATAACAGTGAAATCACAAAAGCTATATATTCTGAGTAGCTTTTTTCACTTTCAAGAAGATAAGAGGAATGTGAATATGCAGCAAAGTTGTTAACTTTCTTATTATATACATTTTACAATAGATCCCTGGAAACATTTATTGTCATGTTAGAATTGCTAACATAGCTGTCATAAACTGTATACCACTTCTAATTCAAAGTAACACTGTAGTGGAATTTGATGAATCATAGAACAGCTTGATTTTGCTGTTAAGAGCACTAAAGTTTAAAAGATCTTGTATACCATGTAATTCAGTAAATGAGTATTACATTGTAATGCTTACTCATTCATTTGTCAGTATTTATAATGTTCCAGCATATTTTCATACAGGGATATGCTAAAGGAAAGATACTTTAAGAATTTTCTCTGAGTGTTAGAGCTAAGTGTATATATTCAGTAACATCCAATCTTTAATAATGTATATTTTCTAATCTACAGTTAAGAGTGGAAATTCCAATTTCAGTCATTGATTTAGGAAAAAAAAAAATGTGTGGCTTGTCCCCAAGACACAGTGCTGTGTCAAATTACAAGTTCCACCAGAAAACCATCATTAGGGCAAATCTACTGTTGCTCTTTCAATTATGAGCAGCGTTTACAAGCAGAGTGCACAGTTGCACTGACAATTATTGTGCTGTTCTTTGTACCTATAAAATAATATTTTATTCCAAAGAGCATTTTTCTTATTCACTTCAATCTACATTTTAATTTTATCCTGAGATATCAGAAAGCAGTATATGCTTTGGACTTCTCTCCATTAGTGATCTTTCTTACTCAGACTTGGGAAATGGAATGCTTTGTCTTGATGTGTTTGCCTTGGGTTTAATCGTGCACTTTGTCCTGTCAGCTCAAATTAATGACCTGCCTTTTTTTGTTCAATATGCTGTGGCTCTTAACTGACAGAAAAATGACCAGCGGTCCCTTCTGCCACGTGAACGTATGATCACATATCTTTTTTGTCTATTTTTGGTGTTTTTGTGTGGGTTAAAATTGTTCACTCGGCTCTTCACACAGGTCCACTTTACAGGTGTTCAGCTTATAATTGGTTTAAACTAATAATTTTGGGGGTGTCAAATACTGAAGTTTCTGCTAAGGCCAGTATCCTTTCTCCCAAAAGTCATTTAACTGATGGGAGAAAAAACACCCCGTTTTAAGTGTTGTGGTTATTTCTGGGAGGGGAATGGCTCTAATCATTAAATAGAGTGACTCCTTCACACTTTGTGATCTATTGGAGGTCATTACTGTCAAGACAGAATTGTTTGACAAATTTTCAGATTTGGACCCTAATATTGCTTGTTTCTATAAGAAATGAGTGAAGTTACAAGTCATTTATGATCGTGGTAATTCTTTATGCCTTTTCTTTTGCATTAGCATTTCAGTTTCAGGGACAGTTCCCTAAGATTTCCTGAAAGCAATGAGGTATAACCATGCTCATTATCTGTAATGAACTGCCCAGACATAGAAAAACACTTTCATGCCTTTTTGTTAAGCAGATTGTCTTGGAATAACCACTGCTTAGTCTTCACCTGATACTATCGAAGGTCCCAGTGAATAAAGACTGAAGTTTTGAGAACATATGTCAGCATTACCAGCCCTCACATCAGAGGGCTCTTCAGATAACCCTGGATGTGAGAATCTTCTAATACCGCTTGTTAGGTCTGAGGCCAACTCATATCTGCTTCAAAAGTAATCATCTATTCATAATACATAGATCAGTACAACCACTCAAGGATGAAGTTTAACAATCTTTAGATTACACAAGCAAATGAAATTTAGGATCTTCCTCTTTGTTAACTTGAACAGGTGAGTCAGCTCTACAGTATGCTGGATGATGGACAGAAAACAGCAGAGCTGTTGAAAGAACATCTGATGAAAGCTGATGAAAGAACATCTTTCATACAGATACCGGCATTAACTCTAGAAAGGCATCTGAGATCAGCAGGACATGCCAAGCCAGGCTTACTTGCAGGCAACAGGCAAGTAAGCCTATTACTGAGTTTTAGGTCTCTGAGATCATGATTTCAATAACACATAGAGCAAGGTCAGCAAGAATATGTCCTTACCTCTTCTTAAGGGTTGTATCTACATATAAGAAGTTTTAAAGGTCATGAAGCCATGGAAATTTCTAAAAAAAAAAGGTCTGATCAGAGAGCTAAACTGCAAGTCTGGCTTTGAGACGTTTCCTGTAGTATATCTGGGGCTTGTGTAACCATTTTAAGTGCTGTGTGAATATACTGCAGAGCGACTGGTGTTTAATTATTGTGACCTTCTTGAGCTGATGGAAAGTTTAAACTCTTAAAAAAATGTATGTATACAATACTGACGTAGTTTCTCTCTCTGTCTCTCTCTCTCTCTCTTTTTTTTTTTTTTAACTATTAAAAAATAATAATGTTATCACTTGTTTGCTATGTATGGAGAACAGACTATTGCATTTAAAGATATTTTTACCTTCCAGACAGAGATTTCATTAAGCTAGCTAATATTTGGCATCCCTACAAGATAAAAATGTTGGGATTCAAATTCAGGGAAAGGAAAAGTCTGTACACATTGGTTCTGGAGTAATATATCTTGACCAGTACCTCTTGTTCTGATGCAAAGCCCTTGTAAGTGAGTTTTGTGTGAAAAGCAGGAACAGTACTTACTGTGAGGTGGGATGTAGCTATGTTATTTTACTTATATAACCTAGAGTTTTAATTTCTAAGCAAAAGCACTATATTTTCCTAAGTGTTTCAGGTAAAGTTTATTTATTTTTTCACGTAAAAGATAGTGACGGCAAGTATGGATGAAATGGTGTGAATGCAGATTTTTCCCATAGTTAATGTAACTATTGATGCACAAGTGCAAATACCAGATAATTAATCTGTATTCACAAAATACTCAAAAATATTCATATTCACAGAAGTTTCCATTTGTTAAGCAGGGCCAAAGTTTGTGAATGGTTTTGCTCTATCTTACTTCTGTCTCTATGATTAGTCACAAGGAAATTAGTGATAATGGGGAACAGGATGAAATGTATTATGTATGCAAGTATAAGCATTTGCAAATTAAAACACATTCCTATTAAATCACGTAAATACAGTTAGAAATATCAGCATTTTCCCATATCTCATTTTCAATAAACTAATTCACCAGTTTAAACATGCAGTCAAGTACATTACTGAATATAGTTGACCTCTGGAACTGGAATTTTATCAAAACTGAATTGAAATTAAAGAACATACAGATAAGAAAAACTGTATTTCTTTTTGTTTTCAAAAGGCACTTTTAAAAGGACAATTCATACCTTCCATTTATAGCAGCCTGTACTCCCCATTAGTTCAGAAGCCTGAGGTAATTTCTTAGGAATAGAACAAGTCCCCAGAGGGATGTAATTATAGATTCAGAAAATAATCAGAAAATATCTCAAAAATGATACAGTGCAAGATGACCTATTAGGAAAGAGGTCTCTTCTATAGCTTTCTGCCAAGGAAGCTTCAAGCTTCCCTTTCTTTGTAGCTTTTCCAGTGCAAAGTAGGTTGGCTGAACTGAAAAAGTCACCTTGACAACAGTGGTTCAAAATCTGGAAATTAGTACTACTTTAACTTCGGAACACAACAGTTATGTGGAAAATTGAAATCTTTCTTTACAATTGAGGTGAATTGTCAGCCATTCAGGATTGCAGGCATTGATAAGAAATGGCATAAAATATTCAAATCTTTCTTATTCTGAAACAGGATTTTCTACACAGGCCAGCTAATTGAGGAAGAAGGAAATCCTTTCTTTTCCTAATATCTATGTAATATGTGTTCTAAAGAGAAGGAAACTTCAGTCCCTAGTACTTTCTTAATTGCTAGTCCTAAAGACAACTACTCCTGATGAATTTAATGTTCAGCTTACTTTTTCACTCCCTATAAATCTAAGGATATTTTCCTGGAGATAATCTATATTGTTATAAACTACCGACCAATATGTTATTTAATTTATCATAAAAATGTTAAATATAAGTTCCTAGCTCAGTATATGTATCAACTGTTCTGAAGAATGCAGATATATTTTACAGTTGTCTAGTAATAGATACTACCCATTAAAGTGTTTTTATTTATATGAGTGAATTGCTGATACTAGGAAAGAAAGGAGAATAATATCTTTTACACATGGGAATTTTAGACTGTTTGATATACAGTATATTCATATAGAATAAAAAAAGTCCATACTAATTTCTGACAATACAAATATGTACTGTAAGAAAACTAAACATTCAATGCAGTTATTAGCGTCCTCTCAGCTATAGCCAAGATAACATGCTTCTGCAAAAAAATCCCTCTCAGACATCTGTAACAGCCTGTTGTAGTTCTTTAAATGTGTTTATGAGGTTATAATCAGCTTCTAAACTTTCTGGCACTGGCACTACATCAAGTAGTTTCTAGTCACTGATCTCTTGAATCTTGGATACTGGTATTGTTAAGTGCAAAGACAACTGCTTCAGAAAGGGTTTTTGTGAACTGTTGCACAAATAAGAATGGAAATTTTTTTGCAACTTTTAAGAGTTGTTTGAATCTAGTTGTGTCTTCTGAAGCACGTTCTCTTTCGCACTGTGGAATTTTGTGATTTTACAGATGAGAGGAACCTGAATATTTTATCCTTTTTCTAATATTTCAGGAGAAATACATGTTCAGTGGGTTCTGTTAGCCACAGTTTTAATTCTGGCCATTCAATAGTGGAAGATGCATGTTGACAACGTATTGCAATGAATACTGAAAAATACAGAAATCTTAGATTTTTACTTCTTCAAAGGAGAGAAGTGACATATGCCAAATAAATTGAAGTATATGTGATGTTTGTTACAGTACCACTATAGAAGTCCCCCAGTACACAGTGATTCTCATTGCATTGGTCGTCACAGTGTTGAAGAAATGGCTTTGAGCTTTGATAGCTGCCTGGAGATTTTTGTTTTTTCTTTTTTCTTTTTTGTTTTTTGTTTTTTCTTTTTTGTTTTTTCTTTTTCCCTTTCCCTTTCCCTTTCCCTTTCCCTTTCCCTTTCCCTTTCCCTTTCCCTTTCCCTTTCCCTTTCCCTTTCCCTTTCCCTTTCCCTTTCCCTTTCCCTTTCCCTTTCCCTTTCCCTTTCCCTTTCCCTTTCTCTTTCTCTTTCTCTTTCTCTTTCTCTTTCTCTTTCTCTTTCTCTTTCTCTTTCTCTTTCTCTCTTTTTCCAGGCAGAAACCATCACAATTTTTCTGTTTTACTTTTTTTTTTCTTTGTAGCTCTTAAGATATTAAAATTAAGCCCAGTAATTCACTGACTGACTCCATTTTCTAGCCTGTCTCAAATGACTGCATCATGTCTATATCATGTCTATGTTACTGTGCAATTGATTACTTAAAAGATGGATTGGGTGTAATCGTGTGATTCTGTGTTTTTGTGCTCTTTATATGAATAGTTTAATTTAGGACACGGAAGGACAGAAAAGAAAACAAAGAGTTCCACTAAGATCCATGTTCAAGTTCTATTCTTTTATGTAGTTAATACTAGGAAAGAAAACCTTATCTATGATTTTTTTCTTGCTTGCAAGAAGAGACATAGAGAACAGCCATGTTAGAATGTTTTACATTACTGAAGTCAAGATTATTAGTTGGTAAAGAGTATTCGTATTTTCATGATATTAATGTCCAAAGCTATAAATGAGATCAGTGCCTCATTGTGTTCAACAATGAGTGTATGCATGCCCGGAAACAGTCCCCAAGCCAAAAAGCTAGAAGTCTGTATGGTTAAAGCCAGCAAACAGAGAAGTAAAATGATTTATCTGTGGAAACATAGTAGAAAAGTAGCAAAATGAAGAGGGAAATGGAAGTCTGCTGAATTCTAGTTGAATCTATTATAGTCATTAGATCACATTTAAGCACTTAAGATAATAAGTGATTCGAGGAATAATACTGATTTTCTACACAGATTGTCTCTAGTACAGTAGGAGATTGCTGTGGCTGCACAACAAACCAATCATAATAAACACAATGAGATATTTTAAGATCTAACTAACCAGATTACGTTTGTAACAGGAAAGCCATTCATTAATTACAGTTATTATTAAAATTTTAGTATTATATTTCCTTAAAACTACAGCATCAAGTTATTCATACAGGTAATAAGATTCCACACTTTTGAAAAATTTACTATGAAACGTGTCTCATGTAAAATAGAAGATAATGTTCAAACCATAAAACAAGCATCTTAATCAGTGTGGAAGATTCAAATGTATGCCGAGAAATATTCATTGACTTTTGTATTAAAATGGATTACTATAATTCAGCTCTTTTTTATTTATGTTACTTATAGTGGAAGATATTTATATCTCCTAATTGTCAAATAATGACTTGGTGAGATCTATTGAAAATAACTAGCAAACAAAAATGCATTATTTACAACAGAGAGGCAACTGTGTTGACATTTTTCATAACAAAAGCTTAATCTACAAAACAGACTTTTGTTTTCTCAAAGCTTGAACTACGAGAATTCAGTGCCAATTTTATACACAGATTTTATTCTGTTATTTTCCTTCCTTAGCTTAGCATGCTTATGTCTATAGAGTTTCAAGCCTAATTGACTGAGTTTCAAGTCTTATTAGATCATCTGGGCAACTTTTGAGATTTATTATTTGAAATTCTCAGCTCCTTATTTGTAATGAAGTTATAAAGGAGAGCTATTATTAAAGTCTTAAAGACTTCATTAGAACTTCCCAACACAGCACTATGGTAGCTGTGAAAGTCAAATCAATATACAAAGTTATAAGAGTTTCTAACTCCTTAGACCATTACTGAGAAATGATATTTTGACTCTCTCTGGGCAGAACAGTTTTCTTAGGTGGATTACTTTCTATGTCACAAAAGCTATGCAATTAGATATATGTATTTTGAAATGCCCTGTTGGTGCACTTGAGATGCATAAAAAAATCTTTAAGTATCAGTATACTTGTGTGTTCTCAGGGCTTTGGATTCCAATCCTTTAGACACCATTCTTGTGCCAGGTATGGGAAACGTATACACTGTGATACTTATTTTATCAGCTACCCCATTTAATATGAGATGATAAGAACAGTAAAATTGCCTTTTTTCCTTCTTCTTCTACTTTATGGTTGATTACTGGTCAATCTGGTGTGTTCAAACATCACAGCAATGTAATTAAATTGCATTTGAAATCCAATGAGTAGTAACATTAAATAAACTACCATCTGATTTGAGATTAAGAATATTACTTAATAATGCTTATCTGGAAATTAACGTAGTACTAATCATGTGAAAATCAAGCAATAGCATGAGCCCTACAGATTTATTGTATTTATTTCTTAGTAGACTGAATTTCTGCACAGCTAATGATTTTTCTGTCTTTACTTTCTTCCAATTTAATTCCTCACCATTCTGGAGATCATTTTTCTGCTTCAGCAGGACTACTAATTGTACACATTATTTGATGAAAATCCAAAATATTTTGGAGAATAGCTAGCTCAAGTGTTAAGTCAGCCAATCTCAAGTCTTTCATTTAGTTTCAGCTTAAAGAATTATTTGCCTGTTATCTGTACTTTGAGATTGTATTGTCTTTGGTTGATTGCTACAGCAATCTGAAATAATGCAGTGCAATGTTCTAAGTAGCTTAAGGTCAAAAAAAAAAAAAAAAGAAATAATCAATGTAAAATCTAGTATTTCTTTTTTCCTATCAAATCTAAGAATATGCTTCAGACTGCAGGTTGAAAAAATGCAACATTGTCAGTTGTGTGGCTTGTTTTCTAGCTGGGCTTGCAATAATGTCTATTTGTCATGGAAGACTGCCTTGCTGTCACATTCTGTCAGATTACTGTATGAAAACAAAAGATTACTTTGTTCTCTTAAGAAATATACACAACTTTATATTTTTATGATTGTTTTTGTAGTGACAAAATAAGGATATTTCAGCAGTAGAATTATTTCAAAACCTCATCCTTTAACTTCACTGAGACACTACAGACTTTTAATCATAGAAGTAATAAGGAGAGATCTCTGATGAAGAGCAAGTAAACATCCTAATCTACTGCATGGGTGACAAGGAATATGACATTCTTAGAGATTTTCTGGTTAGGACTGTTTGAAAGATGAGTTATGCCATTGTAAAGATGTTTAATGAATGTTAGATAGGATAAGAAACTCAGTCAAGAAGATTTTACCAGGGAATACAATATCAGACCTGCTTTTATCACAATAGTATATGGAATCGTAAAATAGAACAAATAGATAGTTTTCTCTTACTTGGCTTGAATCAGAATTGGCAGAGAAATCACAATTTTATTTTGGTTGGTTGCTGAAGAAAGCATTCAAGTGAAGAGGTGACTGAAACATTCATAGTGGAATTTACTCCGAATTAAAACACCAGTTCTCTGAAATTATATGTTCTCTGGAGTTAAATCAATTAAAAACTGACAAAAATAAGAAAAAAAAAAAGCCACATTTTTTAAATGGAAAAAAATTGCATTTCAAAATTATTTTGAAATGGAGTGATATCTCATGTTTGCATCTTTAAACATTTGAAAAGTCAAATGCGCTCCCTTGAAAATGAATTGCTTCTACTGACATTCATCATTCTCTGAATAGTATTTTTAGGATTTTTTTAAAATTGGTATTTTTCTACTTGTTTCATTAAAATATAGCAAAATCAGAGAAAAAAACGTAATGGAAAAGTATAATTCAAGTCAGTTGTAGAAAGCAGTAATACAAATAAAAATGTATCTACAGGAGATGAGACAATCATTTTACTGCTAAGGGACAGTATTTGAATTACTGATAATAATCCTAATACAAGTGTTTCCACTAGATTTTCACTAAATCTCTCAATGGAGAGGCATTGTGTTAAACTGTAGAAAGT
Source organism: Gallus gallus (assembly GCF_016699485.2). Taxonomy (NCBI): domain Eukaryota; kingdom Metazoa; phylum Chordata; class Aves; order Galliformes; family Phasianidae; genus Gallus; species Gallus gallus. The sequence continues at coordinate 108,983,971 of NC_052533.1, read as the reverse complement.
TTATTATTTAAAAATATAGTAGCTTAAATACTAACTGCAACAGATCTATTTTTTTCTTCTGTCTCTTGTTTACATACATCACAGCTGAATTAAAAGACATTGGTAGTAGTCCATGTGTTTTTAACAATGAATTAGTGCTACTAAAATGAAGCATAATTCTTGTTGTGCATTACAGCTTTGTTCCTCAGGGCTGCTGTTCCACACTGGCTAGACTGGTTTATCTAGACTTGGTCGAGGAAAGTTGAGTTTAATGAGTTTATTCATGAAGTCCTGCAGTTGATCAATCACTCAGGTCAAGGATCTGGAAGAAAACATCCTCATTCCTTTCGCATTCTGTGAAATTGATGAAAGTCCTAATGCAAGAGATGCTTAGGGGATACAGAGCTCCTCCTGCAGTCCAAGTGGAACTGGACAGTGTTCCTCTGTTCTGCAGTACAAATTCATTAGGGCCACAATAAGATCTGCAGCTCTGTCTGTACTACAAATGCAAATGAGCTGTGGTATTTTCAAGGTACCGTTATTTACCTGGAATGTCAAGCAACTGTGAAGTTACGATTGCCCTTGACTAAACCAAGATGAAGTTGATGATAATTTAATTTCATAGCTACTGTTACCCAAGATAACTACATTCAAGTTAGTTTTTTTCTTAATTAAACATAATGCAAGCAGACATAGCTTCCAGCATTGACAAACATTAAGAAAATAGTTTCCCTCAATGTTCATGTTTAATGCAACACAAAGAATCTGGACAGACTTTCCAATTAAAAAAAAATAAATGAAGAGAAGCATATTCTTCACTGATTTCAATGACCAAGAAAGTTTTGAAATGATACTTCAGGTTGCTTTTGATAATACAAAATTATCCTCATGAGCTATTTTTCCATAAAATAATGAACTGATTTAATATAATATCACAGATTGCTTTAAATATCATTGTAAATGTAGGTTGAATTTATATACTCAGTGAGGTTAGAATTCAAGCCATATTCCTCTGTACTCACTGAGTGATTTATTTGAAGTTAATCTTGAAACAAGCCATGTTTTACTAGAAACAATCTGAAGCAATTTTAAAGCAATGTTTCGCAGTTCACTTCTTTGTGTTTGTTTGTTTATTTATTTATTTAGCCTTTTTAGGACTGACCATTATAGCGTGATACTTGAATCTGTGAGAAGACTGATTTTTTTAGTAATCCAGAGGATGTATCAGAAGTTTAGATAGAACCTTCACTCAACCTCAACTCCTGTGGGGTTTCTGTCAATAAGTATCATATGAATGGTTTTATGAATATTTATGATGAAGTTAGATTATTTGATATGCTCCTAACAAGTTCAACCACAGGAGTGTGAGCAAGGGTGTAATGAACATGTAACTATAAGAATGGTAATCTAAATCTCAGTCAATTTAAATTCCCTATAGAAAGCTATTCTTCCTGATTATGTCCATGAGTAAAGAGAAAAAAGGTAGAATTGAAGAGTGAGAACAGGACGCTGCAGTTATAGAGAGAAGGGCCTCACAGCAAGAAAAGGGAAAGTAGCTTCACAAAGTAGAAATAAGAGGCAAATAGAGATAGTTTAGGTAGAGAGTGTTAGAGAACAAGGGATTCCAAGCACTTTCACAGATACTAGGTCTGGAATAACGAGGATGAAGGCCATAAAGATAAGGACTGGAGAGCAGCTCAAAAACATTTGGCAGGGAGGTGATTAGATGTCTACAGGACAAGCTGAAACCAGTTCGGGGGATGCCCCCCCTTCGGTGTCAGAAGTTTGCAGTGAGGAAGACTATGAGCCTTCGCGAGGAAGACTATGAGCCTTCATCATCCCGATCTACTACACATGTGCAAGGGGGGGAGGGACTGCGTGCTAATGGGCTCTCAGGAATGTAATGAATATGTATCCAAATTCCTGTCAACTATTGATTATGTATTAGTTCGACCTATATCTATAGCACAATTTCTCCTGATGGTGTGCAAGATAGGTGGAACGATCCCCCTTGCACCAGGGTGCACGCGCATCACCAATAAATACATACCTGCTCTATATCCTTACTGCCTATAGGGTCTGATTTCTGCACGTCAGTATCTTTTAGTAATGGCTTATGCTGTGGTCTTTATGAATAATCATCCTGTAGACTCCTGAAGATGGAAATTCCTTTTGTAATTTTGTTTTGACTTCTTTTTTAGTCCTGGGCATTGTTATGCATGCATGATGCATGGTTAACAGCTTGTAGATTTATAGGATTTCTAAACAGCAAGAGTTTATGCTAGACACCAGATACTACGCACATTTGTTTTACTATTGTTGTAAAGGATTTGTATTAGAAATTTTAATTACTCAAGCAGTTCAGAAATAACAATGACATCATGCAGCTAGTCTGTGGCTCTCTCATCACTTCATGTACTTTCTTTTCTTAATGCTGTTTTGCTCTGAATTTCTTACTTTTCTCTGTTGTTTTATCTCCTCAGTGTCTCATGTTCTATTTGATAATGTCAGTAGGCATTTTCCAAAGATTAACCCAATAGGAACTAAGAAACTGATGTTAAGAATAGTAATCTCTATCATAACCTTACACAGATAGAAGATCTAATAAAGCTTTTGAAAAGCTTAAAAGATGAAGAAACTTGGAAAGGATGTAAGTCAAATCTTTTGCACTAAGGTGGATTAACTTCTTCTTTTTCATTCTTCCAAAAATCTGATATTCTTTTGACTTCTTCAGCTAAGGGCTAGCTTTACTGTTAAATAGCCTATGAGAAAATAAGGCTCATTTTCATTTTTGTAAGCCAGGTAGCTCATACATTTTTTGCTTTTCTTTTCCATTTTATTCAGCAAAGAGAAAGTGAATAAATACATATTTATCTAATATTGGTCCTGAATATGGAGACACCTAATGGTATGTTTAAGTGCTTCTCGACTATTATTGCTTAAAGTTATGCCAAATGTTATACTGTAACAGCATTGCTTAAATATAAAATCATTTATCTTTATATTTGCAGATGAAACCCACTTTTTCACAAACTGACAAAACAATAAATTTATCTGTAACACACCACAGCATTTTCAAACCCTTACTCTGGTAGTTGAACTGGTGGAAAACTAGTAATATACCTAAGCCATTTATAAGCCATTTATATATCATATATATATATATATATACTGGACACATTGCTTTATTTATTTACAACTAAATACTGTTATTATGTGATTATTATGCATACATTTGTGCTCTTTGTAAAAATATACACGTGTAGACAAGCATAAGGATACAGAAAGATACATAATAATCAGAAAGAGTATTAGATATCACTGCAGATTGTTTTTCATTTAATATGATCTCAAGATCACTTTTGGTAAATATGCTACTGAACAATACAATGGATGCACACTTTTTCCTACTGAAAGAATACACATGGTCATACTACCAAAACATATGTAAGAGAATCTCATCTGTTTTCCACATTAAATACCTGAAAATTAGATGGTATCTAATACAGAAGTTATAGGCCATCAATATCTTTGAGAGCAGATATCTACTTTCTATCTAGAATTCCAACTGGTATAAATGATAATAACATAACAGACTTCTCCATATTTCAAATTCTTTATACCATTATTGATGGCGTGGAGTTCACACAATTAAAAAGGAGATACCTTTCTTGCTGTCCACTGTAACAGAGTGTTTATTGTGAATTTGAAAGAAACAGCCTGGTGGAATAAGCATCTGTAATCCCTTCCAATGCAAATATATTCATTTCCTGCCAGCACTGTCTAATATTTTCTACTGAAGAAAAACAATCCAAATAATAGAGCTTTTAGATTGTAATACTAAATATATATGTGTGCAATTCAGTTCAGCATGATTTTTTTTCCACTGCTCTTTCCCCTGTGTAGTTTTTTTTTTCTTTTAAATTATATGCTATTGTTTCTCTTAAAAACATATGCAATAATGTGCAGTAAAATAAAAGGAGAGGATGTTATCCAAAAAGTACCTTTATCCATAACCCTTAGGATAAAGACATTTCTTGTTGCAATCTGTATTTCCAGATGATTTCCTTTGTGTTATAAAAGCTAGGGATGGGAAAAGAGTTTTTAAAGTCATCTCGTCCTTGTCATTCCAGTTATTCCCTGTTGTAAAATTGAACTGGCTCATCTGATGTGAGTTGGCCAGGGTAATGAAAATCTCATTACTTCTTATTGAGAAACATTTCCCAAAGTTTAATAGACTTCTTTGCTGGGAAGTATTGACTTGGTCCTGAATTTTCAATTTCATAATTTTATCCAATTTCCTCAGTGATGTACATATATACTTGTAGAAACTTTATTTCCTTCCTTGCTATCCCTCAACAAACATTTTTAGACTGGTTTGATGACCTCTTATAGTACTTGCCTAGAACACACACATTTCATTATTTTAGTTTTGCTCATCAGTCAGTCCTCACAATGTCTCAATTGTGCCTTTTTCAGGTAAGTCAATATAAGCATAAGAACTGAGTTATATTTAATTATGACTTTATCCATAATATGACAAAAATACTATTTTCCTTCTCTATGAGGTTAGGTAAATTCTTCCAAAATCACAGAGATGAATGGTTGCATATAGATGGATGTTTCTGCAATTCAAGCAGCAAAAAAGTCAACCAGCATTACTGTCAGATAAGTCAGTATCTAAAACTCTCTTGACATTACTGTTCTTTGGTTTCTTGTGTTGCAATTTTCTTTGTATGAGTTGGAGGGTATATTAAATTTTCAATTGTTTTGGTCTGCAAATTTCTGAATATATTTTAGTTTCTGTTTCAAATTCCCATTTCACTTTTCTCTGCTTTTGTTGCAGTATTTTCCAATTTAAATGTCAGTTTCATTAATGTCTTTTCTATTTCCTCTAGCAGAAGTAGAAGATGTAAAAATTAAATTTAACATGAATATTGGAAATACATCTCATTTCCACTTTTCACAACTGAATGCATTGCCATTTATCATTAGCCCTTGTCAAGAAACCTTCAAGTCATTTCTCAATACAGTTGTTCAGTTTGAGTTGTCTTAAGTTAATGTATGCAAAAAAGAGAGGATGTATGCTTGCATGGTGATCATTCTGATACCCCTGAGTAAACAACCAATTATTAATAAAACAAATTGTATTTACTATGCAGGTATCCTATTACTGAAGAAATATGGGACAGTGAGGATGACCCTGATCTCTCCTTCAGACCATAATGCTCTATAGATTCTCTCTGCAAGTCTGAAATATGTTATAGAAGATTGAAGGTATTTCGTGGCTTATGCCAAATAGGAGTTTATTAAGTAGATGTTCTATGTGTCCCCTCAAACTCTCCATTGCATAGTTGTATATTACAACAGAGAATAACAGCAGTTCAGTTCCATATTCCTTTGGGTTAGCTAAATTAATTTATTCATATTCAGTGATACATTTTTATGTTAATATTGTCACTGACTTTATGGAAATCATTTAATTACGTGTGGAAATAGGTCATATAAAGTGAGCAGGCAAAGGTGTTGCTTCAGGCAAATGAAGTAAATAAAAATTTTAATTCAAGTCTACATGTCATTTTCTTCTAAAAGAAATCATTCAGACAGGTTTCTTAAAGTTTAAGTGAAGGTACTGATTCTGATACTTCATCATTCTTATAGCCTGAAAAATTTCATAACAATAGCATTACTTTTCACAGACAAACACATTCAGCTAGATATTCCTCTGTATTCATGGCTTATATATGGCTTTATAACTATAAAATCATTTGTAATGGATTTTTAAAATGAAATCAATGGCCCAGAGGCAATTATATCAATGCAGGTGGTATAAAAGCCACATATTTCATATATGCAATCTGTTTCTAAACAGCTCCCAAGTTGCACAATGTAATGTGCATTACTCAGAGCTCCTGAGTAGAATCATCAAGTATTGTGCAAAAGGTTTGAAGAGGTCCTTTTTTTGAAACCAATATTCTTCCTGAGAAAAGCAAATTTTGAGTTTGAGAATGCATGCCTTGTCGTCTTCTTACACAAAGGGTTTCCTTACCCAAAATGATAAGTGTGTGAGTCAACATCTTGGAAAGGGTTGGGGCCACAAGAGTGGGCTGATTCACAAGAGAACAAAAACCCGAAACTAGGAGTGATGGTGAGGCAGGCAGAGGCAGTGTCCTTTTAGGGCAGGAAGACTGTCCCACAGTATCTGAACAAGAATATACAGCACAGGTCTGGTGATGGTTGATGGGGTGTGCAGAGTTGTTCCTGGCTCTCTCTCACACAGATCCTACCTGGTCCTGCATCTCATGGTTGTGCCAATGTGGAGTTGGCCACCTGTTCAGACAGGGAGAACAGGAGTTCCACACCCTGTTCATGCCCTCAGAGAAATAACAGTTGTACACAAAGTAAATTGCATTATGTTTTTGTTTGTTTGTTTTAAACAGAAACTAGTGTTCTTTGTGTATATTCATATACTATTCTCTCCATGTTATAAACCTCTTATAACTAAAACCATGGCCAGATCTTATGCTGGAACCACAGAGGTATGCAACTAATTACAATACTACGTAATAGTAGTATAATCTAATACATAACTTTAATGGAAACCAAGTTTCCAAATGATGCTTGAATGACAGCCCAGAAGACTCACAGCCACCATTTAGCAGGAAAAATATGACAAAGACTGTATGGGTATAGAAGACCAAAGCATAGGTCTCAGACATAATTAACTATCTTTTGGACGAAGTTCAATCCACACATTGTGCCACTACAACACAATTGCTTTGGAGGCTCAGGACTGCAAACAGAAGTTGTCATTTGTGTAATGGTTGGAGAATTTATGTCTAGGTAGCAGTTTCCAACACTTGTCAACTCTAGCTAAATCTGAATATTAACTCCACTTCAAAATTCTCTCATAGCAGTTGTTAAAAGAGACTAGTATTCATGCTGGAAATTCTTCTGACTTTTGCCAACTTATTCCCTTAGAACTATGCCACAATACATTATTCCTGAGGAAATACTGCGTTTTCCTCATTAAGAAGCGTCTATGTATTTGCAAAAAGCCTGAGACGTTAATATTGACTTTTATATTCTAGTACCATTATGTTATATTGCTGAAGATCTTATTTCAGAAGAAAGGATAAGTCCCATCACTGCTGACATCTCTTACCTCAGAAGCAAGTATTTCCCAGCTCTGCTTTTGCAATCTAAATAAAAATGAAAAACAGCTGTAAGTTTTTAAAAAATGTGTGGATTTTTTTTTTTTAATTGTAAATTGTTATTAACAAGCAAGAAGAATCATGCTTACAGGAAAACTTTTAGATATATATTTCTCCATTTTCTTTGTCAATTAAAATATAAATCCTCAAAGAGAAATCCTGAATTTTGTATGACTTTTAGTAACTTTATAATACTGTTACCCTGGAAGATCTTTAAAGATTGTAATAAAGTAATTAAATTGTATCTGGACTGTCTGTTATAATCATTGCAAACAGTTCTCATTGAACTCAGACAAGTTAGATAAAGATTCTTTCTTAATTATTGTGCTCATTATTTTAGACTTTAATTGCATATTCATTAATTAGGAAGCTTCAGGCATTTGTAATGATGGCTTAAAACATGGACCATTAACAAATGTAACAGTGTGTCAAATTTTGCTTATTATGCACATTATTTCAGAGGTTAGAAATGGTTATCTCTATCATGAAGTACGTAGGAAACATACTGTTCAACAGGACACAAAATTGAAAGATTAGGTAATAGCTGTAAATGGTGATTTTTAATAATTCCTCCCTATTTGTCCAAAGAAATAATAAAGGCAAGGGAATTTATTTAGAATTTCCTAAAATGGTGACCGCTCAAAAGATGACTAACTTAAAATGACTGATAGTGTTTGGTATTAACTGCTGATAATGATGCAACTTTGCACAGTCTGACTATCTACTCTTTATCTTCGGCAACAGTACAGCTGGCTGGGTTTTTCTCTGCTTATTAATAAAAGATAAACATAATATTAACTAGATGTCTCTATATAGCTTGACTCATTTAATTGTTCATCTGATTAGTGGAAGTAGTGCCTTATTTGAAATCAGCTTCTCAATAGCATCAAGGAAGATATGTCATGAATTTTACAAATGATAGTGGATATTTTTCAACAGCATTATTATTGCATCAAAAACTTTTCTTTAAATTCAGTTCAGTTTAATGATTTGTAGTATTATTTTTAGAAAGCATGTAAATATAGCAGAAATGTTAAGTCATGGCATGAACCAGTGATTGAGCACCTGCTGGGAAGGCAGGGCCAATCCAGGAGAGCTCAGGTACATGCAATGAACTGAGTGACCAGAAGGGGGTGGAGTTGGTAGTGGAGGCGGCAGTATCTTGCTGGAGATTTTCTGAAGGTAAGCAGATTCTTCACTTTGTTTCTGTGTCTGCTGCATTTAAGTTTATCTTCACTTGCTGGAGCCTAGGACTTTGCTACTGTGCTATCATTGCTGCACTTTCTATCGTGTTAAAGTGTTACAATAGGCTTGATCATTTTGTAGTTCATCTGCTTCATAATCTATGAAATTAGAAAGCCTTTGAGTGTAAATAAAAAGAGTAAGAATGGACTAAGGCAATGGCCTGAATGCTTTTTTTGCATGGGATCAGTAGGATACACCTTCTATATCGTCTTACAGATGGTATTATATCTTCAGGACTGGATCTCAAGGTGATGTTTTGTCCTTCCAAATCATAACAAACTCACAAAATGCTAGTATCTGAAAAACATCAAAGAAGGCTTTACTTTCTGGACATCGTAAAGAATCTTTTTTTTTTTTTTTTTTTCATTAGTTTTTACTTAGCTCTCAGGTGTGTTGTGAAGCACCAAATAAAAGGAAGTGTATATGAAAACAATTCTGCCACTCACAGCCTGGACGTATGAGTCTTGTTCCACTGGACTCCCATTTTACCTTGCAGCTTCCACAGCTTTCAGGTTTCAGTACACTGTAGGGTCTCCTCCAGGCTGTCAGAAAAATCTTTCTCATTGCCACAGAGGCTCTAGTGAAAGCTCTCAATCTCATGTCTGCTGCTGGCTCCCTCTTTGTTAGAGCTTTCCAAACCTGATTCCATGTTACGCTCCAGTTTCTTCACATAGTTTGACTGGAGGATCTCTGCTCCAGTAGTCTTAGATAGGCACATGTGGTTCTGCTCCTTGACTGTGGAGTACTACAACCAGGACAAAGCAATTCAACAGCTTTTTCTCTAACTTAGCCACACTCCTCTAGTAGACTACAGTAGTCAGAAAGAATGAACTCCAGGCAAGCCCTCTACATTAGCTTAATTTTCAAGAAGTGACAAAATTAATTCTCTTTTTATTTTAGTTAAACTTATTAAACTTAGAGATTTATATTACTTGGAGTTGTGAGGCGTTACCCTAGTCCTTTCCAGTTCCTTAAAGATGACAAGGTGGTTTTTTTTGCTGCCCTTTTTTTTTTTTTTCAACACATACAAGGATATCTTTGGAAAAAGTCTGGGCAGTGCAATGTTAAATTTATCTTTTCTATCCTGACTGCCTGAAACTTTGGAATGTGAGGGAAGTTCAGTTTAGGCTGGGACTGGCATCATGATGACTGGGGAATAAGATTTCTTGACCCGGACAGCCAGAGGCTGAGACTCATACACAAGAAGAGTAGAAGGTGGCAAGCAGCTAAATGACAAAGAAGGCTGTAGAAGAAAAAAAAAAAAAAAAAGTGTACCTTGAAGGTACTGTTATGAGTTAATGGATGCCTTAATACCCCAGAAATGTTGGTAGAGTTGAAAATAAATAAATAACTCTGGAGGAAAAGGTCCTTTGCAGAGACATATTGGACTGAGGGTGGCAATCCCCTTCTACTTCCCTTCTGAGCTTTCTCTGGTTTAGATGTACATTAAATTTTATTTGAACAACAACTTGAATGACTTTTCCAGTTATTTGCTTGTTCAGAGTAATCTAAGAGTAAAAGATCTTGACGGTCTGGTCCTGTCACATCAAAGATACCTACCAATTAAGTCAGTGGGAACAGCCCCTTGACCATTAATGGCATTAGATTACTGCAGGGAGATCCCTAGGATTCCCACTGCAGAGATCCAGGCCTGGCCATAGTCTTTGTTGTTTTGTTTTTTTTCTTAATCCACATTTAAGGTTTACTTTAATAGTGCTTGGCTTCCTCAATTACTAAGTATTTAAAGTTCATTATCTGCTATAAAATATATCTTAGATACTGCATTTATTTTTACTTTTTGTGTCTGTTTTCTAAGCAGATCTGTTTGGCATTGTTTTGGGGAAATACACTTTATTCCCGTAGAACTAACGTTAGAGTGCCCTAATGATCATGATTGTCTTTTCATCTCTATGCCATTCTATTCACATTTTGCTTCAGATGAAACAGCTGTTAGCTTTACATGTTTGTGTTTTTGGAGGAAGGAGCTATTTTGTGCTACTTTGTATTGTAATTTAGCAAAGGTCTCTTCTTCAGAGGTAATAAGCACCCACATTAGAATATTAGATTTTGATGTATGGGAGTAAATAGCATATTTAATGAGTTCCCCTACTTCCTTCAGTGCCGTCCTTAAGAAATGCTTTTATCTCTCATTTTTACTCTTGGTATTTCTGTGTTTGAAGACAGCAGGAATTCTGCAGAACACATTAAATTTTATCTTGTTTTACTTACTGAAGTCATTATGCTAATGTTGGCTTGTGTCTACTTGGGAAGAACTGTTCATCTCCCAATACATATTTATAAACATATAATCAATCAGACATGTAATCATCATAATCACATAGTATCTTGCTTCTTCAGATATTCTGAATGAAGGTGTCTACAATATTTTGATTGCATGTTAGGTGCAATGATCTCTTACCAACAAAGTACAGGTGCTACAAAAAATTTGAAAAAAAAAACATAATGGATGGAAAGCTGAAGATTAATGCTATTTCCCTGAATGATGGACAATTAAAACTGCATACCTTTCAGTTCATTGTTTGTATCTCATGCTCTGCCTTGTTAAAGCACATTACTTAAGTGATCCAGACTTAGATTTCTCCATCATCTTTCCATTCTTTCCTGAACTTTCAATATTTAACTGAACTTGGTATTTATCTTTTCTTCTCATCACCCCTGAAACTGATTTTTCAGTGAAGTTACCTGATGTTCAGACTATTGCCTTTGTTCTCATAGTGCACTGTAGTACTGGTACAGAGGTGTTCAGTTACCCCCTTACCATACTCTGAGCTGGGAGCACACTGGAACAGGTTGCTCAAAGAGGTTGTGGATGCTCCATCCCTGAAGACATTCAAGGCCAAGCTGGATGTGGCTCTGGGCAGCCTGGTCGAGTGGTTGGCGACCCTGCATATAGCAAGGCAGTTGAAACTAGATGATCATTGTGGTCCTTTTCAACCCAGGCCATTCTATGATTCTATGAGGTGGTCTATTCAAACTCTGTGTATTTCATATCTGTTCCAGATACACCCTCTATTACTATGTAATTACATCCTCGGGTGCTCAGCTATAATCCTCTACTGTTTGTGGAATTATTCCATAAAACTGTGGTTCTCTGCAGTATGCTCTTTAACATATGAATACTGTGAAGTATCATCGCATCAGGTGGCAGTCTGACATATGGTAACTGCAGTCAGCTCTGCATGTAATGTTCTCATTTCTATGGAGCTAATAAAGTTAATTATTCAAAATCACCAAGCATACCATTAGCACTGAGATGGCTGCCTGATTTTTTTCAGTCACTTACTTCGTTTAACATCCTGCTGCATATACCGTTTCCAGGACTTCTGCTTCATAATGTTATACATTTGCTCCTTATTTTTCTCTGAAGAAAGTCTTTTTATAAACATTATCTACTAATGCACTCTCTGACCAATTTATATGTACATTTCATAGAATGAAATATACCTTTAATTGTAAAACAGCACAATAATAACTTTCAAATACTTCCCGCATGCATTTATGCAAAGCTTATACTCTCAAGTAATGTTACAGAGTTTTTTGTTTGTTTGTTTTTTACATAACTGCCTGCTTATTTGCCTTTAAAACAAAGGCTGCATATATTTAAATTACACAGGATGATCAAATTTTTGGAGTGAAAAAGTATAGGGGATTATTACAGTTAAGTTTGTTGTTGGTCATTATACTCACATTCATAGAGGAAAAACTAGATACATTTAGAATATAAGTTCTTCATGGCAGACAATGTCTATGTCATTGTTTTTGTACGCACCTGACTGCTCCATCATGAGGATCTTTTAATGATAAAGTGATGCAAATAATAAAATATCTAACTGTATATTATGAATTATAATTTAATTCATTGTACTTGAGTCATGAGATAATACTTCCATGTTATTTTATTTTGAACCTGGCTAGGCAGCATAAAAGCTGCTCTATTTAATCCTTCAGTAAGTAAAAATACATGGAAGTGAGCACACTGTTTCTCTGTATCATCCTATAGAACACCGACTTGTGACAATCTTGCAACTCTCTTTTGTCTGCATGTTTGATACAGCATTTTGTTTTGAATGTCCCTTTGATTTGACATGACACTTTTCCGACTGCTTGCTTAATTGAGTTTTATATTTCCTACTCAGGAGTCAGGTGTTTCCTAGTAGCCCTTAAAAAATGAGGAGTTTGAATTTTGGTGTCTTCTGTTCTCCAAGCAACGCCTTAATAGCATCAGAAACTTATGCCTTTGAGAGATTTTTTTTCCTGTTTTTTCCATTTTTATAAAACAAAGGTAATATATGTAAGTAGAAATACTTAGTAATGAGCTTTTATCTCCTTAATGGCTTTCATAAATTCAGTGAATCACATTGCAGCTGCTGAATGTTCTGCTTATATTTTTGAGACAAGATGTAATTTGCTATTATTGAACTGTCTGTTATAATCCACTGGATTTAGTACAGTATAGCAGTGTAAATGTAGTGACCTACAGGAAACTTATAACTTTTTTTTTATGTCTCCTTGGCTGTAAGAGTTTCTGAAAAAGAATATGACTAGCAGCCCTTGAAGCGTAAACATACATACCTGCAAGTTCTTCTTCCCCTAGTTAATGCTGTGAGACAAACTTAATTCCAGAGGTACAGCCTTTAGTCAATCTCACTCTTACTGTTGAAACTTAATGAGAGAGCATAATTACCCTGCAGCAAACTACTATAATTACTAGGAAGCACAGTACTTAGTATTTGTAATTTCAGGAAAAAGAAAAGAAAAGAAAAAGAAATACCAGGATTAACTGTGGCAATAAATATTTTTTATGTCCTATTTAAACACACTTGTCAAGTATCTCTTAGGTTTTATTTGCAAATTTGTATGAAAAAGCAGTTTTGAAAATCCTACTTGATATTGTTTAGAGCTTCAGAAGTAAACATGTACAAGTGACAAGTGAGAGAATAATCAGCATAAATCAGATATGATATGATAGTTCAAAGACTATTGTATTTCTTGTGATTTGGGTACTTTGGATTGCTGCTTGAGGAAATAGTTTTAAAAACAAAGCTGTTCAGGCTTTTGATCTGAAAGTATTCTCTGTCCTTCACACTATAAATATGAGGCAACAAAAAAAAAAAAAAAAAAAAAAAAAAAGCTTGAAATTAATGACATTTATAAGATATAGATTTGAACAGTGATCCTAAGTCATTCTAAAAATCTGGAATTATAAGGTCTTTGGCTCTTGACCTTGATTTGGCCTTATTTTCATTTAAAAACTATTTGCAATTTCGTATCACCTTACAGGTCAAGATATAATGACAGATCTTTATCTTTTGGACTGCATTTGAATTTGATACCAACAGCATTCAGTTAGCCTGAATTACTCTCTGTTGTTTCATAAATACTCTGTTGTGGTTCACTTGACTGCATTCGCTACTCTGATAGACACACCACAAAAAGTTGTGACATTCTGTGATAGCTGGGACCAAGAATTGCTGTGTCATCACTCCTCCTGAGTCTTCTTTTCTTTTGAACTGAGTATTTATGTCTCTGAACTTCTATTTTGTAGTCTTTGTTTACTCATTTATTATTTTAACAGTAACTCCTTGGCATTTTTTAGGGACTTTTTTTCTGGCAGAAGGGGACTCTCGTTTCTTCTTTGTAGCCTGGTATTCACTTTTCTACATGCTTGTACAACTAGGTCCTGTTCCTAATTTTAGTGACCCTTTTTTTCTGTTTACGAGCTCCCCTCAGGGAACAACTAGGCAGTCAGATACCTGTACGAAAGCTTTTAAACTCTGTCACGTATTTAAAAAAAAAAAAAAAAAAAAAAATCAGAAAGAAAATACTGAAACCCCTAGAATTCAATCAATATGAGGAAAAGTAGGTATCTAAAATATATGTAAGGATGTATTTTTGTCTCCCTATCCTGTATTCACATTTGCTAATGGATTCATAGTTTGGTACTTAAATGAGAAAAGTTCCTTTCAATTAATGGAGACTTCATTGCATTGGACTGGAAAAAATTGGTTTCATTCTACCTTCACCTGTATTCAAAGTCAGCTTTCATTTAGCACAGAGATGCTAAGAAGTTCTGTTGTGAATGTTAGACTTTGGCCTAGCAAGGAAGGCTTTGTGGTGAGTTCAACGAGGGCAGCTGTTAAGCACCCACATAGATGTTCAGTCATTCTCCTCTCCTGCAGGCTGGGAGGAAAAAGTTAAGAACGTGTGAAAAACTGTAGATCAAGATAACAGTGTTTTGATAGTGAAAGAAAAACTGTGCACACAGGTGAAATAGAAATGTACTTCCTACAGGCAGATGAAAATTTAGCCACTTTCTAGAAAGCAGACTCAGCACGTGTTACTGGTTACTTGTTAAGACAAGCACCGTAAGTACAAACATCCCCACTTCCTTGTCCTTTCCCTGAGCTTTTATGGTAGAGCACAAGGTCATGAAATATGGAATGTCCCCTTGGCCAATTCATGTTACATTTCCTGTCTGTTTCACTCCTCATTTTCACTCTCATTCCAATGTACTCAAAGAAGAAGTATAGGATCAGAATGAAAAAAGAAAAAAAACCTTGGTGCTATGCAAGCACTGTTCAGCAAATTCCAGACATTGGCGTGTTGTCAGCATTGTTTTAGTCACATATCCAAAATCCACCACTGTACAGGCTGGTATGATGAAAGTCAGTGTCACCTCATTCAGTCACAGTACAGTGCCCAGCAACCGCTGGGCTGCCTTGACAGGACCATGCTGTATCCTACTGTGTGTGCTGGGGCTTTAGTTCCTCCACCTAAAAGGGCCACTGTTTAAGATGAACACCAGCTTTTCCTTTGTTTCCACAAACAATACCATCGGCAAGGATTTATTCATATTTAGATTTTACTCTGCTCTGCTGTCAGGATATGGTGGAGGCACTTTCTCACATTATGGGTTATACAATCTCAGTACACCTTAGCTTTCATTTGTACTATATTCTTGAAGGAGTATCTGAAATATGGAGGCCATTTCTTTTCAGATCATAGTGATATCAAACACAAAGTATAACCATGTTTTGTATGGCATCAGCTTTATTTTCTGAAGAACTTCTTAAGCAGAACTCTTTAGATCTAGTCTTTTAAACAAAGCACAAAGATAATTTAAAGTGTATTTAAAGAGGAACCTACAGTATTAATGTTTTCTGGGTGGTTTTTTTGTTTGTTTTTTTGTTTGTTTGTTTTTGTTGTTGTTTTTGTTTTTGGTAGTGGGCAACTACATCTTTGGCTCAAGGGATTGGAGGGAGGGTGAGAGATATAAATGTGTGAAAATGTTCCTATATATAAACAATAACGTTATTGCCTTATAGGTTTTTTTAAAGCTACCAAATAAGTTTTGTTTTATCCCACTAGTGAGTCCTCTGGAATTTTTTTTTTAAGTCTGTAACTTTTTTGTTGTGACAGTATTACATTTTATAGTACTAGATTACTTAATCTTTGCAAGATTTTGTTAAGCTTTATCCCAAGATTCATATGTGCATTAACAGTCAGCTACAAACCTCCATAGATGACAAAAAGAAATGATTAGAAAGACCACTGTTGTTTTAATTCAATAAAACAGCTTTTCTGGGCAGCCTGTCCCAGTGCCTCACCATCCTCTGAGTAAAGAATTTCTTCATAACATCTAACCTACCTCTTCCCTCTTTTAGTTTTAAAAACATTCTCCTTCTCCCTATCACTATCAGATTTCAGACCAGAAGGTGGTGAATTCATTAGGACAAACACTGGAGTGCAGATGATAGAATATAACATTTTGACACATCAGCTACAGAATTGCTTTTTGATTTTTTTTAATACATATTTTAATATTAATTTTGCCAACTATTAAACAGGAATCCATCACTTACCATTTTCTTAATTTCAGGATGAATTGTTGTCTAAAAGCAGGTGGCTCAAATACTTTATAAGACAAAAGAAACTTCAATCTCCCATCACAAGATGTCATATTTTTGAGTACATGAGGAAATGAGTGGAATTATTGCTAATGTTTCACATCACAAAAAAATATCAACGAATGTTATACTATATTATTTTTTTTTATTGTTCATACACAGTAATAAGATTTGAATGAGAAATGACAAATCACTTTTCCAGCCAGGAAGGGTATTGTAACAGATTAAGAAATCATAGAATCAAGAAACCATTTGAGATAGAAGATGCCTTTAAATGTCATCTAGCCCAGCTGCCCTGCAATGAACAGGGGTACCTGTAGCTAGATCAGATTGCTCAGAGCCTCATCCAGACTGACCTTGAACGTCTCCAGGGATGGGGTATCCACCACATCCCTGGGTGACCTGTTACAGTGCCTCACCACGCTTACTGTATAAATAATTAAATAAATAATTCTATATCTAATCTAAATCTCCCCTCTTTTAAACTATTTCCTCTTGTCCTATCACAAAAGACTCTACTAAATAATCTGTCCCCTTCTTATCACCCTTCTTTTGATACTGAAAGGCCTCTATCAGGTCTCTCCAGAGCCACCTCTTCTCCAGGCCAAAGAGCCCCAGCTGAGAGAGCCTGTCCTCTTAGGGTTAGTGTTCCATCCCTTGGACCATCTGTGTGACCCTCCTCTGGAAGTCCTCCAATATGTCCATGCCTCTTCTGTACAGAGGACTCCACATCTGGACACAGTAATCCAGGTGAGGTCTCAAGAGCACAGAGTAGAGGGATAGGATCACTTCCTTTGACCTGCTGGCCTCACTTCTTTGAATGCAACACAATACATTGCCAATAAATTTCAAGGTTTGTAATCAAAGTTGGAAGTCATATAATTGGAAATTATCTGGAGCACGTCTTTGCCTAGGCCAGAGTTAAAAAGGTAGTATGATTTTTCCTAAACCATAACCGTTTTTGGGTCTCAAATTGAGAACTATTCAGCTTGAGTTTCTAAACATAAGTAATCATTTTTTATAATCTCCACAAAATAAATTTTTATATGAAGATCTTTATCTTGCTGTTCTTGAGATCAGACAGATTAAAGGAGTACACATTTCAAATGGAAAGCGTATCAATTTTATATTAAAGTTAAAAATAAAAGCTTTTAAAAAAGACATTTTTATTATCAGTGGACTATTTTCTTTGAGTAATGAGAAAACAATTTGTCTTTGTTTCTAAGCGAGAGAAAGTTATTAAGTGACTGAAATCCTTGTAAAGTTTTGACTTCTGTAAAAACTTAAAATTAAGTTAAAATCTGGAACTACAAATAATTGTCCTCCCCTTCACTTAAGTCAATTATAGTGATTTTTCACAGCATTTGTCAGAAGTTCAGTCTTTAATTTACAGAAGAACAAAAGCTTATCCAGTACAATTTTACTATAAGATTTAGGGCTGAAGACAGCTATCTGTGATTATCTCCACAACATCATTTAGACTCCATTTTCATTTCCTTCTCCTTCTTCCTTTTTCATTTGTTCTCCTTCTCTCCCCTCCTCTTCCTTTCCCTCCCTTGAGTGTAAAGGGCTTGATCTCCAAGGATATCCTCCTCTAATTGCAGGGGCAGTCTTTTTCTGTGCACTGAAAATAGGTTGTGGCAGAAGGTCAAAATGGATGAACAAGGGTATCCTGGTGGAGCTCAAACACAGAAGAAAATGCAAGGTGGAATTCCCAGGAACAGTAACTGGGTGAGTTAGTGAAATACCAGAGAGCATAGCAAAAATTTGTTAAAAAACAACATGCTGTTCCTTTTTTTTTTTTTCTCAGAAGTTAATTTGCTTTCAGAAAATTGTTTGCAATAACTATTGAAAAAATATGGCATTTTATCTCATTAATCTGCAGGACTGGATTCCACAGAAACTGACTGCTGAAAATGAGAAGCAGATATACCTAATTGCACTCATATTCTTCTTTTCCTTTTTGTTTCTTACGTTCTTCTTATAACTACTTTCTCCTTTCTTAGCTTTCTTCTTTCTCAGTGTGTATTTAAGACTCAGTGCCTAGCACCAAGTTAATATAATTAGTAGTTATATAGGGCTTTATATTCTTAAAATAATCTTGTAAAAGTCTAACTCATCATTAAGCTATCTTTTTGAAATAAGTATTTAATTATTACCTAATTTTATAGAAATGGAAACAAAGTTGTAAGTTAAATGCATTTCAGGACCACAGAGAAACTGAAGAGCAGAGCAAGTAATAGAGCTGCAAAGGATCCCAGTTTCCTTCTTGAACAATATGGATTACCTTGGATTCAAACGAAGACCTGTTCAGTGTTGAAGGCCAGAGACAGGAACAAGGCATAGAGTAATGCAGCAGCTCCCCAAAATGAACGTGATAATTACTCTAGATTGGATTGATCTGCATTTACTAATGCAAAAAATGTAATTCCCTGACTTTTCTGGGCAGTCTGTTTCCTCAAGTAATGAAAAAAATGTTATAATACTGCAAAGAAAGACCTTTTTAAATATTATTTTTATACACATTCCAACAAAATTGGCAGTAGTTGTTGGAGTAATACACTAATGTTCTATCTTAATCACTATTTTTAAAGTTCTAAGCATAGATAATCATACCTTGTAAAGCCACAATTAATACATATAATTATTCATAGTGGGTTTTTTTAATATACATTTTTCAGTTTCCTCTACCTATTTTCCTTTATTTTTTTTTCCATATATATTATTTCTATTTTCAACAGCCAAAACCTATGCCTGGTTCTTGAGTTAAAGTTCAACCATTCTGACTTTAGGTATTACTTGAAGTGTGGTGTTTTTAACTAAGCCTTTGTCACTAAACTTTAGTGTGCTAAAGTCTTTTCTTCCTTTGTTTTTGTCTGTTGTGTTTGTTTTTACAAATGAAGAGATAACTTTAAAGTATTTAACACATTGTTATCTTCCTTGAAAAGTGTTTTTCAGAGTGAGTGGGGATCTGAATGTAGGGAAATTCCTACAGTATTCCTGCAACTCACTTTAATTTCAACCATGACATTTTTTAATTTTTTTTTTTAATCTCAGATCAGTATTTATCTTTTTTCTGTTATCAATCACTGGAAGTTTGAGGAAAAAATAAGTGTTTTAATGTGGTGCCTTAGCTGAACAAGTGCATTTTATTCAGTAAGTGTAAACAGCTTTGTTAAAATCTCCTACTATTAAAACAAGGAATTTAAATACTCTGTGACTTATATCGTTTTTCCCAAAGTGAATATTGATTATGGTTTACTTGAATAAAATTGTCAATCAGATCTCTGGAATGGGAAATAAAATTAGGGTAAGAGTTCTCAGCCTTCTACTGAATGTGAAGTTTAAAAAGTTGGACACTGTCCCTATAATCTCTGAAAAAACTTTCACTGCACTGTTCTTGTTGCTGGTTAAAATCATACTCTCTATTCCCCGGGTTACTGAATCTTTAGATATTCACATTCATCCTCACTCTCATATTCCAGTACCCTCTTGTGAGAAATGTAAAGAAGGAACTATAATATCTGCTGAGTGTTAGTAGCTCTTCATTTTCCCATCAGATTCAGAAAAATCTATAAAGAATACTTGCAAGCCATATCCATGGAGCCAAAGTTTTACTGAACAGTCTTATAGTGAGAAGATAGCTCCAGAAGCAGTCCTTTGGGGAATGAAAGAATGATCTGTACATATTGATGCAGAACACTGCAGTATTTTTGCTTACAGCTTTAAAATGTATTTGAAGTAGACTGCAGTTTTGTCAGTCCACCCCTCAGTCCATGGGACAGAGAAATTTAGCTCATCTTCTTTTAACAAGGAATATCGTAAATCAAATGTTTCTTTTTAGTGTCATAAAGCTGAAGAACTGATGTTATTGAAAGAACCGTGCCAGCTTAATGATGTGAGAATGTGCAGGTTGGCTGAGAGTACTGACTGACATGGATATACTGTGTAGTTTTGTACCTCACAGGAGAAAGTTCTCAAAAATCTTTCAGAAAAAAATGCTCAAGAAAACTTTCCTTCTGGGAAAATCAGTAGAAATTTTTCACTCCTGGTATTTCCTGACTGAAGTTAGTTGACTTATGATAAGTTTGTATAATTTATTGCATTACAATAAAAGCAAGATTCATTTTATTTCTTTCCCTCTCCTCTTCTTAGTATTACTTATTTACTTTGGGATAAGAGTTTTTATATACTCTGTGTGAGAAACTGCATCTATCTATTTAGCAAATGCATCTACATGTCTTCTGCTCTGTGCTTTTTGATAAAAATAAGATTTTCAGCCATCTCTCATGCTCAGATATATCTCCTTATCTGTCATTTTACACTCACTAATGCTTCAATTTTGGTCTGAACCATAAATGTAGATGTACACTGTTGGTGTTGTAATGGTCCTTTCAACTTGCTGTTTAGATAGTCAAGCTTAACAGATGAGTTACATGACAGATTAGCATCTCTCTTTAGAAAGGGAAATAATTTGCATCATTTGATATCCACCATTTGATATCCATTTGATAAAGACTGTTCTTATTTTCTGTGTATATTTGTCTAGGTACCTGCAAAGGCAGATCTCTCTCTAATTTACTTCTCTTTTTCTATTTCTTCGTGTGTATAGAAAGAACAACATGGATTCATATATGCATGTAAAACACAAACATATAACTATTTCTTGTACTGTAGACTCACTTAAAAGTTACATGAAGTAAGAGCAAAATAACGGGAGAGGAAATACTTTTTAAACTTCAAAATTTTATTATTCTCAACACAGTAATATGCAATGATTCATCTTTTACTATTTTTGTTGAAGCTGTGGGGTGTGCAACTGATCAAAGACTCAATGTTTTTGAAGCAAACTAAAAATAACACCACTGTTCTTTTTTGCATCTGAAACCAGTATTTTCAAGCTATTCTTCAGAATGTATTATAAGGAACAGCTTGGGCTAATATATATTTAGTGTCAGAGAGTGCATGTATGGTAGTATGAAAGAGGTTACAGAAAGCAGAAATGAGTTTTGGTCACCAGCCATTACATGAATTCAGGAAGAACCAGAAAGTAAATGAGAGTGGGAACCTTTCTGAGATTTATTTATTTATTTATTTATTTTGAGAGCAGGAAACAAACGATCCTATCAATGATATATGATGCTATCTTTTGCCAAAATTATTTTTCAGTAATATTCTTTAATATTCAAATTTTTGTTGCCAGAGAGATTAGAGAATGTGTTCAGTAATTTAGCACGTAGGTTTGGTAGATATCAGTCTGTTTTCAAGAGAATGTAATTATAGAAACAATATTAAAATTTTGTTATTTAATATTTAGTCTATACCCTACCCTTCTACTTCCTCTCACAGAGAGCTAATACCAGTGGAGTTGCATGGCAGCAATGTGACCCCAGTGCAACATACTGATACGTATTTTCCTACAATGCCATCTAGATCCTATTAATTTTAGCTTTTCTTCTCTATTATTTAGTCACGCTTTACTGTTGGATGTTCTCTTGCGGTGGATTTATTTAAAAGGACAGCTGAGGGCCAGGGAGCGATTTTCTCTCGTGTGTCCAAACATCATTTTTATTTGGTAAAATCTTTTGTGTGAATAGTTTCTCTTCTGTTCATGTCCTAAAGAACTTTTGGACAAAACATATTCATAAATGCCTGGTATCAAGGCTCTAGATTTCTTTAACCCCCTCAATAAGAAGAAACTGTCAGCACTGTGTCTTCTATGTTTAAAAGTACAGGGTGCTCTTAAGAACATTTGTTATTATACTAAGTATTGGTGTGCATGCATGTTTTGACATTAAATCAGTACATATTGTGAAATGCCAAATGTAGCAGATAGTTCTCTAAGTAAGGGTTTTAAATACAGGTATGTCCATGTCTATATTTGTTAAAGTAAAATTTGATTCTGAAGCCTCATTTTGATTGATGAGGGACTTAAGTGCTTTCAACTGAATTCTTTTATGTAAATCAAACTACAATCATCTTCACAGTAGGCCAGAAATAACGTTTGCCTTGCAAATTTCAGTGCTCATATCCCCTTCTGCATCAGTTGCATTGTGAACTGTTTGGATCAGAAATTTGAAATGGTCTCATAGTTACTACTGGCATTGCTATTATTATTTATATTGCTGTAACACTTGGAGATCACTGCCACATCGTTTTTGACAATGTGAATAAATAGCACGTGATTGTTGTTCTGAAGAACAGAAAGATCAGGGGAAGTTGCAGACTGATGATAAACTTGGATAGTGATGTTATTAACTTCCCTTTTTTTTTTGTCTGGCAACAAGGAAAGTTGCACTGTGAAGAACATGGGACAAAATAAAAATTCAGAACACCATTTTTGATCTGTATATGTATATACACATATATGTATATACTTATATACAGCATATATGTACTTGAATACATGTTCATACATGTATATACATGTGCACATAAGGAAATATGTACATACACATATATCCACCTATGTTTCACCTGAGGTCATATTTATAGAAGTGCAGTAAATATACAAATAATTTTTCACCTCCAGTTGACAAATAGAAATCTTCTGGGAAATGATTTTTGAAATAATATTTAAAAGAAAATGGTAGGGGATAATTATGAGATTGCTTGAGGAAGGTGTTAATTCATTACTCTTTGGACTCTGATAAACAATAGAGAAACAAATGTTTGTGAAAGGGGAAAGTGGGCTCCAAACCCTATACTACTGCATAAATCAAGAGTCAGGGAAGGCAAGGAGAGTGCTACAGTGATCTAAAAGTGAAGAAGTTTAAATGTAATATGCAAGGAAAAACTAAATAATGGGTATACACTCAGATAAAATGTGGTAAGCATGACTGAAAAGATAATTTTAGGAATTTTTCTATGATTGTAAGTAACTGATGGATCAGAACAGTAAAAACAGCTAGGGATAGAAGACTATAAATACTGAAATTAGAGCCACATACTAGGACGACAGTTCACATTGTAAATAGGGAAAAGGAGTGAAAGAGATTGGACATATAATTTCCAGGTTGTAAACCAGTGCTACGGAAACACAAACAGAGTAAATATAAGAGAGTTCAGCTGCAATCTTCTATTTCTTTACAAAACAAAGTGTTATCTATTTCCCAATACTGTTGAACAAGAAAGTTGATAGTGGACTAACCTAAGCTTTTGCAGAAGTTACTTGTTGGGTCCTTAGCTCTTGACAGAGAGAAAGAGCCATCTCCAGAGTGGATATTATAGGTACAATCTGACCAATAACCACTTACAAATAAAATAAGAGAGGACATAAACTGATTATCCATATCAAGGACAAGGATGCTTTTTGGCAAGAGGCCTCAGAACAGAGGAACTGAAGGTGGAGACAGTATTTGGCCAGTTTGAGTAATAACAAGGAGTGATCTGAGATGACTGCAGATGCAAGCTGAAGTAATGTGAACTAATGATATTTATTTTCCAAATTAATATATTTATAGCTTTCTTTTTTCCCCCCTACTATTTCATCTAGGGATTTGTTTTGCACTATCAAGCTGCTACATTGACAATTATGATTTTTTTCCTCATATCAAGTAGTATCTGTTTTTAATCCATGCTGATTTTGAATTGTCCCCTAAAATAAGTAGAATCCAATTTTATCCTTAGGAGTCATCTAGTGTTTTTGGTATAACTGAGATTTCTTCACAAATTCCAAATGAGAAATATTCCCTATCACATATTCAAGGAACAGCAAATAGTGAGTCACCCTTTCTTTTATTTCTGTCTGTTATGAACAAAGATGAGTCTGATCTGCAACACTGAGTTGAAACTTTATTTTTTTTCCTTCTGGTTGTTATCAGAATTGCTGTAGACTGGATGCATGGTATCTATTTTACTTTCTTTAGGAAAAGCAGTAATCATAAAATTATGTTAAAAGTTACATTGTATGTATTCCACTGAAATGCATGCATTTCTTTTTATCGTTGATATTCCCTATTCTAGGACAGTTGCAATTGTTTTTGCTTTGTAATTTTTATTCTAAAAGATTAGATTAAAACAGTCACTAGTTGCATAGAGGTGACATTAATCTACTGGAAAGCAGTTGAGGATTAGCAAGATATTTCATAGCAATGATAAAGAAGTTTTACTTGGTGTAAACTATGATCTGTTGAAAATATCTCTGGGTAGCAGAAACTTCTTTCCTGCACAACCTAGATCCACTTCAGAGTAGTTAACTAAGGAAGCATTACATTTTAAGTTGTTTTCATGCTGTGATCTATACACACAAATTTTCTGTTTGCTTTGTGAAACTGCTTCTCTTCTAATTACAAATCATTCAGTCATCTTGCAAAGATACTTGATGTGATTGTTTTTCACTTGTTTTACCTCTATCAAATCTTTTATTCCAGTTCTTGCTTCATAAGTAAAATAAACATCTCACTTCTGTATACAAATACACCATGATTATCAAACAGAAATTAATAAAAAGAACACCTTTAAATACGCAGATACATACAAACACAAATGCCTATTTTACAAAGTTGTTCTGTGACAAAATTGAGCTGTAGTTATTTAAAAGACAGATAAAAAAAAGAAAATCACAAAAACATGATGTCTAGTGATAAATTACAAAACAGCTTGCAGGCCGCTTTACTGAAGTTACTAATGGAGCAGTAAAATGTGCTAGTCCTAGCTCTTAAGGAATGCCTCTTTTATCCTAATTCAGTAGAATAGACAATGATTTTTTGTGTTTCCGGAGGCTGTGGATGATGCACATAGTGGTGAAGTGGGCACTGTGAAAAATGTAGTACTTGGAAAAATTATAATTGTCTGATTAACTTGCTCTAATAAAATATTGTGCCTTAATACAAACAGAAGTTGAGGAATGATTTTCTCATTGAATACAGCACTGGTAAAGCTGTTGCCAGAACACGGAGTCCAACTTTGTTAGCCACAATTCAAAGAAGTTTTGCATTCAGATATAATGCACGTACTGGAAAACAATTTTTGTAATTGAGGTTTATGAAGCTTAGCTGGTTCTACTCGTTATCAGAGTCAGTATGGATGGATCATTTCTTATAGACACTTGCTGCAGGGAATTGCATCCCAACTTTTAATCCAAGAGTTATTAATTAAAATTAGGCAGATGCAATCTGGAACAAGGACACAGTGCCCTGGTGATGAAGGTAGTTAAATACTAGACCAATGCAGGAAATGTGAAGGGGGATGTTTCTTCACTGCAGTCTCTAAGAATAGTCTGATTTTTTTAAGAACTGAAAGTAAACTTGGCTTTTATGAGGAATCTGTATCTTCTGTTACTGTTGTGGAGGTTAGAAGTCCCAGATAATTACTTTTTGTTATCATTGATCCACAGTCTTAGCCCCAAAGTACTGAAATAGCTCATTTAGGTTTTTTGATCTCTACAACCACTCTCTAATACTTGAAAATAAAGAGAAAAGTAAAATTCTACAGAAGAGAAAAAACATATTTCTTGTGAAATCATCTTTAGTCGATAATCCTAATCATTCCCTTCATTTAAAATAAAAGCTTCCATACTGCCCTTATAATACTTGTTATGCAGTGTTTTAGAACTGGTCGTGTGTGAAAGACCAGGAAGGATTTTTTCCTCTTCATGGCTTCCTACTTTTCTTTAATTTTGACCTTTCTTCTAAATATGAAAATTGTATGAAGGGTCCTCTTTCTGACAGACAAGGGAGAATAACTGTCTTAACTTCTATCTGAGATGCTGACAGTTACAGTCCTAGCTGTGTGACCTATCCCCATTGGACAGATATATGAGCATCAATTACAACATAGCATTTTAAGATAAATCATCCCTAGTTTTGATAAGTTGTAAAATGCTGTGCTCTTAATTACAACAGTTTAGAAGCTAATTGACAAACAGGTCAGGCATCCAAGTGTGGAGGGTTGAGGGAGCAGCAGGGACAGAAACCTTGTCAGCAGCTGCAGGCTAAAACAGCCTCTACTCATCACACACCATTCAGCTCCTCATGGGGCATTTTGCTTTTAGGGTCTGGGTCTACTGACTGTCAGATTTGGGTCAAGGAGCAATAATTTATTAGTGCTTGAGTCTGACCATATTCTTCTCCTGTAAAGAATTACAAAACAAACAAAAAAGGCCCCCACAAACAATAACAACAAAAAAACCTAGAAGCCCACAACAAGGCATCCTTTTTGTTTGTATTTTGTATTCCACTTCAAAAGAAAAAGAAAATGTCTTTAGTTAAAAAACTTGTTGGAATTATTCCATTATCTCTAAGTTATTTATTCTTTATCTCTAAATTTATTCTTATTATTAAGCAGTTAACTTTAGATGTTGGAACTATTAGTAAATAATGGTTAATCATAATGAGATATCTTGTATAACAGAAAGGTCAATGGCAGTGCCAATTATTCTGAATAGCTGAATTATTCTGAGTGTGAAAGTTTTTAAAACATCAACTTGTGTTTAAAATAAAAGCATTATTTGAGAGTTTCACTGTTATTATGTTAGGAAATATAACCAGTTGTACAAAGAATTGAGATCATACTGTAGAAAAAAATATTTATCTGATCTTTCTGGGATCTGATCAATGTCCATAAATATCTAAGGTGCAGGAGGCAAAGGGATGAGGCCGGACTCTTTTCAGTGGTTTGTGGTGATAGGATGAGGGGAAACAGCCACAAACTGAAGCATAGGAAGTTCTGCACAAATATGTGAAGGAACTTCTTCACAGTAAGGGTGATGGAGCACTGGAGTAGGTTGCCCAGGGATGTTGTGGAGTCTCATCTGGAGATGTTCAAGCCCCACCTGGATGCCTACCTGTGCAGCCTGCTGTAGGGAGCCTGATTTGCAAGAGGATTGGACACGATGATCTCTAGAGGTCACTTACAGCCCCTACAATTCTGTGATTCTGTGAAAGAAATAGCTCAGTTCCCTATTTACTTAGTCCTTTAAGTGTACATGACAAGCATCAGTTTTAGTTTACTATTCCTTCTGAAAGGAAATTATAGTTATCTCTGAACTGTTTCATTACTCAAATAAAATTATCCAGCATTAAATTTCCTATTTGATTTTCAACTTTATTTTGAAACTAAGTGTTCAAACCCAAGGATGTTAATTATTCTCTTGAATTTGCTTTTTAGAACCAAATATTATGTTTCTTTAGGACCTGCAGATGGCATTATCTATCATTCATTACAGCTGTTAAGAATTAATCTTAAGATTTTAAATTAGAAACTTTGTGTTCATTCTGCTTCTCAGGTGAACTCACAGTTTTCACAAGAACAAACTGTACAGCAGAGAGACATGAATCACTCAAAAAATTCTGTAACAGTGCTCTTTATAGGCTAAGAAACATACTAGACATCCTTAATTACTTAATGGATTTCTGAACCTTTTTTTCCCTGCTGCATTGGGAATGATAAGTCACTAAATATGTACTTACCAAATCTTCTGTATTTTAAACAACCTCATAAGTAAGCATCTACCTGATATTCAACAGATGCTTTGGTAAGAAATATTTTAGCCAAATCCATAATTAGAGATGTCCAAGTAAGCTACCATAGAAATGATTTGAATGAAGGGTTTTCTGTACTTAGACACTCTGAAAATAGAAGAGTTTACTCCACACAGTTCCTGGTTAAAGCCCACATTCATTAAGGAGATGAGGTACTTCCTGCCATAGATGCTCCATCTGAAAGACAAGCAAGGAGGAAAACAGCTGTGCACAGGTGAAGCCCTGTGAACTTTCTGAATATCATGCTCTAATAACACTCAGAGTATCTTACGATTAGAGTCTGGGAGGAGGGGGAGTAGAAAAAGGGAAAAAAGGATTAGTACTGCTGTAATTAAACTGATTGGAACATATAATGTACTCATAAACACTTCTATTAGTGATCTTAGGAAAGCAAACAACAACAACAACAAAAAGCAGTCCAAATATAGTGGGAAACCATACAGTTATTTATATATATATGCCCTTTTTAATTTTTAATAGTGAAATTTAATTATATTTTTTCCACCTTTTAATAGTTTATCAGTGTTTGATATTGGCAGTATACTTTATTTCTTTTAGGACATAATTAACATTAAATAGCTTTAAAAGAAAAGAAGCAATGAATATATTTCATAAATGTTAAAGAATTTGTGCCAATTATCTTGCACCAGAAAACAAATCAGAATGAACATATTATGTGAAGACATTTCATGATGAAATGTTATATTGGAGAAAGAGTGAGTTTTAAAACTTATTTAGAACTTCTGAGAAGACATTCTGAGGACCAAATTTACCACTAACTTGAAATGAACCTCAGCACTTATTTTAATCAAGCCTGAAGGAGTTTCATCATCTCCTGATGCTTTCTGTTTAACTCTCTTCAATCGAAGATAAGTATCTGGGCATTCAGAAGACCTGAGTCTTAGCAATTCATATATTCAGACCTCGATTCTAAGTCTTGGTGTTTTATGAGGACTGGATCATAAGATATTTATGTAAATGATTTGCTATTGAATATGTCTAACTAAGACAGTCACATTGGTCTCCTATGAAGAGAAATTTGACCTTTCCAGTCCATCTTACTCTATGAAGTTCATATAAAAAAAACTGTTGAACATGTAAAACTCTGAGTCCCTGGAGGTAGATGAGATAATTTCCTTATAGCATAATATTTAACTTGCTTTAGTGATAAAGATTATTTAGCAGGAGCAACTATAGAAATAATTGCGTAGTTTGAGGTATTTTTTATTTCATAATTAAGGTGGTTTTTTTTTTCTCATCCTTTTCTCAGAGTAAAGAGAGGCCTTTGATGCCTACATCTTTTTTTTTAATTTTATTTTTATTTTCTTTTATTATTAGTTTTCCAAACATCAACATTTACTTCATATTTTCAGCCTTTAAAGAAGGAAAATATAGAGTTAGAACAAAAAGCTATATTCTGTAAATAAGAAATTTGTAATATTGGGCTTACTGTAATGAAATGTGCTTTTGTTTCCTCAGTGTGTTTATTCAAGCAATGTTCTCAATACACCATTTATGGGCACAAATCCACAAGCCTCTTTCTCAACAGTTTATACATAGCCTTCTTCTATAGATTCAAAATAAGTAGAGGGAAGAAATTGAGATAAATGTACTTATATTGAATTTTTCATTATGCTACTGCACTTTCTCCGAGCTTGAACAGCTGGCAGTCAGCTGTGAACGACAGAAGTTCTGCATTATTGAAATCCAGATTAAAGGGTACCTCGAACAACATCTACCTTTCCAGTCAAGTCACCAGGAAGATTTGCAGGACATAGATAAAATTAGTGGATATAAAAGCATTCCAACAAAGCAACAGATGTGTTCTCTTTTTCAGTACTTTCACTGTGTAATTTGTTAAAGAAAGTCATTATTTTTGCCAATATTTTCCAAGTAGTCCAGTTTGCAATCATCTCAGATCTTTTTTTCTCATTCCTTACACTGTCAGCTTTTTTAAAAAAATGAACTTTCTTCTTTTTCCAGATGCCCAATATATTCCCATATATTTATGTTTAATTTTCACATCTCTATTTTTCTTTTCAGATTCAGTAAAATCCCTACATTTCTCTGCTTTTCTCTCTGCACTGAATGTCTTCCATATTGAGAGGATTTCTAAACATACTCCCTTTGAATTTTTCTAGGCTGGTAGTTTGATAGTGTAGTCTCTGGACCCATGGCAGTCAAGAGATAAATTCTGAGGTTCAATGGGATGATTCATGAAAAAGATCCTCTTGCTAGTAGTTTGCTCTTTGATCTTCCCAGAGACTGAAATTGTGCTGACCTGGAGTTCCGTTGCCTTTCTTGAAAAAGGCCACAATTCAGTATTTCCTGTTGTCAAGAACTTCTGTTGATCACCTGCTCTGGTTGAGATAGTCTTCTCACAACCTCGTGCAAATCTCAGAATCTCATCCAACCATGGGGATCAAAGTGCATTTGCCTCACATAATGATTCTCTAAATCTTCTCTCTTATCTGTCACTAGATCCTCCTCACCATTACCAGTTTTACATTTTCCTTAAACATGAAGTCAAAATTTCAAATATACTTGAAAACTGGAGCAGTAATGCAAAGGATAGAACCACTGTAGATGTTTAATACACTTAAACTCTGATGGATACATTGAACTTCTTTGAAGATTGCTCATCAGAGCACTTAATGTTTGTTTCTTCTCAGTCAGTGTTAAGCGTTTATGTGGTCTGCTAGGATTTGTGACACATGACAACTTGTACACAATGCGAAGTTCACTTTCTAAGAGGAAAAAAACAGCTTAGGGAAAAACATCTTGAAACACATTTTCTCCTTCTGAGAGAAGATGTAGTTCTGAGAGTATGTATACAAAGAGATAAAAGTCTATAAAGTGGAGCTTCTCTTTTTCCAGATATAGCAGTAAGAAGCATCTGAAAAAAAAAATTAAATTACAGTTTTTAAAGATCATGCATCATGCTGAGAAGGACTGTGGACAACAGATTCAAAATATTGGTCTATTTATGATTATATACCTATGTTTAAGGAAAGAAAAAAAAAAAAAAAAACGTTAAGTACTCCCTGGGAGGCAACCTAGAAAATTTTAGTCTCTGACACTGTTTTGGTTGTTGTTCTTTTTCAAAAAGTTTGAACAGCATTTGCTGCTTGAAGAGCAAAATAGCCAAAATAAGATATGTTTCTATTTCACCATATCTAAAAATGGAGACTCTTTTAAAGGACAACTTTTACTTCCTGAAATTAGCAGGATGTTTGTGTATGTTAAGGATCTCTATGTGAAGGCAAAGTGTTTTTTTTATAGCTCAGTAGTTCTCAGCATTTCCTTTTGGCAGATAATTGACATATTTACTAACATGTATAGCTTCTATACTTTTCTGCAGCGTATCTTAGATATTTTGAAGGTAAGGATCATAGGGATTAAGTTCTTCCATGATAGCATGATTTCCATCTTCCTGCCAATCATAGACAAATAAAAGAAAGTGACTTTTATAACCGTAACTTCTGCATTTTCTGGTGACAATGACAAATCTGAGGCACTCCTAGCCTATAATATGAACTGACTGTAGAAAATTAGATTTCTCCAGTGCTGATAGCATTGGTTGCACTTCAAGTCATTCCTTCTTCACCTGAGCATTTAAAGAATCCTACTCAGTTTTACTTAAAACAACTTACCTTTAGATGCTTGCTCCAATCTTTCATTTTTCCATGTGGCACAAAAAATTCCAGAATTCAGAAAAACAGAAATGATTGTTTGCTGTTGGCAAAACTAATGTTGCAATATTGGGCTCATAAAGTGCACCAGAAGTGATAAAACTAGCAGAACCTGTCTGTTCTTCTGGTTCTGCTCTGTAGGTTTTCCTGTCTTTAGGTTTTCCCTTTAAAATTGAGCTTGAGTTATACACAGTGAGTGATGCTGAACACTTACTCTGACTGCAACCCATACTCAGTATTTTTCTGGTTCCTGTCTCAAACCAATTTCTGGCAATAGGCAAGGTTGATGACTTAACAGTAGCATCACAACTAGAATTAAGTGAGCCAAATGAGAAATCTTTTCCTAGGCAGCTATCGGGAAAAGACAAGACTGGCAAAATGGAGAGGAGAGAGGAAATATTGGATTCCCTAAAATGAATCCTTTGTGCTCTTTCAACAGGATTTTCTAAGTATCACCTAATACCATTAGAGAGATAATCATGGTTAATGAAAGTGCAGCTAGTTGGGTTTTAAAACCAAATAAAAATTGATTTTAAGGGTCTGTAAGTCATTTGTTCATTCTTTATGGTCAATATCAACTGTAATGTATTGTGAGGATGAAGAACAAATGCCTTTAAGAGATATACCAGTGATAGCAATCACAAAAAATAAAGGTATTTGATATTGACTAAATGCTAGAAGAGAGTACTTGCCTGAATGCCAGGAATAGCCTGAATAATAGAGCAGTTGAAAAAAAAGAGAGCTTAAAATTCTCCAAGTTTCAGAAATCATGCTTATTTCTTTTGGAAGATGAAGTAAGGTTTTCATAGGTGCATTTTTTTTCTAGGGCTGGTTTAGAAGCAGTGCCACCTTCCTCACTACAGGTGCTAGAGAGATTATTTTCCTCTTGTTCCTATATACACTGTTGTTTTAGCCTAGTGACAAAAACATATGCATTTCAAGAGCATTGTAAAGGTTTCTATGAGGGTTATTTCACTTTAATTATGTGACTTGTTACTAACATAATTTTTGACATTACATATCCGATTGTGTTTATGTAAATGGCTGCCCAACTTATTAATATTTTTTAATAGAAAAATGGTTTCTAAGTAATTACAAAATATACTTTTTTATCTTAACATTGCTCACTCTGTCATCTATCCTAGCATTTTGTGAAGCTAACTCTATTTTATTATTTTAATTATATAACTAGAAATCAAATCTATCAATTTTCTTTTTTTAAATGACAATGACGGTGCTCAAGTATTTTAAGTTTTTCACATCAACTGTTTTGCTTGACCTTCCTTAAGAAAAGTACCTAATGTCTCTCAAGATTGATACTTCTACAGCATGCCACAAGATGTCAGTGTTTCAGAATATTACTCTTATCACAATGTGCTATTAAAAACTCACTGCTGTGCTCTGCTTTGTTTGATGTTCAGTGGCTGACAGTCCGATTTAGTCATTTCTGATATTCTGGGACTAATAATATTATAAACTGATTAAATAATTCCCAGATGGAAATGGTAAAGAATACAAAAGAGACATATGTACGTCCCTCTAGAACCACAATTTAATTTTTCACCCCAAAATGGAAACTCAAGGAAATTGTTGTGTTCTTGCTTTAAAATAGGAAATAGAACCTCGAGGAAATTGTTGTGTTCTTGCTTTAAAATAGGAAATGAGTCACTGCTCTTTTTTTTTTTTTTTTTTTTTTTTTTCCCTTTATGAATTGCAAACTGCACTGCAGCACTTGTGTTTAGTGTGAACCAGCAGCAAAATCAAGGCCCGACCTGGTGCAGCCTACCTTCAGTGCTGACTGAATTGGAGGTTTCACAGCAACAGTTTCATTCCTCAGGCTAAAAACCTGTAGTAACTGGCACCACAGTGCTGCAATTGTCCGAATGGAGAAGTGTTATGTCACTGGGGCTAGGGGATAAATGATGGGATAGAAAGATGGCAACACGATCTTCCTAAGGGCCTGCCTAAAATTCACAAATATGTATTTTGTAGCAAAATGACATTAGGTACTTCCCCTCCCCTCTGCCCCTTTGTCTGCAGATCTAAACCGGTTTTTTAAAGGTGAAAATACCTTATGATATGTTCCAGTTTGAGAGTAATGTCTTAGGTAGGTACACTCTTAATAGGCAGATAAAGCTGTCATACAAGCTGCAGTAAAGGATAAGGAACATTGGCTTGAAGATATGTTCTTATTAAATCAGAGTCAGACTTTTTTAAAAGGAATATAAAGTTCTTACTGTCCTCTACCAACTAGAGAGCATTAACAAAAATGAATATATGTGGCATGTGATCTATATGGAATGCATTGCACAGTACTTATGGAAAAATAAAGAAAAAACTGACAGTACTGCCAAACATGAGTCTGACATGAGCCTGATAAACCAAAAGCATTCAAGCAATTTGCATTTCATTTTCTGAAAATAAACACACAAATCTCTGGTAATATAACCAAGACAAAGACATACTGGCTTTTTACTAGAGGTGTGTTTTGGCTTTTTGGGGGGTGGGGAATAGGGTAACGTCTTTTGATCATGGTTTTTTTTTTTTAAGTAGGTGATTCTTGTTTCTTATTCACTGCCAAAAAGGCTGAAATAATTTCCTATGAAAAAAAGAAAATATATGTAGTTGTCTTTGCAGTAGTGTTGACTTAAGGACTCAAAGTCAAGAATTTAATGCCCTGGGTTTTTTTGCAGCATTCTTGCTTGTGAGATCTTGCACTGTCTTTTGTAGAAATGTTCACATCAGACATTTCCCCTTACTATTCAATTGTCTTTCTTTTGTATAGATTTTAAATAACACTTACTTAGAAGATGATGCTGTTTGCCAAAACGGCAGTTCTTCATCTATTCTGTGGTCCACTCACTGTCAGTTGTATTTCCCTGCTACTCCTCTCAGACTAGGGCTTCATCTGTATTGTTTGCAGGCACCTCTCCATCCATAATTTCTTCTGAAAAGGGACTGCCATTGAATGCACAAAGGAGGAAAAGGAATAATGAAAATAAGGGGTATAATGAAACTATAGCTTCTTCTTTACATATATATTTAAATTCAGAATTATCTGTTTTTCTTTCGTTTCTGTACCTTCAAGTAACTGTTGTCAAGAAAAAAAAAAGCATAAAATTACTACATAGATATATATCTATAAAACTCAGATTTTGCCTGTATTCCACTCTCATGGAGAAGCAAATCATAAACGATTCAGTAGACTGAAGAACCTGGAAGTGCTGCAGTGATTGATAATCAGCAAGTTTATCTGCAGAAGAGTGCTCTAGTTCAGAAAGGAAAATAAAAGTAATTCAACTAATCTGCTGCTTACTGTGATCTGCTGATGATCTAACATGCAAAAGAAAATTGTGGCTGAGATAGCTGTTGTCTCTTGGATTTGGATCAAATGTTTTCTTACAAAACATCATTAAAAAAGAAAAAAGATTTTTTGACATAAATATGTTTTTACTCTAGAGCCAGTTCCCTAATTCCACTGCTCTCTAACAGCTGGGGATTTTCATGCTTAATATTTTCTGTCATAATAGTCAATATTACTTAGCAAGAAATTGTAATGTCATAGATGGTTGCACAATTTGACTGTTCCAATAAACCACACAAAGCTATTGCTCTCAGGGAAAAGCATGGTTTCCAAAAAGGCACTACTAATATTACAGTGTGTAACAAAGGTAGAACAAGTCATCTTGACATAAGCAAGTGGGTGGCCCACACAGACATGCATGCACAGATATGGTTACATGTATATGTGTATTCCTTTATACCTCTCTATTTCCTAACTCAGAATGGTTCCCACAGCCGTTTTGTATAATTTATATCAGATCCTTCTAAGTTTACTGGGGATTTGCTTTCTATATGGGCAAAAAAATTGACATACCGCAGAATTAATAGAATTACCATCTTTTTCTGTATTGCTAATGTTGGGTTCCCTGTGACAAATAGGGAGAGTCAGAACTATTGTCAAACCCTAAGCAGTAAGTGTTTGGTGAGGTGTTTCTGCCCCAAAATTCAGAGGGAAAAATTACTTTGGATTGAAACCCTCGGACATTTTTTGGCAACATTCTGAGGAGACCTGCTTTGACCTCTATGTTAACAATGAGGTATCAGTATGTCACAGAGGCATGTACTGATGTTGCAAAGTGTCAGTAGATGTGCAGTGAGTTCTCACCCCAGACAAATAACAGGAAAGTTTGCATGATGGCCTTTGACCAGTTGTGCTGTACTTCAGCATGCTGCTTTGAAAATATTTTCCAGCAAACTAACAGCCCTTTTCACCCAGAGAAGTTACGCTGTAGATGTGTCTACAGATTGGAGCAGCTAGGAGAAAGGCTGTGACTTACAAATTAAATTTCAGCACCATTCTAGTGCGACTCTGAATATTCATGACATCCAATCTGTAATGCCTCCTTCTCATAGATACTTTAGCTGCTCACTGAACATCAGCAATTATGATGTAACTCTGACTTGCATTGAACTTAATGATGGGTTTGTAGAAGCAGCACAGACTCAAATGTAGGACATAAAGCATTCAGTACATTGGAGGGAAGGAAAGCCATGTGAGGAGACCTGGACAGGTTGAAGTGGGGCCATGCAAACCTAATGAGGTTCAATAAGGCCAAGTGCAAACTGTTGCACTTGGGCCAGGACAATCCCAGGTGTTTATACAGACTCGGGGAAGAATTCCTTGAGAGCAGCCCTGAAGAGAAGGAGGTGGGAGTTGTGGTGGATAAGAAGCTGGACATGAGCCAGCAGTGTACGCTTGCAGCCCAGAAGGTCAACTGTATTCTGAGCTGCATTAAAAAAGGAGTGTCCAGCAGGGAGAGGGAGGTGATTGTGCCCCTCTTCTTGTCTCTTGTGAGGTCCCATCTGGAGTACTGTGTCCAGGCCGGGCGCCCCCAGCACAAGAAAGATCCGTAACTCTTAGAATGGGTCCAGAGGAGGGCCACTAAGATGATCAGAGGGCTGGAGCACCTCTCCTATGAGGAAAGGTTGAGGGAACTGGGCTTGTTTAGCTTGGAGAAGAGAAGGCTCCACGGAGACCTTATTGTGGCCTTCCACTACTTGAAGGGAGCGCATAAACAGGAGGGAGAACAACTGTTATATGGGTTGATAGTGGTAAGAGAAGGGGGAATAGTTTTAAACTAAGACATGGGAGGTTTAGGCTAGATATTAGGAGGAAGTTTTTCATTCAGAGGGTGGCGATGCACTGGAACAGGCTGCCAGGAGAGGTTGTGGACGCCCCATTCCTGGAGGCATTCAAGGCAAGTTTAGATGTGGCGCTGGACAGCTTGGTCTAGTGGTTGGTGACCTTGTCCACAGCAGGGGGGCTGAAACTAGATGATCTTTGAGGTCCTTTTCAACCCAGGCCATTCTATGTTTCTATGATTGTATGACTTTTTTATTTTTTATTTTTTATTCACACCACATATTTTGTAGCTTCCACTCACCTCCTTCATTTATGTGTATGGAGTCAAATCTATGTACATTTCAAAGTTTGTCTTGCCTTGCAACTACTGTGCTTACATTACTACTGTAGTAGCTAAGTCATAAATATATTTTTTGATTGGACTATACAATCTGATGGCATTTCAGTTACAATTCCTTCCCAAATGTCTTCAGTAACTGTTCTGCAGCATTCATTCCTGATGTCAAGTGTGTTATGCATCTATGCCTCTATTATTCCTTTTGAGACAGACATTCACAGATGTCCTTCTCCATGAAGACCAGAGAGTTTCATAGCTTCCTGTTTCAAGCAGCTCCAAGTGGTGCCTTGCCACTGATTTGGTGATTCAAAACAGTACCAGTCTACTTGCCCAACTTTAAAACCCTAACTAACTATTAACTAACCAATGTTGGCTGAAAATACGAAAAGTTTTTGAATAATCCCTTAGTAATGTCCACTATCCCTGAACTTTGGTCTACTTTGCCCTTCCTTTTATTAAAAAAACAATCTACCTATTGTTGTTTGTTTGTTTGTTTGTTTGCTTTTTGTTTCCAGGTAAATTTATGTTTCCAGGTTTCAATTTGGTTTACTGTCCTATCACACTGTGAATTCATAGAATCATAGAATTACTCAGGTTGGAAAGGACCTCAAAGATCATCAAGTCCAACCGCAGCCTAACCATAGTACCCTAACTCTAACAACCCTCTGCTAAATCATATCTCCAACCACCACATCCAAATGGCTCTTAAACACATCCAGGGACGGTGACTCAACCACCACCTGGGAAGCCTATTCCAGTGTTTAACCATCCTTTCTGTAAAGAAGTGTTTCCTAACGTCCAACCTAAACTTACCTTGGTGCAACTTGAGGCCATTTCCCCTCATCTTGTCACCTGTCACCAGTGAGAAGAGACCTACCCCACTCTCACTGTAAGCACCTTTCAGGTACTGGAAGATAGTAATAAGGTCTCCCCTCAGCCTCCTCTTCCCCAGACTTAACAGCCCCAGCTCCCTCAGCCTCTCCTCATAGGGCTGATTTTCCAAGCCCTTCACTAGCCTCATTGCCCTTTTCTGGACCTGCTCCAGTACCTCCATGTCCTTCTTGTACTGAGGTGCCCAAAACTGAACACAGTACTTGAGGTGAGGCCTCACCAATGCCGAGTACAGGGGCAGGATGACTTTCCTAGTCCCGCTCACCACATGTAAGAGACAATTCTTTTATATCATTGACTCAGAGTTTGCTGAGGAACAAGTCCAGGCAAGTCCTGGGCAAAGGCAGAGAAATCTTTTGTCTTGAGGACACTGATGGACAGGTCCTGGCTAAGGATTGTGAAATCCTTTAAGGAGCACAGATGGACAAGGCCAGGGGCATCAAGAGAGAGATAAGCTGCCGCTAATGGCCGGGAAGCGGTCTTTTTGTGTGGACTTATCTCAAGGAAAATGGCCATCTCAGGAGGTATGCACAGGACTCTTGCTCAAGCCCCCAGGAATGTCACGTAGGCAGCAGAAAATGGAGAATAAAAGAGGGTCCAATAACCACAACGGTAGAAGCTGATCCTTCACCACAACCACGGCAACGGGAGAGGCTTATCTCTCACCACGACAGACTTGAGGGGTTCTCTCTGCCAACTGATCTCTCACCGCAACGTGTAGACGGATCTCTACGTGGAGACTGATCTCTCACCACGACACGAGCTTCCTGCCTTCCGATCCTCCTCTACGGACCGTTTGCTGACGGACTTCCCTGGGCCTGCTACCTGAGACCTGCTGCTTCCTCCCTGACCTGCATCCTCTCGCTGCCCCAGACCGGCCTCGCTGCTCCTGCCCTTCGGCCTCGGACCGTCGGAACATCATGCAACGGGACTGCTGCCGGATGCTGGTGGTGACTATCCCCGCTTTACGCAATTCTTGCCTCTTTCTATCTTTTCTATCGCTCGCCTTCCCTTCCCCATCACCCCAATCCTTAATAGCGTCCGTCCTCCCCTTTCCCCATCTCCCTTATTAACATTTGTAATAAACTGGTCGGACCAACATTTGAACCGTTGTTTCTTAATCTCACGCCGGGCATACATATTTCAAAGAACCTCCTCTCCCTCCTATAAATTGGAGCGAGACACCACACCATTCCTGATACAAGCCAGGATGCCACTGGCCTTCCTGGCCACCTGGGCACACTGCTGGCTCATATTCAGCTGACTATCCATCAGTACACCAAGGTCCGTTTCCATCAGGCAGCTTTCCAGAAGGCAATTAGAAGAAACGCATTACAAAAAATCTTCCCTTATGTTCTGTCCTTTGGTTGGATACGTGCTGGGACAAGAGGCATTCACTAGTGGCATATTTTGCCACGTATGAAATTGTAATCTACATTCGAGGGATGGAAAAATATGTGCTCTGAACTGTTTGCTGGTTGGATGAACACTGAAGGTTGTACTGATGAAATACATGCTTTCATAGATTACTTGTACTACTATTATGTTTCTAAGTTCAGATTGTCACAAACATACAATCAAAGAATGCCCCACAGTTTTATATTTGTACTCAGAAAGTTATTCTAGATGCTGACAAACGTTTTGTTAATCGTATAGTCCATGTGCCTGATTACAAACCATGAGTTATGTTGACTGCAGATCCTAATTTACCTCTTATTCATGCTTACAGCTTTTTTCTAAAGAGAAAGGAGAACTTAGTGGAATTTCTTATCTTTACTTCATTTATAAATTACTTACTTGTTCAGTGAACTAAATAATTTTAGACCTGTTTCTTAGGAATTCTGCTATCTTTTTTTTTCCTTTTTGCAAGAGGATAATTTTAAATGTCATCATTTTTCAGTAGAAATATTAAAATTCAATTTTAATTAATATGTACATTCCAACGTTAATATTATTAAAGGAGATTTAACTTCCCCCCCCCCCCCCCCCCCCAAGAATTAATGTTTTCAAGCAATCGTAATTCTTTTCCCTTTAGTCTCTCATGCAGCTACTTTATGGGAGGGATTTTTTAGGCGTTGTCCAATGGTGGACAAATCAGTCAGAATTATGGTGACATAAAAAGACTGTAGAAAGGTTATGGTATCTGATTGTTTTTAAAAAAATAATAATTATTATTAAACATGTTTGCTTTCTACACTGAAATAAAATGACCTATGAATGAGAGAATGGTCTGCAGCCCATTATGGTTGTGAGCAACCCTGCACTGCAAATTCTAGCCTACTGCTTTTCTATATACATTTTAGAGTGTGAAGTGGGTATGAGGAGATTTTGTTGAAAACTAGTCTTTTTCTGGAGACTGTTAATGGATAACGAACATTCACGGTTTGCTACAAATTGTGTTATGTCTTTCAAAGCCATTCTGTTGGACTTTGATCTACAGGGATAATCTGCATAGCAATTAACTGTTTCAAAAACATTTCTGGCTCTGTATGTGCACCCAGTTTAGTTAATAAGTTGTGGAGATGGTGTTCCTTGATACTGACACTGTACATGGTATGTGACTATAGATGATACAGGGTTTTATAGCCATTTACTTAGCCCAAACACATAATGGTATGGGTTGGTAAAATTATATCACTGTAAGCAGCAACACACTAACTTTTTTCTCATAAACAATAACTAAAGAGGTTGCTGGGGCTTTAGGTGAGAGGGTCACCTTTCACCAAATGTAAACATTTAGTGTCTTAGGCAACTAAATACGGTAACAGTCTGCTTTCATATTTCTCTTTTCATATTTCAGCAAGCATGAAGACTCTCCGTATGTCCACATTCCAGCTCTCAGGGTCAACACAGTGCTTCTCCTGAGATTTTCCCCAGCATCCATAGCCCTCGGAGAAGAACCTTGACAGCTCTAAGCAGTTGCTTCACATTTAGTGACTTCAAAGTTGAGAGAGGGTGCTCGTCACCATGCCACTTTGAATTTTGAGTTTGCTGGCCAGTGTCACTGGGGAGGATGGGAGAAGGAGGAAAGAGAAAGGTGCTTGGTTATCTGTTACAGAATAGTGAGTCCATAGCAAGCTCCATTGTTACAGATATATATAGCCAAACTTTTGTGGCAACAGATGCAAAAGAGAGAAGGGACTTCTGTGGACTTGGAATATGGCAACCAACACTCTAATGCCCAGCAGTCCCTATAGCATCCTGTAGCAGACATGCTGAGTCATGGCTTGAAACAGTGATTGGCCACCTGGCCTTTCATAATTTCATAATTCAAGTGAAAATCCATAATAAGAAATGAGTGTAATGAAGGTCTATTACACTCAGATACATAATGATTTTAAGTAATAAATTAAATCTGGTGTTTTTGCCAGCTTCCAGCAGGCAGATAAACTGTTTCTCTTACTGGAGTTCACCAGATAGTTCATTACAAGTAAGTTTAGGAATCCACCATTCCTTCCATTATGTTCTCTGTGAAAGTTTAAAACCAGGTATAAAATTTCAGAAATAAGCTAGCTCACAAAGTCACAGGTAGTTGGCATCCTTTTTGTTTGTTTGTTTGTTTGTTTTGTTTCTTTTGTTTTGTTTTGTTTGTTTGTTTTTAGGAAAAATCATTGATGTGCTTCCAATTTTGTAAGCACCAAGGTTGGCTTTGCTGCTGGTGAAATCAAATTAGTGATTTCAACCAAACTAAGTCATGGCATTTAGGCATACGAAACTGATGTTGACACAGAGCTGTGTGGGGCAAAAGTGCAGACCACCATGAGAAAGGGAAGGTAGAAGGAGTCCATTCTATTGGCAAATGAGCTCATATTCCTAGTATTCCTAGCATGTTACTCTAGCTAGGGTTTTTGTTACTGCTGCTATTAACTGAGGGCAATAATGTGAGGATTATTTGATACTTTACGGAGTAGCACCCATATATACTTATGACAAGTATTTGATATTGTAAATTGGATGCTCTGAGTACAAAGTAAGACTTATACCTTATGGCTGATTTTCTGTCTGACACATGCAATAAATACTGTTATTTATTGAGTATGACCTTCAAAACATACAAGAAAATGTCACATAAGAATCTAGTTTATACAAGTTCTGCCATTCTATTCAAAATGCAAAGTTTGCAAGCTCGTAAGCGTGCATCCCAAAAATACAAATTCAGTAGTGGATATTCATTATACATCCACAATTGCCATTACAATGTCTGATCAAATGAGATTAATCTTTTTAAAATAGCTTTCAGTCAGAAAATTACTTTGCAATAGTATATAAGCTTTTAAAAGTCATCTTGAGGATTACCATCAGGTGGGTTATCAATTTTTTTCAATAAGACAAGCAATCACATCCCACTAGGACAAAGAATCCACATAGAATCCACGTAGAAAAAAACAGTCCTGTAATGTACCCACAGTAGTAAGCATGTTTCTATAACTCCCAATGTAAGACAAATTTTTATGCTTAGTCTAAGAAGATATAATGGGAAGAAACTTTAAAAGCTTCTATGTCAACAACTTCTGTCACTTTTAACGTTGTTATATTCATTTATCTTTCCAGTGATTTCCAAAGGGCAGGGTGGGAGAAGGGGAGTTGTTTCGGGGCTGGTTTGCAATACATCTGTGTTTCCATATTTATTGCACACTTTCTCTACTGGGTCACTTAATTAAAGATTTTATTTAAAATACTATTTCTATTTCATAACTGCAGATGCAGTAAAGATGAATGGATATTTATTTTATTTTGGAAATTAAAATCATTCTAGCAGTTCTGATCAGATGCACACACACAAAGACAATATTAATACTTTATACTATTTCCTCTATCAGTGCTTGACTGTGGACAGCTGTTTATGGATTTTCTATTCCTGAAGTAAAACACAGGAATGAAAGTTGTACTGTACTTCTAGTGGAAGCAATTAGAAGGTCACAGAAATGCAGTATTAAATATTACCATCATTTAAGCATGGCTGTGAATTTACTGAGTGTCATCTGCTCTGCAATAAGTGCCCTATAGCATGATCTAACTCTGTCAGAAATGCATAGTACCTCCATGACAGAAATGCAAACATTCTCAAATTACCTTTAATTTATTCTCTGATAACAAACACGTGGAAAACAAGAGAGGGTGAAACATAACTTACATTCTTGTGTTTACTTATTTGTGTAGTGCATTCAAAGTAATATCCATGTAAAAACACCAAAATAAGTATCTTTCAGCTGAATTGAGTGCTCCCACTGTGATGATGTCCTCATCAATTTAGTATTACTATGAATAAAGCACTAGGGAAATTAAAAGACCAGTTAACTACTTTTTGAGAGGAAGTGACACTGGAGAAGAGTAATATTTACTTCTTTTTTATAAATTGATTTTTAACTGAAATTGATACTGGCTTCTTCTCAAAAGCTTCTCAAAAGCTGCATCTATCTTCCACTGAAAAAGCTGAATGGCAGAGTAACAGCAGAAAGAGATAATGAAACATCAGTAAGACTGCTTATGAACTGCTAAAATTCATCTAATATTGTGAAAACTTGCTTTAAATATTTCAGTGTTTATAAATGTAACAAAAGAAATGAAATGCCTGTTAACGCTTGTTTGTGCTGACAGCTCAAAGCCAACCTTTTCATGCAATCTCCAATTTGTCCTCTGCTCATGCAGAAACATCATAGTCAGTATAATTTAATATATTATTTTTGGAAATATAGAATATGCATTAGTAACATTCAGTCAAACTTTTCCTTTTGTCTTGTTTTCTGTAATGCAATATATATTGTTGCATGCTTTTGTATAATAGAAAGCAAAATAAAATGATTTCTATATCACAAACTTCACCAATCAAACAAATTAAAATCTCCAGAATAATGCACTGTCATCGTTTAACCCAGCTGACAGCTAAATGTTACACCATATTTACTCTGCTTCCCTGCCTCAGTGGGATCGAAGAGAGAAGGGAAAAGTGCAAGAAATTGTGGGGGAGCGGAGGGGAGAGGAGTCATGCCTCATCTTCTCAAATAAAACAAAATATTTCAAATATCTGTCTTTGTCCCACTTGAAATTCATTTAATGCATCCTACTGATTTAAAAACACAGGTGAGAATCATTTTAGAAGATTCAAAAGTCCATGACTACCTTAAGAGTTTCTCCTCATTAGCTTATATGGAAGAGTTATTTCTGATTGCGGTGCAAATTTTTTAGCTGAGTTCAGATTGTAGCCATACATGGATTAAGACTTGTATCAACTAAGGATAATATCTCTCCTGGGAGAGGGAATGTCTGCTCGCTGTTTTCGACATGACTCATGCCAGATGCAGGTATTAAAAAGACAACACTTAAGTCATCATTTGTACTGAGAAAGAGATAGTATGCCTGTAGGAATATGCTATACTCCTTATATTCCAATGCCTTTCTCTATTCTACCTCCCCCCCCTTTCTCCTTTCTTTTTCTGTGTATTTGCATATAAATATGCATATAAAATATGCAACAGAATTCAGACACATGATATCAAGTAACAAGATTTTTCATGAGCTATATAGACCCTTTGTGGTGCTAACTGATATGGTGTGTTTGTTCTTGACTGCAAACTACAGGTACCAGCATCTATAACCTGCATTCTCCAGCAAGGACTGTGCCTGGCTCACTCACTTGGCAAAGGCTGTCAAAATTCCATGTCAGCTTGTCACGTCCAGTGCTTTGGAGTAAATACATATATGCACTCCTTTAATATACAAGCTTGTGATATGAGTGTTCGTGATATTCGGGAATTCTAAAATGATTTTAATCACCTCACTGATAACACCTAAGAGCAGGTATACTGCTAC
Organism: Gallus gallus; assembly: GCF_016699485.2. Taxonomy (NCBI): domain Eukaryota; kingdom Metazoa; phylum Chordata; class Aves; order Galliformes; family Phasianidae; genus Gallus; species Gallus gallus. Next base: position 108,939,246 of record NC_052533.1, on the reverse strand, counting down.
AGTGGTTTACCTGGGGTTCAGAAACATTTTAAGCAGCAGTAAACTGTCTCTTTATCTCTCATTTTGCATAGCAAAAGACTGATACTTTGTGAAGCACAGCTTGTCTTTCATGGAGTGGTGGGGACATGCAGCTGATTCACTGGTAGCCTTCAGAGCAATTTGTTTGAATTGTTTGTGTGGCAGGGATGGTAATCGTTATTATGATTCTTTTCCTACAATTACAGCTGCCAGGGAATACAGCCAGTCTGCCTTACTGCACCTTAGTCACAAATAAAGAATCAGAACAAGAATAGGTATTTTTATCCTATGTTTAAGGTCGCCTACCTTTTTCAGTTCTATGTGTTTTGTATTACTGTGTTACCTGTTTTCATGACATGGCACAATGAGTGTCCCACCTGAAAATCAAAAGGTGAGGATTTAGTTTTTAGATGCAATTTTACCATCTTCTGCAGAGACAGAATGCACTTTACAACATTGTGCAATTTAAATATTACCATTTGATTGTTATTTTGATGGAAAAGCTTTAAGCAGTTCAGACTTTTCATTTTGCATACTTTGACCAAAAAAAAAAAAAAAAGCATTTCATTTTTCTTTGGCCTGTTTATTTTGCTCAAAACCAGTCTGTAGGATATTGGCAACTTACTGTGTAGCAGTAGTATCAGTAAACCCTGAAGTCCTAGAACTGGACCGAGTACTCCAGGTTCCAATGCTGAGTAGCGTGGGAGGACCACCACTTTTGACCTGCTGGCAATGCTTTACCTAATGCAGCCAAGAATATGGTCAGCCTTGTTATGAGCAAGTGTGCATTGCTCTCTCATGTTCACCTTGGTGTGTGGACTCTTAGAACTAAAGATTACCTTAGGAAATTTTATTAAAGTTGTGCAGTAGCACCACTTCATTTCTCTGTACTCTTACTCTGCTTTTATTTAGTCAAAAGTTAGGTTTAAATCTAACCACTATGATAGGCACTATCTGTCCTTTCTCTTTTAGACACTTAACCAGTGGCAAAGGAATGCTCTGATTTCATATATTTAGTCTGCTTTAATCTCCACTGGATAGAAGAGACATACTGGCATTAAACCCAATCATGAACCGTTTCCTAATGCCTGGCTTCTGGGAATATATATGAAGAAGGTAAAAGCCATGGTAGTGTCACAAAACTATGAAAAGTTGGGAGTAGTTCAAAGCAGGGTCCAAAGTAGTGTCCAAAGAACAGAACAAAAAGAATAGAAAAGTTTCTGTTACTGAGAACTGCTTTGAATGTTCACCACTGTGAAGAGACAGTAAAAGAGAGTGCACAGTTCAGGAGCTGCTATATTTTCCTTACAACTGAACCCTTGCAAGAGCTGCCACAGCCAACAGTCATTCGTTTAATCCTGCGCTCATTTCTCATTACTGACAGGGCTGCTAGATAAGCTAAAACTCTTCTGTTCTGCTGTGCTCACTCATCAACTGGAGAGAAGTATATGTAGTTGATGGACAGCACTCACATAATCTGTAAAGGGTGAGCATACATGATTTAAGATGTAACCTCTGTAAACAATAAATGATCTGTGCAAAGATTTTGCAAGTATTTACAAGCTTGCATTCTGCAACATTTTCTTGCATAGATTAGCATTGCTCAGTTTTAAGTCATAGCAACAGATACCATATGTACAATCACTGCAGGGAGATCTATTCATGTAGGACAAATCCTCTTTATGAGGTCACTTGGTGGTTTCTGTGCCACAAGGGCACATGTTGGGATTAATAAAGAGACTGTTATGTGACAGAGCTCTACAAGATTCAAAAATGTTTGAAGTTGCAAATTAGAAGGCCTTCCCAAGCCTTTTTGGCATATGGGAGCCAAACATAACCTGTAAATTAGTACTCTGACACTAACTGCACTTGAAGGGAAATCTCAACACCTGAGATGGTCTAAGTGTCAGAGTTATTGTTTGGCACTGATTGTTAGCGACAACGTTGACTTGTTTTGAGTGGACAGGTCAGGACAGGACACAGTATTGAAGTTCAGTCCTCTCTATCTTCATTAGGCACAGGTAAATAAGCTTGGCTGATGGATACCACAAGGCAATTTGCTGTGATCCATGTGTGGAGCACGAGGAGGTATTCTGCTCAGAAAAGTCTCTCTTGCAGAAGGCAAGAGCTTAGCCTGAACAATATCTGAAAATTTAGTCCCACGTGATTTTAAACAGAAACATAAATAAAAACAAACAAACAAAAAAGATCAGCTTTAGAATTTGACAACATAAATGTTGTCAAATATGAACTGTAGTATAAATATAAATGTAAATAGAATTGTCTAGGAAAGGAAACTCACTCTGAGTCAGTGCAGCAGGTCATGCAAATATCATATTTAATAAAACCTAGAGAGAAATGGGTGAGTTGTATTGGAGACCTCCTAATGCCCATAACCTTCAGCAGAGAATTGGATTTGAATGGATCTTGTCTGGCAGGTTAGAAAGTCACTTACCAGCTTATAGAGATTCTAGCTTGCAGCTGAAAATTGGTAGAGCTCAATAGGAAGATTTAAAATAAATAATTCTGGTGAGGAACAAAAAAAAAAAAAAAGCTTTTGCTTAGACTAAGCGATCTGATAGTTATGCAAAAGATTGAAAATAAGATGGCTTTTCAGTATAAAAGAAATACTAAGAAAGTGCCTTTACATAATAACAAAGCTTTTTTTGAAGTGAGGAGAGCTACAAATAACATTAATAACATAAATAAAATATGAAAAAAGAATCATTTTGGATAATCTGAAAAGGAAGTGGCTTTGATTTTTATGAAGGCAGTATTTTGGTTGGAAGAAAACATGATTTAATATATGTTCGTATTTGTTTCAATAAGGTTTATATTTGTTTGTTTTAAATGCTTGCTTTTTTTTTATTATTTACTTATTTTTAGGTAACACTATGAATTGAATCTGATGCATTTAATTAAACAAAGTCAACATGTGTGGACTTACAGAGCATGGTCTTTAACAGGTACGCTTCCTCAGATGTAAAGGCATAACATCTGAGATTTTTAGTCAGCATATTTTTCTAATAACAAAAGGAGACACCTGGAAGTACTTCCTACTGAGGTCACTCAGAATAGTTTCACTGGAAAATAATTGCTCTACGATACAAACAGAAAGCAAGCTTAGACTATGATTGCATGTTGGAGTATGTCTGAGTCTTCACACTTAGAGCCACTCTTGTCATGCCTTTGTTTTCACTCATTCGCAGCAGTAAGTGTATATAAATATATACATATGTATAATATCTACAGCCGATTTATACATGCTAAGCACATTAGACTACATGGAACACAATTATAAAATTCTACCTAAGAAGTTCTTGGTTCAAAGAATGTATTGGATGTATATTGAACTAAAAAAGCAAAGCAAAAAAAAAAAAAAAAAAACAACAAGTAATAACGAAAAAAAAACAAACAAACACCAACAACCCACCAATAAAAAAAGAAAGAAAGAAAGACAAAGAAAGACAGCAAGTTCTTAAAAATCTAAAATAAATCTTATTTTCTTCAGATTTTCTTTCAGATCTGAGGCATTATAAAAAGTTTCTCATTATTTGTTGACATTTTCCAAAGTTTCTGAACAACAAGGTATTTTATTCTCATCTTCCCAGGAGCTGTGTAAGAGAAAGACAATATTTCTAATGCCAAAATTGCCTTCAGAATCAAATTAAGAACAGCAATCCTTAATTTATATATATATATATATATATTGCCAACTGCTCTGCATTCTCTAGCCAAAAATGTGTCATCAGTCCTTTCTCAATAGGTTCTCAATCTCTCCCACGTGACAATATCTCTTTCCATTTTCCCATGTTTCACTATATTCTGGACTATGCCACTATCACTCTTGACAAATTTCTTATCTTTTCGCAGTTCAATTTTGAATCTCTATTGGTTTGGGAGTTGTTCTGTACCAATTTCATCTACAAGGTAATCTGTTTTCCTGGAGGCAGGCCACGTTACTGGATTACAAGGTTATATCCACTGCTCTATAAGTCACATATTTTCATATAATTTATTTTTTGATATCTCTTAATTCCCTTCATATGCATATACAATGTTTTAATCCTTTTCTTTTTTTGAAATACCACATCATTCTTACTGCCAAAGATGACCAAGAGATACTAAATACAGCAGCCCAGGCCTACTCCAACAATCAATCGTTGCTTAAATAATACTATGAGTTAGAAAAAATATTTGTATATTTCTCATTGCATAATCAGTAAGAATAGGTTATTTCATCCCAAATGTTATCTCAATTAATTTGTGGACGTACTCCTCCACTGATTACTGATGGAGGCTGGAAAGAGAAGGTTCGTTACTGAAGTGAATAAATTATTTTTTGTTATCAGTTTGGACAACCAATACATTAAGAATTGTTATAGTATGAAATACAAATTTCTACTGATTGTCTTTTCATTTATGGATTCCAAAAGAAGCACTTTGCTAAATCTAATCAAGCCATCATACATACATTCAGCTTAATTCTGCTTGGGGTTTGATTTGTTTGTTATTCCATTCTTATTATAATTATCCATTTTTTTCTAGGACTACCAGTACTGAGTTGCTCAGGATAAATTTTTTGGTTTCTGACAGAATTCCATCAAAACAGTATGTGCCTTTCATAATAGCTTCCTTCCAATTTATTTGGCCTAAGTGAAAGTTAGATATCTGCAGGACTGAGACATAAATGAAGCCTGATTAGACATATCAAACTTATCAGTTTTGTTTTTATTTCTTTATTTGCTTTGTAAAAACCTTAATCTAGACTGTGATCATATTTGAAATGTCAGTATGTTGTAGAAAGGCCAAATTATAAATAAATAAATAAATAAATAAAATTAAAATAAAGGATTATGCCAACAGATTAATGAACTCTACTGAAACTAATGCTTACTTGAAGAAGTAATCATACTTTAAAGAGACTGATAGAATTTTGTAGTAGTACTTTTTCAAGAATGAAGTAATTTTGAACATTGTCCACATAATATCACAAAAAAATTGCACTTTTTTTGTGATAAATCTAGAATGACATTCTTTTCATCTGTTGTTTTACAGTTGCATTTCAATCTCAGTATTTCATTCACACAATAAACATAGGTGGAGGAGGGAAGGGAAAATAAGTAAGAAGTATTTTACAACAAATATTTTATATCCATGATTTTTTTACCATTATATAAGTTTAACAGATTTTATAAATATATCCAGGACAGCCAATCAACCAAAAATAAAAGCAGTTAGCATTCCTGTCAGTTTATATCTTTGTTAACTGGGCTTTTAATGCCTTGTAAATAATATTTTTGTTAACTTTTATATCACCTTGGTTACTGCCTTAGAAATCTTTAAACATCCATTTACTTTACAGTACTGTTGTTCTGGGACAGTTCTGATTTTGAAGGTATTCTCCCTCTTCAAGAACCCAACTTGTTTTAAAAATATGATCCATACTTTACAAATACAACTTAGCATATGTTACCTATGTGCTTGGAAGTTCTACTTGGGGGTTCTGGTACAGGAAAGTTCTTTTAAATATAGGTGTTATATATACCTCATGAACAGAAGATCTTGTTAGGAAGAAATGTAAAAATGGCTAATACAAATGAATTCGAGCAGAGTCTGGAAAGTTCTACATTATGCATACTTGCATACTGTATTAGTATATTAGTAAAAATAAATGGGAACTGCAGTATACAAAATGTGAGCTACATGAAAAGAAACAAAACACCTCATTTTCTTGGTCTGAATAACAAGGGAAAAGAAAATTACATGTAATACAAAGTTAATGTCAAAGCGTTTGTATAACAAGGGAAAAATGGCTGAACTTTTTATTGTACTATTTAAAGAATGACCTCTGCTTCAGTATTTCAGTTGTTAATGTAGATGGCAATGTAGTATAGTACTCCAAATCACACTTGACAAACCTTCTGAGACTAACAATATATTTTACCTTGAAAGTCTGTTACGTGTTTCCTGAAACCTCCATTACCAGAGTAATTTTCTATATAGCTACATAGGAAAAGGAAAGAGTAATAACTTCTCTATTAGTCTCAATTCAGCAGATAAGCGTTCGTATTTGAGATATACTTAAAATAAGATGTCCTTGCTTCCCCCAATCAAGGCAAATAATCTTGTGAAATGTGTTAAAGGGAAATATCTTGCACTGTCTACAGACAGGAAATCAGTATGATTAATTTAAAAAAGGTATATGTTTAGATTTTTAATCATTGGCATTTATCTTGAGCATATCCATGTTCATTGTCTACTGACTTATATACATTCAAATAACTTAATAATAAAATTATCATGAATCTTTACCTAAATTAATACATAAGCTCAGTTTCTAACTTTGAATGATCAAAGGTACATCTTCTACATATCATGGAAAGAACAAAATACCTTATACTTTCTTTCTATGTAGAGATTTTACACCACTACCCCTCTGGTAAACATAAAGTCATCAAGGGGTTATATCTAGAGTGCTTAAGAAACATTATTCTTTTCAATACAAAAATTCTGCTAGGATTGATGGATTACGTTTTTCTTGGGGAGTGGCATGTCTGGAGGAATTGAACCATAATTGGTATTGTATTTGAAATCCCAGCTGGAATTTTCTGAAGGCCTTTCTCTTCCTTCCTTTGAATACTGATTGCCATTAACACTAACCTCAGTATTCTAAATAAAAGTTAAAAAAAAAAAAAAAAAAAAAGACCGTGGTTATGTAATTTTTTTCAATAACTGAAAACCTCAGGGGGGTGGGGAGAAAGTATGTTTTAAATATTATCTTTAAATCAAGGTAAAACTGCTCTTAATCCTGAAATGAATCCTAGTCACATACAAGGATAACATTTTCTCTGAGCTATTGTACATTTACACAGAGGTACATCAAAGCAGCTAAATGCAGTTTTTTACCTTGAAGTAAAAAACTCTCTTAAGCCATCCTTTTTTGTGTAGTCATCACTGAAGCAATTATTTTCACACAAGCTATTGTCAGTTTTGTAGGAATACACTATGCTGAGACAAATCTTTAAATAATTAGCATAATACAAGTTATCTCTAAGGCTCAAAAGGACTCCATAAGCCTAAATGTTGTTAGCTGTCATGTCAATATCAAACCTTAGCCTAGTATGTCCTCTATCAAAATTTCACAGTATGCAACAGCAAAACTGACCACAGGAAAATTATGAATGCTAATGTTTTTAGAGTATTACTTATGCCAGTTATTTCAACCTTGTCCAACAGAATAGTCTCAACAGGAAATGATTTCCTCTAAAACTTAATTAGAGACATGTTTTTATTATCTGAGAAGTATGTCTATTTATTTATTTTATCTTCAGTATGTAATTTAAAGCATTTTCTCTTTCAGAAATCTAGAAAATATGAAAAGAGTATATGTGCTATTTGGTGTATGATATTTGATTCAATTATGTTTTGTGTGCTCATCTCTAGTGTTGATTATAAATTAATGAGGATTTTTTGACTGTTCTGTATATCATCGTATTTTAAGACTTGATTTCAATCAGAGCAAAATCCTCCATTCTAGAAATAAATTTGCCTATCATGTAATACATAATTGCACTTTACTGAGTTGTTAAAAGTTAAGGTGCATACAATGTATTTCTTAGTCTAGCAAGAAATAATCCTTATCTATCTCGCATACAATAGGTGACAGATATGTTGTACCAAGAGATCTAGTCTAAGATATTCAGGTTGCCCAAGAAGATTGCCCTGGAGGCATCCAAGGCCAGGCTGGATGTGGCTCTGGGCATCTTGGTCTAGTGATTGGCGACCCTGCACATAGTAGGGGGGTTGAAACTCAATGATCATTATTGGTCCCAGGCCATTCTATGATTCTATGATATCTAGTTCAATGTCAAATAATTTTATTCTGTATTTCCTAAAAATGTACATGCAAGAGAAACACACACTAGGTCAAATCCAAATATACCTTGTAAATGTTAATTGATGTAACATTACTGCTTTAATTGCATAGTGTACTTTCCGTGCTCTAGAAGTGGACGCAATGCCTAAAGCTGAACAGCCAGATTTATTAACCATGCCTGTTTTATTATTAAAGACAGAATGAACAAGGGCAGTTAATAAACAATGTTTTATTGGACAGCTTTCAAAAGAAATTAATTTTTTAATAATTTATAAGGTCATATAAAAGACAATAGTATTGTGTTCCTTCTAAATCAACATCCACTATCTCAACATAGGACAAATAACTAAGGATTTTAAAGAAATTAGGCTTTCAGAAGATATTGCTTGGTTATTTCTACAATATGCAATCTTCTCAACTTAGAAAGAAAAGGTGTAGAAGGTGTAGAATAATCCCAGAATGAGAACACTAAGAAAATAATTCCAAGAAATCATAGAAGCTTTATGTAGCTTTCAAAATATAAAATAAAATCTCTTGAAAATAAAAATGTAATGTATAGATATTTTTAGTTTTCAGTTTTGTAATTTTTAGAGTGAAGTATTTTTAGAATGTGAATCATATTTGTATATGCTTTGGGAACCTGATCTAGTGATATAATTATTCTCATGAATGCCATTGTAAGTGTTGCAAATAAGTATATCCTATGACAATATCATTATGATTGTAGATGACATACTGAGAATGTTAGGAAGACTGATAAAAAAAAGTCAATTTAAAATTTTAAACTTCAAAACAAAACTTTACTGGACTGACATTTGATAGCAACACACACTGTGTTAAGAGTTCATACACATTAATCAGTACCTGTGACTACATATTCAGAACAGTTAACTTTTAGCAAATTTACCTCAACTGTGAGTATACAGTACCATGGCATCCACTCAGCCATAGCAAACGTGGTGGAAACAGACATTCACATACGTGATATCATCCTGACTTTGCCAGGACAGGTTCAGTCTGATGCCACGTCCATGGCCCCAGCCTGTGTGGTGGGCGGGGGGAGCTGAGGTTGGGAAGCTGCTCCTCTCATTGGTACTGCAGCAGGCAAGTGGTACAAACTGCAAAAGAGGGAGAAAGATAACATCATGATCACTGTGTGTTCCTAGGGCAGGTAGCAGCAATGCCCCGGTCCCTCATCACCAAACCCTTCTGACTCTTGCTCCCCACTGGCCACCCTGGGGGCCATGTCCTCACTCTACTCACCTCTGCTGCAGCAAAAGTCCCTGTGCAGCCCCAGTTTCCTGAACCAGGCAGGGCCAGGGAAACACTGGTGCTGCTGTGGAATGAGCACCAAGAACTGCTTCCAGCAGCTCCACAGTTCTCTTTAATATTTACATAATTGACTGATGTTGGACTAGAGAGTGTTATGAGCAAGTTTGCTAACAGTACTAAATTGGGAGGAGCTGTTGACTCTCTTGGGGGTGGAGATGCCTTGAATAGACGTCTAGACAAATTAGGGAGCTCAGCAATCACCATACTACTGTGAACGGTCTAGAGAGGAAGACATTTGAGGAGAGAATGAAGTCTCTTGGTTTGTTCAGCCCACAGAAGAGGAGACTGAGGGGAGACCTCATTGTTGCCTACAGCTTCTTCACAAGGGGAGCAGAGAGGCAGCACTGATCTGTTCTCTCTGGTAACAGCAACAAGACACAAGGGAAGAGCATGAAGCTGTGGAAGGGGAAGGTCGGGTTAGATATCAGGAAAAGGTTCTTCACCAAGAGGGTGCTTGGGCTCTGGAACAGCCTCTCCAGGGAAGTGGTCTAGCTGCCAGAGTTCAAGAAGCATCTGGCCAGCACTCTCAGACATATAGTCTGATTTTTGGGTTACCCTGTGTGAAGCCAGGAGTTCAACAAGATGATCCTTGTGGGTCTCTTCCAGCTTCTGATATTCTGTGATTCTGTGTCACCTACTTGGACTTGTGCAAAGCATGTCATATTGTCCTATAGGATATCTTTGTCTCTTACTTGGTAGGACATGGATTTGATGGATGGAACACTCAGGTGATAAGGAATTGCCTGTATGATCACACTCAAAGTATTGCAGTCAATGGATATATTTAGATAAGATAATAGAATTAAATTCTTTATTATGAAGAAGATGAGGCACAGAAATAGGCTGCTCAGAGAAGCTGTGGATCCCTAGAGGCATTAAAGGCCAGATTTGATGGGGCCCTCAGCATCCTTATCTAGAGGGTGATAGCCTTGCTCATGGCAGGAGGGCTGGGATTATGTGATCTTTAAGGTCCCTTCCAATGCAAACCATTCCGTAAGTGAATAACAACACCATCACCTCTCATGGTGATGGACTATCTTCTTTATCAGATTCAGAAGGCAATTCCTGTTCTTTCATGCATACGAAGTACACATAAGAGGAATATGAAGAAGATGATGCTTTTTGTTAATCTGGGCTTTCTTCTTGAACAGGACAATTGTAAATTGAAGCATAAGTGATATAAATCGAAACTGAATGGTAATGAGATATTAGCTGAGATTATTCTTTTGTGTGTGTATGACTGTTGTCAAAACAAGCCTTGCTTTATTAGTATTTATCAAATCTAAATACTCTTAGAGGTTTTATATAGTCAGAGGTTTGTTTGGGATCATTTTCTTTTACAAAGTGTTCTCTGAACTACAGATAAACTATAATCTAGTTAACAACTTCGTACTAATAATAGGAGTTAGACTAAAAAATAGCAAACATAAAAAATATCCTTTCCCTATCACAGTCATTTATCTGTAATTCACTCTTCAATAAGCTTGTCTGCACCAAACTGTGACCTATATTTTCTGGTCTCAGTGGCAGTCTTCTTACTACGTTTAGCATATCTTTAATGGCATAAAGTACAACTTTGAGTTCTTGGTCATGTTTTTATAAAAATTCCTAGCTCATGGTTGTTCCTAAAGTTACAGAACACAGAAAAATACGTTACAGCATGCATCATTTAAAATAAGCTATATTCTTTCTGAAACAGAAATATTCTCCTGAAATGAGAAATGAGCCATTTCTGAAAGGTTTTTTTGTTGTATAAGAAGCTTTCCAACTGTCTGTTTTGCAGAAGGTCACTGACAGATTGCTGAGGAGGGTTCTTGGGCCTTAAAAGTACCTTCACTTTATCCCATGGGGTTCTATTCATATTCTGCCAGATCAATTCTTCTTTTCATCATCCAAGAGTCTCTCAGCATGCTGTATGGCCAACATCATGGTTACACAAGCATCCCAAATACAGAAGTACTGCATATCCAAAGTACGAACAACACCTGAAAACAAAAATAGAGGAAGAGAAAAAAAATAATGAGGAAGGATGGATTTTTCCTTCTTTTTCTTTTTTTTTTTTTTTTTTTGGTTTGTCATCTTTTCCTGTCTAATTCCATCTGCTTCAAAATGAATCATACTCTGTTCCCAGAGAGCATGCATGTGTCACTTAGCTCACCTGGCCACACTGTACAAAAGGAGTATAGGGAGTTGAGTATAGGGATTTCTACACTGAATATAATTTCTCTTTAACACTGTAGTGAGTCATGTAGATCCATACAATTTCAAGTCAACTTCATTTTCTACATGCCTAAAAAAATACTTCGCTTCATTATTGGTTCCACACTTTGGAAATTATTTACTCCAAAAACATTGGAACAGAATACCTGTGGGTTGCATGTGAATTTCTTGAGTGCTATACTTCACAATTGAACCCTTGACTACATCAGCATCAGACCTTATTAAAAACGAATAAACATACAAAAAACCAACCAACCAAACAAACAAAAAACAAACAAACAACAAAAAAAAAAAACCACCTAGAACTGTCATTAAAAAACATAGGAACAAAGCCACTAGGTTTATTTAGTCATCTGGTATGACAGCTGAAATTGTGAAGCAAGTTCATTTTATTCTTCCAAGTGCTTCTTATTTATGCTGTTTGCAACTCTCAACAAAAGCCCAGTGGGAAATCTTGTTCTTCAGTGCCTTTCTTAAGGCAAGTCCATTCATTTTCTGACTTTTCTTCCAAAGTCTGCCTTTCCACTACCCAAGATTCATTCCATCAGGGAATTCAACTAGATATCAGAAGTGACACTTTGATTTCATTTGTTCAGGTTTATAACAAACAGCTAAATCTTAGCATACTGATAACACAACTGCTAGGGCCTAGTTGTCCAGCAACTTGATTCTGCTTGCCTTTTATTTAATATACATATCTGAATTATTTTCTTCAACTGAATGTCCTTTACAGGCTTTTCTTTTTTGCATTTTCAACAAAGACAATGAGAATTTTTCCTACAGTATATTCCCAAATATCTGAAGTCAGTTCTGTTTTCCCAGTCTCTGTAGTCTTAAAGTCTTGAGAAGTGCAATGCCTTCAATCTTTTCATGTATTTTAGCTCTCCTAATTGCATGTATTATGAGTTGACTGGATACCAAAGGTAGATATTTTGAATAGCATCTCACCTTAAACATTTCAATTCTATAGTAATATAGGCCTCATAATTATTATTCACATTCTGAAATGTTAGAAAAATCCCTTCATTAAATACGCCAGATGTATGTTATTTATATATGTTGTATGATTTGGAAGGATGGCTTTCAGTCAGTTGCTCCACATTTACAGCATTTGTAAATATACAAAAATATGGTTCTCACTGGGTATTTTGGAAGCTATTACGTTTACAGAAGTTGATACAAGATAATGTATTTTGAGAACAAAAATTGGCATGTGATTAGAAAAAAGGGAGAAAACTCTAAGATGGTCACCATTTTACTGTTTTTCAACATATCGTAACTGTGGTTTTGTTTTGCTAGCACTAATTTACAATAAATATTATTCTTTTTCATTCTATTGTTCTTTAAAAATGTTGAACTTTGTTAGAGCTATAGATCATTATTAAGACAAATATTGGCAAATATTTTACTGGAGCTTTTAGACTTTTTTTTTTTTTTATGAGGTTCTTGTGGAACAGATTCCTCTTATTCAATAACCACTTCCGTGGTTATGGGGACTGCTCTGAAAGTAATGCCTCCTATTTTATCATGTTGACTGACAATATCAGAGGTGGATGTTGGTCTTATGGCAGTAGAGGTGAAACTTTCTCACCAGTATTCTATTACACTCTGTTGTAGTGTAGCTGAGGGGCAGTCTGACACAATGATGTCTGACATGGGAGTGCATATGAAGCAAAGGTGTGTCACTGAATCCCTCCATATGGAAAAAAAAATGCACCCATTGACATTCCTTGATGCTTGATGAATGTTTATGGAGTCCAAACAGTGAATGTCAGCACAGTGAGGCAGTGACTGGTGTATTTCAACAGTGACAGCAGAGATGTAGAAGACAAATCACATTCTGGATGACCATGACAATTTTTATGAGGATGGTATGCGGGCTCTCATTCATTGCTGGCAAAAATGCATACCTAATGGTGGCGATTGTACTGAAAAACAGTGTTTTGTAGCAGAGAATTTGCTATATCAAATAGCATTATGCTGCTCTTTTGTATCTGTTGTAGATTCCATGGAAATAAATAGGAGGCATCACATTTGGAATGACCTAGGTATATCAGTAGAGTATACATATATATGTGTAGACAACACTAAATGCATAAAAGAAATGCTGATTGTGATGTGTGGATTCATCTCTTAGTTTAGTACTGCATCTCTATTTTCTTGCCTTGAATTTAGTAAATGTGTTTTGCATATACTCTGGCCTCAGCTTGGGAACTTACAGTAACAAATAGAATAAATATACAAACCTTAAACATTTTGTACATTACTGCAGTCTTTTTTTCTTTTGTGCTGCATTTTATTGCTCCTTGGAGATAAGAAGGCAATCATACAGAATTTCATTCTATTTCAATTTAAAAGCTGCTACACGGGGATAATCTTACACTAGTCTCCCATACCTTTAGTTTTTCCCTGCAGCACAGTGTCAGTGAAGTAGGCTTAATTGCTTACCTGACACTTTTCTTGGCCAAGTTCTTACCAAGTCTGAGGAGGGATGTTGGAAAAAAAAAATATATATATTCCCTTGTGTTCTTTAGAAAAAGGCAGATATTTAAAACTAATTACTAGCACATGATCCTTCCAAAATGTTAGCTCATTTTTCCTACCTTAGAATGAAATTTCATGAACAATCTAGCCAATGTGAATGTAGGTTGCAAGTTAAAAAAAAGCATTTTTCTTACACAGTGCAGGTACTCATGCAAAGCTGTGGTTATACTTGCATCTAACTTACTCCCATGAAATAATCTCATGTATACTGATTTTGTAATTATTGCTGTTATTTGCCTGTTTAATTTTAGCTCCTCACCTTTCCAGTTTACATCAGGTTTTCCTTAGACTCTAACACTTTATTATCACTGATCCGCTAATCCAGTCTATCTGGTTATTTTGGTGTTAGGAAAAGGCTGTTTTCTCATCAAGTAGTCTTAAAGATTTTAAACGGCAATGAACCACTTTCTGCATTTGAAAATACTGTTGGATTTCTGTAGACTTGTGTTTTAACTTCAGAGCAGCAATTTTTACCTATAGTAATGCACATTTTTACATTCATATTATGCAGTATTGTCTTTGCCTTTAACTCTACAGCATTAAATTTTTATCAGTTCCCATTAAATTGCAGTCCTTTCTACTTAATGAGTATCAAAATGCTACAAAGTTTTCAGTGTTTCTACTGACTTTCTCCTTACAAAAGAATGGCCAAATCTGTTTTGGAGGCTTTGGGGATTTTTCTATTACCTACACTTAAAAGCTTCCATAGCTCACCTGTGGACACACAAAACACCCTATTTTATCTGACTTCCTCCTCATTATTACTTAATAAAATATTCTCTATCCACACTATGGTGATAGTTACAGTGAGCTGCCCTTCCTACTTTGGGTACTCTGCTAATGATGACTGAACAATAACAGGAACTCAACATGAATTCACAGATTGTGTTGTGCAGTGTGTTGCTACAGTTTTTAGGTACGTTTTATGAGTATACACAGTAGTCACTGTGCTACAGGAGTGTATATTTGCTCCTGAAAATATTCTTTGTGTGAAATCAAGTTCAGAATATACATATGATCAATTATAGCTGCAAGTTTAGTCTAATTTGTCAGAGTGTGCCTGGCATATTAGTACTGTTAAGCATTATCCACAACAAGAACAGTACTTCAGTATATGTCTCATACAAACATCTTAGATTTCTGCAGTGATTGTCCTGTATACTTCTTTCTGATTTATTGTGTACAAAACAATATCTTATTAAAGCTCAAATTTTACATTCTATATTGAAGTCTGTAGAACTGTAATAGACCTTAATCAACATAGTAAATAATGATAGATAAAATTGAAGTTTTGGCAATTTTTGTTTTTGACTGGGACATTTTTTTCCCTTGGAGAAATGCAAGAAAACCCAAGATTAATGTTTAATTTGTCCTTTGTCTGGAGACTTCAAAAGATGTCCAACAGACTGTTGTGATAATTGTTTCTTTTAAAGATTGACAGGTTCTATAAAGATTACATTGAAAGTTAACCTATTATCTGAATGCACTATCTTGTCAGTAGAAATACTTTCTTTTTTAAAAAGGGAAACACTGAGATTTAGCTTTTCTAAGATTTCTTTTTCAGCAAAAATTGTAGACACTAAGAAGAAAAACATCCAGACAAAAGTCTGCTTTGTTCACTATATTTCTACTAAAAATGCTGACAGAATTTATGTAGTATAATAAACAGTTAAGAAATCCAAAATATAGAAAATCTTGTTTTGAATTTTTTATGGAGGAGTCAGAAGGACAGAGAGGTGAAGAGTTTCTTCCATGTGGAGATGAAGCCATGGAAGAGAATGATAACCCAGAAAAATTGAAGAAAATCTTGATTCAAACATTTCTGTCACAACGGAAAGAGCAATTTTATAAAAAATGTATTTCATACAGCAGGATTGACTTCTCTGTTAAAAAATTCTGTGTTCTCAATTCCTAAGACCCCTCTCTATGTCTATTTTTGTTCACAGTGACATTATAAAACAATGATAGTATGCAGTTCCTTGGGACTTGCTGCCACTTGTGTCTTGTTGTCTTTCTAAAATATGTTCTTTTTTATCTTGCAGAAATAAAACCATAGTTTTTTTTTTCCTTCCATTATATTCATCATAAATGTAGTCTTTTTTTTCAAACTAGGAAAAGAGTAAACAGTCAAATTCTCTCAGCGGAAAAATAAATAAATAAATAAAGACATTTTCCCTCTGATTACATGTTAAGGTGTTCATATTTGCAATCATTTATCTATAGCCATTCAGAAACAAAGTAAGCATCAGGGCAGTTATAGAATCATAGAATCCTGGATACAGGTTTAGCAGAGAATGGACTGAGAGCAGCTCTGAGGAGAAGGATTTGGGGATATTGGTTGATGAAAGACTCAATATTAGCTGACAATATGCGCCTACAGCCCAGAAGGACAACCATATCCTGGTTTGCATCAATAGAAGCATGACCAGCATGTCAAGGGAGGGTGATTCTTCTCATCTGCTCTGCTCTTGTGAGACTCCACCTGGAGTACTGCATCCAATTCTGGAGCTCCCAGCACAAGAAGGACATGGAGCTGTTGGAGTAGGTCCAGAGGAGGATCATGAAGATATCTGAGGACTGGAGCTCCTCCCCTATGAGGACAGGCTTAGAGAGCTGGTGCTTTTCATCCTGGAGAAGAGAACGCTCTGAGGAGACGTTATAGTAGCTTTCCAGTACCTGAAGGGGGCCTACAGGAAAGCAGGGGAGGAACTTTTTACAAGGGTAGGTAGCAACAGGACAAGGGGATATGGTTTTAAACTGGAAAAGGGTAGATTTAGACTAGATGTTAGGAAGAAATTCTTTATTGTGAGTGTGGTGAGACACTGGAACAGGTTGCCCAGAGAGGTTGTGAATGCCCCCTCCCTGGAGGTGTTCAAGACCAGGCTGGATGGGGCTTTGAGCATCCTAGTCTAAAGGGAGGTGTCCCTGTCTATAGAAGCGGGTTGTAACTAGCTGATCTTAAAGGTCCCTCCCAACCCAAACCATTCTATGATTCTATGATTTAAGTTGAAGAAGATCCTTAACACCATCAAGTCCAACCACAGTTTTACTTCTCTTCTTGGATAGTTAATTTCTAGCCACACCCTAAGTTACATTTGGGTAGCCAATATGTTTTACTTGTTTACATATGTTTATATGTAAGACACATTCTGTCTTAATCTATATTGAATGAAATGTAAAAATATCTTTTGATGAATGATCTGTATAGATCAATGTCAGCCTCTTCAACAAGATTAGGAAAAACCTAAATAAGACAAAATGCATTGAAAGAATCTGAAATCTTAACATAAAGGGAGTTTATGAATTGAATTATTTAGCTGGTGGAGAAAAACAGAGAATTTTGATTTTCATTTTCTCCTTCTTCTAGTATCATATCAATAGGAAATATAGTGTTTTCAGTCTTATGAAGTTCCTCTGACTGTAAATATGTGACAGTACCCTTTTCTTAAATGCTTTTTACCATTTCAAAATGTTAGTAGCCACTGATATATGTTTGGTCTCTGAAGAAAAGTGGTTTTAACTTAGGGTTTAATTTAGAAACCTGACACGTGGATCTCTTCAAACAAGCATTGGAACAGGGTAGGAGCTTGAAGAACAAGCTTGAACTGCAAAGGAAGCTGAATCTACTCTGTTTTTCTTAATCTAATAATGTTTGAAACTGGAATGGCATGAGAGTAGGCAGGCATCTGTCTGCTTGACCAAACCTTATCTTCAAAGAAAAGAAACCTTCATCTTTCATTACTACCTGACATCCTTAAAGATGGAGTTCTGAAGCACCAGTACCCTGCTAGGATTCTAATTCCTGCCAGTTTAACCTTAAGTCATTTTATGAAGTTGCCTACCATTACATTTGCCTAAAAGGACAGCTTACCCATTGTCACTGTCTTCAGTATATTAAAGTATACTGAATATATACAAGTGGGTAGTGAGGCCCTACAGAGGGATCTGGATAGGCTGGATAGCTGAGCTGAAGCCAATGGGATGAGATTCAACAAGACCAAATGCCGGGTCCTGCACTTTGTCCACAATAACACCAGGCAACGCTACAGGCTTGGGACAGAGTGGCGGGAAGACTGTGTAGGGAAAATGGACCTGGGGGTGTTGATTGACGCTAGACTGAACATGAGCCAGCAGTGTGCCCAGGTGGCCAAGAAGGCCAATGGCATCCTGGCTTGTATCAGAAATAGCGTTTCCAGCAGGAACAGGGAATTAATTGTCCCCCTGTACTCAGCACTGGTGAGGCCGTACCTTGAGTACTGTGTCCAGTTTGGGGCAACACTGTTCAGTTGGTGCACAGGTTCAGGCTGGACATTAGGAAATACTACTTCTCTGAAAGGGTGGTCAGGCATTGGTATGGGCTGCCCAGAGAGGTGGTGGAGTCACTGACCATGGTGGTGTTCAAGGAACATTTGAATGTTGTGTTGAGGGACATGGGTTAGTGAGAACCATTGGTGAAGGGTGAACGAATGGTTGGACTGCATGATCCTGTGGATCTTTTCCAACCATAGCGATTCTATGATTCTATGATTCTATGAAAGACTGTCAGACTTCTTTACTATTTTATTCCTGGAACAATGGGCTCTCTGAAGCAGCTAATTTAGCACTTGAGAGACCGCTCTTTTTTATTATATATTTATTCATTTATTACCAGAAATGATCTGCATGCTAGAACTCATTATGCCTCCATGGAACAGAATTTGTTACAATAACATAAAATCACTAAATATTTTAATATTGAGCTTTGTTTTGTCCTTCTTTATAGTTGAGAAAAGCACTTGGCTAATATTCCAAAGAACAAAAGAGGAAGAAATAATAAGTGGGCTAAACTAATTAACACTATCTCAAAATATTTGAATATGTATGAATTGATAGGTGCCACATATAACAGAAATGAGTACTTGCATGTTGATTTATTCAGTTAAATTGAGAACTGTCCTTCAGATTGGGACTTTTCTGTATAGTATAATAAAAAAGGGCAGGATGAAAGGAAATTAAAGTGAAATGATAGACATCAGAATCTTTTGATTCTTTTTTCTAAAATAAGAAAAAGAAAATAAATGCAATATTCATTTGAATGAAAGGCTGAATACTATATGAATACTTTAACGAATTTTAAAAGAAATCATGACTCTGCATCTTGTTCCATCTTATTTACTACTGCGCTGCTTGACTAACAAATGAGAGCAGGGTAGTCTAAGACTCTAAAAGGCATTACGAATAAGAAATCAGAATAGTATTATCAAATTTCACTACGAAAACACTATGAAATATTATTTCCATGTGACTTTCTGTATCAGTGGAATAGCAGTCTCAGTGTGTTTTGCCTAATTCATCCCAAACACATCAAGTGTATTCAAATTGCACAAATATTTAGTTTCAGTTGTTTAATATGTCAGAAATCAAAAATGACTATCTCAAATCATCTGAAAAGTGGAATAGATTTCCAAAACGTGTAATAATCCTTAGCAGGTGGTTTCTTCACCTCTGTTCTTTGGGGATTTTCCTCCAGACACAAGGGTCACAGCATCCTTTGGTGTCACAGTCACTTCCGGTTTTCTTTACTTTTTTTTCATGTTTGTTTGTTCTATTGCCTATCTGCCTCTGCCCTCTTACTTTAAGCATGTAAACACTGATGCAAATCTGTAATCATCATACCAGTCACTGTACATTGAGAACTCCCAGTTCAACCTGGAAGAACATAGGATTTTCATGGCAGAAGTAAACAGAATAAAAATATAGTAAACCAGAAGATGGAACCTCTTTTAAGGGTTCTGTGATTTGTGTCTAGGTATGTATGAGAGATTAGATATCCAGATCAACTTCAGGCATTTGTACATAGGGCCAGCAGTTTTATTCTAACAGTTTAAATGATCTCACTCTCACTGACTCTTTCCAGTCTGTCAGTCTTTCCACTTTCTGTTTTTTGTTGTTGTTGTTGTTTTTGTTTGTTTGTTTTTATTTTAATTTTATTGTTGTTATTATTATTAAGCTGATTTAAAAGACAAAATAGTTTTATGCTGTCTGTTTGTTCATTCCTCTTTGTTGTCTTCTCTGGAATTTTCCTATTCATGGGCATTAAAAAAACACCCAGAGATGCAAAGCAGCAAAAGGAAAGTACACAGGTTTTTGTGAAGAATGATATAGACATCATTAGCTTTTTTGCCTTAACCTCTGACCAATTGATATTTTGAAGGATAAGGAAATAACTAACTAGTTATGAGGAATTCCAGTGAGTCATCCAATCTCTACCTCTGGGATGAATTGTTTCAACAGGTCTTCCTTACCTTGTAAATGAGCAATGTCTAATGCCTGTGATTCCATAGCACTGTGATGCTTTGTTCCTTTTTAACTCTCTAAACGCAGTGCAGTATCTCTATTTTTAAAAGGGAAAGCAAAGCAAAATCTGATTGCCATACATTAGCCCTCAAGAGTCTTTCAGTTCACATGGTTTACACTTGCAGTTTGCTATGTTTAAATGTCATTTGCATTCTGTAATTGAATGAAAACCTTCACACACATTAATAAAAGGATAACTAAGTAAGTTTTCTGAGATCTTCTGGTACAATGTTACAGTTTATTACAAATCTTAATCAGGAAGATGGGGAAGGGGAGGATGGATGATTTAGGGTGATGGGGAAGGGAAGGTGGGCAAGCATTCCGATGTTCCGGGGCAAAAGCGCAGGGGGAGAGCAGCAGCAGCGTGACCGATCTTGGGTAGAAAGAAGGTGCAGGTACTGGGTAGGTCCAGGAAGAAGTCTGGGAGGAAGCAGCAGGTCACTGGTAGCAGGCCCTGGAGAGTCCGTTAGCATGCAGGCATTCCGTAGTGAGGGATCTGATGGCAGACACCTTCTCGGGGGAGGGTGGGGAGGGGGGAGCAGCAGCAGAGTGGCTGGCCTTAGGCAGCAAGCAGGTAGAATGCAGAGCAAGTCCAGGAGGGAGAGGCAGGTCATGAGGCTTCTCAGGTCAGAAATCTTCTTGTTCTTCTTTGTGATAAATCTGTTGTCAGAAAACCCTCTCTCTTCTTCAGCATGAGGAGACCTGTTGTCAGAAACCTCTTCTTCATGAGGAATCTGTTGTCAGAAACCTTAATATCATGGTTGTTCATCCCTTTTTTATCCTTCTGCCAGCGTGGCATTCCTGGGTGTTTGGGTAACAGTCATGTGCAGAATCCCCTTAGATGGCTATCTCCCTTGAGACAAGCCCACACAAATGACTGCTTCCTGGCCATTAAGCTCTGGTTTATCTCTCTAGTTGCCCCTAGCCTTGTCCATCTGTGTCCCTCAGAGAAAGGATTTCACAACCCTTGATCAGGACTTGCTTGGACTTGTTCATCTGTGTCCCTCAGCAAGCTTTGAGACAATGATGCAAAGGAATTATCTCTTACATAACTGCATTTAGGAAACATTAAAGTACAGTCTCCCAGCAACGTATTTATAATTTCTTTCCTCCAAATATCAGACAAAGCCTTTCACAAGATTTCTCTGGAGCAAAGCAGGTTTTAATAATAGTGATTGTATCTAGTGTTTTAGCAGCAGTTAATTTCCCTTAACAGTCAAGTGAGTATATACAATCACATGTAACTCAGTGATAATTGTTTCCTTGTGATTTATCACAGAAATAAGTTACAACATAGTGAGAAAAAGCTAACAGATTTTTAGAAGGTCTGTTATATGCTCTATTATTAAATTAAATGTATGAAATGGTATGTTCCGTGGTACAATGGTATGTACTGGTATGTACAAGGAAAAAGGTATGCATGTATGAGTGAATGCAGTCAGACTCAGTCTACTTATAAGCAAATATGTCCAGTGCATACTAATCATTCAGTTCTACAACATGTAGAAATTTATAATGTGATAGCAAAGGCATAAACAATGAGTAGAAGATCTCATCATTTATTATCTTTGTTCTTATTTTTATATATATATTCTCTTTTATATAAAATATATATCTAAAATATCTAAATACAAAATATATACATAAGGCAAATATATGTCTATATATCAAAATATCTAAAATATTTAATTGTATCATGTGGAGCTGTTGGACTTGGTCCAGAGAAGGGCCACGAAGATGATCAGAGGGCTGGAGCACCTCTCCAAGAAAGATTGAGGGGATTGGGCTTGTTCAGCTTGGAGAAGAAAACACTCTAGGCAGAACTCATTGCAACGTTCCAGTACTTGAGGTGGTCTTATAAACAGGAGGGAGGCTGACTTTTTACACAGTCTGGTAGTGGTAGGACAAGGGAGAATGTCTTTAAATTACCAGAGATTTATATTAGATGATAGGAGGAAATTCTTTACTCAAAGGGTGGACGGTGAGGTGCTGGAACAGATTTCTCAGATAAATTTTGGATGCCCCTTTCCATTCAAGGTATTCAAGAGCCCTTGGCAGCCTGATCTAATGGGTGGTAACTACATTATCGTTAAGATCGTTTCCACTTTATGCCGTTCTACAATTCTATAATGAGGTACAGTGTTCAAATAGAACAGATGAAGAACAGGCCTCCTAGAAAATGAACATGATAGATAGCGTGCTCTAGAAAATAAAACTGACAGCTTTTGCAATAGTAAACCTAAGAAATGTGAGTGTTAGAAGAAAGAGGATGATTGTGAATATTAAGATTAGTAAATCCTGGAGAATTATCATGTAAGTTAAAGGTCACACTGTCATCAGAACAGATCAGTGTAAGCTGACCAGATATTAATTTCTGAGAGGATACCTATCCTACATAATAGTAAGCTTCTGCAACAGTTTTCTAAAAAGTCATGAAAATAGAGAGAAATAGAACACTTTTTAAAGTGGAGTTTGATGCATTTACAAGATATATCATATGACAGTTTCTTTTTATAGCAAGTTTGGAGTTGATAACTTAGCAAATCCTTTCCATTCTTATGTTGTTTGTCATGATATTTTTATGCTGTGATTTTCAAAACCTTGCTGATTGCCATCTGAACCACTTCATAAATCTGCCTGTACAGCAACTGAATTGATTTTTGCTACTCTAACAAAGTAAGCTTGACAATTCAGAATTCATTTCCCAACAAACCTTAGTAAAATGTAGTGTAACTGTTAGTTTTATTGGTGTTCTTTCATTTTAAAATAATTTTGAAGAAAAGCAGACTGCTAATCATTCATTTTTAGTGCATTATATATCTACATCAAATAAACTCAAATCTGTTTGTTGCCCTGGGAATTAATCTGACAATCAAATTCCACTTTACAGCTATTTCCTAAGTAACAAAAAGAAACATACACAGTAGAGCCATTAGAAAAAAAATATTTTCCCTGGTGTTTTCTTCTTTATTTTTCAGCTCTTCCACATGCACTACAATATCCATGCAACAATGTCATTATTATTATTATTATTATTATTATTATTGTAATAGTAGACAAATATGAAATGCATTAATGAGCTGTGGGAAAGAAAGAGAACATGAGAGAATGAAAAGTTTCTATTAGGAAGCTTGAAAGATGAAAGTTATAGAGACGAATTTGGGCAAAAAAACAGCAAAGAAAAACAGCTAAATCTTGAATGCTTGCTTGAATTCACTTTGATTTTCAGGAAGATTTGTTAGCAAAAGTTGTTATCTTGGCATTAACTGGATGGAGTAATGCCAGACACAGGTACAGATTGGGAGATGAGTGTCTGGAGAGCAGCTCAGCAGAAAGGAGCTTGTAGATGCTGGCCAACAGCAAGATTAACATGAGCCAGCAGTGTGCTCTAGCAGCCCAGAGGGCAAACTGCATTTTGGGGTTCATTAAACACAGCATAGCCAGTCAGCCTAAAGAGATGATTCTCTCCCTGTATTTAGTTTTGGTGTAGGCTTACCTGAATGTTGTGTGATTCTAGTCTCCACAACATAAAAAGGCTGTTAAGATACCATGCACCCAGATGAGAGTAACAAAGATGATGAAAGAATGGGAAGGCATGTCATGTGAGGATGCCTAAAGACATATGGTTTGCCAAGTTAGGAGAAAAGAAGGCTAAGTAGCAACCTCGCTGTTCTCTGTAACTTCCTGGGAGAAAAGGAAGTGGAGATTTCAGGCTCTTCTTCAAAACCAGTGAGAGAGGGGAAATCACAAAGCTGTATCAGGGGAATTAGGGCATTAGGAACAATCTATTTAACCTGAAGGTATTCAAACACTGGAACAGGCTTTCTAGAGAGGTGGTTGATGCTCCATGCTTATCAGAATTCAAGAATCATTTGGATAATGCCCTTAGTAATTTGACTTTGACTTTTGTTAAGAGTTGTCAGACAGGACTAGATGATCTCTGTAGGATCTTTCCAACTGAACTATTCTATTATATATATTTATTCTGTATCTTATTTATTTAACATATCAACATGTTCCAATCTAGATCTAGACAGAGATTTGGGCTCCTGAAGAGAAAATGCTTTTAATTTAGATATGAAAAACATAACAGTTAAAAACAAAGTGTAAGAGAAAGTATAAGAACTAGAGACTGGAATATGCACAGAGTGACTCAGGGCACATTTAGCTGATATACTGTTTTTTTAATTTCTGAAAACATTGTGTGTTTACTCGTGTATTCCATTGATCTGTTTCTTGGAAATACAGAGAAAAATGAACTTGTGGGTTATTTGGAAAAAGTCACTGGTGTTGACAGCTTAGGTCATTCTCAATTATATTTGTTTAAACCTCATGCGGTTATCATAATTCTTTTTCAGCATCATTAATTATTTCAATACATCTTGGGTTCAAAAGTTTACTATTATATTTCTTTTTCTTTTTCCCATTAGTGTAATGTCTCCGCTTCTAAATGGCATTCACTTATCTATTGGATTAACTCTATTTTCTATGTTTACATGTTATGCATGGATGGTATTTTAATTTCAATGTGATTGGAAATTTTATTTTCTGTGGTTTATTACTGCATCACTTCACTATTTAGTTTTGGATACTGCAAATTTTTTTTGTGTGTGTCAATGCTACACGTGCAATTTATTTTAGATTTTTTTTCTGCTTTCGAAAATATTCACTTACTTATCTTGAAAGTATTCTTTTTTAGAATACTCTTCATATTCTGAAAATAGATACGAAGTAGAAAGCAGAGAAGAGGGGGGACAGAGAGCATTACAAATAGTTTTCTCAGGCAAATAGGGTGCTTTGTGAAGATAAGATTTCTAACATTGAAAACTGAAGGATATTTTTATGGGGAAACAGATATAAAATAGCTTGATCTACAGATATATGTACCCATACATGAATATGCATGTATGCACTTACGTAAATACATATGTACATGCTTATATATGTGTTGCTTTCAGGTACAATGGCTATGGAATCATTATGCCATAACTTTCACTACCAAATACATGAAATGCATGTCTCTTCTTTTTTTGGTTACCACACTAAGCATAGACATCACTCGTCTATTTTCAACTCTGAAAGGTATTTTTATTATATTTTTTAAGGAGTGAAAAAATAGGTAAAAATTCTAGTATTCTGTAAATAGTCATTCTGTCTGTTTTGTTCCTCTACTTGAAGAATGCAAATGGAGTGGCCAGTAATCTTTCAGACCTTTAATAGAAAAGGAACAGAGAAATGGCCTACTTTCTGTGGAGACAAAAGAGGGTGAGCGTAGCTTCTATTTTGCCAAACTGGAACAATTTCAAAGCACAGGATGGCAATAGAGCATGTCTTGTTCAAGTTGGTTTCCTACTATTTCATGGTGAAGAAGCCCAGAGGTTAGAAGATATTTTTGTGTATCTACTAACTACAGGCAAGAGTCCTGTTTGTGTTCTGGAGTTGGCTATTACAGTTATGAGGGCTGGCAGCTTTTTACTGCTGGCAGAAATAAGATGCAGATGCTCATGTTGGATGTTAGCAGTGATGATAATGGTCTGTTTTTCATCTGTGTAGGCACTGATATTCCAAGTAAACTATAGAAGAATAACACATATTGTGTTTAAAGGCCAGTTTATATACATTTTTATATAGTGTTTTATTTAGCTTTGAATATACAAACAAGGAACTTTGATGTTTTTTACTACTTTTGGGACTATGAAGCTCTCATTTGACTCCAGAATACATACAGAAGCATCACACTTTATCTTCTACTTGTCCTTCTAAGTGAACAGCAATAGGTTCTTGACATCAGATGCCTCCTTGGCATCCAGGAGTGTGGAGCTGCACCATAATTAGCTGTTCCAGAAAGTCTGCAGATTCGTGTTTACAAATTTCAAGAAAATTTCAGAATGCAACACCATCAGTGGTGGACAAAATTTCAGTCCTTCTTCACTAGATATGTGATGATGAAACTTTCACTGTTCCTTTGTGCCAGTAGCAATGAAGTCTTATGAGACTTTTGACAATAACATGCCAAGTAAGAATGCCTTCCAACCTGAACCAAAATAATAACAGCTTGGTGGAAAAAAAAAAAGAAAAAAAAAAAAGAAAAAGGAGAAAGCAATTTGTTTTGAGCTGCTTCAGTACTCTGCAGGAAATAACTCCAATAAAAATAGCATCCTTACATAATGCTCCCTAACCTTCACAATATTTGCTAATGGCTTTGGAAAAAAATATCCTTTTTTTTTTTTTTTTTTTTTTAATGTCTTGACATTCAAAGAAGAATCAGTTATACTTTCAAAAGTACTTAAAAATCTCAGAATTTCTGAACTTGGGATTCAGTGTTAAAATTTGTTTTACTGTCCTTTATCCCTTATGGCCGATGGAGTACCTTGCAGACATCTTCCATACTTCTTTATGTCACCAGATGCAATCATAAAATCACAGAATCCTTAGAATTGGAAGGGAGCTTTAGAGGTTATCAAGTCTAACTTCCCTGCAATGAACAGGGATACCTACAACTGGATCAGGTTACTCAGAGGCTGTTCAATCCTGGCCTTGAAAGTCTCCAGGGACAGGACATCCACCACAGGGTAACCTGTTCCAGTGCCTCACCACCTCAGTGTAAATGACTTCTTTCTTATATCCACCTTAATCTACCCTTGTTGCATTTTAAATCATTTCCCCTTGTCCTATCACAACACATTCTTCCAAAGGTCACCTTGGAGCCTTCTCCAGGCTCAACAGCCTCCATGTTTCCCACTTCAACAGATCCATGTCTCTTCTGTACTGAGGACTCACATCTGGATGCAGTACTCCAGGTGAGGTCTTATCAGTGCAGAGTAGAGGGGCAGGATCACCTCCCTCACCCTGCTGGGCATTCTTCTTCTGATGCAGCCTAGGATATGGTTGGCTTTCTGGTCTGTGAGCGCACATTGCTGGCTCATGTCCAGCTTCTCATCCACCAGAAACCCCAGGTTCTTTTTGGCAGGGCTGTGCTCAATCGTTTCATCCTCCAGCTTATATTGGTAGAGGGCGTTGCCTCGATCCACATGCAAGACCTTGCGTTTGGATTTGTTGAACCTTATGAGTTTCAGCTTGGACCACTGTTCAAGACTGTCTAGGTCCCTCTGGATGGCATCCTGTCTCTTGGGCATGTCAACTGCACACCACAGCTTGGAGTCATTCTCAAACTTGCTGAAGGTGCACTTGATCCCACTGAATCATGAGAACAATCTTTCCATACTGTGAGAACAGACTTTCCATATTGTGAGAACAGCCTTTCACATAACTTGTGCGGATACAAGCTGAAGGAAGGACAGAATGTTTGTGTAAATGTAAGCTCAACAACAGAATGCAGAGGCCACATGGTTAAATAAAGATAAGAAAGTAGAATGCATGTCCTGTTGTTGAAAATAAGACAGCAAAGCAGATGCCTCAGCTCAATGCAATACAAGTGGGAACTGGTTTGGGCTAGCAACCCCTTAGAAGGTTGGAAGTTCACAGCAAGGGTGACTACTAGCCTTCATCCAGTGACCACCAGAGACCCCCCACCAAGCTCTTAGAACGCATGCCCAAAAGAGTGGGACAGCATGTTAATTATTTCTTGGAATTTCTGCCCATTACCTTGGGATGTAATGAATACGTATATGCTATACCTTTACATATGTAATCGCTGCTTCTCCCAGTATGCATGCACAGTGGAGCGATCCCCCACGCACCCAGCACCGTAATAAAGGGAATGACTGATTGACATAACTCATTGGCATGTCAAGTTACTTTGTTGTCTTTCTTAGCTTCACCATTGTCTATGTCATTGGTGAAGATATTAAAGAGTATTGGTCCCAACACTGACTCCTGGGGGATATCATTCATCACTTACCTTCATCCAGACATGATGCCATTGACCTTCACTCTGGATTCGATCCTGCAGCCAGTTCTTTGTCTATCAAACTTTTCATTCATCGAATCCATATCTTTCCAATTTGGAGAGAAGGTCACCAAGGACTTCACCTGACTGCCATGACTTTTCAAATACCACCAAGAGTGGCTTGGCAACTACATCAGTCAATTCCCTCAGGACTCTGGGATGCATCTTGTCAGGATTCATAGTAATAAAATAATCTTTCCCATCATATTAGTTCACTTTTCTCCAAAACTCACACAGCAACCATCAGCAATTTTGTGACGCTATAGCTTTACTAAAGTATCAGAGCATCTTCACCTCCTAGGTCTGACTGCATGTTCTGTTCATGACTTTTAGTTCACATCAAAAGTAAATCTGGGTACACAGCACCCTTTTTAGTGCTTTTTGTTCCACAGACAGATTCTAGTTTGCAGATTGGAAGTGTGCAAGCCAATATGTTTCATTTGCTTCAAAAGGTAGCTGACAGGATTGAACTGGCATTGCCAAGTCCACGTGATTGACTGAAGTTTATAGACAGGAATTGAGTCTCAGAAAGTCCTTATTGAAAATTGTGAAACTAAAGCTTCCTATCATTTACAGTAAGCAGAGGAGAAGAAAGGGCAACTGGTCAGCCTAGGTAGATAGAGCTATGAGAAGATCAGTCTTTGTATGTAGTATTTGCGTTTCCACTTAGAGAAGCATTTTTAGGGATGATCATGGGGGACAAATGTAAATGAGATGTGTTCGGAAGAATTAGTCTCTCACATAAGTCTAGGTTTAATTGATCGGTCCGAATGAATTGTTCTATTTTCTGAATTCACAGACATAATGAGGCAAATACATTGGAAAAAAAAAAATGGGCATGGTTCTTCAAGAAGATTCTGTCCTGAGGCACAGAAAGTAAAAGAGAGAAGGGCAGAAATAAGACTCACAATACATAAAAGGAAGTCTTGTCAGTTTGGTAAAGTCTTATCAAATCCTTACTGAATGGACAGATAGTCTACTATTAATTGAAATGTATGAGTTTCCAGTTTTGAATACAAGACTAGATCTTATTGTTTCTTTGTGCAGGCAGTGCAACAACATTATACACGGTATTTCTGTGCTGAATTCTTATTCTTCATCATTCAATCCAAGAAAATTTCTAGAATATTTAGATATTAATATTTTTTCTCCTATTTGCAGTGCTTCATTCCTGTTAAAAACAAAGCTGAGAGGATACCACTCTGATTATATTAACCTGTTTCTAAAGAGATGAGAATTTTCCAGTATTTTTCATGGTGAGTATAATGATTCACATATCTTTTCAAATACTGAAACTGGTAGCTATTGGCCATTGCCACAGTATACATTTTTTTTTTTTTTCTGAAATTTGTCTTAATCCTTTATTATTGCTGTCATTAAATGATTTTTGGAATGTCTCAACTCATTTGGCTGATTTTCAGTTTTAGCATTAGAAGTAATATTACTGATCACTCATGTATCTATGGCTACATTTGTAATCTCAACCTCCTACAGAAGGCAGTATTTCTGTTAAATATATGAGGAGACAGAAGGCTTCACTCAAAGCCTATAAACTTATGTATGTTTTCTTTTTACTTTTTCATGATTAAGAAACATGTCATATATCTTCAGCAGAGAGATTTCAGAATTCTTATCTACCCTTTTAATTAGTAAATTTTTAAAGTTGAACAGTTCTTTAACAGATTAATAAAGTATTAATTCCATAGTAGGTAATGATTCTTCTTTGCACCACTGTATTTTGAGGAGCAACAGAAAGTTATTTTCAATGTGATATATTACTCATAGAACGAAGAGAACCATGTCAGTATTAAAATCTTTGTGACTGCTTTCTATTATGAAGCATAGCTTGTTTCTTCCTTGTTTCTTTATTTTCAAATTACTTCTTTAGCATGGCGGTGGTGAAATAAGCACCATTCAAATAACTTAAAAAAAAAATAACCACCAGATACAATAGTCAATAAATTACTGGAGTTTAAAATGTCTGACATCATAAAGAAAAAAAACCAAAAACCAAAAAACAAACAAACAAAAAGCACCTATGAAGGGGTAATAATATTAAAACCATGTAGTCACATTAGTTGATACCCAATTATCAAGGGCTTCAACCACATATTAAAAAAAACTAATATGTTCATAGATCAGTGACAAATTGAATTAGCAATTGAAGGCAGTTCTGTTCAACAAGACTTTCAATAAAAACAGAAAGACAGATGTGAGGAAGACTTCAGTGGATGATTCTTCAGAGTTCTATTCTGGGATGCAGAAATTGGATGAAATATTTAATTACTGTGTTCAGGAGTTACAATTTACTGTCAGTAGGCGAGCTGATGTTTTTAATTTGAAGTTTTTTGTATTTGGCTTAAACAGTTAAAAACTAGTGGTAAACAATGTGAAATATTCAAACAGAATACAAAGAACATAAAATGTGGTGCTACTACTAGAGGCATTTAACATGAGATAGAAATACAAGTTAATAGTGTACTTATTACAATGGGAATTGGAATCCTGAAATAAAAAATAAAAAGGAAACAAAAGAACAAGAGTTAACTGAACATAAATAATTTTGCATATTACAAGCGATGAGCTAACTAGTGAAACATCTTTTTATTAAAAAAAAAAAAAGGAAGGAAAAGATTCAGTAAATTGTATATCATGCCATATCTCAGATAAGCACGTTTTAACACCTCATTCTCTCTGCTTGTGCCTTTGATACTAGTGTTGAAAAGTGACTAGCTACTAGATTGCCATTGACAATGTACATAGACTGAAAATGAATGCTTATTCTTGTTAAACAAACAGATTAACAAAGCATGTTCTGAATATTATCTAACTACCACATATGGGGTTCATATAAGCCTTGTTATGGACAGTAAGAAATGGGTTTGATCCTTTTCAATCCTAGAATGTCAAATCCAGGTTTGGTTTAACATTAATTTCCACCTTTGCGAGACTGAAATATTTTCAAGAGTCAAGTTGAATTTCTAAAGTGATTCAACTATTTACAGGATAATCTAGAATATAGGTCATGCCATCTGCATGTCCTTAACTAGTGCAGATTGCTGTCCAGTAGCATTAGTCATTTATTGATGCAATTCTGACTCAGTAATCTTTTAAATCAAAGACACTCTAAATATATGTATATATTTAACATGGGATTAGAGATCATGCCCAGTGTTAACTATAAACTGATTATTATTATCAGAAGACTTCTTTTTTGGATGATCTTTTTAAAGAATTATTTGAGATTGATCTGAAAAATAATGCATAATGACGTTTTCTTTACTATTTACTTTCATTATCAAAAAAAAAAAAACCACCAATAACACTTGATGAACTTTAAAAAATTCTTCTGTGACAGTTTCATTTCTTCTTTATGTTCTGAGGCAAGACAGGAAGAGAAAAAATCCAGAAGACAGCAAACATATGGAAGGAAATCATAATATTGGAAATATTTTAGAGATCATCTTTCATATTCATTTCCCTTCCTGTTAATATATTCTGAATAACCTATCCCCAAAGAAATCCTCAAAGCAGATAATTTGTCCTACTGGGGATAAAGTACCGGGAATCTGACATAATGACTAAAGGTTTTGAGACCAAAAAAAAAAAAAAAAAAAGACCATCTTGAGTCATATTAAGCTGCGTGTTACAGTAGGGTGACAAATTTTAGTAGAATCATTTACTTGTAGGCAGAGTTCATAATGGAAGAACACCTCAACAGAAGACATCTTTTGAATAAAACTGAAGGCACAAAGTCAAATTCCTATTGGTGAAAGAATTGCTGCTGTGAAATTTTAAGGAACAATGTTTTACAAATAGTCTTCTAATGGATTTTTTTGTTCCTCAGCATCAGACTTCTGCCCACAAAAAGGAGATATTTAGCTATTTCCTGTTATGCTATGCTCTGCTGCTTTAGATATCTGCAAGCTTCTGATAAAGGTATTGTTTGTTCACTGTTGATGATCAGATATTGCCCAGAGCACAGTGAATAGTAACCTAGAAACAAACAAACAAACAAACAAAAAAACAAAAAAACAACTCAACAAATTACCACTATCCCACTGTACTGTACCTTTATTAAATACATTCTAGAAATTATAAACAATATGCCTGAAAACTCTGTAAACAGAAAAGGATTGACGCCTTTTGCTTGAATTTTACTCAGTCCTGTTAATAATGTGTTGAAATCAATATATTCCCCCTAAAGGAAAATGAAAAAAAAACCCATCAAAACAAACAAACAAACAAACAAAAAACACTTTTAATGGACAGTCAAATCATATTTTGACAGGAAGGTTGAGCACTGTGGTGCTCTCTGTCATTTGTCTGAAGTGGGAGATTCAGGAGTTCACAGGTTCAGAGCATGTCTCAGCCTCATTCTAGTTCCATCTTGAGGAAGTTACCCAAGCATATGCCAGCACATTTGCAGTTACACACAACGTGTCTTAGATTCTACAGAGAAGAAACCAGTTGGTTCATGATCATTTTAAGGTATATTTCTTTATATATTTCTTTCCCCATTTCTTTCTGGAAAAAACTCGAAGTAACTTCTTAAAATTTAATTGTCTTGGAAAAGGAGATAAACTGCAGAAATGTATCAAAATCCTTGATAGAAATTTCTTAGAGTTACAGAGTTCAAGATAGTGTTTTCAATTGTATCTACCACCATTCCTGTATTTTTTCTGTGGATTTACATATAATAAGATAAAAATACATCTAATGCTATAATTGTGTCTATAAACTCAACTAAGTCATAGCAACTGAAAGATCTTCTTGGTTAGAAGGTTATATACAAAATAAGCTACCATGTTAAAACATTCCTAGGTCATAGACAAATAATCCTACATCACTGTGCAAAAAAACATCGATTTTTAAACTCTGCACAGTCTGAGCTGCAAAAATAAAAAGAATGAATTAAAAGAATAAAGATTAATTTTTTACTGTTTTACAGAATCACAGAATTGTACGAGTTGGAGGGAACCGCTAGAGGTCAAGTCCAAGCCCCCTGCTAAGGCAGGTTCCCTACAGTAGGTCGCACAGGAAAGTGTTCAAATGAGTTAATCATCTCCAGAGAAGGAGACTCCACAACCTCTGCGGGCAGCCTGTTCCAATTCTTTATCACTCTCACAGTAAAGAATTTCTTCCTTGCATTAGTATGGAACTTCCTCCATTACAGTTTTTGCCCATTGCCTCTTGTTCTATCTCTGCATGCACTGAAAATAGCTCACCCCCATTGACTTGACTACTGCACTTTAGATATTTATGAACAGTGATGAGATCACCTCTCAGCTGACTCATTTCCAGGCTGAACAGTCACAGGTCTTTCAGCCTTTCCTCAGAAGGGAGATGATCCAGGCCCCTCAACATCTCTTTGGCTCTCTGCTGTACTCCCTCCAGAAGTTTCCTGTTTTTCTTGAACTGAGGAGGTCAGAACTGGACACAGTATTTGAGATGTGGCCTCACCAGGGCAGAGTAGAGGGGGAATAAAAATCTCCCTTGTCTTGCTGGCCACACTCTTTTTAATGGACCCCAGAAAACCAATTGCTAATCTACTTCAACTTTACTGTCAACAGTGGGAATTTGGTATTATTGCAAAAAAGGTTGATTAAGTCAGAGCTTGTCTCTGATGGCATTTCTTTTCCTGACTATAGTTGACATTCATGTTAAACATAATTACTGTACAGCTAATATACAGAGTTCAAAAAATACAGCTGCTTATTTAAAAAGTGCAAGAGAAAGATTGCAGATAAGGTGCCATATTTAACCTTTTGAAATAGCAAGCCAGATTCATCTGCTTTTATTCATACTGAAAGCAATGAGATGCTTAGAAAAGTGAGGCATAGTTAGCATAATATTATGGAACTCTGAACTTTTACAACAAAATTTGACCATATGTTTTATGACAACTAGCTTTTTCAAGAACTGCAATCTCTGCAAATTACTGTGGGAGGGAGGGAAGGGGGAAAGACTAAAAAAAGAAAGTTGGAGTTCTCTTAAATTAATCCATCATTTGATTTATTACAAGATAATTTAGTGCTTGTCTATACCAGCAGAATAGCTGGCTCCATTTTAGCTATTTTGAGAAATGGAAATGCAGGAAAACATAATAAAGCTCTAACAGCCAAAGTTTATTGGCCTGGACACAGAATCCCATAAGCTATATTGTCTCCCAGTGTGATCTGGCACGTTCCCCAGTGCTGTGCTTTATAGGCATTTACTTAACATCAACTGTAGCTTGAAATGTTCTGCATTACTGTTCGATATCAACATCATTTGATTGAATTACATGTAGATTATTTGTATTCTTTATGAACACAAGATATATAATTGCTGTTAAGGCAGTGTGTTGAAGGAAAACTGTCCAGAAAAGAAATAATTTGGTAAAAGTGAAAAGAGAACAAGAAGATGATGATATCATGAATGCCAATGGGAGAATGAGAGGTTGAGATGAAGTTTTGTGCCTTTGACATCATTTGTCTCTGTGAGCATTTATTCTAGATAGGCTTTCTGCAAGGCACTCAGCTCTGGGATGAACTCTTTCCATGCTGAAGCAAGGAATCGTCTCAGCAAGTGAGGGTAGCCCATGTCAGAGGGCAGCTGCCAGCACCATTAGCCCTCCTCATGGCAGCAGCACTCTGGCACACTGGGGGCAGGGCTGGGAGCAGTGGGGTCATACTCTGTCCATACAGTGGCAGCTAACAGGGTGTTCAGTAACCAAGAAATGTGGTTAACAGGACAGGCGAACAGTGCATGGCATGGGCACCTTGTACAGGCAGTTCAGGCAGGGGGAATTCAGGAAGGGGAGAAGAGCAGGGTGCTCTGCTCTTCTCATCCAAGGCTGTGGGGGGATAGCTCTTTATCAATACCAACATAGTGATCACAGGTGTGGCAAAGAGGCTGAGGCAGAGATGCAGACAGAGGGCCTACAGCCTTTCTGGGCTGTCAAGTACACTCAGCCAGATATCCCATGGAGTGAGAAAGCTGCCCAGACTTTCACCTGGAGGGAGCTCTGGAATGGGGAGGTCACTCAAGGGACTGAGGTAGGTGAGGGGAGTCATGGGTTCAGGTGTGCCCAACTTGATGAGCTTTTTGGGCATGTGACGACAGAAGAAGTCACCATGCTGAGATGTATTCAGCAGTCTGAGAGGGAGATTGACACCTGGTATCATGGTGGCACAAATGGACAGACATCCCTGTCTTGAGGCACAGCCATGAGAGGAAGATAAGCAGGCTTCCACTGCACAGAGGGCAAACCTGTGCAGGGTGAGGGAGACTGGACCTTTGTCTTAGCTCGGGGAAAAAGGAGAAGGCTCCCCCTTGCTCCTGAAATCCCACTAACCAGGAGATTTCAAGCACCAGTGTGAGAGAGAGAGAAGGTATGGATAGCAGTAAAAGGTGATGATTATTATTTTTTAATCTTATTAGAATATTAGAAAAAAATCTATGAATTGCATCATACTGGCAGTAAGGAATAAAATTACCACTTTCAGCAGAACATACGTGTCACTACTGGAAACAGATAAAGATGTATGAAACAAAAACTTTAGTTACAAAAATGTTACCTATCACACTATTGTGTTTATATAACAGTAGAATATTTTTTCAAGCTTGTAAGTTCACAACAGTCATTTAGTTACCATAGGTCACCAAGTTCATATATGTCTATTTGTATATACTTTCATCCATATCATAAGCACAGTAATCCAGCGTAACTAAACAGCTTTTCATTTCTATCTAATTTTTTTTTTTTTTCAAATTGACTTCACATGGTGCACTGAATGAACAGCAGTGGTCAGTGAGAAAGACTTTGAAAGTCAGCAATTGACAGTTTTAATAATTGGCAGCCTATCTCAGCTTCATTTTGTTACATCCTTCATAGTATGCCCTTGTGAGAGGTAGATTGTGTTTTTGCAGTGGAAGTTTCCAGTATTTTCTGTATATAGCATAGGATAAGTAACCTTTGACAAACAAAACTCCTGAACAGAGTAAAGTTGAGACTAGGGTGTTCCGACCTAGGTAGAACTGACACAGGTGCTAGGGTAAAGGAGAGACAGAATGAGTGAAAATATTGTCCTCCTATTGCTATAAAAAAGTCCAGAACATACCCAAAGACAATGGGTTGGTAACAGACATCATATGGAAGTGTAACTGTAGCTATGGAAGTGTAAACATAGCTATTGAAGTGTAATGTAGCAACAACATTGGAAGATTGTGAGTCTGAGACGCTCAGCCAATGAGTGCCAGAAGAGGCTTACCTGCACCGGATCCAGGGTATATAATGGGATGGAATTCATCGACTAGTTGTTCAATTTCTCCCTTGTCAGGAGGGGGTGTGCACCCGTTATTGCAAGAATGAATAAACTGCTCTTCACAGAGATCTTTTCCTGATTAGAAATTTTTGATCTTGAGTGCGTTTCTCATACCCTGATGATCTGCAGCAAGTATACAGAAGTATCTTCATATACATCAACCAGAGCAAAACAAAACAAGCAAACAAACAAAAGTAACACAATAATGCCTTACTTATGCAAATTATATTTACTCAGAATATTTGGTCTCTGCTGTTGAAATTCATGTATAAACATTTGTAGGAGCAAAACAATCCTTCTTGAAAATATTTTTAAAGTGGGTTACAAAGGAGAAATGAAATTCTCCTCTGATTTCCCAAAACCATTCATGCATAACTTCTCCTTCTAGTCATCGTATTCTAATTGGAGTGTTACCTGTCGCCTTTTTACTTCTCTTCATAGTTGCTTAGTATAGTTGAAATCAAAACTATAAGTATTGAAAAAGCATCAGTTGTTATCAAAACATTCTTATTGCACAAAGAAATTGAAAGTGCAAGTGGACTAATCATTTTCTAGATCAGTTATTCAAAATGATGAAGTTGTGTTCTCACATAATCAGGAGGGATTCCACCCGATCACATTGCACCAATCACTTCATAAAATCAGAGACAAGTTTTAGAATACTCTCATACCTCTTGAAAGAAATTTCAGAAGGATATGAGCTGTGAACCAAGAAACAATTAGATTCAGCCTTCAGAAAATATATTGCTCTGAAGTGGAAAAACATATATTTCCTTTCCAAACTATTTTGTTCTAAGCTGTATGTCTTTTATCATTATATTGATCTCTTTTGTCTCTTCTGTGTATTAATGTTACATTAAATGTTATAATATTTTTAATGGAGTTCCCATTTCATGCAAACTGAAGGATTTGAATTTGTGCTATCTCAGCTTGCCATAGGGAAATGATATGTTTTTAATGTAGAATGCAGTAGTACAATACAAATTAATATACTGTAGAAATAAATGAGTTGCTTTGAATGCAGACATTTGCCCTGAAATATTAATTATGAACAGATGCACATGAAGACATTCAGTTCTGGGAAGATAAGGTGCATGAAAGTATTGTTGTCAACATAATGAATAAAACAAACAAAAGTAATTTTCCAGACCAATTCAGAAAATGAACTCTGTAATACAAAGTAATTAAAGGAGGTTATTAGGGGAGGAAACTGTTTAGGGAATTCAGAATGAAAGAAGTGTTCACTACTTAAAAACAAAACAAAACAAAACAAAACATATTCATCAATATTGTTGTAATACATTTATTACAGTTAGATGCAATTTTTCACCTTTCTAAATACTGTGTCAATACAACCACACTGACAACACTGAAAGTTTTTATGGAGGCAAAGAACTTGATTTATCTCTGATAAGCTGAGCATCAATTATGAGTTATTCTATTGAAACTACTGAACTGCAAAGATGCAAAATTGCTGGTAGAGCTAAAATGGTATGTGGTACATATTATCACAAAATTTCTTAATGACTTGTGAACTGATACCTTTAATATGTAATAATACTGTTCATACTATTTACCTTTAAATTTCCTTTTCTGAAAGTTAGAGTTGCACTCCAGTCTGTAGAATCCCTATCATATATCACAGAATCATAGAATCATAGAACGGCTTTGGTTGGAAGGTTCCCCAAGGATCATTAAGTTCCAACTCCCCTGCCACAGGCAGCACTGTCAGCTGCTAGATCAGATTGCTCAGAGTCCCATCCAACCTGTCCTTAAACACCTCCAGGTACAGGCATCCATAACCTCTCCGGGCAACCTGTTCCTGATCCTCACCACTCTCTCTGTAAAGATCTTCCCCCTGACATCTAATCTAAATCTTCCCTCCTTTAGTTTTAAACCATTCTCCCTTGTCCTATCACTATCTACCCCTATAGAAAGTTGATTTCTCTCATGTTTTATAAACTCCCTTTAAATATTGGAAGGCTGCACACATCGGAAGGTCTCCCCACAGCCTACTCTTTCCCAGGCTGAACAGGTCCTTTTCCTTCAGCCTGTCTTCATAAGAGAGGTGCTCCAGACCTTGGATCATACTCACGGTCCTCTTTTGGACCGTCTCCAAAAGCACCACATCCTTCCTGTGTTGAGGGCCCCGGACTTGGACACACTACTCCATCTAGGGCCTCACAAGAATGGAATAAAACGGGAAAACCACCTCCTTCACCCTGCTGGCCACCCCTCTTCTGATGGAAATGTACGTTTAACAATATATAAAAAATAGAGATTGTACAACATTCAATCAAAGCTTAATTAAATTATGCTAAGTAGTCACCAAGTGGAAGAAGAAGATATTTCAATTTCGTTGGAGAAATCACTTATTTAATAATCAACCAGATACCTGTAATTGTCCCTAGTATACCAAAGTGCAGCGTCTGAGGTGTGGACCAAGATGTGGACACAGCTTACTTTACTTTGTTTTTAACTCTTCTGGAGTGTCCTTGGTTCTAAGCCTTGCTTTTTCATGCTGTTTATCTTGCTCCACAGCTTCTGCTCTGAATATTCTTTCTTGTATTCCCACAGCAAAGAGCTACACTGAAGGGAAATCACTTCAATTCTGATGATGAGGCTGGCTTCCTATTCAGAAGAAAAAATAGAAGAATTTGCTATAGAATATGAAACTTATCAAAGTCCCTTAGAAAAACTTTAAGAGATTTAGAACTGTTGAAGTTTCAAGTGCGACATAGTGAGGGGGCCCTTTCTCCCCTTTTGGGGGAAGGAAATTAAAATGACCCACTTAAGATAAGGTGAGATTACAGATTTACTACAAATGAGAATGTAAGACAATAATAAGAAAGAGAGTTACAATTAATAACTCAAATGGGAGAGAGAGGAAGGTTACAAATGTGTTGCTGCTTGCTGTGCTGCTGGAACCCAGAAGTTTCACCCCCATCACCCGGAATCGTAGATCATGTGTAGGCCTTTAGGAAATGTAATACATCTCACTGTATCTTACTCTTGGAGAATCAGAACTCTTGGGGGAGAGAGCATGAGACTAGGAAGTACAGCTCCACAGTGCACTTGTGTCTATGCACCCAACAGCCTGTTGCATGATGTCATATATAAAATATTCATATAGCCAAGACAAGAATGTAAAAACAACTGTGTCTCACTGAGAACATAAGACTTACATGAGGCTTTTGAACCTCCTGTAGGCCTTTGAGGAACTTTGCCACTGAATCTGCTAAACAAAATGTATTCCCATTTTAAGAACTTCCTCAGGCTATAGAACAGAAAAATAGCACAAGGTCCAGAAGGCTGGGGAAGAGGCCATCTGCCAGTAACCACTGGTGGCAATAGTAAGTTTCCCAACATGCACTGATGTATTGTACCACATGCTTGAACCTTATGGTTGGTGCAGAGGAGATGATAATCAGTACTTTATGATTTTATCTTGTATTCAAAAATCCTGTTAACAGCTTTTCTTTGAAACTGCACTGATGCAAATCCTTACAGCTTAATTGTAATTTTGCATAGCATCAGTAGTCAGCGCTGTGCTGTTGGAGACTGCCATCAATACTTGAAGAGGATCTCCTGCTTCCATTTCAGACCTTGTTCTTGAAATTTCCTGACCTCCTGGTTAGTCTCTGTAGTGTGTTTCAAGAGTCTCCCACTTAAGCGTTTTCAGAGTTTCACTTTTCAGGCTGCCTGACACCGAACTTCACTGTATTTCAGGTCATTCTGGGCAAGTTTCCAAGCTTTGCTGTGGAGT
This sequence comes from Gallus gallus, assembly GCF_016699485.2. NCBI lineage: Eukaryota > Metazoa > Chordata > Aves > Galliformes > Phasianidae > Gallus > Gallus gallus. The sequence continues at coordinate 108,898,933 of NC_052533.1, read as the reverse complement.
CCTGTCCCTTCTGTCACTACTATCAAAGAAAAAGTAAAAAGTAAACTCCAGCAGCAGAGTTGCAGCTGTTTCATCTGAGTACTCTGATATATTAAGTAGAATCTGAGCTTCATGGAACTACTTCTCTCTGACGATACTTAACTTTTTCTATCCCACAGTATATACAAAATGGGTGCTAAAGAAAGCTGGCTAGATTATCAGGCTTGAATGGAGGAGGGGTTTGTTTCCTCCTGGGAATTATCTGCACCTCTTCTAGAATGTAAATTTAATTTTAAAGCCTCAGAAAATATCACAATATTGTCATGTTTGCATAGAGACTAGAAAGGAATGTTACCCTGAAGAAGGCAGTCATAAGAATATTTTAATGTTTGTCAATAATGAAACTATAGTTGTATTTCTCTGTTTGGACACTCATTCATAAATTACTAGAGTTGTGTATATTGAATATTACCATCATCAGAACACTGTCAGAAGTTCTCTATGGGAATATTTTCTCCTAAAGCAAAGTATAGGAGAGAAGTTATTGCATAAGCTAAAAGAAATGTCTAATACCATAATTTAAAACATCTTCTTGTCTTCCTTCCTTCCTTCCTTCCTTCCTTCCTTCCTTCCTTCCTTCCTTCCTTCCTTCCTTCCTTCCTTCCTTCCTTCCTTCCTTCCTTCCTTCCCTCCTTCCTTCTTTCCCTCCTTCCTTCCTTCCTTCCTTCCTGAGATATGCAATAACAAGAAAAAATAATCTCCTAAAATATCAGGTAAGTGTATATGATACAACACAAAATATTCAATTTTGTCTATTGTTAAGGAAATTGTTAACTTGCCAATAGTCTGCATCAGTAAGAGAATCTTTTTCCTGTCCTTGATTAACACAAGATGAAGCTAATTTATCAACACTGCTGATTTGTGAAGTACATTTTAGCCCATCTTATTAAAAAATGTTCAATGCATATTTTCAGAAAGTGTTCAGAGAGAGGCTTTTAATCTTAAGTGATATGATCTTCACAGATGGGGGAATCAAACTGCAGAGATCTGGTTGGGAAATGAAAATTCTTCATATATGAAAAAAAGGGCAGAGGTGGTAAAGGATAGAAAATTAAAAGAGATGTTCAAAATCTGGGATTTGGAAAGTGTGGAAATAGATTGTCAGGGGAAAGCCTATTAATTTTTAAATACTGGACCAAGGAATACAGCTACTGCTTGTAAAACTTGTGATTCTATTTACTGGCAGAAGGTTTCTGGACCAAAGATCTGATCTTACCTTTAATGCCCTGTAGCTAAGAAGAAAATGGAAGCCAGGAAATGCATGTAGAGATAGTTGCTATGTAGCTAAGTTTCTCTGTTTCTTTATGTTACTTGCCAAAACTGATAGCGTTTCCAAAGTCCATGCAAAGTTTGCTTGTTCATGACTGTGGATTTTTTAAGTATTTCTCACAATTAGACATTCCTTACACCTTCCAGGAGAAAAAATCTGGAATCAAGAGATCTACCTGGATAAGCTTCTCCTGGCCAAAAAGTTGTTTAAACTGTGAGTCTATAAATGAAAGCAATTGACTTATGGAGGTGTTCTCAGATGGAGGTGCCAAACAGACACTTTCTCTTTCAGTATATATCTAGTGATGTCAATATGGAGTTACAAATATTTTAGAATTAAGTACCTCATAATCTGTAAGACACAAATGGTTAACCATGTTGAACTAGGTATTCTGTCTCTGTATAGGAAGAAAGTATAAGAAAATAGATAAAGCCGTTTCTGGTAGCTATCAGGTTAGGGATGTTGTGCCACAGAAGAATAGCTAATTTAAATTTGGAAATGGAAGAGCAGAAAGGACATGGGAATGTAATTCAGCCTCCTTAAATCTAGTGCTATGCTGGGAAAACCTTTTTTTGACTCTTCAACCTTTAATCTAAGTAAGTGTCAAGCCAAAATGGATCAGCTGTAAGGGACTAATTCATGCCCATTACCAAGTAGAATAGATTAGGAATAGATTAGGAAGGTGTGCTAACCTCAACTACATGTAACATCTTGCTAATTCTAAGATGACTGAAGTTAATAAATTTAACTAATTAATTTCATTTTTAGTCTCATCTTTGTTATATGCAAACTATAATATTATGTGCAGATTTAAAATGATACTTTAATATTTGGCATCAATAAATGATATAGTTACATATTATAATTGGCTATAAGACAATGAATAAGCAACATTCAGTACAATAAATTATTCTAAAAATCTTAAGTAATGTCACTCATTGAAGGTCAAGACCAAGATACATAACTAAATCAGTGGTATGTTAAAGGACAATTATGTTTTAACTTTATTAGCCAAGTGATCAATGTCATTAATAATCTTTCTCTTATTGTCTGCTAAACCAGCATTATATTCTCATGTGATGTATTCATACATATTTCATAATAAGAGTATGAAAATGGAATGAGATGTTTCAAGTATAGGAATAGTCATAAAACCTTAATGAAACCTTTATGAACTTTTAATTCATGAACTGTCAAGCATCAACTGTCAAGAATAAATGTATGATTTTTACAACCCAGGAAATGCTCATGAACATTAATTTATTAATGATTTTATTGAATATATACTAAAAAAATAATGTTCCAATTTACAAATCAAAACTTGTTTTCTTTTGCCAAAAACCTAACAGAAAGGGAAGTATGAATGAAGTTTTGTTTTGTTTTGTCATTTTGTTTCTTAATGTAGACAGTTCAGTCAATGATGGGATATCACATGCAACTACAATGAAAAAACAGTTAACTGTTCTGAACAATTTTCTCTTGTTTATGCTGTCAGTGATAGAATACAAGAGAAAATTATTCCAAGCATATACAGATGGGAAAAATATACTCTTTTTGTAGGATATACATATTTCTGTGTAGTAGCTCTGATTTCTCTACAAGCCTTCAAAAATCACTCTGAAGGTTTTCAAATTTCCATAAAATGATGTAATGTACACAAAGAATATCTATTACAAAACTCTGGAAATATTTTTTGTTGATTCCTGATTGTACAACTGCAGCATAATCAGAGAATAAGAAAATGTCTGTTTATATGAAGTATGTGTATATAAAGAAAAATGCACTTTTTAATAACCTTATACTCACACAGTTTCATTAAATATGCAGGGAAGAAAAAAAAATATAGAAAGACTTCTAATATCCTTAATTTTGCAGTCAGGTTTGAAGATGTTGTATTTCTGAATGAAATTTTATCTGAAGTTGTTTCAACCATTGCTGAAGTTGTGATCAGATAAGAGTGTTTGGAATTTAATTCTTTAAGTATAAATGTTGTGAATTTTCATACCTATTAGCACAGCATTCATTTTGCAGAGTTATTCTGCACTTCTGCAATTCTCTTTGTTTTGTTTTGTTTTGTTTTGTCTTGTTTTTAATCTATAGGCTAAACAAATATTGTGTTCTTGTTTATCTTGAAAATATTATTTTCCATTAAGGGAACATCAAATTATTATTTTATTGTTTCTTCACTTCTATTTTTGTTTTTGCTTTTTTTTTTTTTTTTTTTTTACAGTTTTTGGTTTTCCTCACCTTATCCTTAATGTCCCAACATTCCATGGACAATATAGATTGGTTCAAGCTTTGGATTTGCAGTGGCTTTTCCAAAAAACACAATGTTTTATTTCACCATGCAGAAGGCATTGTATTCAAGGAGTTAGTAATTTTGGAGTACTTTGTTAAGCTTGAGAAACTCATCTCTTAGAGTGTTTAGTTGCTGCTATAAGGCAATGTTCTGGAGTGCTCAGGTTTCACTGTGTGCTTGTAGATGTTACAGCAGAGATAGCAGTCCAGACTTTCAAAAGAAGATACATGGATTTGTTTTTTACATAAGATGAAGGGCAGCATGGTAAGGGAGTGAGGCTGAACCTCTGCACAGATAGGATCTGTGCAGTGCACCATGAGATAGTTTGTCTGGGATCTGTCTGATGCTGCATGAAAACTGGGTTCCCAGCATCTCAGGTAAGATTTACTCCCTGTCTACATTCCTCTTCTTTTTTTCTTAAGCCATTTTTTTTTTTTTCTCAGGCTTTCCCATTGAGATCTGTAATAGCCCTGCAGCATATTCCTCACTCTCCCCTCTTTTTTTCCCCAGTGTAGAACACCACATGTCTGACAGGAAAATGCAGTCACAATAACATTCTGCAAAATGCAAACCAGAACATCATACAGAAGTTTCTGGTTCAAACTTGTCCCAAAGGAGCACAAACATTAAAACAGAAAATAACCTGCATTTACAAAAAGATAATTGTTAAATAGGAACACTTCCTCCTTCATTTTTGAGAAATGACTTATCTATTTTTTTGCAGGTATCGAAGATTAATGCTTGACATCTTAATAAAGATAAGCATCTCTTCAATCTACAAAGTTTTTGTTTGTTTGTTTGTTTGTTTTTGCGAATGTGGATACCTTATCCCATTCTCTTATTCTCTGATTATTTATATAACTCCTTTATCAAGTATGGTGGTTTAAGGGAGTAGAATGAGGAGAGAACACAATTATTTGTATAACTATTAGGCATTCAGAATTGGTTTAGAAAATGTAGCTCCATAGTGTTTTCAGATTGTCTAATAATTAGATCTTATTTCACAAGAATTAAGAAACAATTATGCTGATTCCAAACATCGGCTGTATGGACCCTTACAGGTTTGATTAGATTCACATGCACAGTGTAAATTAAACTCTTGACTTCTGCATGTTTATGTCTGTGCTTCAGTGATTTAGAAGTAGGATTGCCTAAGCAATCTCACATGGAATTATTATATGTTGATACACCTCCAGAAACACTATACTGAGTTCTGTGGAGATTTTGATAGATCCCAAGTAATAACTATTGTTGTTATCTTATGTTGGAATTAGTTATATTCTGCTAGTGGGAACTGATATAGATATCCTCCTCTTTGAGAGAGCAGGGAAGATCCAGTAATGATGTGCTTAGAAAAAGAAAAAAAGAGGCCTTCCACATTTTCCTGATACAGAAAATACATAGGAGAAAAGACTATTTCAGTCTGTAATTTTTATGAAGCTATTAAAATTTTATGCTCTTTCTCTGCCATATTCTACTTGCCATTTGAGAGTTCTCCTGTTATGCTATCTGTGTACTTGTATATTAGTATACAATTCCATTGCATGTCATTATATACAAGATTAAATTCAAGCCCTAAATTTGTTTCTTGTACATCTTTGTGAACAGATTCACTCCTAGCATGGGAACTGCAGAGATTTGACAGACTTTGGGGACTTAATTAGAAGAACTCTCCTTTGGCGTTCTTGCCACCAATGATTAAAATCTCAAGCAAATCTTTAAGGTATGATTTATTTTGATTGTTTTATCTTCTCTGTATCTAATAATTATGATAACGTTAACCTTGTTTTTAAGGAAATCATATTCTGGCCTCTTTCAAAAAGCCTCTTTCCGGCTTTTGTCTGTTCTATAGGTGAAACCTCAGTTCTACATATGTTAATGGCAAAGTATTTATCAGTTTACTGAGAAAATAATTTCATCTTTAATTATTAGTATCATCTAGACTATCTGAAATATAGTATTAAGTTTTCTCTAGTAAAAATGTTTTTCTTTTTTCTTTTCTAAACTACTTTTTCTATAAATATATTAGTATAAAAATACTATTGTCATTAATAATTATTTGATTGCTTTCTTGTTATTGCTTTTACAACTTAAATTGTTGTAAAGTGAAGTGCAAATATTGAAATGCAAATAAAATAAAAATTCTCGGATTTCCTTTTACTGTTATGTAAGATTCACCATTTGAATGTGCATTCCCAAGTACCTCATTTTTATTAGAAAAATTACACTTCTGCATAAATTTCCTGCACTGAGAAATATATTGAAAGGTTGCATAACTGATCTAGTTTGACAAGTTTGATGTGAATTTATGTATTATTTAGGGGGACATCATGAAAAAGTACAAAAAGTACAGAAGTAGATAAAGAGAGTAGTGGCTGAATTTAACTAAATATTGTTACTGTAAACAACATAAAATAAAGCTTATGTTATGTTGATAAATTCACAGCCATTCAAAAGGTGTCACTATTATTTTCATATGCCATAACTGTAGCACTTTTTCTACAACTTTCTTTATTTCTACTTAAGATTTTAGATGCTGCTTGGTTTGGCCCATAGTACAATGACCGTAAACCAAGCTGAATAGCAGTTCCCCATGACTCTGTGGAACTGCATCAGTTTATCACCCAAAACTTTGGTTATGCAATTTAGATCCTGCTGTTTTTCAGTTGTACATATTATAATAAGCATTTGAAATCTAGACTGTGCTAAAATTCAAGTGTCCCATTTTTGATTCCAGACCTAGAGAAAGCTACGGGATGCATTGGGAACATTGGCAGTTGTTGGAAAATCCAACAGAAAAGGATGAGCACTGAGAACACACAAGCTATATATTATACTATATATAATATAGAGGGTGATATTTCTTAAGATCTGCAATATCCAGACGTACTTTTATTCATGACACTAGATTCCAGGACTGAGGATACTTGGAAAAGTGACCTGTTGTTGGCTCCACACAGTAACTGTTAGCCATCAGTATATCTCACCTTAGGTCTGCTGGAATGGCAGGATATGAGAAAGTAGTTATAGCCTAGGACATTTAATATAGTGTGCCTGACTCAAAATAGTGTTTGTAGTATTGCTTGAATCTATTTGTGTCAGCAGTTGCTACAAAGAAGGTAGCTCCTGTGGGTAATGAATTTTCTGAAGATCCTAAAAATAGATCTCTTTCCTTTATTTTCCTTCTGACTGGGGAAAAAAAAAAAAAAAAATTGCAATAAATATTCTTTTAAAAATGTAAAATACAATTATTGCCTTGTAAGGATAAAAAAAAATGATATGATAAAAGCATGGTCCACCTTCACTGATTCAGAAGTATTCTACATTACTGAGATACTCTGTGTCTTTTTGTCCCAGTTCTGATTTTGGAGAGAGTGCCATGATCTTGACTGAGCTTTCCTGGTTGTAGTTTCTTGTATGTGATGCAACAAATCTAATACAGAGTGGAAGATTATATCACTCACTGGGATATCTGTTAATTGTGACAGAGGAGAAAGAATGGCAGGTTAGTTCAACAGTAGTAGTTATTAAAAAATAAACATATAAATATATGTTGGAACAAAATAAAATTAAAACAAATGTATACATAAGTATGTGTCAACAGCAATAAACATAGGTAGTGTTTCTTGTATAATCATCAAGTGTGCTGAAATATCTTTTGCAGTGCAGCTTTAATTCAATTCTGACAAGGAAGTCCACAAAATGAAAAAGTACCATTTAGAAATAGCTTTTTGTACATAGTTGTAGTTACAGGAACACAGACAATAACTGTAATACTTTTCAGCCAGCAGTATTTATTACATTTTATAATTTTAAAATGTCAATTAGAATACATGAATGAAAATTTCATCAAGGTGAAGACGGTGGTAGTGCACTCCTCAACATTCCCATCAACAAATGTTTCATTAGAATGACTATCATCTTTATAAACGTAGGTCTTGATAGGTAGGGCAGACTGCTGGAACACAGAAAAAGAAAATGAAAATGGTAATGCTGAAGTTAACAATGCAATTCTCAAAATGTATCAGAAAACTTTTTCTTTTGTCCATGAAGATTCCATTAACCAAATAATCTTGGAAGCAAGGCCAAACTAGCCAGCAATTAGTGCTTCTGAAGCAGGGAAATTTCAGATGATTAAATAATTTATTTTCATAAGAACACAAATAATAACTATGCTATATCTTACGTAGTTATAATTGCATTTATTTAAAAAATTAAAAAGATTCAAGGTTCTGTTACTGAATATACTTGCAGTAGTTAGGCTTAGAGTTCATCTTTTATGCAGTTCAGTTAGCTCATGCCACATGACCCATATGAGTTTGTATTTCACTGCATTCATCATGATCCAAATATTCATATCAGATTTCAGAGTTCAAAGTTAAATTAATGTATCTTTATTAAAGCACACATTTAAATGCCACTATAGCCCATCCTATGAACCACGAATGCAGCTAATGAACTATAATAATCAGGTAGTTATATTACTGCTGAGATATGAAACACACATTACACATATGTAAGCATAAAATTTTCTCAGGAGACAGCTGATATTTGTTAGGCATGGCTATGAGAAAATTCCAGACTTTGTTAGAATTTCATCAATTAAACAGAGAGATAAAGACTTACTGTCATTTCAGCTCTTTAAAAGATGAAGATTAATGTGTAACTGATTTGCATTTTTAACTCAGGTTGTTGAGAAAAATAGACCAGACATTATAATGCTCTTTTCAAAAAATTTGCTAATAATGATATGGTAATTAGAAGAATTTAATTTTTGACAGTTCAAATAATCTTCTTAATTTCTACTGTTCACTGGAAAATTAATTTTGCAAATTCTCAACATGAATTTAGTCTTTGGAATTAAAAATAAATAAATAACTTTGCATAAACAATGTTACATGAAGAATGCACACGCTACTCTGAATTATGTACATATTATAATGCTAGTGGTTGAAAATTTAGTAGTATTTTGGAACATTAAATCCTTCTCTGTTTTAATGCCCAGTGAGGTAGTATAGATTGTGGATTTTGTTGTTATGGCTTTGTGTTTAGTTTAGGTTTTGGTTTTTTTTAATAAGTAAGTAATGTTATCAGATTTCTTATCTGATAATCAAATGTAAACACTGCATATTCAGTAAAAATAAAAACCTCCTACTGTTCTAGAAAGAGTAAAATAATTCTGTTAAGTAAGAAGTAGCATCTCATTTTAAGTAACACATCACTTTATTTTGTTGTGTAATACTAATATTTCATTAGGAGCTTCTTTGTATTTCTATGTAATTCTTTGTATCTGTGGGAGGAAATATTTTGCTTTCTTAAAAATGGATCAGAAACAAAATACTGGCCAAAGGCCAAGGCAAAGTAAATCCCATGACAATGATGACATTCATTATGAAGAGCTAGATAAGGTGAAATACATTTTGGAAAACACCATGTTAAATCAAGAATATTTTTGTTAATATTATGGGCACTAGATATTAGCAGGAACCCAACCATACCATCTTTCTTCATTAGATTTATATAACAAAAGTTTGACTTTTAACCACTTAGATTTAGTTTTTAGTGTTTTGATCTGGCAATAGCAGAAGTTAACTTAAAAAAAATAATTAAGTGCTATAGTTTGATTTTTGTGTGTAGCATGGAGAACGGAGACAGAATAATTTTCCAGTTACCTTCTTTGTGTCCCAACTAATAGCTAGACAATAAGACAGTATTAATAGGATGGGAAAAACAAAACAAAACAAAACAAAAAATTTCTTGCAGTGTTGCTGAGGCCAAATAGGTCTAGGTGAATACTGATGACCACAAGGATAATCCTCTCCTATGAAGAAAGGCTGAGGGAGTTAGAGTTGTTTAGTCTTGAGAAGAGAGAGAACTTGGGAGAACTTTCAGCCTTCCAGTACCTAAAGGTAGCCTACAAGAAAGCTGGAGATGGGCATTTTTACACGAACATGTAGTGGTAAACAAGGGTAATAAATTTGAATTGAAAGAGGGTTTGTTTTAGATTAGATGTAAGGAAGAAAGTCTTCACTGTGAGGGTGGTGAGGAACTGGAATAGATTGTCCAGAGAAGCTGTGGGTCAACTTCTGCATGACCGAAAATGTTGAAGGCCAGGTTGGACAGGGCCTGGGCAGTGCTATCTAGTTGGAAGTGTCTCTGTCCATGGCAGAGGGGCTGGAACCAGATGATCTTTATGGTCCCTTCTAACCCAAACCATTCCATAATTCCTTGTATAAAGCTCTGTATTAACTCTTGATAATTGTGTGAAAACTATGTTTTGTATGAAATTATTGACAATATCTTCTCTTCATTTAGTGGTCACAACTCTACTATTGTTGCTCAAATTGTAGCCTTGTAAGGAAAAATAATGTGTTTTATTCAACCCACTTTCTCAGGCATTTCTTCTGCATTTTAATGATAAACTTGAAACACTAATTTTCCTTCAAGATTACTAAATCTGAAAAGTTCTCAGAATAACATTTTCTTTAACTCCTAAACCATTTACAAAATGTTTGGAAGTTCAGAGAAACTAGATTTTATTTAGCCTTTGATCACTCATTTAAACCTTTAAAAACATTAAATTTAAACACTAAAATATGCCTTTCACTATATAGAAAATATACACAGAGGGGAATATACAATGAATTTTGAAAACATATATATGGCAATATTAAAATTTAGTATCTATGTATATATTTTTCTGTAGCATCTAATCATGAGCTACTGACTCCGTATGATATTGCTTTGTCACTGGAAATGTGAATCACAGTAATCGCTGATGAATGGAGATAGATTTATAAGGCTTCTGAGGCTTTGGAGAAGGGAAATCTGAAAATTAGTCTGAAGTGCAAATTGACATTACAGAACCTTATTCAAAAATGTTAGTTAGCACTGTCCAGGACAGTGTGATTCCGCAGTAGGAAATCTCATGTTCCTCTCCAGTAGTGCTAAATCATCCACCTCAATTCCCTGAGGTTTTATCTGGCTAATAATCACACTAATTGCGACCTCAGAGATTGACATATCTAATCCTTGTTCAGTTCCAGCTGGGGTGATAAGGTCATTTCCTAGCTGTGGTGCTGGCATTAATTAGTGCCTGAGGTACAGCCTAGAGCTTGGCAGTTTGCCACTGCAGGATTATCTGTTTTGTGATGCTTCTACTTCTGTGAAATGACATCTAACTCCAGGAGCATCAGACTCAGTATGACTGACTGATCTATATAATATGAGTCAGGATAGCATGACCAGGGCTAGCATCTGTCATTTTGATGATCTCTCTCATTTTGCATATTTGCCACAACATATTTATCTTTGTCTATAAATACACTGTTCCTGAAAATTTCAAAATATAGTCCACTATTTATTACACCAAGTCCAGTAACACGCTGTGCTGAGGTACTGTGGTATATTACCACAGTTTTCATGATAATCACATAAGCGTATTTTTTTTTCAAGATTTTTGAGAATTTTGAAATTTCTGCTATTTTTCATTAGTATGCAAATGCTGTGTCAGGTAACAAGGGGATGTATGAGAGTGAATTTGTTTTTTTAAGGAAATGTTGTCCTATTTAAACATCTCTAGGTCCAGAAGTTCTACTCCTATGATTTCATGATTCAGTATTCTCTATTTTAATAAACCACAAAGTGAAATGAATGAAGTAAATGAATGCTCCTCCTAATGAAAGGGATTGAAGAGAAATGTCAAGCTCCTTGATTGTCTTAATTTCCTAATTGTTAAACTTATGTTGGCTAAAATGCTAATTACCACTAGTGCTACTTAGCCTGCTTCCTTAAACATGACCTTTATTTGCTTGATTAACTACACTGTATTTTGTAGTGAGAAGCTGTTACTGCCAGTTTTGCTTAGGCAGTTTTATAGTGTGTTGTTACAGTGGTTTGGAATTTTATATCTTTATCCAAAAAAGATAGAACGTTAGGTTGACTTTAATAGCTGGAATATTTTGAATAACAAACTAAAACTGAGTAGGAGAACAGTATTTTTAGTCTTTAAATAATAATATGATCACTGTTTTCCTTTAAATTGATTTACAAAGATTAAATATACTATCAATGTTAATTGTCTTGAACATATATTGATGATTTTTTAAAATGAATTGGAAATTCACTGAATCCTTAGAAAGTGGTGAATTAAAATTGACAGTAATATGATTATTAGATGTTCAACTCTGCATTTCCTGGAAAAATAATTTATTCTGGCTGAACATATTACCAGTATTGCTGATTCAACAAACTCTAATGCAGTTGTACTGAATCATAACAAACAATGTTTTGACAATATTATTATATCCACATTTTTCACATAGAACATCTAGCTACTTATCCTACTACAAAATATGTATATATAAAATACAGATATCCTTGAAATACTATTTGATTATTTTCCTTAATAATGTGTGACTGAAGAAATGCAGCTTGTTTCCATTTATGTTTACGCTGATTCTTTAAAAATGATTTCATACTGATTAATTAAATATATATATATGATATTGATATAAATAGAAAGATAGCTCAGCCCTATCATACATATAATTTAGAATCCCTTCCTATTATCTATTACTTTATGATTCCATGATAACCAGCATAAATCTTTTGATTTCTGATATTTTGGAGTGCAAATCCAGAAAGCCAAGAATGTATCACTGTTTGGAGTTACAGTAGGGTCTCTTAAATGCTTTTGTGCTCCTGCTAGCACATGTGGTGGAAAGTGTTGACAGAATTATTGGACTCTATAACCTTTATAAGTATCTTTCAACTCAAGAGATTCTATGATTCTACAATTCTATGATTCTGTGAAAATTGGTCATTGTTTATTACAGTTGGACAACCAAAGACAAGCAAGACAGGAAACAGCTCTCACTCATTTTTTGTGATTCTCCATTTTCCTCATCACTGAAGTATCTGATGCAATAATGTGGAGTCCTTTAGTTGCTTAGATATTTCTTCATATAGGCTGTCTGTACCAAAACATTGGCATTATCCTCAAGTAGTTTCTTCTCAAATTATGTTTATCACTACAATAAAATGAGTACATCATTCAGTCCATGACTTCAAAGCATGAGTTTCATTTTAATTTTTCCAAGGATTAGATTATTGTTTATATTTCCATTAATAGTCAAAATATTTCAGCTGGGATAGAGTTGGTTTTCTTTGTAGTGTCTGGCATGGTGCTATGTTTCTCTTTCAGGAGAATAACAATTTTGATAAGACATCAATGTTTCTAGGTGTTGATGAGCAGTGCTGAACAGAGCCAAGGATGTTTTGGTTTTCTCATCTTATCATAGTACCAGAGAGTGAGATGGGGGTCATGAGGATGGAAGACAAGGACAGCTGACCTAAGCTGGCCAAATAGCTATTCCATACCATATGACATCATCTGAAAAAAAGCCCTAAAAAACGGAAGGAAGTTGACCAGAGAAGGAGTCACTGCTTGGGGACTGGCTGGGCACTGCTCAGTGGGTGGTGAGCTATGGCTTTGTGCATCACTTGTTTTATAGATAGATAGAATCATTAATTTTATTTATCTCTTCCTTTTCTGTCTTGGTAAACAGATTTTCTTATCTTAATTCATGTGTTCTACATTTTTTTTTTTTTTCTGATTCTCTTCCCCACCCCAGTGAGAGGAGGGGGTAATGAGTGAAAGGCTGTGTAGTGTTTAGCTGTTTGCTGGACTAAACCACGGCAAATATAATCTACAAAATAGCTTCAATGATTTGTTAATTTTCCAGTAGAACCTCTTGACTAAGCACAGGATTTTGTGAGATGTTTTGGACCACTTATCAGAGACTGTCACCTTGTACTGTAGCAATACAAATTTAACTGGATAAGAGATTACTGGCAGGTGCAACCTCATGTTAAGTGTAGAGTAAGATACTTATTCTTGATAGTAGTGCAAATCTCCTGTCTTATCTATAAACTGATAACCTCTTGTTCTGGTGAGTAGAGTTGGCTTTTGACATTGGTTAACAAAGAGATATGAGTCTAATTAAACTGAAAGTAAGAATGCTACAAACATGAGGATTCTAACCATATACGATTAAGTATTTCCTTTTTTTTTTTCTTTTCTTTTTTTTTTCTTTTTCTTACTTAAATTTCAAGGTTAAGAAAGAGACAGTAAGGAGACAGAATAGATGAATATGTTCTCAGAAAACTGCAGTTGAACATCTCTGAAGCAGCAGCCTGAATACTGAAGATGAACTGGATTCTGGCTAAGCAACTCCAATAATTTTATATCTGTTTTGATTTACCGGTCCAGAACTCCAAAATTTTTCTGTGAGTTTAATTTAGCCAAAAATTTTGAAAATTTCTGTTCCTTTTGCTATGACAGCTTTAAAGCAATCTAGTGTAAATATTCTCAGTTCAAGAAAGTAAATAAAACAATCTGCAAAGATTTTATTTGATCATTGCTTTTAATGAAATCTTTAGACTTATGGTATGGTCATTAAGAACAGAGCATAGCTAGCTGATTAAAGAGTAGATCAACATATAGGTCAAGATCTTTATAAGTCAGATATGCTGCTTAAAGAAAAATAGTTCTTGGTCCTCTTCATGAATATGTTTAATGATCTTTTTGATAAGAAAATCTGAACTGCTATTTGAAAATAAGCTTCTTCAAATCTTCCAAGTTTTTTATTTAAATACTCCTTTCTCTTCTTTCTCAGATTCCCTCTTCTACATTTTTCCTCTTCTATTATATTTTTATTCTATACTGTTTTTCTGGATTGCCTACATCTCTTGTTTTTTCCATTTACTTTACTGCTCTCCATTCCTGATCCTGCAATTTTGCCTCTTGTTGATATTTCATTGTTCAAATTCTTTGACTGTTTTTCATGGTATCTTTTAACAATGGATAAAAAGGTTTCATGCTGGATCATTGTAACCTCTAAGTATTATTTCACTACTGATCTGCTTTATTTTCCTTATACCTTAAACTTCAGTATTGCTTCTGAATAATTTTATATTCCATGAGAGAGTAATAAAACAGAATTAAAAGTAGGAATTCCTGAGATATTAATCAGAAAGGTGGTCTTAGTACCCAGTATGAGGGAGCTATAGTAGTTAAAAAACACCATTTCAATTCTGAGTTTTACATGTCTGGCCTTATGAAGTAGAACAGAAATTCTTTATAAGCTGCCAGTAAGTAAGGATAAAAAGTAAGTGCTGTCTGATCATTTCAAGTTTTATAACTACATAAAAATGTGAAGTGTGCCACTCTTGTTTAATATCACCATTAAAGCCATAAATCATTGCCGCAATAAGAGTGAGTGAGACAATTACTCAGTGTCCTCCTGGAAAAGAGTTGATTGCATGGAACCATTTCTTGACAAAGTCGAGCTCTCATAATGCTTAAACAGCTCAGTTCATCAAATGCGTATTTGCTCAGCAGGCATTTTCATGCAACTGTGTCATTTCTACACATAACTGGATGTCATGACATAGGATAAAAAAAAAAAAAGAGAGAGAGAATGAAGCACAATTTAAAAATTCAAATATACTTTACAAAGAGTTATTTTATTTTTGAGAAGCCATGATCAGTTGCCTTCATGTACTTATGAAACAGTATCAATTGGAATCTTGTGGTTTGGTAGTGGACAACATTGTATTACAGGATTGGAAACCTTGTTCTGAACTGAGCTGCATGTGATATAACCCAGAGAACGATATAATCTTTCTGGTGAGGTTCTTCATGGTATCTTCACCCGATATAGCTCAACAGGCTATTAACATGTCCTACTCAAACTTCTGACTTTCAAAGGATCAGAAAGCTAGCAAACGTGGGCCCTCTCTTGAAGGAAACAGGAGACTTGGTTACCGAGAAGAGTGAAAAGGTCAAGGTACTAAATGCCATTTTGTCTCAGTCTTTGCCAGCAAGACTGACCTGCAGGAATCCCAGAGGCCAGGCTGGAGCAAGAATGATGTACCTTTGGTGAAAGAGGATCAGGACAGGGAATATTTGAGCAGACTGGATATTCATAAGCCCATTATGTCCTGATTGAATGCACACACAAATGCTGGGGGGGAGGGGGGGGGGGGGGGGGGGGTTGGGGAAAGGCAAATGTGATTGTGCGGTAATTCTCTATAATTTTTGCTCAATTGTGGCAAATGGGAGAAATTCTTAAAGACTTTAGGAAAGCAAATCTTCTGTCTTCTGGAAGGGCAAGAAGGTGGACCCAGGGAACTACAGGCTAGTCAGCTTCACCTTGGTCCCTTGGAAGGTGATGAAACAGCTAATCCTGGAAACCATTTCCAGGCACATACATAAGAAGAAAATGACTGGGAGTAGTCAGCATGGATTTACCAAAGGGATGTCAAGCTTGACCAGCTTGATAACCTTTTTTCTCTTTCCCACCCTGCCTTCCCCCTTGCCACTTTCTTCAAGTGATTACCCAACCTTAGCTGGGCGTGGGAAAGAGGCTGGGAGGGGACACAGCCAGGACAGCTCACCAGAACTGATTGAAGGGAAAATGGTATCGTACTCAGTAATAAAATCTCGGAGAAAGGAGGAAGGAGTGATTTCATCACTATGGCATTTGTCTTCACAAACAACCACTAGGTTTTCTGAGGCTGCACTTTCTAGGAAGCAGCAAATTAATTTCATCTTTAGCTTTGTTTAAATGAGCAGCTTTTCTTTACCTATGAAACTGTCATCACTTCACCTATGAATCCTTTCATCTCCCATTTCCTCCTGGTTTTATGGGACAGGGGAAGAGAATGAGTGGCTGCATAGGCATTTGTCTATAGACCAGGTAGACCAATCACAAAAACATAAGATAAATAGATTTGAAGAAACTTTCTCCTCTGTAAATTATTACCTTCTAACTCTCAAACACTAAAATACAATTCATACTTCATGAACTTTGTGTATATAATATTCTTGAATTGTACTGCTTGTTGCACATTTACAACTAAAGCTACATTGCATTACTTTTTTTTTTTTTTTTTTTTTACTTTTCCTCCCCCCCCCCCCCCCCCCCCCCCCATGTGTCATAAACAGAGGCTGATTAATTAAATCTCTTTCATTTTTCTGTTCTGGACAGCTACGACAACTCAGAGCACTGATATAATAAAAAATCAAGGAACTTTTTATTTCTTCATAACCAGACTGCAGTAAGGGCTCTCTGTTCAATAGAGGAGAACACAATTTCTAGAAAATCTTTGCTTCTTACTGAAACAAATGATATATTGTATCCCAAATTGAATTTTGGGATAAAATTAATTATGTTTGAAACTTTCATATAGTCCTCTCTGCGTTTAACATCAATAAATAGCCTAAACGAATGAAAAGTAACTGTCCAGCTTACAAATCTTCTTTCAAAGTTTGAGGGAAATATCCATAATATAGTTAACAACTCTGGTTTGTATTTAGATAAGCCATAGGAAAAAAAATGCATGTTTTCAGAGACAAGGTACACTGAATCAAGCTTCAGTTATATGATGACCATTCATCTTTGAGATCACGTTCAGAATAGTAATGGTTGCTTGCATCAAACTCTTTGACTAGGTAGTTTATAAAAATGATTTAATAGGTTCATCAGACTGTGCAAAATCCATTTGCCTTATCTGAGAAAATAGAGACTCTAACATAACGATACACATTTGTGGCTAGGTACCTGGTTGGATTCTTTGCTATTTGGACCTTGTGCCTGATATTTCATTTGAATAACTGTTTGCTCATAGAATCAGACTACAAGAATCATATATATTTAAGGTTGGAGAAACTGTCTGGACAACTACTCAATGGACCAGCATTTACTCCTAGGTTGTATTCATTATTTCCTACCAATATCGACCAGTGCCAGCACATTTAGATAGCAAACTATCTTAAGTGCACAACTGATTCTTTCTTGTATCCACATCTGTCTTAGAATTAATCTCTATTTAAATTTATTTTTTTCTTTTTTTCCCCTGACATTTTTTTTGTGACATTCCCCGTGTTTGTGCTTGAAATATTGTTCTGAGTCTCATTTTATAGTACTTTTTTTTTCTTAACTATGTCATACAATCTGTATCTTTTCCATAAAAGTATTACTCTTTTCCTTAGTTTTTCTGACTCTTGAAACTGCTAGTACTCTTTATTTTATGAGTGGCAATTGTATTAAACTATAAATAACAAACTCAAAAGCCCCAAACAACAAAACAATAAAGGTCCCAAAACCTTTAGTAATATATGAAGTGAATTATACTTTAAAAGTACATGAAATGGAGGATGTGGAGGAAAATTATTTACTTACTGACATGAAGATATTTCCCAACATGGAAAGCTATAGAAGCTGATTCATGTTGATTGCTTGTTGCTGTTTTCTTGGTATTCTGTGGTTCCTAAATCTCACTGTGTTTCCGATCTTATTTCCTGACAAGATTCTTCTCCAAATTTTGGCAATTGTTGTTACTTCAACAGCCAGGTTCCTTTAGCCCAGTGAATGTTTTCCACAAAGAATTCTTACATCTAATGGTTAATATATCAGATCTTTCAGATCAAGCAGAATGAAGAAAATAATCTTTTCTTGTATTCTGTTACCAAGAATTAAAAAGAAAAAATCCCTATACTGAATACAGCTGTAATTTTTCATTCTTTTTTTTCCTCTTAGCTTGTAAGGAAGTTATGACAACAAACTTAGGACCCCAGCTGTTTAGCTCCCCTACTTCAGCTTGCTTTGGCAAGTCCTTTAACCTCATTTCTCCTTCTTCTTAAAAGTGATTCCCCTGTCTTGAACAAGACAGTGGACAAGTCTACAGAAAACCTCTGTGGATCTTGACTGTCCTCAGCAGAGATGTACCTAACTACATCCCGTGATCTAGGGGATTAGATAATATAAATGAGTAGGTCATTCTTTCCTCCCTCACTTCCTTAACATTTTTCAATTAACAATTCCTTTATCTTTCCTTTCTTGCCTGCTTATCTTCCTAAGATAAAAGATGAAATTCATAATTTATGCCCTGAAATAATCATTCATTTTAATCACTCGTTAAACCACAACATTCACTAACTGAGAGCTTCATATGAACACCATGTAATATTAAAGCTTAAAAATTAGGTATTAAACAGCATTTTTACTTTACACACCTTGAGAAATTTTAGGGGATTCTTTCAGATGTTATGTCACAAAGCCGCATTACCTTGTGCACATATCTTTTCATTTGGAAAATGGAAAAAACATGGACAAGCCCGTGTATCCATGAGAGTTTACAAACAAATTAGTATTTATGTGCAGACAGATTTCACGTATGTAATTTAATCTGTATGTCAAATCATTGCATGTCAAATCCAAGGCATGAATCTAGAATGAAGAGTGACTTATTTAAATCCATGAATTTTATTATTTACTAGTTTTAAAACACAAGAGAAAATTTATCTTGTATCTCATTGATTTTTATTCATGTATAATCTTTATTTTTCTGTTGTCCTTTTACTTTCCTTTCTTTTTCTTTCTAATATATAGCATTCCTTTTAAATCACCTTTGTGAAATCACCTTCCTGAATTTCCTTATGCATCACTATTGCATTCTACACGTCATAAATTAAAACTGAGAACCACTTAAAAAAAAAAAAACAAAAAAAAAACCCAAACATTTGTTATTGCAAAAAGAAAACTTCCAGTAAGGAAGAAAAATATTTTTTTCTGTGTCAGAGAAATATTCTTCTTGTTCATATCAATATTTCACATGGAAATAATGTAATATAGTAATTATCAGTATCTCCAAGTGTCCTTACTTAAGTAAATAGATTAATAATAAAATAAAAGATTATTAACAGTGTAATAATAGAATTAGCTCTTAATTCCTCATTTAACACACATGATAAAAATTAAAAGTACTACTCTTGATCTTGTAAATCCAAATAAAATATGATCTAGTGAAAAAGATAAAACAAATAAACAAACAAACAAAATAAAGCATAACACATGTAGATTCTCTGAAAGCTTGATTAATATTAACTTGCAAATGCCTACCATCACATTATTTCATGTAGTGGCAGAAAATAATTTGACAGACTAAGGCAGGATCATCTGTTTAATGCACTAGATACATCTGGATTCAGGAACAGATTTTCTAAATGGATTAAATACTTACTGCCAGAAGCATGGCTTAGTGGGGCAAGTATTAAGATAGAGAACCTCAAATTTGTTAATCCACAACTTTGAAACTCTCTCAGCTTCCTTCTTCCTTCAGAAGGATGGATAGTTCATATATACAGTGGGTTAAATTTTGGGTATCTCTCTCTTTGCCTTTGCCTGCACAGCATTCAAGATTACTGGCAGTATGTGATTCTCATGTTTTTGTTTGTATGTTTGTTTGTTTGGGTTTTTTGCTTGTTTGTTTGTTTTTTTTTGGGGGGGGGCACAGTTTCCACAATGACTTTTCTACTACTTTAGATTTGTGGCATTTTGTATTGTTGTTCAGATAATGTTCAAGTGCCCCTGGAGATCAGCTGGAAACCAGGTATTTAAAAGCTCATGCTACTCTGCTTCCTTTTTTTTTTTTTTTTTTTTTTTTTTTTTTTTTTTTGTGAGAGCCATCTGTTAGAAATACGATACACATCCCTGTTTTTACTGTAAATAACACTCTCTCATTAGTGTACCTTTTGAGAAGTGGCATATTTATCTGACAGGAAATTTCTAATGTGATATATTTTTCTTCACTCAACTGAACTTTGAAAGATCAATACAAGTTCAATAGTGTTTTTAAGAATACTAGTATGTTTCATTCTAAATATTATGAAATCAAAGGGATTATTGAAATCTTATTACATTACTGCTGCCTGGTTTTTATGTTTGAGTCATTCTAAGTTGAAAGGATCTGGGGGAACAATAGATCTCTTCAAGACAAGGAAATTCAAATTAGAACCTATGAAATAATTAATCCATTTGAACCACCGAAAATGCTGGATTCTTCCAAGACTGAAGAATCTCTAGAAAGCCAGAAGTTACTTGTAAATGAAAGATAAGAAGAAAAATCTTGATTACTTTCTCAGAGATGATAATAATACTGATATTGTCATAAAAGAAAAAAGATGCTACCATCAAAGAGGTTGCTGTGTAGTTAATCTTACAATCTTATTTTTAAAGGAATGTATGCTGCAGAAGTTTTGGAATACAAAAATGAATAGAAAATGAGATGAGGAAGAGGCAACCAGGAGCTGATTTTCATGGCAGCAATGCATAAGTGTTAGTTATTTCATTTGTCCTTACTAAATTCTAAAACGTAACAGTGGTAAAATGAGGATTTTTGTTAGATAGCAATTTTCTTCAGATATTTAATTGATGTATCCACAGATGACAGGGCACATATATATCATTCACAAAAAATGATGGGACAGAAAGATTACTGCAGATACTTAAGTTGGTTTCACCTACTCTCATTGGCTAGGAAAGCAAAACAAAATAAAATGAACAAAGAAAACAAACACCCCTATAAAATAACATTATGCCATCAGACTCCAGTTATTCTGCACCTCATAGCTTCTGGTAAAAATAATGGTAAATTCTTTTACAAGCAGCCTTAAATTTAAGGCATGCCAGATTGAACATTCCCTGGAGTGCTGGTTGAAAGATAAGTGACTAGGCATGTGATATTGGATACGCAGATACAACACGGATATGTTTTGTGGATAATATGAACAGAAGTACCAATTAGTACTGAAGACTATTCAGAAAGAACACAAGGTTCTTAAATACACTGTTACAGAGAAGTCATAAGATGAAATTTCTCAGAAGCAGTAATTTGAATCTAAGTCTTCAGACAAAAAAAAATATTGACTATGATTGGGTACAAACATGAGAACAACGTTTAAAAAATATATCTCAGATAAAAACCAGATGAAAAGTAGCACATAATCGGATATTTTTTGTGGTTTGGAAAAATATTTTGTTAATGCAGAAGTTATTATTTTTGATGCCAAATTAAATTTTCTGTTGACAAATACTTTATTCATTTATACATCAGGAATTACACACAACAAATAGGAACACTAGACAAGGAGTTACCTTTGTGAATTTTAGCTGATAATAAACACATTTTTGTGGCACCTTGCTGTTATTTTATGCTTCAATGTAATTGATAACATATATCACAATCATATGGTATGTCCATATTACTCAAGACCACCGCTACTTGTTCTGTGAAGTCAATTATCAGTGCAAAGCTTATGACTCTTATTTAAGCAGTTTCCAAGAATTAACTTAGAGACTCAATAAAAGCCTTGCAGCATCAGCAGGTAGCTGCCAAGAATACAATCACAGCAGAGATTGTCTTAATGGTACAAGATGGTTGAAAATTGCTTTAATTACAAATAGAAATGCATTGCTTTCTCAGTGCTTATGTTTTTTTCTGATCCAGATGTTTGGGTCATGCTTCTGCAATTCTCTTTGTTGGCTCTCTGTAGTCAGCAAAGGAACAACTTAAATGAAGTGGAAACTGTAACCACAAATTTATTAGAAGTAATTATCCACTCAGAATCAACACAGTGTTTTGAATTGCCATGTTTCTTGAATGAAAATGATGGAGTTAGGTAATCTTATCTGTTAAAAAACAAACTTCATTTTGCTTAGTGTAGTCCATAGACCTGAGTTTTTCATGGTTATAAGAAATGTTATTATTTTTAAGAAATAATACTCTCTCAGTGGCCTTGAAAGTTAAGTAAAAACAAGAGATCTCCTACTATTATAAAATCTACATTAGTATCTTTTATCCTTGGACTCATTGCAAACAATTCCTAAGAGTCGATGAAAATCTTGATGAAAGTATTATCCGAATTAGTCATCCAATGCATTCACAGCAAAAAACATCTTATGAGATGGCTTAATGGTAGTAATTGATAAGTTGTGATTTTCTCCATCGTAAAAGGGCAATCCCTTTCTGTTCGAGTGACATTTTTGGGATGCATTCATCTTTATATTATCAGTGTTTTTCAGACAAAAGATCTTGGGTTGAATGCTATCTCCTACATGTTCACTGCAAAAGAGTTCCTCTGTCAGCAAATTCAAACCACAACTTTCTCTCCTTTGGACCATCAGGATTGTTGTTTCCACAGCAGATCATTTTCTCTCCAAAATAGATATGCATCACCAATCCAGACTACTGTCTGCTCTGACAGACAGGGGCACGGCAGTTCCAAAGCCCTGTGAGGTAATGGATCCTACCGTTTCCCTCACCCCTATGACACTTTTTACAGGTATTGGCCCCTGAATGATTGTCTCTGATCAGCCTCAGCTATTATGATGAGATCTTGACCATGACATCCTGATCCTGTGTATTTTGGCTTCCAGTCACAGTTCTCAGTAACTCTACTGCAAATCACTTTTATGTGATTCCTTGAAGAACCAAGGCAACTTGTTATTTGGAGAAAATGCTTTTACTAAGTGGTTCAGATCTTAGGGTCTCACTGGTGATGTTTAGACGGCACCCTTTCCTCTACACAGACACATAAGCTCTTGATAATGAATTACAAGAAAATACATAAAATTTTCAAGCCATTTAAAGAAGCTGCTCTCTAGTCATTTAAGAACATTAGTTTTCAGATGGAGGGTAAACACTTTCAGGTTGGCAGAACTCCTCTATATTGGGAAGCACCCCTTAATCCTAAGTGGCAGAAAGACGAAGAATAAATAGAAAAAGTGCTACATGTTGCTATTAATATCACAGATTCACAGAATCACAGGCACTGGAAAGGATTTCAAGAGAAGATCAAGTCCAACCTCTACGCTGACACAGATTCCCTACATTCGGTTGCACAGGTAGTCATACAGATGGGTCTTGAATATCTCCGTAGAAGGAGACTCTGCAACCTCCCTGGGCAACCTGTTCCAGTGCTTCGTCACTCTTACAATAAAGAAGTTCTTCTACATGTTTGTATGGAATTTCCTATGTTCAAATATCAGATATCAGACCAACATATTGAAAATCTACTGTAAATCTTCTAGATATAGGTTTTAGTCTCTGCATTGACTTAGTTTTTGCTCATACAGCTGTTCAAATGTTTCCAGTAGAATGCAATGTTCTTCTTCTATTATAAGACAATAACACAGACTAACATAATAATCTGGAGAATATAATCTGTTAGAATCATGGGCTTACAAACTCATTGAGATTAGTAGGGATCTCTGGTGGCCATCTGATATAACAAATGCCTCAAAACAAGGTCAGTTTTTAAGTTAGATCCAACTTTAAAATTAGATCAGATTCCTCACGATCTTTTTGAAATATGTGTTGAGTATCTCCAACGGTGAAAATTTGATAATCTAAGTATCCTCATGGTTAGAAGAAAGTTAAAATATCTAACTAAAGCTTCTCTTGGTTCAAGATTCTCTTGTTTATTTCCCATTTATTATTTATAATCCAAGCTAAGTTTTGATTCCTCTAAGAATTAATTTTGTCTCAACACTTCCTGATAACTACAAACCTCCAAAATGTAGTAAAGTCCCACTACATAGTGCACAAGGAACATAATGCTCTGTGTGTTTTGTGAGAAAAGTATTCATCTTGCTTTCTTCTCTCTTTACCATAGAGTATAAGAATGAGAAAATGTATAATCAAATCTTATGAAACTGAGTATGCTAAGAAACTATGATAATATATTATACTGTCAAGCTTTCTATTGATCCACTTAAAGGAACATTGACCTTTAGTATTAATGTGCTTAGCTACAAATGTCATTGGAAAAGACTATAATGCTCAATCTTCAGTGACATAAAATGTGCATGTCAACTGTGAACAAAACCATGAGCAGTAGTGAATAAATGTAGGCTTAATTACATCATCTACTTGTCAGGAGACTCTCACCATTTTCTATCATGAAAAAATGGAGATTAAGAGTATCATCAGGGCAAAAGGCTACTATACTTCATGGAAAGACATTACTGTGAAATAAAACATAATTAGTTTTTTGTTGCAGACAGGAAAGGTGGTTAAATTATATGTGTTTATTTCAAAAGATTAACATCAGTATGTTTTGGATATAAAACAAGAAATAACAGTGTGATACTTCACAGCAGTAAATAGAAAAAGGATTACTGATTCTTTTATCAGCCTAAAATTTATTTCCATAAAGGACATAAACCATAAATTGTACAGCATAAGCCTCTGTTCATAGAATCATAGAATCATAGAATCATAGAATCACTAACATTGGAAAAGACCTACAAGATCATCCAGTTGAACCATCCATATATCACCAGTAGTTCTCACTAAACCTTGTCACTCAGCACAGTGTCTAAACATTCCTTGAACACCTTCAGGATTGGTGACTCTGTCACCTCCCTGGGCAGCCCATTCCAGCTCAAGACTCTTTTGGAAAAGCTGTATTTCCTAACTTCCAGCCTGAATCTCCCCTGGCACAATTTGAGGCCGTTCCCTCTCATCTTATCACTAATTACATGAGAGAAGACGCTGACCCCCACATCACTACAACCTCCCTTCAGGTAGTGTGATAGAGAGTGATAAGGTGACCCTGAGCCTCCTCTTCTCCAGACTGAACAAAGACTCCAGACTTGAACTAGATCCCTCAGTCACTCCTCCTAAGACTTGTGCTCCAGACCCCTCACCAGCTTCATTGCCATTTTCTGGACACATACTAGGGCCTCAATGTCTTTCTTGAAGTGAGGAGCCCAAAACTGAACACAGAACTCAAGTTGCAGCCTCATCAGTGCTGAGTACAGATGAATAATTACTTCCCTGCTCCTGCTAGCAACACTATTTCACTATAACACTAATACAAGCCAGGATGCCATTGGCCTTCTTGTCCACCTGAGCACACTGCTGGCTCCTGTTCAGCTGAGCATCAACCAATACCTCCAGGTATGTTTCCTCAGAGGATATGTTGAACTTTAACCCTGTTATCTGTAAGCAAACCCACTCCACAAGCACATTTTCAGGGGTAGGGGTTCTTAACAGTGGTTTTCTGGATATACTGGGTGCTGATACTCAAGTATTGACAGATGAGTGTCTGAAAAGGCAGCTTCTGTAAGGAGAGATGTGGTTGCCACTTGCAAGTTTCAACAGACCCACCACACCACAGGATGTCTGAGCCCATCAGCAGAAAGGGCAGAAAACCTTGGACATGCAGAAAAAATTGAAAACAAAAACAAAGACAAAAACGAAAAAAAAAAAAAAAGAAGAAGAAGAAAAAAAAAAGAAACTGAAAACAAAGCAGAACGGAGAGGAGGTGGTCCAGGCGCTGTTGCAGAAATTGCAATGTACTGAGTAATCTATGATTGAGATTGATCAGAACTGTGAACAGTTAATACTAGGAAACTATGTAGATTACCAGTTTGTGTGTTATCTGTTATTTTGTTTCCTAATTTATTAATTGCTTTTCTTCTTCACTACTTTTACACCAGTGTATGTATATATGCATTAATGTTATCTGAGGACCTTGTAGGAAGTTAAAAATACTGTCAATGAACAATATCTTTTTTGATTTACTGAAAGGCTATGAAAGACAAAACTGTTTTTCTCTTTTGTCTCAAAGCTTGCTTCGTGAGGCCTTTCTGGTGATAAGACTCTAACTGACAACTATAAATTATCGAGGGGGGTGAGTGGTGGGTGTTACCGTGCCACAGTACCTCTGCTTATGATTGTAAAGATAAGCAGAAGGGGGACAAGCAGACTTTTTTGGGGGTGCAGCTTGAAGGAGCTGACCACTGCAAAAGGAGATAATGCTTGTGCATGGCAATGAAGGTACCACTCCCTGCTGGCTGATCTGTTGGGCAAGGTAGGTCACACTAACAGAGAGAAAAGAAGAAGAAAAGAAAGCCAGAGAAATGGGGGATAAAAAGCCCTCACTAAACTAAGGACTTTGGAGAAGAACTCCCAAAGAAACCTTTGACAGAGAATTCCCTGAGGGGAAAACCTTTCTGGAAGAACCCCTACCCGCCCACCCCCCAAAGGCCTGCTTGCTGCAAAGCTTCCTGGCTTTCTCCCATTCCCCACGGTGACCAGAGGAGTTCTTGAGATCGGACCTACTGTGAACTTCGCTGGATCCACGGTGGTGACTATCTCTCTCTTGCTTTCTACAAAGACTCCTTGCTTTTTATTTCCAATCACTTTTCTATCACCCATCTTCCCTTCCCCATACCCCTAAGCAACTAGGATTTGTAATAAACTGGTTGGGCAAACATTTGACCCATTGTGTCTTAATCTCGCCATTGGGTATACATATATTAAAAAAACCTCTTCTCCCTGCTATAAATTGGAGCAAGACAAAGGCTTTGAAAGTACTCAGCTAACAGTACAGCACGGTCCTTCTGATCAAATAATAAGGTAAAAATGAAGCAGTTATATGCAATGATAGTGGCAGCTGAAATGATATACTGGCTACAGCCAAAACTTTAGGACACCAAAAGTTGCTTTCTACAGTTAACTGGGCAGCTTGAAAACTGGCATGTAAAGCATGTTGCAGGATATGAAAAAGTTGGCTGCAAAATTATTTCCATCTGACACATGGTGAATAATGCAATCCACTTGAGTTCAGTGTGCGTAAATGTGATATTCATAGTCTGCATATGTTACAAACGACAGCAGTGATCATGTGTATCATGTTTTGAAAATTATATCTAATGTATCTTACTCCCAAGAATGTACCCACAGAAACATTTATGAACCTACTCTTCAACCATTGGTCTCAACTGGAAAGTTTTTACTACAGTGTAGGTCTTCAAATGAATTACATGGACATGACAAGTTTAAGCAGCAAATATAATTTCCTAAAAGTAATACCATGAGTCATAGTCCATTATATGTTACAGTACAGAACAGTGTTGAATTTAGTGAAGAGAAAGCCATACAACCTAATTAACATTACTACAGATGTTTCTGTCAGTCTTAATAAAGCAAACCATAGGGACTTATAAATATCATTTGATGATTTCATAATCACAGAAACTCCCAGTATGAGCTAATATAAATTGCTGTAATTACTTCAACAACTTAAAAACCTTGAATCTCTAATAAAAATAATTTGTCAAATAATACAGTCAGGATGAATGTATTACTTCTAAATATGTAGAAGGAAGGCTTGGAAATTTATGGCCCCTGTTTTATTCTGTTGGCCCACAACATCAAAGGCGGATATTGGTGGTGTGACAGTAGAGGTTGAACCTTCCCACCAATATTTCATTACATTTTGTTGCCATGTGACAGATGGCAGCCGAGGAGCAGTCTGACAGATGGGTGTCTGACATAGAAGTGCATGTGAAGCAAAAGTGTGCCACTGAATTCCTCCATGTGGAAAAAACGGCACCCACTGATAGTCATTGATGCTTGCTGAATGTTTATGGAGACCAAAGAGTGGATGTGAGCATAGTGAGGTGGTGACTAGTGTGTTTCAGCAGTTGAAGAAGTGATGTGGAAGACAAGTCATGTTCTGGATGATCGTGAAGATTTTTATGAGCATGGTATGCAGGCTCTTGTTTATTGCTGGCAAAAATAGATAGCTAATTGTGGTGACTACGTTGAAAAATAGTGTTTTGTAACTGAGGATTTGCTCTATCTAATAGTGTTGTTATGCTATTTGTATCTGTTGTGGTTTCAATGGAAATAAATAGGAGGCATTACTTTCAGAGCAACCTACATAAATACAGCTTTAACATCTGATCTTTATTTACAATTTACAGCTAAGTTTGTATTAACAGGAAAAACATTTTACAGAAATATGATTTGAAGCATTCTGTAGATATTTAATAAGACTCTATAGTGACAATACAAGAATTTAAAAATGAACAGAAATATGTGGAGAGCTCTTAATGCGTCTTTTTCAATAATAACCTCTAGCAGATTTTCTAGATAAAGAGTTGTATGAATTGCTTGACACTTTTGCAAAGTATTTTAAATTTAAAATAATATCCAAATTGTTTAATATAAACAATCTTTCAAGTGCAATCTAATTCAATACAAAACATTAAAGTAAATTCTAAATGAATCTTTAGCAGCAGGATGCATGAAAATGTACTTCTAATCATACAACTTTACATACAGACACAATTGTTCATGTATTAGATATTTGGTAGTTATTGTGCCTATCTGTCAGCATTCTGATGAAAACCTTTATTTATTTCTATTATTATTATTATGATCCTTGGTGTGCTTGCAGATTCTCCATTTCTACTTTCATCTTGGAAATCAACAATAATTAAAACACCAGATCTAGGCAAACTGAAAGACATCAAGGAACTCTCTTGTTTAGTCTGGCATCCCTTGCATCTTGTCTGGATCCTAAGGAGAAAAGCAGAGTTTTGTTTGTTTGTCTGCTTTTCCTGCAGAAAGCCTTGATACGTCTGAAATATAGTTTCATTTTGGTAATAAACCATTGCTAATTACTCCCTGAGTATGACATTCTCTATCACCTGGGCAAATCAATTCGTAGTATCATAGAATCATAGAATGGCCTGGTCACATATTCTTAATTGAAGAAAGATCGTGACAGAGGGTTGAAATACACTGAAGTCTATCAAATTTAAAATGTCCTTCATTTATAATTTAACAGGACTTGGGAAAATCTTTTTGACTGTTATTTCACGGTAAGTACTTAATAATATGTCATGGAGTTATCTAGATCAATCTATGCCCGTGATAGGGGGGGCAGTAGGCCTGTAGGTCCCCTGGCCCCCAAAAATGGGAAGGGAAAAGGGGAAAGGGTAGGGAGAAGGGAGCTGGGCTCAAAGACAGAACAGCAGCAATGATCTGAAGAGGAAAACTAAATTTTACTAACTATGATATTGGAATATAAGATAACACAATCTAATACAATCTAATTGAAATTGAGGCTAATAAATCAAATCAAATAAACGAGAAAGTTTCCAAAACTGAAAGACCTACTGGAACTGAAGGCACATATCTTGGAAGCACACACATACCCTCTGCCAGCTAGCGGGAGAGAGAGCGAGTTCCAGTCCAAGAGCGAGACCCTATGACTACTGTCACGTACCTTCCTCTCTGACTGTGAGGTCCGCTGGGATATGTAGTTCTTCTCTTTTGAGAAGCAGGTATCCGAAAAGTTGTCAATCCACAGAACTGGAGTATTAACTCTTTAATTACCTGTGCTTTTACCATGCTTTTATGATGTGGAATACCAAAAGCAAAATTACAAAACCATGACATAATAGTTCCACAGTTTTTTAAGAACTGCAGTTAATCTGATCAGTCCATGACATCTGAGCTGTTTCTAATAAAAGGTACTCAGTTTGCTTGATTGTTTCAGTCATTTAGTCTAGACTGCTCAGGGGAATGTTTCTTGAAAACTTTTAATCAAACTTAAAGAACATTTCTACTTATTGCTGGAGTTATTGTCTGCTGTCTGATACTCCAGTACAGAGAAATTATGTGAATAAAAATCTCTTAAAGACACTGTCAGTTTTCTTTCACTGCCAAGAAGTCAGAGGATGTACTATTTGCTTGGTTCTTCTTTAAATGTATTTATATTTTCATTATATTTTCTATCTTTTCTCTCTTGTGCTTCATCTTAAGACTCAGATTGTCTTATTGTTGAATCTTAGGACTCTTGTATGCCTGTATACTCTCCTGATTGGCTTAACCTTTCTTCATCTTCTGTGAAAAAAATTTCATTTCAAATACTTTATTTTCAATCTCTTGTGCCTGGCTTAGACTTTGTACTTTATGTAATTATTTTGCTTTCTGTGGCATTAGGGCAGTCTGTACTTACACTTTTATCCGTTCTTCAAGGTAAGAACAATTTTACTCTTTCCTTTCCCACCCTAGTTTATTAACCCTTGTAAAATCTTGTTTTTCAACCCCTTTTTTAAATCCAATTAACTCTTGTTAAATTCAGAACTGTGGTTACCTCCTTTCACGAAAACACACTGATTATTTCAGTATTTTCCCTTCTGCTGTTCCAGAAAATGAAAAATTAATGATTACAATTCTAGGAACGTCAATGGCAAGGACATATATTCCTCTTTTTCAGTACTGCCACAGGCAATAACCTCCAGTAGAGGAATGGGCACACACTTTAGAGCAGCTGTGTCTTAAATTGCTACAGCTGGAGTAGCAACAGTCCCTGTGTAAATGTGCACTTCTCTGAAGCTCTTCAGCATTTTGGGATTGACATTTCATTGCAACCATTCAAATGTTTCTAGAACTATGTCCTAAACATCAACATATTTCTTAATTTTGTGATTTTTTTTCAATCTACTCCTCAAACATATTATAGGCAGATGAAAAAAAAAAAAAGGCCTAAGTATACTAATTTTAGAATTTCTTTTATTTCATGATGTTGTTGTGAATTGGATTGTGGTTTCAGAGGAAAAACATTAAACTGTGATCATCACCATTCTTTTGTATATGCTTTATTTCAGATTGAAGTAATTAAAAGTAATAGTCTAGAACAAATGAAATGTGTTGCCAAATCAGGCCTGTAGGATTAATAAAATTTTAAATCAAACAAAATCCAATAAATATTTTTTATTCTGCTTTAGTCAAGCTACTTTGAAAAAAATTTGCAAGTCTGCCTTTGATGCAACTGCCTTATAATTCACATAGCACATTTCTTTATCCCCAGTTTCTCTATCTTCTGAAGCATCTTTAACTGAAGCAAGTTAGCCATGGGGATCTTTAGTTAAAATCACTTCTACTTGTCTTATTTTGTTCAGAAATATCACACAAATCAAGAACAGAGTCAGTAAATACAGCTTTGAGGCAATATGCATCTGTACATCTTTTTCTTCACTTGTGTCCACTTTTTTAAAAATATCTGATCGTATCTTTAATGTTCCAAAAGCTTAGTGAATCTAGGTTAATTCCAGAGAGTCTGACAAGTATCAAGCTGCTTGCTGTATTTTGCAATTTGTTGACTTGGTAAGAATACAGAGTGATAAAAACTGAGTTTTTAAAGCTGCAAGTGCAGCTTAATGATGCTAAAAGGAAAGATAAAATTCCTTCTAGTGCTCCTGTTTCCCTCCTTGTAATGTTATTAACAGCATAATTACTCATTTTATATTAATATAATAAAAAAATTTTAAGATAGAAACTTACAGTTCAAATCCAGCAGCTTCATAAAACACCATAAATATGTATTTCTTCTGACATTGGCATTTACATATGCCAAACTTTAAAATTAGTAATTATACCAGATCTCATTTAACACACATCTCTTGACAAGATTAAGATAAATAAGTATGCTCTGAACTTCTACTGTTGCCCTTTGTCTCACAAAGGAAGAGTTAGATGTTTAAACTTGCGAACAATGAACAATGTTTGTCAAAATGCAGAACAAATAAGATCTTTGATGCAAAAGGCTGTTTTCTGCAATATTATGCTCTATAAGAAGTATCCACTTATTTTTTTATACTGCTCCTTTCAAATGTAAGAAAGTGTGTGCATGGATGCAGTGTGAGGTTCAGTATGATTCAGTTCAATTTTTATTTTTTTTTATATTACAGAATATAACTTTGTTTCTAGTTCAACTCTGATCCATGTGTACTAAAGTTTTTTTTCTGGCCTACCACATGCACTATTTCACTCAGTAAGCAATCATCCTTGAAAAGTCAGTACATCTGCCTCCTTCTTTCTCCTTCACAACAGATAATAATAAATAAATATTAAATAAATTTTAAAAAAAAACATCTAGACATACTTAAGGAAAGGATTCTTGGAGTGGATCATTCTATTTTATCAAAAGAAAAATGAATTCTAGCATAAAATCTAGCAGAAGGACAAATGCAAAAGTAGAAGAAAATCTTGACTGACTGCCAAGGACAGATATAGCAATCCTTCTAAATAACTATTTCATAAAGGTTTTAAACTTGCCAAGATTCTCCACAGTGCAAGAGGTGAAAATAATGTGAAATTTCATGGTGCAATAATTCAAAAGTTATTTCAATTTTATTTGCTATGCCACCTAGCCATTCACTAATGATCTTGAGTTTAAGAATCACAAATTTCTAAAATTTAATATTCAGGAATTTTCTCTGACTTTTTCCAAATTCCTTTTTTTTTTTTTTTTTTTTTTTTCCCCAGGTACTCATTGAGACAAAGCAAAATAAGTCACAGCAACAAAACACACAGGAGAATTATAAACAAATGAATGTGGCATTAGTTGTAGTATTTCCCAAAGTTGTAACTGTATATAATTTATAAGGCAATTAAGAACTAAAGATAAAGAAGAATCAGGCATTCATTATTCTAGTTTGAGACTTTGTTCACAAGATAATGCCACTGCGAAATCATACATCAAGGACTTATACCTAAAAAGATGTCAAAACAGGTAAGCATACATAGATGCTTATATATCAATAAAAATGGCACACTGATCAAAAAAAAAGGCATTAGATTTTATGTTGGCTGTAAAACTGCTGGAGTGGTGGGAAGAATCAAGGGTAAAATTTCCTAGAAATTTCCAGTGAAGTCAGTGGAAATTTCTTTGTGGTTAATATTGATTAAACATGGGGCGGACTTTGAGACCTTATGTTCAAATGATCCAATCCATTATAGTTAGTCATAATAATAAATTTTTTCTTCTTCTTCTTCTTTTTTTTTTCCCTTTGATTTATATTTTGGGTTTACTTTGATAATTTACCTTTTTAGTGGTGTGCCTCCCTGTTTGATTTTCAGTATATCATCAGGTAAGAGATAAGAAAAATGCAGCAGTACAGGAGCTGCTACTGCAAAGCAAACTGATAAGCTCAGTACTTAACAATTTGCTTAAAATAGTCTTCAGTTTTGGAAAATGTATAAATAGCCTTTCTGAACATGTAATAAGGTCTACCAAAAATGCAAAATTACTTACTATGTAGCATGCACATTGGCCCTTGTTCAGTTTACTGTTCTTTTCACCTTAAGGAAACAGACTAAACGCTGTAACGTAATTGTTCTCTGCATATTCCTGGATGTTGCTCATTGTTAGTTTAAATGCAGATGCACCTCTTTGCAGTTCGAAGTTCTCAAGAAACACTACTGAATCTGTTAGTGAAAGAGAAAGAACAATATCAATTATTGTTAATTAAATGTTAAAATTAAATGTTAAATGCTAAAATTAAATGTTAAAATTAAATGTTAATTAAATTAAATATCGTTAATTAAAAAAATACAGGATGCTGTTTTACAATTTCTTTACTATTCTGGAAAGATTATCTTAATAACATAAGAATACTAAACTTTTGTCAGGTGCACTTGGAACAAGCAGTTCTGAATATCAGCTTTTCTTTTGCTGTTGTTCAAGTAATAAAAAAAAAAAGTGGATAAGAAAGATTAAATTAACAAGAAGTATCATCAACCCATGCCACTTATATATAGATATATTTACGTTTCTAAATGAATATTTAAGCTGCAGTATAACAGAATTAATGTAGTGATAATGATTGAATAGCAGACACAAAGTGGTACATTCAGCAGAAGAGTGAGAAAGTTAGCTATATTCTTAAAAGAGCTTTGTATTTCTATCCCCTTTCTTACCCTTTTTTGTATTGCTGACTGGAAATTGGACTTTATTCTGGACATATTTTTCTAGGAAAGTAATTTCATCTTTTTCTGCTTAAGAAAAAAAATAAAAAAGAAAAAGATTTCCTAATTATCTGAAAGGTGGGTCAGTTCTATGTCAGTTAACCAGAACAGTAAAACGCATATCATCTTTGGTGCAGGCAGAAGTCTAGTATGTAGATATGAAATAAAAACAGAAGGAGTTTAAAAACTGAAAATGAGATTTTCTGTAGCTCACTCTGTTTGTTTAAATCTCATGAATGTTTACTCATATAATATTTCAATAGAATATTTCTTGGCAGTATTCAAAATTGACAGTAACCACTGTTACACAGTTTCCCATTAATTCCAAATGTAAAATCAAGCTTCCATATGTTTGAGATAGGCACCAAAGAAGAAATATCTCTGAAAGAAAAAAAAGTGGAGGAGGCATTATACACCACCAGAGGAGACATTTAAACTTCGTGCCATTTTTAGGAAGATAGAGTAGATCTTCCTATATCTTTTATGACCTTGAACATGTAAGCATCTTGCCTTGGAATCTCTGCAATTCTATTTCGTAGTGAAGGTCAGTATGTTTAAGTGCAGAAGAAAAAAAAAGCAATTCTACTCATTTCGCTGTACTGAAATGTGAACTGACAGGCAGTGGAGGGAGCCAGAGCTAAGCACCTGAAAGATTACAAGCTGTTGAGGACAGTTGTCCTCTTCTCATTGGTTCTTCATACCTATACTGGAGAAGGCATAACTAACTAGATAAAAAGCTCTTTCTCAGTTCTCCCAGGCCTTTACATGGGACTGCATGATTACTTCACTATGATATCTCTTCTAGTCCTATAGTATCCAGGAGAGCTAACAACTATCATCTTTAATCAGAACAGATGATGAACAGAATCACATTACATATAGAAACCACAAGTCTTCAAATGCTGAAATTAAATTCTTTGTAAAAAAAATCTATACTACTTTCAGTGGTAATATGCATTACAAAAAAAGCATATTGAGAAAGTGAACAAATGGGCCTAAAGACCTGACTTTATTCAGTTTTTACTTAACAAACTTGAACTGGTGTCTGCATAGCCTTGCTGAAATCTCTAATTTGAGTAGAATGATAAGACAAAAAAAAAAAAAAAAAAAAAAAAAGTATGAAATCAACCTGTCTTTTTTTTTTTTTTTTTTAAACACTACTGATCCAAAAAGAATTTTAGTTAAGGACATCAATTAGGAACAAATTTTGAACCTGAATACAAAACACTTAGGATTATGCATATTTATCTCCACCAATGACAGAATAAATGTTCTATTAAATGACATTCATTTTAAATGATTAAGTTTCTTAAATTGCATATCTTAAAGTGATAATTAGAATGTGTCATTAGCTGAGACATTTCAGAAGAGGTGCTTGAGGAATTAGTAAAATAGACAAGATATATATAAAGAATCAATGAATAAAACACCTTGTTTGCATTAAAATCTTACACATACAGCAGTAGGGATGGAACAGAAATCACAAAATCACAGAATGACAGAATGCATGTGTTTGAAGGGACCTCAAGATGTCCAACACTCCTGCTAAAGCAGGTACTCTAGAATAGGTTGCACAGGTAGGCATCCAGTTGGGTCCCTCCCCATAGAAGGAGATTCCACAATCTCTCTGGGCAACCTTTTCCAGTGCTCTGTCACCCTTACCATAAAGAAGTTCTTCCTCATGATTGTATGGAACTTCCTACATTCAAATTTTAGGCCATTACTGCTTGTCCTATTGCTATGCACCACGAGAAGAGAGCTGTCCTGAGGAGAAGGACTTGGGAGTTCTGGTGAATGAGTAGCTTGACACGAGCCAGTAGTGTGCATTTGCAGCCCTGTGATTCTATGAAAGCAATCATTTGTGATTGTTTCTACGTTGTTTTTGTTGTTGTTGTTGTTTGTTTTTTCT
Source organism: Gallus gallus (assembly GCF_016699485.2). Lineage (NCBI taxonomy): Eukaryota > Metazoa > Chordata > Aves > Galliformes > Phasianidae > Gallus > Gallus gallus. The sequence continues at coordinate 108,862,951 of NC_052533.1, read as the reverse complement.
AAATGTGATAGAACGTAAGAGAATTTGGAGAACAGTAAAAATGAATAATCTGAAGGAAGATACATATAATCCCATTTTTTTCCTAGTTGACATCAATGACATCAATGACCTATGCAATTGGTTCACCTATTATTCTGCTATTTAATCAATATTGATAGAAGTAGATAAGGAGAACACAGACTCTGTCAAAAATATTATTTTAAAATATCCTACTAAGTATAGCAGTGTTGAAGTTAACCTAGCGTATCACTTGCTCAATTTCTTTTGAAGTCTACAGAAGAAGCCCTACTGGTTTAACTGGAACTAAGCACAGATACTATCTTTTGTTGTCTAAAAGGTTTACTATTACCTGCTTTTGAAGGAGGAGTCTGGGACGTGAAGTACCAGAATTGACTCAGCTCTGAATTCCATATTAAGCTTCTTGGGTTTTTCCTATTTATTCTCATGATTAATTTCTTCCGTGACTATGCATGCAAAAAAAAAAATATTGCTTTCAAAACTGGTATTGCATCACAACTATGGGGAAACAGATGATTATCCTAATGAGACTCAAAAATTGCTCTGTAGCCCAGGCATTCTTTGCATTAGCCTTCTTTAAACAAGGTTGATTTTATTCTGCCTCCTTAGGGCCAAATTTTACCATTAGTTTGCTCATATTTCCTTTTGTTCTGAAAGGAATGAAGACAGGGTCATGGTAGTTCAGAGAAAAAGATGAGGCATGAAAATCAGAATGTTGTAAGCAGATTTGAACACAGAAATCATTGTAGTCTGTTTTAAATCCTTGGATTTAAATCAAAATTTAAAACAAAAATAACATTATAAAAAGGCTTAATTTGAAATGTTGACTTCAAACAAAATATCATTGTGAATTAATCTTAAACATCTTGAGTTGACCAGGTTCTTCTGTCCTTGCCTTCTTATAGAATCCTCTTGGTGGCGTTCTTAGGTATACATAAAATTGCAGAGGTCAGAGAAAGAACCAAAAATTACCATATGAATGTCTTTGAGATTGTCTGTCTTTCTTCTAAAAATAGAAATTTCAATAGACAGCTGTAAATGGATGGTTATATAATGGCGTTTGGCAGAAAAATATATATTAACTGAAATATTTTATGCAGTGCTGAGATCTGCTCTTTCCATGAAATATAGTTCTACAACATACAGAATAGTTTCTAATGTGATTTGTTTAGCTTTTTTATGCTTCACACTATCTTCTCACTGTTGAGTTAATCCTTTCCTGTTTCTGTGAGGCATGATGGATATGGTAGTATTTGTGTGAGAACAAGTATTTTTTATTTTAAAGACTTCTGCTAACCATTTAACCAGTGACGTATCTGGAAAATATCAAAGTATGCAAATAAAAAATATATACCAAGCACTATAGTAGTATGTCTTTTGGGGGAAGATTCAGTGGAATCACATCTGAGAGAAAAAGAGGTAGAATACTAAATGTGCCAAATATTCACTCACTTCAGTGTGAAATCTGCTTGGCTGAAGTCATGTCCTTGTAATTAAATGAAAGTTAAAGAAGATAACAGCTGACACCGTTTTTCTATTTGCCCTCACGGGCTTTGTTTTAATAGACATCTTCTCTTGTTAAAGATACAGAGCATGAGGGAACACACAAAATGGAAAGAGAATAAATTCCTTGAGCACATGCAGAAAGCTATAAGAGATACTCCTCTCTTGTCCCTGTGTAGCTTTCCTAACCAGAAAGATTAATCAATATACTAGCTAGCACTTGCTTAAGACAGGTTTAGTGAGCTGATCTCAAGTGAGGATATTTTTTGGAGTGGTTCAGATGACTGATACAAAAATGGTTCTGCTCCTATATATGAAGCGTTTTTTATAGGAACATTCATCATTAGTGATGTGTTTTGTATTTCTTGTCTTACAATGTTTTTTGTTGTTGTTTTTTCTTTGTTTGGTAGTGATTTAAACCTTGTTGCTGTCAGCTGATCGGTTGATTTTCTGCAATTGCACCTAATCACCCATAGTGCTGATTCAGCATTTTATTTGGTTTAGAGAAGCCAATTCTGATTTGAACTGTAAAATTACATCTTCCTGAAAGTTCCTGTAAATTTATTTGAGTGGAATGACAGTTTTCATTGTTCTCTCTGGTTGAAGGGAAGTGCCCTTATGAGAGTATTTCCTTGCTGTCTTCATCTTTAAATTACTTGACATACACAATTTCAAAATGAGAAAAAAAATAATATCTTTTTTTTTTATTGGACAACAAAGATATATCATAAAGGACAGAAGTGAGGATACATTTTAGGTGTAAAAGTCAAATGTAATCTTTCCTTTTGAAAAGTATTGAAAGACTGTGTTGGGATAAGATACATCATTCAGTAGCCTTAAACTAAAAAAAAAAAAAAGTCGACAGAGAAATTATTTTCATGTAACTAAGGCTAAATAATCTCTTACATATGTACCATATGGTAAGAAATAAAAAATTAGCATGTGTTGTTGCATATGATTCATGGGACTGACATCCTTAGTTGGTCTTTCAGTTTGAACTGTTTTTTAAAGGGTGATCTAGTAAATGAGGTTCCCTCATGTGCTGTTGGCAAAGCCATCATTAAAACCTTAGTGGAATTTTAAATTTACTCCTACAATAATGCTCCCAAATTGACATATTCTTGTGTACATCTCAGTCAATGTTTCCTTGGCTTTCTCTTTTATATGATATGGGAATTTCTGTGCCAGTAGAGAAAACATAACTTCATGAACATAATGTAAGTTTATTTAGATTCATCCTGACATCTGAAAAGCAATCACTGAAGAAATCAGATAATTAATGTAATGTATATCAACTCTTGCATATTGTGCAGCACCCTCGTCTGAATCTGATTTCTTTTTTTTTTTTTCTTGATTGAAATTTCATGTGAATACAGCTGTATATATGAACAGTGTAGCCCCTAGCACCCTATTGTTAATCAAAAGAAAAATAGCTGCTAATAGCCTAGTGGTGGCTTTTTCTTGAGACAAGTACTCTATCCTGCAGAGCCACAGTATGTGACATTTGCTGCCCTGAGGTGTCAGCTCTACCACCATCACAGTGATCATTTATGTGCAAAATATGTAGATTTTAGTATTGTTGTGACCAATTATTTTTGAAGAAATTTATTCTAAAGAGCTTCTGATAAAATACAGTTAGGAATCAGAAAGCTAACTTGATGGACTGTAATGACTATTGCTACTCAGACTTAATCTAACCTAAGGATCCTTTCTGCCCTTATGCTCAGAAAACCTATGAACATACTGAACTGTCAGAATTTCCATAGCCATTCAGAAGAAGATTCAGTTACAGAATTATATCCTTCAAAATTCTTTACTCTGATCTTGCTGTGAAATAAGAGTGATAGAAATATAAAATTAGTATAAAAGTTGTCAAATTAAATGAATTTATATTTTTTTCTTTAAAGTCTCACAGATGAGCTTTTCTGAGGAGGAAAAACTTATGCAGTATGACACAAATGTTATATGAGATCAAACAAAAGTTCAGGAGCGTCCTTTTAGAAATTGCTCACCTGCGCACAAAACTCATATGAGAAAATTATTTTAAGAATAATCAGCAATGCAAATAGACAGCATCTTTTCCTTCTTGCCAATTTCTCCTTCCAGCAGCCTGTGCAACTAAAACAGTAGTTCATATCCTAATAAGACAATGAAGGATACTGTACAATAATGTATGCCAACAGAATGGTGCTGATATTTGATATGTACTCATACAACCAGGAAAAGAAGTGTTTCACAAGCCAACCATTATTTTTGGATCAGTGAACAAACATTTCACTGTATATCTCCAATATAACAGTTCCACAACTTTTTCAAAGGCTTAATATAATACCATAGCTGTTAATCTTTACTATGTATTTTTCTCCCTGGTAAATAGTTACTGATAGAAGAATAATGGAAAACTTGATCATTATAAATTAGAGGTAATATATATGCATTTTAATGTATGCACTCTTTTAATTCAGCATTTAAATTATATTCTATAGTTACATATAGTCATTTTTTTTTCGAGCATCACATTTCAAATGGTCTCACACTTTACCATACTGTGAGTAAAGCTGGTGTTTATACACTGTTTGAACAGAAACAGAAATATAAAAATGAATTCATGTAAAAAGCTATTTAAACAGACTGAGATGAGCAAGTAACAGTTGTTACCACTTTCTGATATGTCTGCATGATTAATTCTTTTTCTAAGGCATCGTTAAGTAAATAGATGCAGTTTAGCTGACTGGATAGCACATTTGCAAAGATACTGTTCACTGCACTATTTTTGGTATCTTTAAAAAATATCAAAGTTTTTTTCTGGCTGATTTGATCTAGCTTACATATCTGCAAAATTCTTGGTGTATGTTTACACGTGAGGAACTTAGAAGGAACTATTTTCATACCTCCTGTGCATATGTGCACAATGGAGATCCATGAATGCATACAGCCCAAGTTCAAAACTTAGAACACAGATCCTGGGATACAGCAGCTATTACTCATATGCCAGACATGAGTATTATAATATTGAATGTCCGACTTTCAAATCTTACTTTAAAGAAGGGAAATAACTTCACAAAATACCAAAATTGCAATATCAAAGTTCCCAATAGCAGCCCATCTTTTAAGTGAATTTTGTAACAGATGCTGTTTCTCTGCTCATTAATTAGAAAAAAATATTTTTGTATTTTAGTCTGACAGTCATCTCTACTTGTTATCAGCTAATCTTTGTTACCTTTCTGCCTCTGGAGAAATATGAGCAAAGATTGTGGATGGTGGTAAACTGCCCTACTGTTCTGCCAAGAAAGAGAGAAGAAACAACATTACTTGGTATTACTTCTGATCTAGTAGCAGTTCGCTGTCAGGAATATACAACAATATAAAAATTTTGCTGAATTGTATGCAATCATTCTTATTTACATAGGAACATTGTGTTCTTGCTGAGGAAGCAGTAAAAATTTGAGGTGGATTAGGTATTTGATTTCAAAACAAAGGCATGCTATGCTATCATACTTCATCCCGAAAAGGTTGCCACATGATAGATTCAACATTTCAAACCTATGTATACTAGAAAAAAAAAACAAAACAAGACAAACAAACAAACAAACAAAAACCCTAAAAATCTGTGTTTTTGGGTGAATGAAGGTCAAACTGAGACATCTGTAGCATGTGAAAGACCACAGCTCTACAGTTGTTAGTGAAGGGAAAGACAGCAAATGTTTTCCACTCTAACACTGCAGATTCTAATGAGTTAATTAGAAAAAAAATCAATTCTTCATTGATTGGAATTACTCTAACTGCAGATTTAGAGAGAATAAAAAGACATATAGATACATTCTATTTAGGCATTATTTTTTTTTTTTTCTGTCTTGGAGCAATCATTAAAGCTTAAATAAATAAATAAATTACAAATAAAAAGTATACTCAAGGAAATGTAGTATGATTGCTCTACATGAGGAAATTAAAATGTGCATGATCCATAGGAATTCAGCAAATGCATGAAGAGACCTAAGTATGTTATTGAGTTATCACTCTGTTGAAATTTTGTGGAGTGGCAGGGAATATATAGGACCTCATGCATCCGTTTCATGAGAACAAAATACAATTATCAGCAATAGAAATTACTAGCATATCCTATGCATTGTATGTTATCAGTCTCCTCAACATTGTGACATTACCTAGGAGGTTACCATATTATAAGTAAATATTTTATGTCTTTTTCATGTAATATAATGCTGCAGTTCTTCTCTGCCCTTTGATTCCACATTATCAGCTTGTGTTCTTACATCCAGAGTAACTAAATTCATGCTCTGAGTGTATTAGATGACAGCTCCCAGATGTTGACTCTTTTGGTCTCATGGTGTTTTTTATTTTGTTGTTGTTGTTTTTAAATGTTATATGTAGGAGGAGAAGATAACACAAGTGTGTGTCAAGGTCTGTTACAAACATGGAGTCAACAAGTCTCATCTTAGGATGAGACTTTGTTCCATCTTTCAGGAAATGACTGCCTTAAATCCTGACTTCTGCTGGAGATAGGAGAAAACCAAATTTCTCTGTTGCATATAAAGTCTATCTTAAAAGAACCTTAATTTCATCAGCCAGCAGTTTTCATCTACTGCATGTCTTCCTAGAATTCCTCATGTCTTGTAAATGAAAGAATTTGGAAGTCTGAAAATAACACTATGCTAATGTCTTACAAGTAAAATTAGCCCCTCTGGTAATTAATCACTGACTTAAGTCCTTTAAGACAGATTACAGTCTTTTACCATAAATTTATGTATTTATTTGTGTGTCCATTTTAGGAATTTCCAGAGGCTTTAGAGATAATTTGCTTCTGTACCTGAATATATTTGTTTAGATTATTTATTATCCCCTGAAGGTAAGCTTCCAGATTAGTCAATACTTAATTTAGATGTTGCTTAGTTCTCCCTGCATATATGATACTACTTGCAGACATTTCACTGTAAAATAAATTAATTATGAATGTAAATACCTCTTATGATCTGTGAACTCAGAAGAGATTGTGTTGCAGCTATGAAAATATGGCCTTTTTTTTGCTCCACAATAGGTTCAATTTTTCATTTTTGTTGTTATGCCATCAGCTTTGCCAACATTCTTCTTTTAATAACAAGTACTGATTTAAATCAGCTCACTGGATAACTTGCCTGCAGTTCTTAATGCCTATTTTTGTCCACATTGTTATCTGGAGTTTAATAGAACATTGCAGTATTTAATTAAGTCTGCATAGAACAATTATTATTTTGATTAAACCTGTTTTTGGACTCAGCCAAACTCAGTTGACATGAGCTCAGCATGTCTGGCTTTCTCCTAAAAACCTTCATTAAGGTCACATCTGCTTCCCCTGACTCCATCAAAAATGACCTTGTTGTTTACTCTGGTTTATGACCATAAAATCTCTCCCCCTGTAAAAGAGCCCTTCAAATGCTGATTGCAGTTGTGTCCTTTGGCTCTTGAATATTTCCAAACTGGGAAGTATTCAGGTCTCTTCAAATCAGTATACAGCTCAGTCCAGAACAAATCACCTTACCCACTAACGTTATATACCACTCCTACTTCTTGTGCCTGGAAAAAGAAATTTTTCAGAACTAATATTAAACTTTAAATTTTAGCGTACCTTTTTGTGAGAGCCTCAAGACATAAAGAACTATAGGACCAAAATACCTACTGTTACATCACATAAATCTCTTCTGTTACCCTTTAAAGGTTAGAAATTGCATAAAATGTAATAAAAGCACCACTGCTTCGCTAATATATCCTAGAATGTGCATGATGGTAAAACTTTGAACTCATGCACATCATTCAGATTTTATACATACGTGACTCAAACTCTCCAGGAAAATAGCTGGAAAAATCATAGAGTAGTCTTCAAGCAGCTTAAAAAATTGTTCACAGTTCTGATTCTCAATATATCCTTCAAGCAGGAACAGCAGGAAGTCACTCTTTTCTCTTCCCTTTCTAAACTCTTTCTGCCCTGCTTTCACTTGTTATTTACAAATTATAATATATACTGAATAGTGTAGGAGATCACTGTTCTGCCATGCTTCTGTACATGCCCAAACAGAAGTAAGAATTATTCTCATTCTAAGAGATCTATGTTATTTTATTCATGCTAACAATATTCAAATTTAAGAGTGGATGGACTTAGGACACTATTATTAGGACAGTAAAAATAAATCAATGTAGCAATAATTGGTGATTACTCAGAATTGGCCAAAGAGAGCATTTTATATTAAATAAGGTTTTACCACTAACACTTTACTCATTACATCATTATATGCCTGTTGGATTTGCTTGACATCCCAGAATCTCAAAAGCTCAGTCTGATTACCACCACATTATTTTCTATTTTTTCAAAAATGACCCTAAAGATGCATGTAATGCAAGTGCTAAAATAGGTTAGAGTACAAGATACTAAAAAGAACTGCATATGGAGCTGAATGTTACTCTTGATTCTCATGTTTGATTTTATCTGTATATTCACCCAACTGACTTCAAAATTCTTGATTTGACAAATTACATTTTGGGCCCTGTTCAACCAGCTTTGGACTAACAAGCAAGTAAGGTGTCAACTCCCTAGAGGAGAGCATATTTCCTCTTCCAAATTCATTCATAAAAGTAATGTTCTAGAAGGCTTAGTGAGATAAATTCTACAAGACTAGAATTCCACTCGCCCGGTTTATTAAAAAAAAAAAAGTGAAGTAAAAATGATATAAATATTTCCATTAATTAAACAATTTAATCATTTTCAAGTTTATCGTGCCTGAAAAAAAATGTAAAAATTTTATCTTTTATGGAAATTTTATTCATCAGCTGGAAGTATTCCAGTTAAGACCATAACAGGATACCTTAACAAGTACTACAGTATCTGCAATGCACATCATGAGCCAGCAGTGTGTGCTTGCAGCCTGGAAGGCCAACAGTGTTCTGGGCTGCATTAAAAAGGGGGAGTGGCCAGCAAGGAGAGGGAGGATTGTCCCCCTCTACTTGGCTCTTGTGAGGCCCCATCTGGAGTACTTCATCCAGACCTGGGGCCCCCAGTACAGGAAGGACGTGGAGCTCTTGGAATGAGTCCAGAGGAGGGCCACTAAGATGATCAGAGGGCTGGAGCACCTCTCCCATTAGGAAAGGTTGAGGGAACTGGGATTGTTTAGCTTGGAGAAGAGAAGGCTTCGGGGAGACCTCATTGCAGCCTTCCAGTACTTGAAGGGAGCATATAAACAGGAGGGAGAATGGCTGTTTATGAGGGTGGATAGTGATAGGACAAGGAGGAATGGTTTTTAACTGAGACAGGGGAGGTTTAGGTTAGATATTAGGAGGAAGTTTTTCACACAGAGGGTGGTGACACACTGGAACAGGTTGCCCAAGGAGGTTGTGGATGCCCCATCCCTGGAGGCATACAAGGCCAGGCTGGATGTGACTCTGGGCAGCCTGGTCTCGTGGTTGGTGACCCTGCGCATAGCTGGGGGATTAAAACTTTTTGATCATTGTGGTCCTTTTCAACCCAGGCCATTCTGTGATTCTATGATTCTATGATCCCTGAAGCTTCAGATGGAATAATGGGGGACTTTGATTAAACAGTACATTGATGACAAACATAGTTTGTCAAAGAAGACTGGGAGAGAATAAACTTAATTTGTTAAGAAAGTATTCATGTTTTTCAGTTGTGGCATTATAGTTTACCTGCTTTATTAAGGAGGTGTCTCGACAAGTTATCTGACAGCAGTTCTTATAAAATGCCTCATTAATGTTAGTTTTAATACATGAATGTATTTAAATTTAAGGTTTTTATGTCACTGTTAAATTGAAGGAATTTGAAACTGTTAGGTTTGGAAACAACGCTTTCTGAATTATGTAAGAAGAGGTCATGTATGTTCTCATGATGGCTACAAGAAATGGAGCAGTTAGAAATCTCCAACTGATCTTTGAAAAAGTCAGTAAGAAAAACCATCTAAAATTATTATTAAATGACAAAATGAAGTAACGATAAGCTCTTAGTATACCAGATTAATATCTGCAAACTTAAAGCCTGGGCATATGAGATTTGTAATATGCTGTACATTGAATAGGTTTTATTAGAGCTGGAATAGTGTAGTTGTTTGCTTTTTAAAAAGACTAATTGAAAAAAAAAATAAACACTGTCTGTACTTGAAAGCAGAAAAGAAAAGAGAAGAAAAGAAAAGAGAAGAAAAGAAAAGAGAAGAAAAGAAAGAAAAGAAAAGAAAAGAAAAGAAAAGAAAAGAAAAGAAAAGAAAAGAAAAGAAAAGAAAAGAAAAGAAAAGAAAAGAAAAGAAAAGAAAAGAAAAGAAAAGAAAAAAAGAAAAGAAAAGAAAAAAAGAAAAGAAAAGAAAAGAAAAGAAAAGAAAAGAAAAGAAAAGAAAAGAAAAGAAAAGAAAAGAAAAGAAAAGAAAAGAAAAGAAAAGAAAAGAAAAGAAAAGAGTCAACTTGCATTTCCTTCTCCTATTTCTTTTTTTTTTTTATAGAAATTCTCCACAGGAAAATCTAATTCATTAAGGGCATTATTTTCTATGTTTTACTTAACAATCCAAATCTCATCACTGCTGCTACATATTTTCTTAAGTGGAAATCAACTGAGTGAGATGGGAAACAAGCAAAAATGGCATTGACAAGGGCAAAATAGGGGATATGTTGCCAGGAAGACAAAGTAGGAAGTCTTTATGATGTCTGCTTGTGAGTAGACCATTGCATACATGTGGTCTGGATACCTTGAGTAATGTATCTGAAAACTTCACATCTGTTCTTTTTGAAAGCGACACAGTTTTAATAAAGTCACATGAATTTAAATGTGAAGAGTTCTAAAGAATGGCATGGAAATCTAATTTTTCATTAAAAAATTCAGCATGATAAGGAATTTTATGCATTCATCATTGTTGATGTAGCTATGCACTTCCAATAACTCAAGTCAATACTATGTGTAAAAGCATTATTCAGTCATAAAAGTATATAAACTGTCTAAACATCAATTACTGAAAAGCAATAATTTTGCATCGTACAATATCAAAGTTTTAATGATGGGTAAGTTTACCAAGGTTCTATTTATTTGCCTTATAAAGTAAACTTCAGAGTGACATAATATATTTTATGTAATGAAGCTTGCTCCTGATCTTCAACCAAAGAGATCTTTACAAGCTTATAACTACACATATCTTGAAGGAATACACATTTTTATCTTTTGAAGTGCCACAGAAGGAAGAATGATGAAAAGAGTTCTGCTGATATGTGAGTTAGAATTCTAATTTCATTCATAAAGCCTGGTTAACTGTACATGGACATCAATGTAATGATTTTCAACTGGATAATAAAATTTGAGAAAACAGATTCATTTCTTATTTTACTGAAATAATGTTTATGAGATACATTTCCAGTGAACAGATGGTGCACACTGAAAAATAATTTTGTACAAAAAGGCAGAGTTGTTTAGCTTTGACAATTTAAAGTGAGTTTGCACACTGTGAGTGATTTAATTTTGATGTGCTGACCAAGATAATCCATTTGAAAACTGGCAGCACTGAGATGAAATACAAAGGAAATCATGGGTTTGCTCCTGTTCTCAGTTGTGCTGCATTTAAAAAAATAATAACATACTTTTTATTTAATCTGTACTTAAATTTAGTTTATTTAATCTGTACTTAAATTTAGTTGCTTTTGGCAGTTACTGTGCTGGAGGTAGCTCAGTTGGATGTAGCTCTATCATATTGGATGTAAATGTCATAACTGCTTTCCCTACCAGATATAAAATTTCTCCTGCGCACCTTGTTTGCCACTTCTGCTCCACTCTCGTAGGCCCCAGATCCTGACTAGATTACCCAATGCCTCCTTTTCTGTATCCCGGTTCCACTTTTTGCCTTCTATTCTGAACCTTTCAGACATGATGACATCAAAATGCAAAATGCAAAATGCAAAATGCAAAAAAAAAAAAAAAAAAAAAAAAAAAAAAAAAAAAACACCAACCAACCAACCAACCAAACAATAAACACTTTTCATGAAAAGAATCATCTTCTGTGTTCAGTAAACCAAGACTTTAGCATGGGTATGTGTTTTTTTCTTAAAATGTTTCTTAAAATCACAGATCATTGAGTTTGAATGCAACACTGACTGGATTCTCACTAGGCTACTTACAGCTATATCCCTCCAGGTGCAGAAAATGCTCTTGCACAGGGATTTCCCAGATTCTCTTGCATCCTGCTCCAGTGATTAGTTATTCTCTTGGTGACAATTCTTTCTTATATCCAGTCAGAACTTTCCTGTTTCAGTGCACAACAATTGCATCTTATTTCTTGTTCTTTTGCTGTATATGTGAGTAAAGACCATGGCGCTATCATCTCATCACCTCACCATGCTTTCAATGAAACATGGAAAACACTGTTTTGGGATGAGAACAAATCTCCATTTAGCACCCTCTATTTTTTCTGGGATAGAAAAAACCTCAATAGCACACCCAGGAAAGGGCTTAGGGACAGCCTACAGTAATATTTCCTCTGAATGTTCCCTACTCCTCCAACAAGTTACAGCCCATGATTTTCCTAATTTTTGCATTAAACAATATGTGCTGATATGTTTTATTTGTGTTTTCTTGCTTCAAGAAGGTTTGAGCTCAGTTCTTGTGTGTGGGAACATTCAACTCCTTTTCAGTCTATTAGTTCATTAGATAATCTATTAAGAAGGAACTGTGAGAGGCACTGAATAATTGTTTCCCTTTTCCAGTCTACAATGTTATCAAATTGTATTGCCCATTTTTAGGTTTCATGACTTTTTTGCCCTTCCCAGAGCCTCTCCTAGCCATACAAGAACTCCAAAAACTATCTTGAGGGAAGATCAAAACTGCACAAACTAGCTATATTTTTATACAGCAACATAATATCACTGTCTTCTTTGTTCTCATTGCTATCTGTATAAGCCCCTTTGGGACTGCTGCTGTTCTGGTGTCTCTACAAAAATCTCAGGGATAATCCAAGATATCAGGATGAATTTCAATTGCCTGATTAGAGCTCAGTATTTTGTACATAGAACTGTTTCTCCTATGTGTATCACCTCACAGTTATCATCTTTGAAATTCCTTAGCCATTTTTTTGCTCACTAAGCCTCACAGATTCCTCTCAAATACCTTTTGTCTGAACTGTACTTACTGCCTGATGGTTTTAAATATGAAGTTTTTGGATGAAAAGCTTTCAAGTTTTGTGTGTGGCAGAAGTTTGGATGAGTAATTGTAGCTTTTCCAAAGACACAGTAAGTAATCTTAAAAATTCAAAAGCCCTCAGATTGTTTGGGTTTCCCTTTTTATTTTATTTTATTTTTATTTTTTAAGCTTTCAAGGATATTGACTTTACACTTTCATTCAAAAACATCCCCTTTGGTCTCAATAAAAGCCTAAGGCTATGAATATCTTTTTGTCATCCTGTAAGAATGAATTATTCTGTATTTGCAAATCTGCCACTTTTCTAGTAGGTTAAGGTTTTTCCATACTAACTGAGATTAACTGAGATCATCAAATAAACAAAGAGGAAAGAATAATCTCATCAACAAAGTGGAATGCTTTCCTATCCCCATTTTACAAGTGTCATTTTTATTATTCATAATGCCACTATATAGTAGATTACTATTGTGATGAAAGACTGAAAAATATGGTTTATTTGTAAAAGTAATGAAGCTTGCGTGATCCAAGGACAACTTTCTGTTCTCTGTACTGAATGTCTGAGCAACAGAAAAGTATTTTTCATGCAGCTAGCATTAAACAGTAAAACTGTACTTGATGTTCACATACATTTTTCCAAGTAACATGCAGGCACTCCAGTTAGAATTTTTCTTAATTACTTCAATTTTCCTCTGCTGTTGGTTCAGATGAGATACAGACATAGGTAGGCACACAGTTTGACAGGTAAGAATCTTCACTACCTTTTGTGTTTGAAGGATAGCAGAGTTCTCTAATGCTATTTAATTATTTGTGAACCCAATAAAAATACTATGTAATAAATTTAACTTCATTTGAATCATTTGTTACAGAACAAATTACTGTCAGAATTCATCATTTTTCATTATTTTGATGTCATGAAAGTCATCCTCCCATCCATCAGAGAGATTCCCAGCAGAGGGAAAAGTCTCATCTTTCAGGTCAGTCATCATCCTAGTTGCTCTGAGCAGATCCTGGTTTACTGACCTATGAACACCTTAAATATTGCTAGAGTTCTTTAACAATGTAGTGAGATTTCTTTGGGATACCTGGATGATACAGTAGAATTGTCTTGAATGGAAACAAAAATGAAATGTCCTTTTCTTCATCGAAACAAGCTTGAAAAGCTTTTTCTAAGAAACCCCCATAAGGAAAATTTTGATTATCAAGTTAAAATAGAGTTTCCAACTATTATGATTTTATTGAGTGTATGGGAACTGTTGAATCACAGCCTGAAGCACTGAGTCAGCCACAGGAGCACAGGTGAAGGCAATTCACTTGTGTGACCAGAAGGGGTGGAGCCTGGCTCCATCTCTCCTACATCCCATTTAAGGGCTGACTGCCACTAGGAAAGGATCTCTTTCTGGACATTGCTTGCTTGGGAGTTTTTCTGTGAGTCTAGGATATGGGTGAGCATTTTTATTTGTTGTCAGTTATTCCTTTCTGCTGTGATAATCCTTCTAGTGGTGACCTGTAAAATACCAGCCTAACCATGCTACTCTGTTAATTGTATATTTGTTGATTGTGAAATTGAGCATTTGATTTTGCTGAGATACATCTTTCTCATCTGCCCCAGCTACTGAAACTGGGTTATTACCTGAGAAGGTAAGGGGTTTGCGTTTTTTTTTTTTTTTTTTTTTTTTTTAATATAAATGCTGTTCAACAACTGCTTTATTTGGGAAGCAGCTTGACTAATGCTAGGTAATCATCACCTCTGGGAAAACAAAAAGAATCCAACTACTTATTCCCTGTACCTCAAAAACATTAAAAATGCAGACTTCGGGACAGTGGGCTTATTTGTGCTTACCAGAGGGACAAGGAAGAGAATAAACTGAAAATTTTAAATTAGACTTAAAAAAAATCTTAATTTCTTTAAAGAAGAAGAAGTACAATAAACTAAAGATGCATGGTGACCTCATGTCTTGGTTCAAGACTGCAGTTAATTCTATTCAATTATATTAAGTGTATTAAAGCTTCAGAAATCTTAATAAATTTTAGATCATAACTTAAAACATGGTGATGTTTTATCCTGCCCCTAGTGGGAGTATTAAGCTTTAGATAAAGTTGTGATGTGAGAAGGTGGAGGAGCAGAAACAAGCAGCCTTCTGCAATTCCTTCCAGGGTTCCACAGGAGAGCCATTGGCTCTGCCCCACCCCAGCCACCATTGGGCCTCTCTGGAACACCTTAAAAATAGGTGATACCACTCACAGGGCTGCAACACTTATAGTGGGAGGCAAGAGAACAGCATCTGGGGATTGCACCACACCTATTATTTGCTCTCATAATTATTTTCTCATAGAATCGTAGAGTGGCCTGGGTTGAGAAGGACCACAATGATCATCAAGTTTCAACCCCCCTGCTATGTGCAGGGCTGCCAACAGCTTCAGCAGGCTGCCCAGAGCAACATCCAGCTTCATCCTGGCCTTGAATGCCTCCAAGAATGGGGCATTCACAACCTCCTTGGGCAACCTGGTCCAGTGTATTATGGAATGTTTAGGGGAGAAACCAAAGGTGGAAAAAGAGAGGGATCAAGATGCTTGGAGAGGAACAAGCATGTATGAGCAAGTTGCTGGTCAGTATGCATGTCTAGTTGTCCAGTCACTACTGCCTCACCTGTTTTTTTCTACTAAATTTCCTGCATATGGGGCTCTATTCTGTAAGCATGTAAGTCTCAGCAGCTGCAATTGGGGCACAGCAAAGGACGGGGTGAGTATCTGCAAGTCAGGGTGTGACCATGAGGCACACTAAACTGGACCAGCCCATGGGCATGTGGAGTGTCCTGAGGACTGGGCTTGTGCATGGGAACCTTTGACCAGGTGGTCCAGGAGAATTGCCAGTGAGACAACAGGGCTTGGAAATCAACTGTGTGTGTGCACATGTGCATGTGTATGTACCAGCAGCTGGAGCTGAGCTGTGGCCTCAGGAGTTTGTATGTCTATGTGCCAGCAACTGGAAAGATTGGGATCCAGGGGCAGCTGCTCAACAGACTGAGTGCCTGAGTCCCACTGCTGGAGGCATCCATGCTGTACATCCTGTGTAAGTGTATCTTCCAAAAATGAACCTTCAGCTCACCATCTGGTGAGCCAGAAAGGAAACAGAATGAGGCACCGTTTGTGTGAATGATGTGATCTACGTAGCTGGTCATGTGTGTAAATATATATTCACTGTGTGTTTGTGTCTGTGGCATGTGTTGGGCATACACATTCAGCCTTGCTCTGTTTTGAACCTGGGGATGTGCAGCAGCTTCACTGCTAGTGAAAGAACATATTAGAAACTCCTTGTAGTACCCATCTCACTTTCTGCCTTTGAAAAATAACCCTATTTGTGCTGCTTGATTTGATCCAGTTTTAATTCCAGAAACAAACAGTATTGAAAAGGCAGGAGCAATTCCAGCTTTGCAAAACTTCTGGCAACTGGTAGCATCTATAGCTTACAAATACTCCTGTGGTTTTTAGGCTACTTACCTCTGATGTGTGTTCTTGTAACAGGCTTCAGACAAACTGCCACTGTTCAGTCAGAAAGGCTTTTTCTATGTAAAGTACAAGCAATACTAGAGAATTTTTCTGACTTGAAGAAAACTGAAAGGAAACAAATGGAGCATGGTACTAGGAAATTTCTGATGTTTCATTCACTTTGCATGCTGATTTGGGTTAACAGCCGATCAACTGCATACTTAGTCAGTATGACTACCCTGGAATTAATGCGAAATTTGGTTTGAGTATCTTTATGAGAAAGAGCTTTACATTGAAATCTATTTTTTAATGTAATAAACTCACAACCTGTCTCAGTCATAGAACAAGACATACCCTTATGATTAAGCTGATTAACAGGATGATTTACCCTACATAGCACTTAAGTGTTGCAGGGGTTACCTGTGCTTCTAGAAGCATTAGATCATTAATATTAGCAAACATGGGTAATGCATATCTGCCAAATTAATTTTGCCAGTGGAAACTTCTTTCTAAAAGATACTTTAGCTATTTGTGAGGGAAGGTGATAAAAGAATGATACCAGGTTATCACCCGAGGATTTAAGTGGCTCACATATTTTGCAAACAGGGACCTAGAACAAATTATATGTTCTCAAAATAATAAAGCTGTTGAAAAGTAATATAATTCTCACTTGCCGTCCTGGCGATAATCTGGTTTTAATTTTTATTTGGTAATATTGTCTAAACCTTGTAAGAAATTCCATGGGTGCCTACAGTTTTTTTTTTTATGAAACAGAATTACAGAATTAAGAAGTCACACAGTGTTATGCAATGCTTGGGAAACATTGTGCTCCTTAGGTATAGGCTCCTTGTTCAAGGTAACTATTCATAAGGGGAAACCATCAGACATGCATTTAAATAGTCAGTAACTACCTTAATGGAAAGTGAAAACAGCTGTAATGTATTTAAACTACTGTGTAGCTATTAGCACTAGTCAGCACCAGAAGGCCATAACCAAACAAATAAGTAGCAATCTAGCAGTTATCTGAGTGTAAATAAATCCCTTTATACGTTATAGTAGAATGTCTAGTGTACACTGTTGATTACTTTCCCTTTCAAGCAGAGTGGTACGCTTAGTATTGAAATAGCAACCATCTTTTGCTCCTGTATTTGCTGTCAGCAGTCTAAATGCAGATGCTGCTAACAGATTACATGGTCCTTTCACTTCTTTCTCCTCAGGCTAATGTTCCTATATTATTTAAAACTCAGAAAACAAGCCTTGCATTGAATTATATAGTTAAATAATATATCAAGGTAGCAAAAATTATGGTGCTGTCTCTTGGCTCATTACATGTTAAATTACAGAGGTTTATGGTTGTGGTCTTCATGCTGGCATTTGACACAGAAGAGACTCTGGTTGCAGTCCAAGTTAGATAAGAGCTATACTGTTGGTCCATTAATCAAGTGAACAATTTCAGCATCACAGAATGCTAACCTCAGATGGTCTAAATTGGCTTAGTCAGTGGAGTTGTGCTGCCTTACTCCAAGGGCATGGCCCTAATTTTATCTGATTTGTTATATGAGACAGCCAATGGGTTAAGTTACACAGGGAGAAGTATTGCCAGACACCCACAGTTGATTTCAATTGATGACAATTTTTACCTTGTTCTCAAATGCTAGTATTCCTGTGCTGGGAAAGTCTAATTATTACGTTATCTGTCATACATCTCTGGGACAGACATAAAATGCTTTTGGCTATTCAGTATCCTGGTGGTAGAGAACTAATGGAACAGTGCTGTGACCTTATTCCTGTCTGCCTCTATCAATATCTTCATTCCATTATTTGCAACTATTTGCAAAAATCTAGGCTTTCTGGAGTCCAAGCTCCTATTCATATAAACCAGCAGGTTTTTCTCCATATTTCCAAGTAGTAATTCTGTCTGAAGCCAGTACCTTTGAATCTGAAGAGACATTGATAGTAAATATGCATCTGTGAGAGCAGAGAGACTACTGGGTCAGTTCTCCATGAGCCACTTGATGTCCACACCCAAGCACGTGTTTTCTCTCTGCCAGTTGGGTGATTAGCTCAGACAGTGATCCCTGCAAGCAACAATACTCTTCTTCCTGGGTAAAACCACCATGCACAGAAATGTTCAGGACAGTGAATGGAGTGATAGCACAGATGTGGAAATTTGGCAGACTGTAACTTTCAAGCAAAGGAGAAAAAGACCGCAAATTTACATGTGCTGAGAAGCTGCAAAGTTTGCATGTTTGTTTCCTGATGAAGGTAGAGAAGTTTAGCTGCCAAAACAGATCCCAGCACTTGCATTTGCCATGTAAGAACTGAGTCCCTGAGCTCTCCCTTCTGGCTATTCTCTGAAAGTCTAGAAGCAGAGGGTTAAATTTCTTCATTTTTTTTTCATTCTATAAAGAAATACTACTATTAATTTCTCCTCTATTTAATTAAACAAAGATGTAATACAACCTTTTCAATTTCCAAAGACTGGATGTGGTGAAGATGGATAAAAGTTTCTCCTGCCAGACATATCCAGTAGTGTCCTGGGTTAACCTCAGTGGTCAGATCTGGGCCATGCAGTTGTTAGGTCACTTACCTCCAACCCCTGGTAGGATAGGGGAAGAGGAATGGAAGAGTGAAAGCAAGCAAAAAAAACAAAAAACAAAAAAAAAACAAAAAAAAAAACAAAAACAAAAAAAAAACAAAAAAAAACAAAAAAAAAAAACCAAAAAAAAAACCAAAAAAAACCAAAAAAAAAACCAAAAAAAAAAACCAAAAAAAAAACCAAAAAAAAAACCAAAAAAAAAAACCAAAAAAAAAACCAAAAAAAAAACCAAAAAAAAAACCAAAAAAAAAACCAAAAAAAAAACCAAAAAAAAAACCAAAAAAAAAACCAAAAAAAAAACCAAAAAAAAAACCAAAAAAAAAACCAAAAAAAAAACCAAAAAAAAAACCAAAAAAAAAAACCAAAAAAAAAACCAAAAAAAAAACCAAAAAAAAAAACCAAAAAAAAAACCAAAAAAAAAACCAAAAAAAAAAACCAAAAAAAAAAACCAAAAAAAAAACCAAAAAAAAAACCAAAAAAAAAACCAAAAAAAAAAACCAAAAAAAAAACCAAAAAAAAAACCAAAAAAACCAAAAAAAACCAAAAAAAACCAAAAAAACCAAAAAAACCAAAAAAACCAAAAAAACCAAAAAAACCAAAAAAACCAAAAAAACCAAAAAAACCAAAAAAAACCAAAAAAAACCAAAAAAAACCAAAAAAAAACTTAGTTTGAGATAAAAACTGTTTAAGTGTATGAGAAATGAAGGAACAGAGAAAGAAGACAAAACAACTAATGGAAATGCAATCACTCACTACCTCCCAATGAACAGACCAATCCCCAGACAGTTCCCAAGAAAAAAAAAGTCTAATCCCTAACTTCTTTCTTTTCCATTTTCTTTTATTGCTGTTCATGTCATTGTATTGCATGAAGTCATTTGCCTGGCTGTGTCCCCTCCCTGTCTCTTGCACATCACCTTGCCTATTTCCCTGGGAGGCAGATTTAGAAACCTCACTGAGGCTGTGAATACTGTTCAGCACTAGCTAAAATATCAGTGTGCTGTCATCACTTGTTACAAATCTAAAACATAGCACTGTGCATATCAGGGAAATGAACTTAATACCAACCAGACACAGCAATCATTCTAGACTGAGTTTTTACATCAAGTGGAAGTTTGATATTTGCTTTTAAAATGAAAGGGTTCCATGTCAGGTATCACTTTGAGAAAGCAGGTTGTGTTTTTCCAACCTGCGATCAGAATATTTATGATAAAAAGGTGTGTGTTAAAGGAAGTTTTTGCATCATTTTACTTGGTAAATTAAATGTTACTAACTGAAATTTCATTTCACATGAAATAATATAATTCTTGGCTTCCATGTATATTAGGAAGCCTATTGCAAGCTCTATCGCTATGATTGAGATGTAAAGGTAGTAATACAGGAAAATTCTATTACCTTCAGATTTTCCAGCTATTGTTTCTTGTGATCACTGTAATTGAGGGTGCGATGATCTGAGACTGGGGAGGAGTTGTGGTATAACTGGAAACAATCCAATTTAATTTTTTTTTTGGCACAGGAAGTTATTATGCTCAGTACATGACAAAAACAATCCTCAAATATATGTCTTAGCTTAGAGGAAGCAATGTATTTGACAGATTTCTACATTGGCTGACAGATTTTAAAATCAGTCTGTTTTCCAATAATGTGTTATTATTTTCCAGTAATTTGTTATTTCTTCAATATGACATACAGAATATTATAAGACACTTCAAAGAAATTATTTATTTAGAATTCTTCAATTTCCTCAATGTCACCAAAACATAGATGTCCTATACTATACTGAAATAATGGTCAGCCAAAGGAACTCTGTAACACGGAAAACTAAAAGAAAAAGAAAACCAAGCCAGTACTATTACAATCACAACAAACAGGAAACAAATATTGCATTTTGGATTTTCTGCTTTGGTTGTTAAAGCAAAACAATGGAGTGATAGAGCTGTGGTATTCAGTGTGTCAATGATACATTAGAGGAAGTTCTCTTAAATCTAAATTAATTAAATACTACCACTATGTTACTAGAGATCAGCATTATCTTCTGTTTTTATGTTAGTCATGCTAGCAGAAGAAATGGGACTGTTATCTGCATAAATATCAAATCTTTTGATGTAATTTCCAATTTGAAACCTGAAACCCGAGTACAGTGAAAAGCGATTTATTCCTGTGAGCAACTTCTGCACTGTCCAAATAGAAAAAGATATGTTTTAGCTATGAATGCATCATCTCCATAAAAAAAAATTAAAAAGTCCACTTAGGCACCTAATTTTGCACACAGTGAAGTGGAAACATACTATTTCTGCTTGTCCAGTGTCAAGTTTCCGTGTAATAGACTAGGAAGTACATGGCTAAAAAGCTTGTACGCTAAGAGCTGCTGTTACTTAATGAAAGAGGGTAAAGTGCTGTCTCCAGGGATTTTGACTTTTACATTTTCTTAAGCTTTAGCCATTTCAAAACTTAATTGGAAATTCTTAATTACAGACCCTAGTAATTTTGGAAGGTAAAACACAAAGCCTGTATTATGTATTTTTTAATATGGAGGTCTGATTTATTTTTGTTTGCATGGTAAATAAAAGAAAATAGTAAGTTCAGACTCTCTTAATATATTGTCTCATAAAAGACAGCGTGCCCAAAACTGGAGTCACTCTTCAAGTGGAAAAACTCCCCAAACACCCTGACTTTCATTATAATCAGTGGGAGTTTCTGATACAAGGTTTTGGTCTAATGATTTTAAAGGTATGGGGGAAGGTTAATATCTATTTGCAGTGGTTATTACATAGTGGTGTCATGGAGAGCCTTGAGAGGAGTTATCTGAAATACTATCCTAACCAGAGGCAGTTTATTAGAGGGACTCAGTCATACAGCAGTTGCTCAGCTTATGACTGAGAAAGTTTTCGCTGTCCCAGTTTTAAGTCCTTGTTATGTCATATTTCTTGATAATTGAGGAATCTTCTGTGCCTTCAAGTAAGCACTGGAATTGGTCTAGAGTAACAGAGAGTAGAAGTAATTTCTGTGGCTCTAACTGGAAATGCTGTTTGTCAAATATTTTATTCTGATAGACTGATGACTGCATCAACTCCCAGTAATGCACAACTGTCTATTTTAGTGCATGGATTTAAGTCTTCATGCCACTCATGCTCATGGACATAGAATGTTACCAGAAGTACAGTCATTAAGTATCCTTAAGGGCTGAGTGGAAAAAAAAAAAAAAAAAATCATTTTTTGGATGAAAGGAACAGAAAGAGTGGGAGGAAATCAGTGCTCATTAGTTCTCCAAAAGTCCAGAATTCTCTTTTGTTTTAAAAAAAGAGAAAGTTAGCACAGAAAGCAATAGAATTGATACAATGGCCCTGTTTTCATAAATGCTTTCCCCAGAAATATACGCAGCCAGCACCATCCTCTTCAAACACATGCAGGTAATATATTACCCTCTCTCTCTTTCTCTCTCTATTTCTACAGATAAGATTTAATTTTGCAGCCATTTTATAGCCCAGTATTTGAGAATGCAGTCCTTGGAGCTTGTCTAACTTTCAATGACAGCACAATAATTAATGAAGCATAACAACCTGAGGTATACAGTGAGATGGCACAAAAATGAAACTTCATAAGATCAAGCTTAATCAGCCAAGTTCCCCACCTTTGAGATAGAAAATAACTCTATTTATGGAAGATGCCATAAAATGAAAAACTTTATTGGGTGTACTTTGTTGTGCTTCTCAGATACTTTTCCTTTTTGTAGAATTTAAATTCATGCTTGGCTGAGTTTCGGGCAGTATTCAGGCACAACAAAGCATATTCCTTAGGTCACGTGGGCTCCTTGCTGTCTTTCTTCAGTTGACAATGATATGTATGCATATATATATGTATACTGACATTTACCAGTTTGAATAACTGTTTGAAAATATCCCCTGTGCACAGTGTGTGCAGTGATAGTTGCCTAACTGTTTGGATAGCCTTTGACAAATAGAAGAATTAGAACAAGTTATAGTTAAACAAGAAATATTTTTTTCTATACCTATTATCTGAGCATTCGTGAACCTGACTTTGAGAGAAGCAGGGCTGACTAGATAAGGGCTGGCCAGCTGATATTGGTTAAATAAACATGTCCAAAATGTTGTTTGTGCATGCTCCCTAGAAGCTTTCTTTCAGAATTAACATTTCAGGCTTTCTAATGACAAGTAGACATTGGTGTATAAGATGACTTTATTTCACAAGTACAGTTTTTTTCTACCTAATTCTAACTCGAAGCAAATTTCATGCATTGGGTTTTCACTTACCAGATATTTTCAATTAAAACATTCCCCAGAAGCTCTGCACCAGATGATCTCCTTTCAAAGCAATAGCCTCCTTTCTGGCAGAGGTATGCTCTACCTTCAACAGCAGTATTTCCTACATTAGAAGGAAAAGCAGCAAGGCTTTTATTTTAAAAATTCATAGATATTTAACTGCAGTTATTGTACTACTGTTGAAAGAGTAACTTGAACTAAAATGCTTTCAAATAGTTCTCCTGACATACAATTAAATCCCTTAAGTAAAAGAAAGCCCACTAAATTCTCTAATATAGTTATTTTAAAGGAAGGTATTAAGAGCTTGCTCAAAGACTTTTGCACAATCACTGGACAGTTAGATAAGGAGCTTATATTACTCTATCTCCTCTCCTCTTTGAGTCTTAATGTTTTATTTACTTTGCAGTCTTTCTACAGCAGCTGACATAATGTCAGAATTACTACTGCACTTGAAAAAAAAAATCAAGTGATGAAGAGCTTTTCAGTAATGCTAGGAAAAGAAAATAAAAATAATAAAGAAAAAAAGACAACAAATTACAGCAATATGAAGATCACTTAATAGCTGAATATGTCGGGTTTTCATGGGATTTGCACAATACATATGGTATTTAAAATCCTTCATGTCTCAGTACAGAGATTTTCAAACAGATTTGAAAAACACTGTTCAAGCCCCTGCCTATGATTTACTTTGGATTTATTCACTATATTTACTCTTTTTAATACTTACCTGCATTTGAATAACTTATTTTTCAAATTTAGTAAATACTGTTAACTTTTGTTGCAACTGATAAACATTAAAATTTCAAGCTACTGTGTACCAGAAAAAGAAGGAAAATCTCCCAGTTTGATAGAGATGAACTCATCGAGTAAAGCTGAATGCGAAAAAGAGGAAACAGTTGGTCTTTAAATAACTTCTGATGAGTGTTAATATTAAATTTCTGATAAAGTTTCTTCTTTAAACTCCTATGTTTTAGTCATCCTGTGAAAGATGAGACAAAAGAAAACAACAACAACAAAAGAAAAAACAGTGAAGGAGAGATCCTGTTGAAAATACTGTGACATAACAACTGCTTAAAACCTGATGCAAATATTATTGAAATAAATAGAAAAATACATTTTCAGTGGGATTTGAATGAGGACAAAGAATTCTGTTTTGAGTGAAAAGTAGTTAGAAAATCTAGGTTGTCTCATTATCAAACTTCTCTCTTCATGGAGAACTTTTCTGTCACTTATCTCTACTAGAGAAAATATGTGTATCCTAACAAGCAGTTATGTAGCCAAAACCAAGTATAAGGATGGCTACAAAATAGCTTTTTAAAAGGCAGGTCTACAGGACAAAGATACCATGATGTCATAATATTCTCTCTTATTCTGAGAACACTATGGCTTCATATGTCCATCTAACTGAAAATCTTATTCTAGTATTGTACACCAGAATACTGTCCCACTCTTTTCAAATATTGGTTTGCACTTGGCCAGAGGGTGGGCTTTGAAATTCTTGGATAATATCAGTAGCTCAAAAACACTAAACTAACTTTTCCCCTTCTCTTAAAAGAAAAGATGTAAGATTCAGGCATGAGCCTTGGGCAGAATGAATATCAATTTTAGTTGCATTAAAAATGTTGACTTACTTGCATTTTAGGACCAAAATAAATTAAATCTGATTGTTATTTGATACCTATTATTACATAGACCCAAAAGCAAAAAATATGAGTTTGATATCTACATCTATATTTGTGAATCTGAATGAGAAAGGAAAATGAAATAAATAGGAGACTAAATGAGATAGTTGTCATTATTAATATTCCGGTTATTATTATTACCACTATTATTATTACTGTTTTAATTAATACAGGACTTTGTAGTTCTGTTTAGACTTCCTTGCTTTGTTTGTTCATTATCCTATGAGTCTTACCTTTTATGTCTATTGTATTAACAATCCTTTTAGTAGAGAACAAGTGTTTGGATTTCCCCTTCTATGTGATTACTCTAAGGAGCAGAATAGAAAGGATCTTCACTTTGACCGTACAAACTCAGAATTTTTTTTTATAGTAGTATGGTTTCAACAGGTACATTGGATGATATTAAATTTGAAATTCTTACTAATCTTAGTTGGAACTGGAACTCAGTCCGTAGAATTAGTTTCTTCTTGCTTGGCCTAGGTGAAGTTGATCCTCTCCTTCAAAGAGTACACTATCTATTACTTCTCTCTAGCTTTGCTTAATATTTGGAGATAGGAACAACTTATAATGTTCATTCCATTGAAGAATAAGAGTCTTTGGCTACAAGCAAATAAGATATTCTCATTCAAAACTATTAAAAGAACACTTTATAAAGTAGAATAAACTTTGGAGAGAAGACAACGCATCCTACCAGCTTGGAGGAATTTTCTACATCTTTGAAAAAGAGAAATAAAAAACTGGGAGAAAGAGTTGTTCTGATTTAATTTTTGAGCAACCATTACTTCATTCCCCAGAGGGAAGTTGGTTGGAGGGGGGAAGGAAATTAAATACTCCAGTATTTCACTTTGGAATTTTTTTTTTTTACTTTGTTCTGACACATAGATAATAAAAGTAAAAACATTCATGAACCATTGTACTTTTGAGATCATTTTTTCCTTTTCTTCTTTCCTGCTGGGAACACCTGCCTATCCAAATTAATAGGGATATAGCTGGTAGGTGCTGTGATAATTAAAGACACAAAAAACTATCTGAGTTTTAGTGATGAATTTTGTTCTTGCTCGTGTAATTAGTTAATCTCATAAATAATAAAAATACTCCAATTACTAACAGGTAATTTGGAATTCTGGTAGTATCCCATTTTAAATATAGAATGTGTATTCAATACAAACAAACAAATAAAAAAAAAAGCACTTTAGAAATCTCTGATAAATCTAATCAGTCATCCTCTGTAATGAGTTTAACTTGTTCAAGCTTGAAGAAAGGATTAAGATATAATGGGAGAAAAAAGATTATGCTTTTCTACCTTGGTGAAGTCAAAATGCAAAGGGAAAGCTTTGTGCTCCATTCCAATTACATGTGATTTACTCTTATGCCATAAAAGTCATATCCAGCAGTACAAGAAAAGGGACAGATGAGATGCTCTGAACTTCCTCCTTGTATGTTCACAGAAACCATTTTTTACAGTTTTCTTATGATAGGATCCCAGTAGAGAGACGCACTGTAGCTCAAGGTGATTCCTTTCTGTATTAGAAGGTCATAGAGAGAACTATGAGCACCTAATCAGACCAGCTATGAAATTCAAGCACAGATATTAAAGTAGCTGAGGCACTGCTTATTTTCACAAGGCTTCGTAGTATGACTTATATGTATAGAGATAGGACATAAAAATAAGTTACTTTTCTATTAGTTAAATTATTGGTTTAGAGAGTACTTATGCTAATTTGAAGCTTTCAAGTAAGCAGTAGTTTATTTGTAGTTTAATATAAATATTTTCATATATAATTTAACAAAATGAAAACGGTGCAAATGTGTTCATTTGAATAAGATATTCACTACTGATATGTTTTGTTTTTTTTTTCTTATTCTTTCATTCTTTTGTTTTAAGAGTGTGATGGATTTTTTAGTGAAAGAAAGAGAAATGATACCTTGAAATGGCTTGAAATGATGGCTTGGACCTTGGGAGGCTGAAGGCAAAGGAGAGAGAGACAACATGGGTCTTTTCTTTCTTTCTTGAGAGCACTCTAGGCTGAGGCAGAATGACAGGAAGCCAACCCTCCTCCGCAAGACTACATGGAATGTATGTATTCTCTAAGTGCATAAACAGAGACTAAGAAACATGGATTTTCTTCACTAGACAGAATGAAAATATTCAGAAATTTTAAAAACCTTTCTGTGAAGTCTGATTTTTTTTCTTACTTTGCCTGAATTGTGATCTCATAATTCTCATCTTACTACCTCCTATTATGGTGGTAAATATTAATGTTGTGAATACTTAAGTTCCACATCATTTTGAGAAGGTTCCTAGCATGCTAGGAGAGGTAAGAGTAACACAGGAATCAAAGGGGTTCAGACCTTCACATTCTTCAATTTATTTTTCACTACATCCTTTTTTTAATCTTACTTTACTCTCAGGAATAAGAAGAATAGATTAGTCTTTAAATAATTAAAGTTTTATCCAAGTAATGGAGCTGAAAAGCAACTGCACCTTCCCCTTGTCTAAAAATCCTTAATGAGTTCAAGTTGTCATCCAACTGGAAAAAAAAAATGTATCTCCATCATTCCTTTAAAATACTCGGAAAAAAAAAAAAGAGTTAACTGATATCCTGTTTCCTATATATTGTCAGTGAACAGTGAAGATTAAGTTCACTGCTATTTGTGTGTTGTCATGTTGCAGACCTGAGACTTTTGGATGAAGGGTGAAGCTGAAGGAAACAGAACTGTTCTTAAAAACAGAGGCCTGAAAAATTATAACTTTCTTTTCTTTCTCTTTGAAACTGGATGTGCTATATGTAACTCAGGTATGTTTACCACAAGGGACCTGTTCTAAGGAATATCCTATTGCTATGACATTATGTAAAGTTTGATTCTTAGTTGTAGAATAGGTAAGATTCCAAATTATGGCTTATTATATACACAGAGGAACCTTCACTTTGGATTACATTGATTGCATTTATCCTAAGAAGGAATTTATTTACACAGTGAGCTCTTCAACCAAAAGTACTTCATGTTTCCTTACATGCTTTGGAACTGACAATTAAGTTCCAAGGAGTTGTCTATGTTGAAACAAAAATATCTTTGAATCTGTAGATTAAATAAAACACAAAAACTGAGCTGAAAGGCAGAGTTATTTCCTAATGACAATTAACAGCTCCCTAAGTTATGGTCTGACAATATGTTGTGTCAATTTGTACTGCTGGGTTGTCAAATGGCTATAATATTGCAGGCAAGACAGAGAAAATAAACTGGATAAAGACCAAAAATAAAACAACAAACAAGCAAACAAAAAAAACCAAACAGAAATTATAATTCATATATTACAAGGTACAGCAAAGTCCTGTTACCCTGGATAAGGAAGGATAAAAAGTATAAGTCTGCTAGTACAGTTATTAAGACATGTCTTGATACATGTCTCTACTTAGATCCAGTCTAGAAAGCAGATTGTTTATGCTTCTCTGGCACGCATTGCCAGACCTTCCGCTGCACAAAGCCAGCAAAGCACTACATTTTCAATATTAAACCCCTGTCAGGATATATAGGTTTCAATGGAAACCAGTCCTAGTGTATTGCGGCTTGTATTACCATTAATCTGCCACCCAATTAACTCAGTTCTGGGTAAACAGAACATGACCAGGAAAAACCTTAGAATCATTGAATCATCTAGATTGGAAAAGACCTTCAAAATCATCAGGTCTAAAAATCACACTGACCCACCAAGACCCATCACTACATCCTGTCTTTTAGAACTGCATCTGCATGTCTCCTGAATATCTCCAGGGGCAGGGACCTCGCAACTTCCCTAAGCAGTCTGTTCCAATGCTTCAGTACCTTCTCCGTGAATAAATTCTTCCTGGTATCCAGACTAAACCTTCCCTGGAGCAATGTCAGTATGTTTCTTCACATCCTGTCATTTGTCACCTGGGAAAAGAGACTAACACCCTCCTCACTGCAACCTCCTTCCAGATAGTTGTAGGGAGTGAGGAGGTCTCCCCTCAGTCTCCTCCAGGCTAAACACTCCCAGTTCACTCAGCCACTCCTCATAAGTCTTGTTTATTGTCTCTTCAACCAGCTTTGCTGCACTTATCTGCACCTACTTGAAAATCCATCTTTTAGTGAGTAGCCCAGAACTGACCATAGTACTAGAAGCGCAGTCTTGCCTATGCCACGTACAAGGGGACAACCACCTCCCTAGTCTTGCTGGCCACGCTATTTTTGATGTAGGCTAGGAGCCATTCACCTTGACCATCTGAGTACACTGCTGCCTCATGTTCATCTGACTGTCAGCCAGTACCCCCAGGTCCTTTTCTGCCAGGCAGCTGTCAAGCTACTCTTCTCCAGAACTATACTGCTGCATGGAATTGCTATGGCCCAAGTGCAGGACTGTCTTGCTCCAATTTATAGGAGGGAGACGAGGTTCTTTGAAACATGTATGCCCAGCATGAGATTAAGAAACAACGGTTCAAATGTTGGTCTGACCAGTTTATTACAAACGTTAATAAGAGAGATGAAGAAAGGGGAGGACGGACACTGTTACGGATTGGGGTGATGGGGAAGGGAAGAAAAGATAGAAAGAAGCAAGAATTGCGTAAAGTGGGGATAGTCACCACCAGGAACCGGCAGCAGTCCCATTGCACGTCGTTCCGATGGTCTGAGGCTGAAGGGCAGGAGCAGCGAGGCCGGTCTTGGGCAACGAGAGGGTGCAGGTACCGGGTGGGTCCAGGAAGAAGCCGCAGAGTAAGCCCAGGAGGAAGCAGCAGGTCTCAGGTAGCAGGCCCAGGGAAGTCTGTCAGCATACGGTCCGTAGAGAAGGATCTGAAGACAGAAACCTCGAGTCCGTCGTGGTGAGGGATCTGATGGCAGAAACCCTTCTCTCAGTCTGTCGTGGTGAGAGATCAGATGGCAGAAAACCCTCCAGTCCGCTGTGGTTGTTGGACCCTCTTTTATCCTCCATTTTCTCCTGCCTACGTGACAACCCTGGGTGCTTGAGCAAGAGTCATGTGCATACCTTCTGAGATGGCCATCTTCCTCGAGATAAGTCCACACAAAAAGACCGTTTCCTGGCCATTACCAGCAGCTTATCTCTCTCTCATTGCCCCTGGCCTTGTCCATCTGTGCTCCTTAGAGGATTTCACAATCCTTAGCCAGGACCTGTCCATCAGTGTCCTCAAGACAAAAGATTTCTCTACCTTTGCCCAGGACTTGCCTGGACTTGTTCCTCAGCAAACTTTGAGTCAATGATATAAAAGAATAATCTCTTACAAGGACCCAGCACATAGCCTTGTTGAACGTTGTGTAATTGGGTTAATTCAATTTTGAATCAGCTAATTCATTGAAGATCAAGTGTTTAGTGAAATTCTTGATACCCCTTTTGCTTAATTTAACAGAAGTTAAATGCAGTATGTAGCCACTAATTTAGAAATTTCTTCCATGCAACAGAAATTCTGATAGCAATGATATTATTGCCCAAAGAAATATGTTGCCTTTCAAGTAATGTTCTGAAAGACACATGTTTTTCCTGCTACTAATTGTAGAGTGCAATTCTGGAAAATACCACATTAATGGCTTTTAAAAACTAAATATGCAAAATTTGTAAAGCACTACATAGATTTAATTTTATAACAATTTTACTTTCTTCATTGTTTTGGAGTGCCAAAGGCAAACTTAAACATGTAAGTTTTCAAGTGGGTCAAATGTTTTTTATTTTAGAATAAAGAGTAATGTAAATATGATTTCAGTATGTCAAAAGATTCACTTCAACATTTTCCTAAGTATCTATTACTGAGAGAAAGTAAAAAGATTTCAATCCTTCTGCTGCTTCCACATGGGAAGATATGTAGCTCTATATGCCCAGTAATACTCTCAACATTACCAACATTTCTGTTAAAACAGATAATAAAGATCTGTCAAGAAGTTAATAATTTTGCAGATCTCTTTTTTAAGTATAAGAACTCTTATTCATCACAATGACATCAGATTTCATATTTAGTGACAGAAATATGGGAAAGGCTGCTTATATTTAGGGTAAATTGTGCCGGTTTTTATCCTTATATTGGAAATAGTTCAGTGAGATCCTTGTCAGTGTGTCTGCTCAAATACACGTACCTCAAAGAATTAGCTTTTAGTGAGTCTGCCTCAGTTTTGGTTGCTTTGTTGTTATGTAAAAACTTTACCATATATTAACTAATATTAGGTATAAGAATGTTTATTTAGAACATGCTCCTGAAGCATAAATAGTAGAAACGCTTCGAGAAAAATTTCCACCTTACAAATATACACCTAGTAGGCTTGATAAATATAATCAGAATAAAGCCCCAGCTTCAGGTCTTGAATTTTTCCTAATTGTCAGTCAATATGAAATGAATGGCTAAATTTAAATTAAGGCATAATAGAGCGCTCATTTATCAAGCTACCTCTAATGACTGTGGACAGTCATGAGATTCATATTTATTAAATCAAAATTAACTTAAGTTCAGATTGTCAACAGAAATCAGAAATTGCTGTAAAAGAGATATCTTGCTCTTGGTAATTACTTTTCTGTCAAAAGAAGATTCATTTATAATGGTAAAAAGCATTTAATTAGAAATGAACTGAGCACCAATTTAGTGAAATTAAAGAATGAAGTTGCTTTTAACAGTATTGTATAACATGCAGCAGAACAGACTACATAGGTTGCTCTGAAAATATTGCATCCTATTTATTTCCATGGAAACTACAACAGATAAAAAGAGTACAATAACACCATTTGGTAGAGCAAATTCTCAGCTACAAAGCACTAATTTTCAAACTGGTATGAGGTCTGGTATTCTCATAATGCAATAGAAAGATTGTCTACTCTGGCCTGACTCTAATGTTTGATCTTAGTCAGTGTCATGATGTTGTGATCAGAGGTGGTGGTTTCTCCGGGTTCCAGGAAATCCAGAAGGATCACCCCCTTTCTTATGCCAAAAGACAGTGCACATCACTTCTCCCACTGCAGTATCTTGAAGTTTTTCTTCAGTGAGGAATTTGCATGTTGCCACCCCATGGACTGCCATTTTAACTCCAGTGCATAGTGGTGACACCACATAAATAGGTCCTGACCAACTTGCATATGGTGTTCTGTTCTTGTGTGAGCCTTCACAGAACCCACCTGGAGAAAACTTTGTGATAGTCAAACCTTGCCACCATCGTTTGCAATGCATTGAAGCTGATATTCAGCTTTGTATGCAGATCCCTGGTTGTAATCCACCAATTCATGAGGGTGAGCTGATCAAGACAGTCATCATTTCATAGTGTTACAGCTGCACACAGCCTTTCAGAATGCAGATTGTCTTTTATGCCACCATTGCCACTCCTGAAATGTGCCACCCACCATCTCACTGCTTGGTCTCACATCCACTGTTTGGTCTCATAAACATACAGCAAGCATTGTCGAATTCATTGTCAGATTTCAGTTCCACACCTTTGCTTCGCATGCACTTCCATGTCATTTTGTCAGACTGCCCCTCTGCTGCCATCTGTTGCACAGCAACAAAGTGAAATGGAATGCTGGTGAGAAGGTTCAATCTCTACTACCATACCACCAACTCTCCTTCTGATGTTGCGGTGCCCAGATAATAAAATACAAGGCATTATTTTTGGATCAGCCCCCATAGATGCTTGTGCAGCCTTCACAGCTTGCCTTACCATTACTAATAGAGCACTGTATCTGTAGAGCCACGCTGCTGGAAGACCTCTGAGCATATGTACTTTTCTCCAGGACAGAACTCCTTGAGTACCCTTTGCAAGTTGGTTCTTCATAATGGCATGTGATTCCAAGCTCGGTTTTCTTGCTGCACGAACATACAACATGCCTCCAAATTCACTGTGAAAAATAACCCTTTCCATGCTTCTAGTCATTAATATAAATAAATCCTTTGTCTCCTGCTTAGCTTCAGTATCTGGTTTTCTCTGAGACAGAAAAGGACAATGAATGGGACATGTCTGGTTCCTAGTGCAAGATGGAATCAGCAGACAGGTTGGTGACACACTCTGAACAAGCAACTGTGAAATGCTTCCAAGTTCAATGACTTGGACATAGGGAGATTTGAAATGTTTTAGTAGCTGGAACTTCTAAAAGGAGGGAATGCACTAGAAATCTAACTGCATTGTATTAGGGAAGTGTAATAACAATTACTAGTTCAGTAACGCTTTCTTTTCAGAAAAGAAAGTACATATTATTTAGAACAGCTTTACTAAAACAAATAAAAATCATAAAATTAATGTTTTCATATTCTGTGACAAAGTTTTGTGTTTGAGAACAGTGAAGGATAAAATGGCGTAAGAGCGGAGGAGTTCAGTTCTAAACTTGAGTTGAATCTATCACTTAAGGAAAAGATTAAGACTTAAAATATCTTGAAGGGACAAAAAAATAACCAATGTTTTTGTTGTGTGATTAACTAAGAACAGGTAGCTTCTTATCACTGTCCTCCTGTATGTGGTTTACCCTGATTTTTTCACAACAGGCTAAAAAACTGAAAGCAGTTGAAACTCCCTACCTAACGGTAGGCTGTTACTGCAGCACTATCAGCAAAGCAAGAAAGAATTAGTTCATGCAGCTGTGGTAGTTATCATAGACCTCCGTATGTTTTCTGTTTGTCTTAAAACTGAAGCATTGGAGTCATACAATGGCAAAGATAGATTTTATTGAAATCTTATATGAAAGCTTTGAAAGCTTTGAGTATAATCCTGATTTGTGAAAAAGCAGAGGTTTACAAAAGACTAATTTATTTCATGATTTTGAAACCAGTCATGCTTTTTTTTTTTTTTTTTTTTTTGAGAAAGAATGAGAGAGAAGTACAGTTATGATATCATAATTTTTCAAAGTCTGGCACTAAATTCAAATACATTAAGTAGAGAGTCAGCTGAAAATAGAGTTCATACCTAGGGTTCTGAGAATCAGCTCAAGACTCCTTGTGGCTCTCCACGTGCTGTGATAGTCACTGCATATGCTGATCTTATTTAAGGTGAATACACTATCTAAAGTTCTAAAGTGAAGGCCATAATACTGTTCGCTGTCATGACTTGTCTTACAAACTTTTTCGTTTAAATGCATTTGAAATGGAAATGTTTCTTGAAAAACTTCAATCTTATCTCATTTATGATATCTACAGCAGTACTAGTATACTGATATCATTTAAATTACATTTGAGTTATAGCATTTTGATTTATATGACTGCCTGGTGTTCTGTTAAATATTGAGTACAGAGTTGTTTATTTTTATAGGAATGAATTAATAGCAGTCATTGTGAGGTCACTGTGAAGACAATTCAACAAGGAAAACATATTTTTGCACATTTTCATGTAGAACAAATTACTTTAAGAAAGAGTAAAATGAGTGATGCTGTTATGATTCAGTGAACGTCACTATGGTCACTAAACTCCACAGAGGTTACAATTATATAATAGTAATAATATGGAGTAAGTACATATGCATTGTTACAGTAAACACTGTACTGAAGAAGATTTATTTAAAAAAAAATTAAAATTTGAGTTACATATTTGAGATGGGTTGCAGCTAGTAACTTCTATATTATTTTCATATATAGTTTGTCATCAAAGTTTATTATACAATGTAGAATTTGAAAACTTGTGATCTTTCCTCTAATACATGGTGTCTATGCACACAGGCATTTCTATGAGTACTTTTCTATTTCAAGACTTGTGTGAGAAACAATACAATGAGAAAGGCACTTGAAGGAATGAGTGAGGATACTTAAAATTCTTAACGTTATACATGTGCTTAAATATCACTCTTTTTTATTGTGAGGAGCTCAAGGCTAATAAATAAGAAGGGGCAGACATTCTTAAAATGTACAAATGTCCAAAAAATCTCAGTCTTTTTAATTTTTAGAAAAAAATTAAAATAGAGTGAAAGAATTTTGCTTAAATATCACATATTTATGAATTTTTTCTAAATATTGCGCAATCTTATTGACTGGCAACTGCTCATAAATTTCTCTTAAATATCTGTCTTATCCACTAATATATACTCCTGAAATTAAAAATTTAATTTCCTCTGTAGCATAAGCATGAAATATGACTAATAACTTATCTTTGGAAATGAACTTTGAGAAAATAAAATCATCTTTTTAAACCTATCTTATAGCAACAAAGGAGTAACAAAATTGAGTGGAAAAATGAGTCAAACAAATTTATTTCTGCATAAGACTGTCTACACCTTGGGCAATTAGTAGCACGGTAGGAGAAGCTGAGCACTGAGCAGCAAATTGAGTAATGGAGTGAGACAAAACAGGTTGTCTTCTGGAAAGTATTTGGCATATTTTTAGTGTTTAAAAAAGAAAAAACAAACAAAACAAAAAAAAAGGGAAATTTCAATTGCTGACTACTACGTAAAATTTAAAATTTGATTAGAAGATATTTCATTATCCCTCACTATTTGTCTTTTCTTCCTTGATTATTAATTTAACAGTTCACTTCCATTCCTAGTGATGACTCAGAAGAGGAAACACTTAAGCTGCCTGACCAGTGATATTTACTAATCACTGTATTGTCACACAATCCTTAAAAAAAATTAATCTTGAAACAGACATTTTGAAGAATCTTTTCTTAGTATCTCTTCATTTCTTTTAACAAAATCATTTACTAAGTGATTTGAAAAAGTATTTTAAATGTTTTCATTAAAGCAAAAAAAGAAGTGAACTACCGTTTCAGTTTGAACTAAATATTTTCCTTTGCTTAATATCTCTTCAGTGAGGCATGCCATTTGGAAGTATCTGTAAAAAAACTGAAGAAATTCTTGCTATACTACCATACCTCTTCTCACATGAGCCAGTACAGTGATTGCATATGGAAAGGAAGTAGAAAATCCACCTTCAAGTTCTTCTGCTAGCAGATCTGAAAAAGAATTTCAGATATTCAGACAATCTCAAAATTCTAATATTGTCCTAGAAATAGCAGTGGAAGAGGAATGGTTGTGGGTAAAATCAAATTAAATCCCGATTCCTTCATAATTTAGTACAATATCTCTTTCTTTATCAATTTACTACTTTGAGATAAAGAAAATTTTTTTCAGCAGAAGTTAGGGGGATTAAGGGCAGTAAATCTAATCAATTTTTGATTTCTGGTTTATCTTCTAGACTTATTGACAAAAAAAAGTATCTGTTACAATCTAGCTTTACATATACCTTCATTTATACCTATTTCAACCTTTTCTTTCTAAATCCTTTAACTTTCCCTTAGACTCCAAGCTTTATTGACTTAGACTGGAGCAGTAATCATTCTATTAATTGTCCCTGCTTGTATAATAGTTCAGTTAATTGATAGCAGCATGGAGTTGTTATATATAACAAAGAATGCAATTTTCACATTCTGGATTTTAAGATGAATAGGTGTTTCTCTGAAAAAATAAGATAGTTCTTTATTAAGAGTATACCTGTAACACAAATATACCTAACATCTTATTTATTTTGTACTTGGACTAACTTGACAGTGCCTCTTCACAACTTTTTTCCTACCTCTCCAGGCAGTCTACTTGATTAAAAAGTGACCTTTTTAGAGCTTTAGACCTTTTTTGAGACTACTGCTGCTATGATAGATACTTAAGATAATGAGAAACACATAACCTGAGCATAACAAGCCAGTTTGTGATGTTTCATCCCATTTTTGAGAGTCAAATTGTGGAAGACTGACTTTAAAAGGTATTTCTGAATCAACAAGTACTTTCAATATTACAAATAGGAATTTCATATGAAGTCTGACCAGTTTGTAAAAAAAAAATTCTCATATATTTATAATTTTCCAGATTTTTACATAATCTTCATCTGTGGCCAATTAATACCTACTGCTCTTCATCCCACATTAGTTCTTCAGTAGGTCCTTTCCTTCCTGCTGTATTTATGGGCAGCAATTGCGTACTGAACTCTCTCCTAAATCTTCCTAAAACTTGAACAGTGATCACATCTTACTTTGACTTGTGCACTATATCTATGTACTCTATTCATCTATTTGTCATATTTACAGGTACAGGTTTTCCTTCGGCATCCTGATACTTCTCTTGAGTAATACAAATCTGTCTGCATCCCAGAAATGGTATTTTTCCTGTATTTTTCTTGTATTTTTCATTCTTAGATATCTAAGTAACAAATATTATGGCTGGATGTTCTTGTCCTTCACCACTTGTCACTGTATTATGTTATCTCAGCCATTACTGTATTCGATATTATTTGCTGATTCTCTAACACATTTGCAGTAGTACTCCATGTTCTGAAATACAAAGAAATAATTTGAGCACCCCTTTCTCATACCCTTTTGCTGTTGCTGCACTTGTGCCCCATGCACTTTATACTCTCTCCCACCCTGTCTCTCTCTTACACAAGGAAACACAGTGGAACAATGGCTGGCTACCAATAACATGTTGTAAGAAATAAGTGAAAATGTTGTGCAGGAGTTTAAAGAAGATCTAAGCATCTGAACTGGATTTTGGCACCTTGGAGAATTATAGGGCACCAAGATCTTCATATTCTCATTTTAAAAAATGCATTTTGCAGAGATCAATGAGTCTCTCTTTTTAATATACTGAAATATGTCAGGTTATAATGTATTGATTAAAAAATGCAAATTCCATATTGTAAATCTCAGGCCTGCAGGAGTTAAGAGATTTTGATTAGGCTAGCATACTGCATTATAAATATTTGTATCTACATTTCCAAGAAAATTTCCCCCCCAATCCCAGTTACTCATTACGGTTTCCATACTTTCAGAAGATGTGACTGTATTTTCATTTTAAAAGCAAAACTATGGAACTTGGTTTAATGAAATACATTGTTTTCAAGCATATTCTCTACTGAGAATTTATTGATTTAGGAGATATTCATCAAATTGTAGGCATTTTCAGTTTTAATACAAAGATTAGCAAAAGAACTGATGGCTGAATAACATGATCTAGTAATGTCATACAGAATTATATAACAAATTCAACACTTTGCCTTGTGAATTTTGCTTGAAATCTGAAATGGAATTTTCTTTCATAGACTTCCTTTTCTCCCAAAACCTCTTCAAAAACATGTGAAAATTCTAGGGCTTTCTTCTTATGTATGAAACCTGTGCTCTTCTGTTAGTCATCAAAAATATTCAACTTGCTGAATCACAGAATCAGTTACTGAGTGGTCAAGGTTCAAAGACACCTCTGGACTCACCTTGTCCAACAGTTGCTCAGACAGAGCCACCCAGAGCAGGTTGCCCAGAACCACATCTAGTTAGCTTTTGAAGATCTCTCAGGATACTTCACAATCTCTCCAGGCAATCTGTTCCAGTGCTCTGTCACCATCAGAGTAAAGAGGTGCCTCCTGATGCTTAGATTGAAATTTCTGTACTTGTTTGTGCCCGTTGCCTCTTGTCCTGGGCACCACTTAGAAGAGCTTAGCTCCATCTTTCTTGTACCCATCAATCATGTATGTATAGACATGGATGAGATCTCCCTGAGCCTCCTGTTCTACAGGCTAAACAAATCCCTCAGACATTTCCCTTAAGGAAGATGCTCCAAGAACAAATACTGTCAACTAGTTCTTTCTAAAATGGATTTCTCTGGGGAGCAAAAAGCTATGGAGACACTATCTTCATGGAAATGGACCATACATTTAATCACAAAATTGTTTCCTCTATGTCCAGAAGTTTTAATAGTGACTTGGTTTGAGGACGGATGTATTAAAATATAGAAGGATTGTGAAACATGGAGAAGTAAAACCAAGTTACATGAAAGAATACTACAGCTGTTTTTCAAGGAGCACTTTTCACTGCAGGAATTAGTTGTGTGAATGGTACTCTTCAACATCTTTATCAATAACATGGACAGTGGAATCATGTATAACCTCAGCAAGTTTTCAGACAACACCAATGAGTCATGCAGTTTTCACAACAGAAGTAAAGTATACCATCAAAAGGAATCTGGAGAAGCTTGAGAAGTTGGACCCATGCAAATCTAATGATGTTCAACAAGGTGAAGTGCAAGGTGTTGCACTTGTATCAGGGCAATCCAAAATATGTCCACAGACTGGGAGAACTCCTTGAGAGCAGCCCTGCAGAGAAGGACTTGGTGGTCCTGATGGATGAAAAACTGGACATGAGCCAGCAGTGTATTCTCTTAGGCTGGAAGGCCAACAGTACCCTAGGCTGCATCAAACAGCGGTGACAAGCAAGGAAAGGGAGGTAACTGTCTCCCTCTGCTTTGCCCTTGCAAGGCACCACCTGGAGTACATCCAAGCCTAGGGCCCCCAACACAATAAGGAAACAGAACTGTTGGTGCACATCCAGAGGAAGGCCACAAAAGTGATCACTGGCCTTAGAAAGAAAGGTAGAAGGAGTTGGGCTTGTCCAGCTTGGAGCAGAGAAGGCTTCAGGGAGATGTCATTGCTGCTATTCAGCACTTTAACAGAGCATACAAGCAGGAGGGAGACCAACTTTTTACATCGTCCAATATTAATAGGACAACAGGGGATGGCTTTAAACTAGAAGATAGGAGATTTAAGTTAAATGTTTGGAAGAAATTCCTTACTCAGAGGGTGGTAAGGCACTAGAACAGGTTGCCCAGAGAAGTTGTGGATGCCCCATCCCTGGAAACATTCAAGACCAGGTTGGATGGGCACCTAGGCAGCCTGATATAGTGCCTGATTTAGTGGGTGGCAACCCTACTCGTAGCACAGAGTTGGAACTGGATGATCTTTAAGGCCCTATTCAACCAATGCTCTGATTCTATGAATCAGATTGCTCTATTTCTACTTTTTCTTGTCCTTTTTGTCTTCCCTACATTGTTTTCTTAACTTTCCTCCCAGTAATAAGAATCCCTTTTTTGTTGTAAAGTATCAGTCTTACCAAATAGTTTAAACTGATAATTTGATAGTATGTCTTGTTCCTTTATTTTCATACAGTTACTACAATCATATATTCCAATTACAATTCTTCCTTTTTTAATCTTATTTTTTTCAATTTATGTTAGTATTGGAAGATATAGATTAACTTTAAAAATATTATAGGATATTCCCACTTTTTAACTACGTGTATGGTTCTTTACAATGCCCAAGATATATATTTTTTCCTTTTAGTTATTGATATGAATGTGATAAATGTATAGAAAATCTACAGCATAATGCACAACATTATGCTCTTATTTCAGGTATTTATAGATTTCAGGTATTTATAGATAACTTCCTCTAGGAGGAATAATTCCTGTTGCCTTTTTTTTTATGCAATATGCATAACATATGAAGTGATTGCTCACTTTTTTGTTCATTTGGATGAACAGTTTCCTAAAAAAGCTATGGATGCCCCACCCCTGGAAGCATTCAAGGCCAGGTTGGATGAGGTCCTAAGCTGCTTGATTTGATAGGTAGCAATCACATCCACAGGAAGGAGGTTGGAACTACATGATCCTTAATGTCCCTTCCAACACAAACTATTCTTCATTTACACAATGTAGTAAGTTCCCTAATATACAGAATTCAATTAGACACACAAAACTACTGTAAACCTGTGCACTGTTCATAAAGAAGCAAAATCACTTCTGACAGGTTCTTGGCAGTACCAGGCAAAGTATCCACAAGTAGACCAGTAACCATATACAGAAAGAAGACACAAAGTCATCCAACTAGCAAAGGGGCTCTGCAGCACACCTCCTCAGGAAACAGTCTAGGTCTTTCTTCAGTGGCTGGCCCTTATATAAACCCAGGGTGGCTCCACCCTGGGTCCACCCCTTCTGGTCACATGGGGAGCACAGGAGCCAGCTACAGCCCTTCACCAGCTGCTCGCCAGTTCAAGCTGTGACCTGACAGTTCCTCTATAACCTGCAAACGAGTTGCTAATGAAGAGAGTGCATCCAGTATTCTAGACCTGTTATTCTGCAGTCAAGCTCCACTCACTGCACACAGAAAAAAGATCTAATTTTCATTCTTCATGCATTCAAACTTCTCCTGACTCTAGCAGAAGCTTTGATTGTGTAAAGAATGCAAGATGAGCAGTGGCAAGCCAAAATTAAACTACATGGCAATCACTTTACTACTGCTTTTGCAATATGATGGATAAATATCAGCGTATTGCCTTAAAATGGAGAATGGATAATAACAGCAGATGGAAATAATGTGAATGGATGAATTTACACAAGGAGCTGACGTTAGAAGTCATCTTGATTATCATTTTTGAAAAAGAACAATTGACTCCTATGACATTATGAAATGTCATATCAGCAGCTGTGCTGAAAGCTGTGTAGGAAAAAGATTATGCATGGGATGCTGTTTGGTTCATACAAACTTCTTCCCTAGTAGTGCTGAAGTCCACTAAAAATGCTTACGTATTTTTAACAAAGGAGGGGAAAGTTTAGAACCTCCATAGATAGATGTGTTCATATACATGGATACATTTATGTAAATTTCTCCTGAAGTCTTAGTGAGCAAGGTAGATTCACAGAAATCATTTCATTCCTGTATGCATGATTTCATGATCTTGTTCATTAAAGGCCTAAAAAAATGGTCACTGGACTTGAAGGAACTAAAGTATTATATATAGGACATGCCATCCTTCAAAAATTTTTAATTCTGCCTGAAAGCGATTGAAATTTAATTTAAAAAACACTTGATCAACATAGAATGTTATGAAACTCCTCTAAAAGCCTGTCTTCAACTTCTAGTGGCAAGTAAACTGTTTTTTTATTATTATTATTTTTCTACTCTAAATATCAAAATTATGGAAAAGAAAAAATGCTATGTAATCTCCCAAGTGTAACTGCAATCTTTAAGTATCTACTGACACTTGTTTTGGGTTTTGTTTGTTTGTTTGGG
Organism: Gallus gallus; assembly: GCF_016699485.2. Taxonomy (NCBI): domain Eukaryota; kingdom Metazoa; phylum Chordata; class Aves; order Galliformes; family Phasianidae; genus Gallus; species Gallus gallus. Next base: position 108,821,426 of record NC_052533.1, on the reverse strand, counting down.
TCAGTGGGATTTTTCATTTTGCTGTTGTTGTAGTTTTTGCCTTCTCATATATGCATTTCTTATATCCTTATATTTTTCATGTACTCTTAGTGTAGGAAACACTGAAACTAATATTATATTTTACCTTCTATGACCACACTCATAATCTGGTTTATTTTTCTTCAACATTACTCTCTACCCAGTCGTTCTTTTCATGTCCTTTTGCTGACCAATTTGAATGCTTAAGGTTACATCAATGACTTCAAGCTGTGCCAGGGAAGGTTCAGGCTGGACTTTAGGAAATACTACTTCTCTGAAAGGGTGGTCAGGCACTGGAATGGGCTGCCCAGAGAGGTGACTGACCTTGGAGGTGTTCAAGGAACGTTTGGACATTGTGTTGAGTGACATGGTTTAGTGAGAACCACTGGTGATGGGTGAATGGTTGCACTGGGTGAGCCTGTGGGTCTTTTCCAACCGTTGTGATTCTATGATTCTATGATTCAATTCTAGTCTAAATAACCAATACAGCTCTTTAATTGTTACCTTTTACAAGTAAATAAGTAAACAAATAAGCAAATAAATAAATAACCTCTCATAACCAAGAGTAAATAAGAATGAATTAAAAAGTATTTCCAAACATTTCAGTTCATTCATGTCTGATATTGGTTCATTCAATGTCTGATATTTGATTGCAGCTATTTACTGTCTTACTTCATGCTTTTAAAGCAGATGACCAACAAATGTTCCCTGAGGTTCCAGAAAGATTGTTTGATGCACAGGCTGCTTCTGTTTTCAAAATCATGGCAAGCAAGCAGTGATTTATCAGATCCTTTAAAGTATTTGCTTATCTAAACAAAACTTTCTGTTCCTTCATGTGTGCCAGCAGAACATTTTAATGCTTTTCTTTCAGCTGAATGTCAAAGATAAGCATCTGACATTCCATATCAGGTTCTTTTACATTTTCTAATTCATTGAAAGTAATAAGACTTATTTTGTAATAGGAAAGGGAAGGGAAGGGAAATATGTGGTGAGATTCCAGGATTCATGGAATCAAACTTGTAAATTGCAGATGACAATGATTAGACATACTGTCTAGAAGAGATGATAAAACTCCTTATCACAATTACCGAGGCAGAATTTAGAGACAGAAACCTTGAAATCCTTCACTGAGCACATACAATTGAATAAAAAATCTTTTTTCACGTTTTTTTTTTTTCCTGTGAGCATACAATTTTGTTCTTTATAGCACACTTCAGCAGCTCACAGCAGACACTTTGTAAGTGAAATGAAACAGGCTAGATAAATGCTCTGATAGCAGAGCAAGGAGAAAGGCAAAGTCCTGAACCTAGAGAGGACTAACACCAGACACGTTGGGGTTATCTGCAAGTTGGAAAGCAGCTCTATGAGTAAGGCCCTGGGAGTCCTTGTGGACACCAAGTTGAACATGAGCCAGCAATGTGCTCTTGCCACAACTAAAGCTAATGGTGTCTTGGGCTGCATTAGGCAAAGCACTGCCAGAAGGTTAAGGGAGGTGATCGTTATAAGGTAATTAGTTAAAATGCCTACTTATTTTATTTATTCAGTTCTGTATATTGGTAACAATTAAAATCATTGTAAATAGAGTTAAGGAGTAAGGATTGTTAGCTATATGATCTCTAGGAAGGATTGAAGGATAAGTGGAAACTTTTTTTTTTTTTTTTTTTGCTTTTTAAAAATATATATATTTCTTTCCTTTCAGTACAAATTCAAAGGATTGCTTTGCTTCCCTGCAATTTCAGGATAGAAAGTCAGAAAGTCACTGTCTTTGTTATTCTGTTTGTACATGGACAAGATGCTTCTTCACAGAATCAAGTTTGATAATGAAGAAATAATCTGGAAGAATGTTTCCATAGTTTTACTCAACTACTTTGCTGCAGTACTTTGTACTACATCCTTCTCACAATATTCAGTGTATTTTCTGCACAATATAATACTTCATAAAGTTTTATGTATTCCCTTCCAAATCTATAGCTAGCAACACAATGATTGTAAGATAGGAAGTTGATCTTTAAAAAGTAAATTTTCCCTGAACTAGTTAGAACACTAATTCAACCATATTCACCCAAAATATAATAAGAAGTTATTAAGATGAGCATATTAATAATATATAAATACGGGAGGGAGTGATGAGGTAAGTTGCTATTTGTTAAAAGACATGAGTAGCAAGCATTAAAAATTCTTAAGATTCAGTTATCTGAAACACGAAAAAACAGCCATCAAAAATATTTCATCTGTCTTACTGCTGTCATTTCTGATGATCTAGACTTGAATCAGTGGTGAATTATTGTATTTGGCCTGTTATTTTGAGTCCTGTTTAAATTAGTTATTCAAAATTAAAAAGAAAGAAATTATTGCACAGAGGCTACATACTGTGAACTGTTTTTGCGCATGAATAATGATTTTTTTTTTTTTTACTATTGAATAAATGTAAATAAATGCACTAGTTATTCATTTCTCTATACTTTAAAAATGCTAACGTTGCAAGCAGCTTTTACATATGTTCATATTGTGTGAATAGTCACCAAGCTGGCATGCTGTATTATTTCATTTGCCTTTCGGCAAAGTCAGATAGAACAGCAAATTCAACAAGAACATCCATTATTAACTGAAAGAAAAATTTCCCATCATTTACAGGCTACCACTGATGCATTAAGTGAAAAATAAGGACTTAGTGTCTTCATGGAAATAAGTACATAAAAATTTAATATGTACGCATGTACATATATATAGATATGTGTTTGTGTCTGTATATCCCTACTGATATGGAGGTAAACATTCATCTGTACACTAGCCTGTATCTATCCATACAGCCATATTTATATACTTTCCCTGGAGCAGATATGTTATTCTCAGTTTAACTGACCTGATTTTCTTCTTAGAGTAGGTGGAGGTTTCTGTACAATTAGCACTAAGGAAAGCATTATTTAGACTATGAAGTAATAAAGTAGCTGTTGTGGTTTAACCAGGCAGGCAGCTCAGCACCATGCTGTCATTCACTCACTTCCTGTTCCCAGTGGGCTGAGGGAGAGAATTGGAAAAAAACAATGTAGAATGTGTGGGTTGAGATGAAAACTATAGACTGAGACAGAAAAGGAATAGAAAAGGAAAATAATAACAGTAAAGTTAATAATATATTTTTACAGAACAAGTGATGCACAGTGCAAAGGATCATCACCTGCTGACCGATGCCTAGCTGTCCTGGTTCTGTCCCCTACAAGATCCTTGTGTCCTCCCAGCCCCTATCGCTAGCAGAGCAGTACAAGATGAAACATCCTCGGCTCTGTACAGCACCGCTCAGCAAAATCAAAAACATTGATCTGTTATCAACATCGTTTTTCTCCCAAAGCCAAAACATAGCATCATACCAGTCACCATAAAGAGAATCAATTCCAACCCAGCTGAAAACAGGACACCTTGTGAGGATAGGATAGCTCTGCATACACTGTGCCATGCCACCACCAGTTTTGCTCCTGTCCTCAGCATGGCCCTCTCTAGCAGCCAGTCCAGCTCCAATGAAAGTCTGATGTGGGGCACATCAGGACAAGGCTGTCCCAGCTGGACAGTAGCTTTCTACCTTTGTTCATGACAAATATGCTAGTGCAAATTATTGCTATACTGAACTCCATTTGAATTTTCTGCATCACTTTCAATAATATGAGCCCAGTATATATCCTATCTTCTACTGTTCATATAGAATAAAAGTGTTTCCAGTAAAACTGGGAGAGTGCATTTGTGCAGGACTGTATTCACTCTCATAAACTGGCAAATGTCCATCATTGTATTAATATTTGTGTTTCCTATTTTGTTGTAGTCAGGCATTATCGAATATCACATGGGAGAAACTATAAACCTGAGAAATATATAAAAATAGAATTTTAACATTAATAATCAAATTCACAGGAAGGATGAATCCTGCCATATGACCATTTGTATACTAAAGGAAAAAGAAGAATTTTCAGCTAATAACACATTATCTTGAATAACATTTTAGGAGAAGTAAACGTTGTGGGGTTCTTCTAAACAATCAAATACAGCAAGACAGAATTCTGAAGGAGCAGATTACTTTTCTGTTAATTGTTGACTTGTTCTCCACTATGGAGAGTTTCTTCTTAAATAGACTTCTGCTCATTTAACTTTTTGAGGAGTCTGAGTTAATAAAAAAATGTTCTGTTTCTTGCAAGTGGCGAAAGATCTGTTATCTGCTATGAGTGAGCAGCTTCATATTCTTCTATAACATAAAGCATTTTTGGTTTTCAGATGAAAAATACACCTTTGACTTCCTTCAACACATATTTTTGGCTCTGATGTGGGAGAAATTCAGCTGCAGTAGGAAGTCAGTTGTGCAAAAAGAAAACAAGACTCTTGAACCCAGGCATGTTCTTCCATCCCAGCTGTGAACACTGTGTCTATATTGTTAAGAATACTAATCTATTGTATTTATCAGTTTTGGTTCATCTGTAGTTGTATTCAATTTAATCATTTAAACATTATAATGTGTGGTAATATCGTCTCACTAATATATAAAATACACTTTTTGCTTTCAATTTGTTAGTCACAATGCAAAAGCATAAAGAGAATACCACCGTGTAAAACATGTTTTCCTTTTTCCAGCCAAATGAAAAGCAATTTTGGAAAGAAAACATTAGCTCTGTAAGTCATCATGATATTATTTCTAGAGCAGGTATTATTCCCTTCTTCCTTTGCTAGGCTGACATTTGATAAAATGGAGGCATGAACTAATTTTTTTGAACAGCAAAACAGAACACCTTTCTTCATATTAGATATGAAGACTATAACATGCAATGAACACTATAGAAGTACTGAAAGGTATAATGAAATTTATCAATGATTTTTCACCTCTGTGTGGATATAAAAATATCTTAAATTTAGGTATGCATGCATACAAAGCTTTGAAAATAAAATGCTGAAGGTGAAAATTGTTGTTTCCATAGATACAAGTACCTTCCATCTGTTTGTCCAGCCTGATATGATTGTTCATTTAATAAAAATAATCATATGAAAACAGTAGGTAGAGAAAATAATATTTTTATTTTTTTTATTTTATTTAAAAAAATATTTATTTATTTAAATATCCTTCTTCCTAGTTAAATTTCAAAGGTTTGATGGTTAGTTGTTTATTTTTTTTCCCTCTGAAATTAAATACAGATTTTAGCCATCTAAATACCTTTTTTACTTTGTTAAAATGAAATACTTCCCTCACAGCATGGAATAAAGGAAGAGATCAAATGGCAAATTCTTCCTGCTGTGAGACATTCTTGAAGGCTGAATTTCAACATTCTGATCAGTTCCTTGCAGTCATAAAGAGAAGGGTTGAATAGAGAAGTGTGACAGAGGTAGCCTCTGAAACAAACACTTGAAAAGATGTAGGCTGGAAAACCTAATTATTTTAATTTTTGTACTTTAAATATGCCTTTCATTTTGTTGATTTTCAGTGTGACCATAAACAGTAACTACATTAAATGGTCTTTAGAGGCTTGACTAGCCATAGGTAGTTTTACTGTATTTGAGGGATAGGAACAATAGGAGAATTTTCAAAGCAATTCCTCTCAGGAAAACATCTTTTATTGGAGCAGTTGATGATGGAAATAGAATTAAACAAGAATCTTTATCTAAATTACTTTCAGCAGAGTTAGTTGTACTGCAGTTTTTACTACAGGGTTTAGTGACTGTAGTTGATTGAGATTTAATTATGTTAATAAAACAGTTACAGTAGTGACCCCAATCACATGCGTCTTGTGTATAGTACTTTCTTTAATTTTCAGGACAGGAAGTAGTCAGCAAATCACCATTACTGTTTAGCATTTCTTATGATGAGTTGTAAGGAGGAGGATTAAGAAGTTTACACAGAGGGAATGCCTAAAGATTACTACTGAGACAAGATTTTAAAGGCAATGTATTTTAGTTATAAGTAACCAGTGTCCACAGGATATATATAAAAAGTGTGTTAGTGAAATAAATGCTGCACAAGAAGCTTTCTTTAACAACAACAACAGCAACAAAGTAAATTTAAAAATGTAGTTAGCCATATTTGAAGGCACTTGTCTTCCACTTTCTACTTTCTATATAATACCTAGTTATTAGCTTAAAACTAGTCAGAAGCACTGTGACATAATTCTAACAGCAGAATGCCAACAATAAAAATTAATTGAGTATATTAGGGTTTTCTGGGGGTGGGAGGGGAGGTTCTGACCTTCCTCAGACTGAACAACAGCCAGAAAATAGATATGATTCTATGATTCTATGACTTCAGCTCTGGGGAATAGAAAGCAAAGTCTTTGATCATAATGCTTGCTTCATTTTATGAATGCAGCAACAAAAAAAGAATATGCTGAGAATTTTAGATGTCTTTCTAACAGCCTTGTTTTTCATTGTTGGATATAGACAATGTCATGGTCAAGCTGAAAGGATCTACAGCTGAATGCCAGAGCTTGACACTGAATAATTCAGGGAGGACCCGGATGGTTTTAACAATATCAAGTGTAGTGTCTTGCACCTGGGGAAGAATAACTGCATGTATCAGTACAGGTTAGGGGACAACCTGCTGGAGGTGAGCTCTGAGGAGAAGGACCTGGGTGTTCTAATGGTCAAAAGATTGACCATGAGCCAGCAGTGTGCCCTTGTGACAAAGAAGGCCAGTGGTGTCCTGGGGTGCATTAAAAAGAGCGTGGCCAGCAGGTTGAATGAGGTGATCCTCCCCCTCTACTCTGCCCTAGTCAAGTCCACATTTAGCATACTGTGTCCAATTCTGGGCTCTCCAGTTCAAAAAAGACAGGAATCTCCTAGAAGTCCAGCAGAGGGCAACTAAGATGATAAGGAGCCTGTGTGAGGAAAGGCATACTACTAAGACTTACTAAAACCTGGGTTTGTTCAGCCTGGGGAAAAGAAGACAAGGGGGGGGATCTGATAAATGTTCATAAATATCTAAAGGGAGGTAGGAAATAAATGGATGAGGCCAGATTCTTCTCGGTGATGTATAACAATAGGACACGGAGTAATGGCCTAGAGGTTGAACATAGGAAGTTCCATATCAACATGCTGAAGAACTACTTTAAGGTAAGGGTGATGGAGCACTGGAACAGGCTGCCCAGAGTCTCCTTCTATGGAGATATTGTGGAGTCTCCTTCTATGGAGATATTCAAGACCTATCTGGATGCCTACCTGTGCCACCTATTGTAAGGGACCTGCTTTAGAAGGGCTGGACACGATTGATCTCTTGCGGTCTCTGCCAACTCCTGCAATTTTGCAGTCCTGTGATTCTGTAACTCACAGATCTTCTGTTTTTTCAATAATCATAGTATCAATAACAATATATAGTTTATCTCCTTATATCTGGAGGTCATGTAAACCACTATAAAGAAAGATAGTAACTGGTTTCTTATCTCTACTGCAGGGTGCTGTTTATGGATCAGACATCAGATTCTGATGTGTGTTACACAGTCACTTTAAAGCTGCACTGCCAACAACTGCCTGTAGCCAACTGCTGTTGAAGACAATAGGAGCTATAGAGCTCACAGGAAAATGGAAGAAGAACATATGGACTCTAGACTAGAGGTAGTCAATAGCCATTCACATCATGAATAGTTCTGTTCCTAGGCCATGTCTCTGCTTTTAATTATTGGGCTATAATACACATTTCCTCTATCCTCGTGAACTGCAAAACTTTTTTGCAAGATATTTTGTGTAAATTTCTTAGCTGAGCTTCCTTGTTACCTGCAGAAATAGAACATTCATGATGAAAAGCTTCTGTTTAATTCTGTGTTTCCAGTCTAAAGCCGAACTCATGATAGAAACTCTTAAATACCTATTTTGTTCATGATCAGTGGGGATGCTTAGTACTTAAATGATTGTAGCTTTCCACAAGGTCCAGTGTTCTGGAAAATTGAGGTGGTGCCTTACAACAATTTCATTAGGCAACTCCCAGTCAAACTAGAATTTGAGCAAGAGCTACACTGTAAGTTGACAGAATAGGAGAGACATCCATGAGAGCAATACCTTCTGCAATAACAAAGATGCTCTTGGTCCCAGTTGACATGCACTGAATCACAACCTCTAATCTGATGTGTCAGTATTCATGTTTTAAAGATTAATTCACTGACTTCAGCTGTTCTCTTTCATAACAGGACTCTTGACCATGGTTAATAGCAAAAAATTCCTTCTTACTAAAATTGCATACTATATTGAATTAGTTCTTCCTGAATAAATACTTTTAATTTTTTCTATTTATATATATGAATGTTGGTTGAATTTAAGAGAGGAAGAAGAATACTTCAACGGAAAGGAGAAAGATAATGACCTTAGAGAAGAACAGATAAATAAATATTTTTAAAGCAAGTAAAAATCAAAAAAAGTTTCTTGTTCAACCATTACATGTTAGATGTGCAGTCACTCAAAATATATGTCTAAGTTCAGAGTAAACTAACAATACAGATTAAGCTCTGACATTATTTACTTTGAAGTCAATATATCATGCAAAGCGCTTAACTTATGCTCCACCATTTATATAGGTATTTCTGTAAACTTATTCTCAGTTTCCATTGATGTAACTGTATGGAGATCTTTGCTATCTCTTCATTAGTGTTATATTCAGCTTAATATCTGAATAGAAACTTTTCTGTAAGTGGAAAAGAAAATATTGTTCAAAGTGTCAGTGTTTCCTGCAGAAAATAATATTTAAAAAGAAAAATTACAAACATCTCTCTAGTCCTTTGCAACTTGCCTGTATATGTTCCCAGGTAAAAATATTTGTTTTTAAAAACAACAGGAAGGATATATTATTTTTCATGCTGTTGGTTGCTATTGCTATTTCAGTAGCTATAGATTTAGTTTATTGATAATTATTTTGCGACCAGTCAACTGAAAATGTATTTGTACCTGCAATTTGTAGAGATTGCCATTCTGTGTCAACAAGAAATAATTGTGACTTCAATGCTAATATAAACAAAAAAATGCATACTAGTCAAAACAGTATAACAAAGTGGAATGAAAACCTTGTTCATTATTTTGTCCTGGCTTTACCCAGAAAATGTATTCCTACTATATTTGCTCACAGAGTGCAGCTGGTAGATAGAAAGACACTGACATTCATGACTCTACAAAAAAAAAAAAAAAGTAATTCAGGCTTTGAAATAGTGATATTTAAAATTTTCACTAACAGACTTGAACATTGTGATAATCATAAACCACCCTGTTAAAGTCTACATTCATAACTGATGCAGTAGTAGTAATATGATTGACTTTTGAAAGAAGCCATTCTGATAAACTTAAAGAATGATGTTTATTAGCTGCGAAGTAAGGAACTGATTTTGATTTTATAATAACATTTGAAGTAAAAGAGCATTGTTTTGTGTTAGCAAACTGCTTTACCAGTATGCATATGTATAAATAATCTTCACCTGGAAAATTTCAAATCAAACTCACAAACTCATATTTTCTTTTGAACTTTTGCCTGCTCAAGATGAAAGAAGTGTAGCTTGATTTATATAGTGTTCTTTTACTTCTACATTTTGTACCCAATTATTGCTATTCAGAGTTAAATTAAGCCTTGCATAAGTGCCTATCAAAATCATGAGAAGTCTTACCAAACTCAAACCAGCAGATTATAAAAGCTATTGATTTTCTATTTCAGTTTCAATTTCTAATTCACACATTTTTAGTTAGCAAAAATGTTCAGATAACATCATAAAACTATCACTGGAGTAATAAATATGTGCAATCTAAGTAAAAGATTCTTCTTTTTTTAATTACGTTATTCTTGCTCAGTAGTCCTTAGGCTGTGTTCAGCTTGCAGATTAATTGCATAATACTTACAAACCCATTATATAGAAGACTAACTGCAGACTTAGATGATAAATCCCCACAGTATAAACTGTACTGTGCTATCTAACCTTACAGACTTAGGTTGTACATGATTAAAGGAGCCTATTCAATACATTGTTTTTGTGTTTTATGTCTCTATTTTCATTTAATGTACTTATCGATAATTTATATACTCTTTTATCTATGGTTAGCTTTATCTTCTCTTTCTGCATTACCTTAAGCAACTTAGAATCATTTAGTAGATTAGTGTTACCAATACAGTTATCTCAATGCAGTGTTAGAATTCTAAAGCATTTCACTTCAGCTTTCACTTTCAATTATGTATCCATATAATTAGCAAAATGAGATCACAGTTTGTCCTCTATATGGGTGCCCAAATGAACCATCAAGAAATCAGTCAACTGTTACTTGCAGAGGAATCTGTTCATTAGCATCCGTTGTATGAATTCACTGCTTGAATCAGTTTGCAAATCAGTTTGCCCAAAGGCGGATGCTTGGTTTTGAATAAAAGCCACTCTAAGAAAATGAAGTTCAATACAAGGCACTTGCAATAAATATGAACCACCAGGTGGCAGTAGGAGTGACAGTTTGTCCTTAGGAAAGAAGGGGTTCTATTTTAAAGAACAGCAGGTAGCTAACATCATGCTCCTTCATCTTCATGCACCAGTAAAACATGTTAGTTACTTGCAGCTCTTTGACTGAGATGTTTCTGTGTGACAGAGCTCCCGCTCACAGCAGAAGGCAGTCTTAACAGTCCTGCTTTTTATTTCAAAATACATAGTGTGAATTTGTGCTTTCCAAAAGCACCAGTTTCTTGAAATTTTGTTACTGTATTTCTCCTTCTTTAAGGCAGAAGGACCATTTCATCATTTAAAATTATTAACAAAAAGACTCATAAAACTTCTTTCCAGAATTTAGTCACATGCGAAAAGAACACAGTGAGTGTCTTTTCTTTCTCCTCCAAAAAATGTGTCATAGTTTTGCAAGCAAAAAGGCACCATTTGAGTCAGAGCTCAAAGAATTGCCACAGCCTCAACTTGGTTGCCAGCAATTAAAAAGAAATTATGAAGTGCTAAAGGAAGAAGTTACCTCTTACCACAGACAGTTGTGTGTATGTACTTCCTCAGTCCTTGCAAGCACTTTTAGCAAACTTACCTCCTGACCGTGCCAAATTTCTTTATAGAAATCAGGAGTCATTGTTCCTCTGTTTAACTTCATACATTATCTTTGCAATTAGTCCTCAGAAATTATCTGGATTCTGTTTCTTTACAGTCTGTGTATAGACAATAGCAAACTATTGACTGACTGCTTTAGTGACTTAATTCTAACTGCAGCAACACTAAGTGACTGTGTATCCTTCAATAACCCATTGCTTTTGCAAAGTGCAAATGCTAACTTGAACTTAAACATGTATTAGCTACAGTCCAGAGAAGTGTATTTAGCTACTTAGTTAGCTCTCAAAAAGCTGATGCTGAGAGATATTCTGTTATAGTAGAGTGTTTATTTTGACTGCTTGATTTGCACTGGTGAAGATTACATTTATTTCCTGTTAGACTTCTATTAAATACTTTCATTTTCTCTCTTATTTGTTTACATAGAACTTAGAAGAAAGCCACTGAATGGAAGGCAGAAAGCTACATTTTCTCTCTTTGATAAATGGACTTTTTGGCATTTTGATTTTCTGTGAGTTTTTCTTTTTACACATAAAAAATAAATAAATCCTAAATAATGTACCTGTATCTGTAATGGTCTCCAGTGAAATCTTAGGCCAAACTTCTCAGATAATTCATACACTGGACAAAGAGTGAATACTACCCATGTCTCCAAAGGGCCTTCTGTGCTACTTCAAAAGTGACAAGCTCAGGGCTTTCTTTGAATTCTGATTGTCAGCTAAGTTTTGTCACTTTACTGCCTTTGGCTCTTCAGTTATTTATTTATTATCAACATAGGCATGATGCAGCCTGTGTTGATTGATCTGAGCATAGTCAATTATCTGGTGAACAATATTAGCCTCAGCCAGATCACAGAATCATAGAATCTTTAAGGTTGGAAAAGACCTCTAAGTTCAATTAGTCCAACTGTCCACCTACCACCAATATTGCCCACTAAACCTTGTCCTGAAGTACATCTACCTCCAGGTAGATACACCTCCAGAGATAGTGACTCCACCACCTCCCTGAGCAGCTTGTTCCAATGTCTCACCACCCTTTCTGAGAAGAAATTCTTCATAATGTCTAACTCAAACCAGAGAGACACTTACCAAAATGCCCTCTACTCTATAAAAGTTAAATATACTTATCCAATGGCACATTCTGATGGAGCTGATCAGGAAATAAGCACATTAAATATTATAACAGCTACAGCTTGTTACATTCACTATTGATGGCCAACGAATGTAGCAAAAAGTCCTTGTTTCTTTGCCTCCAGGCTCTGCTGGCAGCCTTTGGGCTGTACAGAACAATTTCTGTTTTACTTCCTCTAGTGGCATTTCAAGAATCTTGAGAATCCAGAAGTATTGCTTGGGCTACATCTGGGAGAAAAAAAAAAAAAAAAAAAAAAAAAAAGAAGAAAAGATGAGCTTGATGGATTAAAAATAAGGGTAGAAATTTTGCATAAAACAAAGAAGACGAAAAAAGCTAAACCCGCATGTTATCTTAAAGTTTACAAAGCAGGCAAAGAGAACAGTGACCATGTGGCAACACAGCTCTAAGGTAGATAAAGGTAGATGTCTTCAGCCATCAACTATAAAGATACTGTTAAACTTTGGGACATCTCTTTTAGTGATCTCATGCTAGGATTTGGTGAAATACTGTCTCCTAACAAAGACTGTTTAATTTGTAATTCATATAGTTTCCAAAAAATGTTAGGAGTTATTTCCAGATATCTGAAAAGACATTTACTGACAGCTTCTTTTTTTTTTTTTTCTCATTTAATTGTGCTACTCACTTTATTAAATCCTGCAGTGAAGAAGCTGTCCACTTACTTTTGATGTCTCTTTTTGCATTTAATGAGGACAGCTGCTAGATGTCATGCTTTTTTGTTTGATACAATGACATTTACTGATAGTTTTCAGTAGATGTATATCCTTCTGAGCAGAGAGATCCAGTTACAGAACAGTATTTGCCTGTCATGGCTCATTTAAATGAAACTGACCTACGTGTTAATGGAGCTGTAACCTTTGATTTAGAGTAAACTGTGACTGAATCAAAAATAGAGTTGGAAAAAGAGAGTACACTATGCCACACAAATTGTGAAATATAATATATATATTTCACAATAATATAAAGCTTTAGCAAAATATTTTGAGCTTGGCAGAACGCTGAAGTACTTACTAGAATCGTGGTTTCAAACTGAACTAGAGTTTTTCAGGACAATATAAGTACATATGTGCAGATGCCTTAGGTTAGATTAAAGATCTATTTTCCAAAATCCTGCCTATGTAAAGAGTCAGCTTTGCTTACATCACCTTAAAGGAGAAAAACAGGCAATCTGCAACTTAGGGGCCTGAACTGGAAGGTCTGTGTTTAATAGCACTTCATAGGGGTTTTTATTTATTTATTTATTTATTTATTTATTTGCCAAGAATGTATCCAATCTTTTATGATTTTATTTAGTGTTATTCAGTGCTGAGTACAGAGGGACAATCACTTCTGTGCTCCTGCTTGGTACACTATTTCTGATACAGGCCAGGATGCCATTGGCTTTCTTGGCTACCTTGGCTACCTTTGGGCTGAATCTGAACTACTATCATCAAGATATTCACTGGATTTTTTAGATATTCTCAGGGTAATAATAGCTTCTTTATAGCTCATCATTTTCAGTGTATGCATCTAACTTAAACATGGTTGTTCTCATCAATACAGTTTCCTTTAAAAATTGACCTTTTACTGCTCTGCCACTCAGAGGATTTGCTGGAAATTCCAGAAATCTTTAGATATTTCAATTGCAGATTTTCCAAGCACTTTGCATCACTATTAACAAGTACTACAGTACTGTAAAATATATACTATTAATGAAACCTAAATTCTTATAACTAGAGTATGAAGAAAATGCTTTATAAAATATGAACTATGATACCACTGTATGAAGAAAAGCAGTAACCCTCAGTATGGCAGAAATACAGAATTCTCTTTAAAAGTTCTATTTGCCAAACAGATGACTTTTAATTATATTTCATTTTAGCTGATATTTTTTATGATTAAATTTACATTCAGATCTAGATTCAAATTTTCCCTCCACAGATAACATTCTTCATAGGTATTCACTGCCGATGTTGTAAACCTCAGAGATAATTAATTATAAATATTAACATTCTAAGAATATTTCAATTAATTTTTAAAATCCATCACCATACAATGTTTCTAATTTGTTTACTTCTTCCTTTTAGTGGAGTCTTCATTTTGGCTATTTTTCCACAGCTTTCTGACAGGAAACAGAATCCAAATTTTTTCTTTTCTTAGAAATTTGGATCTCATGGTGAAGATAAAATCTCTCAAATTTTATCTGTGTCTTCATGATTTAACTAACATTTTAACTCAAGTGTTTATCTTAACTGAAAGTGGTTTGCATATATCTAGGAACATAGTAAAAGCAAAATTTGTATTAAGAAATACTGTCTTTAGTTGAGAAACTGATGTAATTGAGAAAATAGACTGATTGTCATGATGGTTCGAACAGGCAAAGACAATAATTAAGCTTATCCAAGACCAGGTTGAGAAAAATAGCCTGTGAATCACGTTGATCCATTTATGAATATGAGCTGGAAAATGAGTTTGTGGTAATATAGTATACTAGAATTCAGAAAAGCCAAAAGATGAAATAAAGTTCTTTGCATTTTTGAGAGAATGAACTGTTAGCTGAGAGTGAGAAACAGATAGATCAACTGTCACAATCTTTTGATATCTCCAGTCTTAACATAAGATATAATTTATCCTTTTTTCTTAAAATATCATAGAACTTGAAAATGTTCTTTTCCATTTCCAATTTTGAAGCTGTTCTGCAGATCTCCCTTAAAGATTCCAGTTTTGAGAGAATGAAAAGCATTTTTTATTTCTTCTTATATAAGTTTGTGCTTTACAAATTGATTGTGTGGATCCATTTATGGCAGCAGCAGGAGACATTTATGTATGACAGGAACTCTCCATTTTCATGCAAATTACAAAACTATTTTGTTTTCTTTCAGTGAAGTGAATTAAGCCATGGAAGATGTACCAGTAAAGCCAGCAAACTGTTGTGTACCACAGTGGATTGTTATATTCGAGGTGTAGAAGTTAAACCAAAATTATTAGTGAAAGAAAATTTTTCATGAAAGTACCTCTCCATCTGTGGCAAATCATGTCTGGTTGTCAGGGAAATGCCAACCACTGTCTGTGCCTTTGTTGCGCAGAGTCTGAACACTTTCCTTTCCCAAAGATACGGTTATTGTTCTCAACTTATACACACCTGCTTATTTGATCTATTGAAAGCTGTCCACACCTATATGAGCTTGTTTGTTAAAAAGATACTTCTATTTTACAGCCTGGTATTTGTAACAGCAATAAATTTGTTAAATGATTGACTTGCTATATGTTTTCCTTGTTTTACAATAGAGCACAAAATGCAGCAAGATCTAATGAATTAAAAATATAGCTTAGAAAATATCTTCAAATTGGTAGTCCAAATACAAAAATGCTGTCTAAGGATATTACGTGTCTATATGGAATACAATACTTGGAAATGTTAATTGTGCATTCCCTGTCTGGAAGAAAGTAGGAAAAAAAGAAATTGAAGAGGAAGAGAAAAGAAGTAAAGCCTAACTTTTATTCACAAAGTAATATTTTTGAATTTGTTGAACAACAACAAAAAACATGAAATATTTATTATCTGGTACAATATATTGGCAGTAACAATTACACAAAGTACAGGAGAAAGAGTGTCAAAGTAAGCATTATTTAGGGAAGAAAATGTTGATGCATTAACTATTGTGAGAATGCAGAAGCTGGCTTTCAAGTGGAAGCTGGTCTAAATGCTTCAGATCATCATGCAGTTTTAAAGATTTCCAACAATTAAGGTCCTTGTGATATTGATCTTTGTATGATAAACTCAAACAAAACAACTCAATTTCACAGTCCCATGAAAATAAATTACTAGTTGTGAAATCACTGTTATTCACCAGAGCAAAAATAAAGGCAATGCTATAAATATATTAGAGGATTGAATTTGTAAGGTGAAGAACATTTTTAATTCTCAGCAACTTAAGTTTAGAGAGCTCAGTACTGTGCAAGATCAAATACTGTGTGTCTTTAACATGTGGCTGATTAAAAAAGTTTCAAAATGAGAGAAGTTTATCAACTACATTACAAAGAATAGTATTTTTAATGTTTGAAATAAGTACACATTAAAGCATGAAAAACTACAGAATCTGAAAATAACATGGCCTTTTTGCAGATGAACAGGTATTTGCTTTCTCCTTAGTTCCGACATAAACTGAATCTGCATTTTTACTATTTTAGTCCAGAGCCTGTAGTCTTAAACAGTCTTGAAATAGATACGTTTTATGTAGATATAGGAATTTAAAAAGCAAGCAAACAGAAAATGCTGTTTTAAATAACTCATATAGGTCTGCCACAAAGCTCAGGATCTGACTGACTAGACCATGGCATCAGACACAGCAGGATAAACAATTCTTAGTTTGCTTCCTTTTGACCAGTGCTAGTATTTAGATACGTGGCATGCTATTATGGTTCCCCAAGTCTCCTTTCTTGGGGAGAAGAAAGATACCAGAAAGTGATCATGACTCAAAGATGTGGCCACAAGTCATAGACTCCTGGAGTTCTTTAATAATGTCATACATTCCTTCTTGCTCAGGGTTGTGCTTCTGGTCTTGATTTCCGCTTTAAAATTAAGGTGTGCAGCAGTAGCTTATTTTATATGAGTAATAGAAAGTTGGTTAATAAGTACAGTTTTACTGAAAATACAATAATTTTCAAAGTATATTATTTTATTTTATTTTACTTCCATTCAATTCTTGAAACTCTTAGACTTAGGTTTGAGGTATGCTATTGCAGGAGAGTTGGACTATATGACCTTTATGGGTTCCTTCCAACTCAAATGATTCTATGACTTTATGATTCTATTATTGGAATAGCTATTGGGAAAGAAGTGACGTCTTCCCCACCCCCAAAGCCCAAGGGGGGAAAGAGGAGGAAGGGAATGTCTATAAAGTATGGGCTCATATTTATAAAGCCCAAGGCAAAACTGAAATTGACAAAGGGACTATGAAAATTGTTTAAAAGTTAATCTTTCTGTAACTCTTTACAGACTTGGGATTAATAGATGCATTACTACTCGTTTGATCTACAATATACATTTCATGTATGTAACAGTTAGAAAACAGAAATGACCTCAGATCAAGTGTTGCAAATGTTATTCTGTGAAAGTGTTACTATGATTACTTGTACTCATTCTAATTTAATTGCTTTTATGCTGTCTTACATTTTCAAATGACATTTGTAGCTTCTTTCCTTACTGTGTACTCATCATATAAATTTAAATGATATGCTTATACTCTAAAATAATGAATAAAAAACTGTAGAGGTTAGAATACATTCTAGAGTCTACTGACAAAACTTAGAAAAGATGCAAAACTCAATGCAACCTCTAAATATTGGGGTTGATAATGAAATTACTAATTAGGATTAGACAACTCTCTCAAAGCATTTAAATTGGTTCTTTTTCTGGGGAAAAAATAAATTGACTCATCAATAGATATGCCATTTTTTGCTGTTTTTCATAACATTCTTGAGAGATCTTTCACATCTCTGAATAGAAAAGGAATAGTTAGCACCAAAATAACAGCAGTCTTCTACTTGTCTGTTCAGTATCAGAAAAGACAAAGAAAACTAGGTAAACAAAAAAGGACTTGTCATCAGGAGAAGCAAAATATCCTTATTCCAAAAAATGGGCAATAAAATTTTATGAAAGAAAATTGTTTTTAAAAAAGAAAAGCAAACTGAAAATCTTAAACTTTCAGCTGCTTTTGAAAACAAAATCTTTTTCTTTGTGTGGTTTGTAGTAAAAAAATGGAATTAGTGCTATCATGTCAACAAGTGGCTTCCATCAACTGTCACACAATGATTCTGGAAAAAAAATCATTAACATAACGTACATTACTGTTATTTGGTATACAGTAAAGATGAGTTAATTTAAGTGTAATGATCTTATGCAATTTTTTATAATCTTATGTAAATTTGTCTGCCTGAAAAGTCATCAACATCTTCAAATCTAAAACATGCATATCCTCAGTCAAGGATGCTTGTAAAATACATGAACAGGGCAATTTATTAGCTGGATACTTTTTAGCATAATGGTTACTGCACTACTGATCTGTATCGTCAGAAACATAAATTGTGACACCTATTTGCAATATGATTTGGGGAATCTGCATCAATCACATTAAAAGAAAAATATAATTAGAACAACTGTGATGGTCAAAACAGTGCAGAGATGATGTGGCAGTGTAATTCACATGATGAAATAATCCTTGAGGATTGCTGTATGGAGAAGTCTCATAATGTAGGCAGATGAAATGTCATAAAAGCTATCACCGTGCTAATCTTGAATGATTTAATGCAGCGCAGCTCTACACAGAGGATCCAGGACACATTCCAAGGGCCACAGTTCTCTTCTCCAGCACTGACAAATTTCAAGGGTGCACTTGAGGTCACAAGTAATTTTAATTCTGCACAGTGCAGAGCAAAACAGAAAGTCAGAACATTAGAAAGTGTTCAGTAACATGTAGCTTTTCTCATGGATTCTGCTGCATATTTTGTAATAGATGAGACCTCTGAATAAAAATAGTTGAAGGAAGGAGAGAAGAGTTCACTCATTAATTCTGATAGAATATCCTTCCACATGGTAAGATAGTGTATAAGTTACAGTAACTTGACCTTAACAAACTTCAGATGAATGTGGTTTAAGGATTTAGATCTGGAAACCTATTGTGCAATGCATTAAAATACATTGGGGCTGAGTCAATATAATTAATCTTCTCAATACAATTATATGGAACTTACAAGATAGACATTTCTAAAAAGTTTTCCATCTTTTGTGTTAAGGCTGGAATAAAACAACAAACAAACTTTAAAAGGAAGCCCTGTGGCTCACTATATTCCCATCTGTGTTCATCTTTGATACATCCAGATTCGATTGTCCTCGAGGAATCCTCAGTATTGTCCTGAAGGTTGATCCCTAAAGCACTCTCTCTCACCAGCTGCAATGTCTGTGCATAGGTATATGGCCAGGTAGTCTTTCACAGCTATGTGTCAAAGATCCTTGAGAAGTATTTAGGGCTTTAAAAGTTGCATAAACTTAAGATCATTCAGAAAACTTAAGAACTCTAATTCTTCTAGCTATTCCCTCATTAATTTCAAAATTAATAAGCTTTTTCTCCCACAATTTTTCTGCTCACTAGAATTTACACCCAAATTAATTTCTTAATGTATTCACACCTCAATCAGTATGTATTTCTGGTGAATTCTCATTTTGCAATTATTCTGTAGTAATTCTTAGGAACAAGATCCAGATTTTAAATTTGATTTGGCTATACAATTCAGAACTGATCTTGTTTCTTTCCTAGAACATCTTGGAGTATATATATAATCACATATAATCCACAAACTTCTCATGCAAAAGAGGAAGCCTGCAAGATTGAGTATTGGATGCACAAAAGTCATTCCCCAATAAAGGTAACTCAGGAGATACCTACTGGCAATTCTCACTGCCAGTTCGAGTCTTTGCAGTTGCTGTCACTTATTTATTTCTCTCTAATTATGCATTATGTATTATACATAATAATAATACATATCATGCCTTCCCCATAGTTTGATTGAAATTATTTTAACATCAAAGAGAAAACATGTCACCTTTGTACCCAAAGTGCTGCCATATAATGTTTTCCATTCTTTCAGCTTCATTGTTCACCCTTAAAAATCTCATTCTGGTTGGCTACTCTCTCAATGTAATGGATTTAGGTTTCTAGGACACACTAATCTTTAAAAATTCCCCACTGTTTTATCCTGTTCTATATCTCTGTTTTGATTTCCTTCTCTGACTAACACATTCTCAGTGTTCTCCACAACTTCCCCACCATATTGGTTTGCTCTTCTTTATTCATTTTTCCTTCTGACTTCTGAGAATGTGTCTGCCATATGCTATCTGCCAAGAACTCCTCTTGTAAATTTGCATTTAAACATTTTTATTGGTAGAAATCATTTTCATCTCTGCTAATTTCACTGTGGACCTTCTTGTACCATAAATTCAGTTAAGCATTTGAGATGCCAAGATTCTTTGTATGGATGTCATGTAATTATTAATTAAATCTAATTAAAGAAATAAAATAACTTTTAACCACCTGACATCAGTTAATTATCTTTTTTCTGTATAATTTTATCTTTTATTTGCTGTGAGAGACTGAGTTTATTAAAGGTAGAGGGTTGTTTTCCCTTATGGCATGGTAATTTGTGTTTCTATTAGGATGAATAGGTAGATGATTTAGACTGATGAATAATTTACCATCTTGTTCATCACTCATTTACTGCTTTATAATAATATAAACTTTGACTTTTGAACCTGCTGATCAGAAGTATACTAGCTGCTAGGTTTTGTTTGTAGCATATATATTTTGTGGCTACCTGTGAGCACTTGTGAACACTTTTTTTGAACAAAATTCTTCTAATTATCAGTGAGTTATCAAGACAAAGTCCCAGCTGTGAAGGGTGATTATATACTGATCTTTATTTAGATAGCTAATGTACAAATTGAATATCACATGGTTGTTTGCTTACCGTTAAGTTTCTAATACACTACTATATTTCCTTTTTTTGATATTGTTCCTTAGCTGAGGGGATCAGGAGGATTATCAGTGGACATGGTAGTAGACACCTGAATGATTAGAAATGGCATCAAGATAACCAGCAGCAACCTTCATTCAACAGACTTCAGCCTTTCTGATGCTACCTGTGGCTATCTGGATTATTTAGAGATGAAAAATTATAGACTCCACACTTAACCCCAGGCACTAATAATCCTCATCAGCATTTTCTGTTCAGTCTCCAGATTCAGCTTCTCTCAGAGTAACAGAAAGCTATGAACAGGCTTTCTCACTGTCACTATAGATTATCAAGACCTATTTCATCAGGTATCAATTATACATCCATTTCAAAATTCAAGCATTGTTATTTTCAAGGAGACATACTATTTAAAATGACATATGTATACTATTATGTACCTACTTTTAAAAATTTGGATAAATCTGACCAAACTTTTTAATTAAGTTTTTCTATCCAAGACAGAAAGATATAAAGATATAATTATCATTTCTGGGAATTTCCTATTTCCTTCTTGTCCCCTCTGTAACAAATGCTGATGAAAAGAAGGACAGCATCACCAATAAAGAGAGGACATGGAATTTCTCGGTTAAATACAAATTCAAATTTAGTGTCATTTTTTACATGCACATAATGAAGAAAAGATGCTGTCCACAAGTATACTTGAGGTATTTACTTACAATTTTATTCTTTGTTGTTTTATGTGACAAAAAATAGCAGTAATCTGGCCTGGAAGTACATTTCCTTGTGGGGAATGGAAAATAGTTAGGGATGTACTAGTATTTTGGATCCACTTGCAACAGATCGATCTCCTTTCCCATTTGATTCAGGAGGAAAATCATCTTAAGTTCTTTATCAAATAGCAGACACACCGCTTGAGTTAGTGTACTAATAAATGCAAATAACTACGCACATTTTTATTTTAAATACACCTCTATTTAAGAACCATGCATTAACTGGCAATGGTAAGCAGTAAAGTATAACGTATGAGATGGAGATGAAGATAATGTTTGACAATACTTGTGGAAGGGAGAAATAGGACACTAGACAAATGCCTAGTACAAATGTGACAGAAGATTTCAATCATTAGAGATTGAAAATAACAATGTGAAAGTGTTTTATTTCATGTGCATACTTTTCCTATTAACTTGTTACACTGTTAACACCTACAGTTTAGCATAACAGTTATGTTGTGTGAGATCTGAAGGCTGAAAAGATACTACATTTAATAAAATAAAAAAAGAAATAACAAAAATCACATCGAGTTACTCTCACAGCAAAACAATGGCTAAAATCTCTACAAATTCAATCAATCTGTCTGACCACAGCAGACATTCAATTAGTCAATAGCTATTTGTCTGGTGAATGTGCAATAATGTCTGACAGATTCATAGAGTTCAGTTATATTTATGCATTTAGTTATAGCTGTTACATGGTTTACAGTACATGCTCATAGACTTGCCTACTTTTAATGAGAATCTAGTCAAGTTGCATCTTCTTGTCTTCTGAAAAACTGTTTTCAGACAACTACTAGGAGCTGGTGGGAGGCCCCCTATGACATCCATAAACCTGGTAACTTTGAATTCAGTTGCAATGATTTACACTGTCAGAAAAGGAAAATGAATTTCCAGCTATGGAAATATATGTGAGAAATACATGCTTTGAAAATTTATCAGCATTAGAGATGCAGGTACATTGTTCTCACCCTGACATCTAGCCTTGTTTCTAAGCAGAGAACTGCCCTAGCCACTACACTACACTAGTACCTGAAGTTATCAAGCAGTTTTAAAAGTTGATTTCAATAATTTTATGAGTGTAGCAATTGGACAGATCAACACAATGGGAAAGGAATTACAACAAAGGTGTGATGATGGAAGGACCAGTATGATAGAAAGGTGCTATAACGGAAGGGAAGAATACTGTGCACCTGTATCAGAAGATTCTAAATTTGCAGAGAAAAGCTTCTCCAAAGAAGGATCTCCAGAAAGCAATCCTTCTCCCAGTGGCAGTCAGCCCTTAAATGTGGTCTAAGAGAGGTGGAGCCAGGCTCCACCCCTTCCTGTCACACAGGTGAATTGCCTTCACCTGTGCTCCCAGGGCTGACCGGGTCCTTTCCCTAGGTCTCAATCAGTGGTTCAGGCCCTGACTCAGAAGTTCCCATACAATGGGCTACCACCAAGTTGCACAGTTTTATTCTCAGTGTAAGCTGTAATTAATGCTGAGTATGCTCTACAGTGCTACATTTCTTTGCAATAGGAAACAGCATCAGATGGAAATAGCTAGGCTGCTCTTAAATGCATAGAAGTACTTAAGACACTTCTACTTAAATGGTCCACTGAAATGAATAAAATCTCTGACATCATCTGTCCTGAAGATAGGAATGAATATGAATGAATATATATGTCTTTTGGGAGCAGCTGGCTAGTTCTTAAACTAGCAGGCAAAGAAGGCTCATTTCTGTGGCACACTTTCAAAAGTCTTCTTTCAAAAACAGTATGCCTTTGCATAAAAAGTGCCTGAGAAACAAGTTATTCAACAGGTCTTATTTGTGTCACATGCATTACCTCTGATGTGAGTAAACTGGGTGACTGAGTTGATTGGGAAGTTATTAGCATCCTAGAATTAACATGTCTAGCATTTGATGTGAATGCTTTATTCAGTTGTGACTTTCCCAGAGCACTTACACTTCTTCTGGATGTGATAGATTTTCATGAAATATTTATATTACTTCTTTAATTTCTATTTGAAAACATCCATTATTTTAAGGAAAAGTAAATATAATATTGACGGTTGGACTAGATGATTTTGTAGGTCCTTTCCAACTTTGTGATTCTATGATTCTGTAATGCAAGTGTACATAATCTTTTTCCTGAATCTTGTTTTCCACTAATACAATGGAAATAAAATAATTCCTGAGGCATAATGTTCTTGAGTTCTAATCTTAGAGATGAATCACTGTTCACTCCAAAGAAATGATACTGATATCTTATTTTTTAAATATGTTCCTTTTCTGAAGTCAAAGAAGAACTCATGATGTAGACCAGTTCATCTCTCAAAATTTTATTTTTCTATGTTGAGGTAGTGTGAACTTGTGACCTTAATATCATTTCTGTATGTATTCATGGAACCTGCCAGTTTTCTTCTAAGCTTCCAACCGAGAGCTGCCAATTTTCTGAGTTTATTGAAGTCTGCCTGACTGAAATCTACTGGCTTTTTTTTTTTTTTATTAACATTATTACTTATTCTTGTCTTAAGGATTATCGTCTCTACTATTTCATAACTACTTTTACTCAAGATTTCTTAATGTGTTTTTCTGGTTCATTCTTGTTGGTTAGAGCTCAATGGAAGTACTTAACTTAGCATTAACTATATGCTGAACATGTGTGCATTTTCTGTGCGCAAAGATAATCTCAAATTTTACAGAGAAGTGTAATGATATACATGCATTCAACATGAAATTTTGTCATAATAGGACTGTACTGACATAAGAGAGATTTAGTTCAAAAACATTGTAAAGTGTGTATACCTGAGCAATGGTTAATGCAGTTCATTCCTGATTTTCCTCTTTTCAGATAATTGTCACATCTGAGTGTTATAGGATGTCATTGTCTCACTGAATTTTCAATTGTGTATCTAATTTGACTCATGCAATAGTCCACGTTAGAAAGCTGCATAAAGATCTGCTTAGCTAGGAACTAAGTAGTTCTTGCCTACAATTAACAACAGTTGCAACTCTGTGACAAACATTATCTGTAGAAAATCATTCATATACCCTATCCAAAGTGACAAAGGGATGGTATCATTCAAAATACTTAATGGGAACATTTATGACATTGTATTTCATTGCTGCATTAAATATCATCAGTGTGTGATCAAAGTTAGTTAATAAATAGTCCATTTGCAGCCATTCTCAGGAAATGCCCACTTGCAGACTAAGAAAAAAAAAAAAAAAAAAGAAGAAAGGAAAAAAAAATATTGTCAAGCTATTTGGTAATACCTGTGCCAGCTCATTCATTCCAGAACGATGAAAAACAACATGCCAATCTAACCACTGTCTCAATGAAGAATGTCAAAGAGAGGGAAAAAATTATTTTTTCATGTTTATCATTCATGATTTATCATGTTTATTCGCAAAACAGTAAGACAGATTGTTGGCAAACATGAAAAAGGTTTTGGTTGAACTGTGTATAGAATCAAGTATTCATGATGCAGGTTTTCCCTCTATTTCCTACATAGACAGTAAGTCTAGACAGGAAAATGTGCAAAAATGAAGTATGAGAGAAGGACAGCTCAAGACTTCCATATTCATTAATGGAAGTGTCATCTTAATAGCAATATGTCACTGCATATGAATAAGAAATTAGCAAAGCTGGTGGTATTTTTTTTTTTTTTTGAATCTTTCAATTCCTTTATCCTCTTCCTTTTCTTAGGGAGCATGTTATCTAAGAACAGTAAGACTTATTCTCCACAAAACACTATGAACTCAAAAAGATTGTGTACAGCGAAAGTGGAAAAAATACAGGAAATAAATGAAGCGAAATAGCAATGGAAGTTGGTGAAATATTCTACCAGATTTAGAGGTAATAGCTGCCTTGAAAAATTTTCTAAGAGTCACTCCCAAAACTTTTATAGTGTAAATTTAAGAGCAATTGAAATCTATTTTACTGAAGTCAGTTAAGTTTTCTTTTAAGAAGAAATTTCCAAGATCACTCACAAAGTATATTAATGCCAGTATGTATGGCAAAAAGGATCTTCAATAAGAGCTGTCATTGTAATTAATCCTTCCTCCACTTCAACATACATGAAGAGGGTGAAGACGTTTGTTAAAATATAATTCTTACTGTCTTCTTATTAAAAATATTATAATACAGGGCTCTAATGATTAGCATTCCTTAAATGCTAATCTTAAACTTAAAAACATTTAACTGTAATCTTCTTTAGAGGACAATCTAATCATCTTTGTCATATGTCTGAAAAGGATGACAAGTAAGTATCTAAGTCTAGAAGGGGTCGTGAGCTGGAAATATACTGTGCATAAATGAGTATACATTCTCTGTAGGACTAAGTTCAAAATAAAACAGATTTCAGAGGCACCATCTTCCACCTTCCCTGACTAGCTGTGGCACTTTATTTAATCCATGGCAATTTCCCCTCAGTAATGCATAATTCCCCCAGCTAATGTAGAGAAAACCATGCATTATGCACAGTTTTAGTAAATCTACAGTAAATGCATGTAGGTGAACTGAAACAGTTCATGCCCTAACTAGCTAAACAACTTTGATAGCAATTCATTTTCAGACACTTCATCAGTGCAGTAAAAAAACAATGTCCTGCATAACATTCCAAGAATTAGAATTCTCATGTTGTTGTGATTCCAAAGAGCAATTAGCTGTTTGAAGTGCTCTTCATCTGGCATTTGTTTGTCTTATTTTAAGGACACTAATCATAAAAAATCCTTCTAGGTATCTGTACATAGTCTATATAAAAATGCTTTGTGCATTTTTGTGTTTCTCAATTTTGGATACTACAAATGCTGAACTCACAATTAGTTGGCCTCACATACAATCAGTGCTGTGCTGTCCAGAGTAATTGACAGATTAACCTCAGTCATAGTCACAAAATGATAGGCCTGATCTGTAAATCTGGAATGCGTGAACTGAAAACAGTGCTAAAGAAAACTGTCCACTGTTTGTATAATCTCCTGCTGGCCAAGAATATACATTTCTCCACTAAATCAATAGCCTGAATAAAACTGCTGTGTTCACTCAGGGAATTTTGATTATATTTCTCCAATGTCTTTAAATATCCTTTCGAAAGAAAAAAGGAAAATTTGTTATCGAGACTGTCATTGTGTTAATCAAGCAATAGCGATAGAACCAGAAGGAAGGAATGAAGAACATGGTTACAGCTTCAGATCTGTTTTCAGAATTTTTAGTTTACTGCCTTATTTGGCAAATCACTTCAGTTTTTTCTTTCTCTCTACCTTCTTTGTTTTCCTTTCTCTATCCCCATGACTTTGTTCTACATCTGACCACATGCTTCAGCATGGAAAGATAAGTCCAGAATAGCTGAAAGGACAGAGTTAGATAAGTTTTCACTTCTTCACTAAATTTAATTTTTAAATATGCATATAACTGCTTTTTTTTTTTATTCCTTTTTTTAAGATAGGATAACGGGAGAGATGGTGTAGATTATTATTATTCGTATTCTCAACTCTGCTCTACAAAGGCTGGATTTTTGACAAAATCATATACAGCAGTGTGTTCATCACCTAATTCACTTAAAATGACGAGATAGTGCTGCTAATCCCGGAAACCATTGCTTACTCTTTTTGGTATATTTGACAATGAAAAATGCTCTGACAATAAGCAATGCAATTATTGCTAAATGCATCCAAGGGTGTGGAAAGTACTTGTCAAGGAAAACAAATTGTATAGATGTAAGACATTACTCTGATAACTACTTTTATTGAAGAATGCAACAATGAAAAAACTGTTGTAAAATATAATTTTCTGTTTCAGCTTCACTGACTGAGAATTGCATTTCATTTTCAAAGAAAAGACAACTTCTTACATGTTATACAATTTTTACCCTTGAAAACTGTCATTTGCAATATCCAGGATGAAAATCTATTTTTACCATCCAGAGAGCATGAAAGAACATGTTTTCATATATGGACTAAATTGAGGATGCCACCTGGGTGACAGTATGTAAAAAATATCAGTTCTGTAATACAATTCAAATTCTTTTGGCTGAGAAAAGACAACCAGAAAATACTATTCCTTCTACAATAAAATTACACATTAAAAAAAAAAAAAAAGTGGAAAAAAAGTTTTAAGTAGTAAGTAGTGTTTTCATCTAAATGTGCCCTTTCACTGAATTAGTAAAACAAACTAATTAAAGATAGGTGATCACTTACTTGCTAGAGTTCTCAAGAGGAGTATGAAGGGCTCTTATCTTCTCACTTAATGCCACAGCAGCTTGTCCGTAACTTTTTGTAATGTTAGATTAGTGCTGGAGAAGAAAATGAATTTCACAAGCCTAACCCATGTACATCAAGTGCATGGAATTTTCCATGTCCCACATTGGAAATTATCAGACTAACAAAAGGCAGGCTCTGCCTGTCAAAGTGTAAAAGTCTTTTAACATCCAGTAGTAGTGCAGTGCATAATTTTACAATAATTTTAGGAATAAAAAATTCTTCCTCCGAGGGAAGCATTTTAAGGATCAAGTGTGGTCAGTTCCACCTTAGCCCTTATCATATTATTAACAGACTTTTCAAGGAGATCTACCAAATTCAACACTGTTGTTTCTGCTCTCTATTGACACGCATTGGGACTCTGCGCTGCAGAAAACATCAGAGAATTGCCACCACTGAAGAAGACACCTAAGCCCTCAGGAATGCTATTGTGTTAGCTTTTCCTTGCATTAACCTCTCTAGCTTTGATCAACACTGTTGTGCTTTTTATGCTGAGAATTTAGTTTTTATGGATATCTGCAATATCCAATGGCTTCCTGACAGACCACAAAGATATTTTTGAATGTGTATGTGTATAAGTGTAGGGTAGATTGTGGTGATGAGAAAATCAGAACAATATTTTTGATCTTGATAGTACAGATCCAAAACTGGTTGCCAATTCAGCTTTATTCTGAGTCTCTGTCTGAAAATTGGAGTATAATTACATTTGCCTCTTGGATCAGGAATGCAAAGGAACTGAAAGTGATTACATGTCATATAATAACAAGCTGTCCAAATAAGTAGTGCAGCTTCTAAGCTATGACTGTGCAAGACGTTTACACAGCAGTAAATTCAAATGCAGAATAGAAGGTGATATTTTAGATGATTACTGTTCGATGGTGCACAATGGTGCATCTGTATCTGGATGGAACTAGCACCCACAGCTCACATACAGACTATACTCCCATTCTCACAATGACATTTTTTTTATCTCTCCCTAAGCAGCATTATCTTCTGGACATGATCCCATTTCGCTCGTCACCCTATGATTCTCCTAGTTGTTCACAGTTTCCTGATTGAAAGGCTTGGATCGCCTACAATCATATTTACTTTCCACCACCCTCTGACCTAAAAAAAAAAACACCACACTCTTGTAGGTCTTTCTTTATTCTACTAAAAAAAAAAAAAAAAAAAGAAAGAAAAAAGAAAAAAGATTAAGGATGTACATAAACTACTTTATCTCCCCTCTATTTGAGTCACTTACAGAGAAAGCAAGCTGCTTGCCTAGTGTTCCTGCATTGGTAATAAATATATTGTCATGGAAATATGTTTTGAGTTCATAATGAGAATTGTCTGCCATTATGCAAATCCTTTCTTACATGCTTGCATGTGTGAGCTTTCTTTATACTGTACTTATGTAGCTACTAAACAAACAGCTTTCTATCCATCTATAAAATTTACCTTCAGTTTCTGCTTTGATTTTGCTTCCATGGAAACAAGGATGTTTTTAAGGATGTAGAAAGAAATGCAGGTCATCACAAAGCCATTCCTCAAGACAGACATATTGGGATATTCTAGTCCTGTTCAAGAATTTCCACCTTGAAATTCACTATGAAATATCTTTTCTCTGTGAAGTCCTGGGAGGTCTTTTTGCATTCTTACATTGCTACAGACATTAACATGACACTTTATAGAGCTGTACTCTAAGTAGTCAATGATATGTAAGTATAAATTACATGAAAACCTTTACAATTCAACCTTATTTACATGCTCCTTATCATAAGAGAAGAGACATGTGGGCTTCAATGAGGTGCCAGGGCAAATGGAAGCTGAGGACTAGGTTGCTTGTTGCTGTAACTCCCCGGGTTAAGTTCACCCAAACTGGCAAGTAGAATATTAAATCTGGATTTAGCAGTCTAATTTCTCCACCTCAATGTACATAATGCTGTTTACATGGGATGTTCAATATCTGTTCTGTTATTACCCTGATCAGAGACCTGCTGGAGAATGCTTCTCACCTTGATTTACTTCCAATTGAAAGTAGGGCATCAGGAAAGAGAAGGTATGGAACAAATGACGAAAGATTATACATCTTCACTAATCCCATTATACAGTCCATGTTTTTTTAGGCTGCATCTGAAGTCTGTTATTCTTTCCTGAAAGATAGAAAGCTCTGGTGAGTTTCATATCTTGAATGTGTATTAAAAATGCCAGGATTGTGATCATTTCCTGGGAGAGAGAGACATGATTGCACTCCAAATACTTAGACAAAATTGGTTTTCAACAATATGGAATTAGACAATTTTTTAATACTGAGATTCATAGAAGCAAGGGTATTCTGCCATTTTTCCTATTCCAAGATACAAGAAGATCAAGACTTTCAATGTTTAAGGCTTTAAACCTGAGGATATTCAAAGCTTTATTTCTTTTCTGTACGCTCTATTCCTAATAATGAAAGGTAATGATGATAGGAAAATTAAAAACACTGGTAGGAAAAATATACAGAGAAATATTAGTGTTGGGAATGACTTATCTTAGTTTAACTGTAGCAGCTTCTGCCTCAGTTTTTCTCCTTGGTGCTCAATCATAGGTTTACATTTCAGCACCAGTGAGATTTCAACTGCTCATGAAGTGGTTGCTGACAGTTTAAAAGTTACAATATTGACATTAATTTTAGGATTTCTTCATATAACAGCATGTTATATATATTTAAAAAAAAAGCCTATGGAGACCTCATTTTTATATTGCACAAGATGGGAATTTCTCTCAGTTACTTGGTAAGAAATAAAAACCTTAGGACAAGGTAGGAGAATGAGCAGGACAAAGGAATGGAGGTTATATTGTATATAGCTGTAAGGGAGATCTTGGAGACTTGAGGATTCATGGCCAGAGCCCTTGTATGCATTAGCATAGAAGAAACAAATGCCTTCTGGGTAGCAAAGTTGGCAGCAAGTGATTTCAAAAAGGGGAAAGAAAATACCATGCTTTAAAAGATGTTCCTAAGATGAGCTTTAAGGACAAACCTTGGATAATGCAATAGACAGATAAGTGAAAAATACAGTATGCAGTTAAATTGAGGGGGAAAAAAAAAGGGAAACGACATGAAGAAGTCAGAGAAAAATATAGACAAAACTGTAATGCATCTGAATGAAACTATGGTAAGATTTCATGTGAGGCGAGATGCAGAGAAGGATATCTTATTCTGAAGTGTATTCAGAATAATCTGTGTTTTCAGGATAAAAAATATTTTTATCACAATATTTGTTCATCTTGCTATCCTGAGCCATTCTCTTTTGAAAGAAAATGAGCTGCTGTTACCTGATTTGCTGATTCTAATTTCCTGCCCTAAATCTGTTAAATGGATTTTAATTAATTCAGAGTTTATTTGTTTCTTTTTCATGTGAAATTGTCCAGTAAAGCTGAGTAGATAAAATGCATCTTCCCCCCCACCCCCACCCCCCATCCCCAGGAAAACCTCTCCTATGACATTTATTTCTGCTTGCTTTGGTTTTCCATCACTTACCAGAGCCATCTGTCGAGTTAGAGCTGAGTAGACACACTCAACATCTCACTTACTGAGCAGTGCTTTCAGGTAGGCTTCACCCCATAATGATAAACAGTGCTGTTTAGAAAATGAAGCTGTCTGCAAAGTTAATGTATGTTTCATTGTAGGCATGCAATGTGATGGTGCAAATGACCTAGCCTTGCTGGTAAAGAAAGGATAGTCTTGTCTTTGAAGAAGATGAGTTATGACTGAAGAACAGGTTTTGTTCTGACTGATGTCATTCCTTTGAGTCTACTTATACCAGTGTGAACTATTTTTGTTTTATGGGCAACCTTTATCCTGTCTAGGGTATTTGTCTGCAATTTCCCCAGCATGCCCACTCTTGACTGGTGCCAGAGGGAGTTCAGCCTTGAACATTTGCAGATTTGCAAACCATTAGCCGTCCTGACTGATACCAAATGTGAGTGGACATTTTTTGCTGCTAATTCTTCTGTGTTCTATTCCCTCTCAGTAAACAAGTACAATACCCAGACATTTTTCAGCACCTTGCAAAAGAAAATTTATTGCTATTTCAGAGGTGTTCAGACATTATAGCGATGAGAATGACAGCAAAACCCAGGAGATTTACTAATTCTCTCTTCAGAGTGGACTTTAACAGTGTGCAGCAGAAACTAACTTTGAATGATGAGTGGAAACCAAAATATTAAATAGTTAGTTGTTCATTAAGCTCTGTCCATTTTATGCACAGAATAAGACAGTAAGCATCTGTAATAACCAACCAACCAATCAGTAGATGATAATGTAATTAGAGTGGCCAGAATTTGACCTGACACGTGAATGGAAAGAAGCAATTAAGTTTTGCAGTCAGGGCTAATATTAGCGTACTTAATTTTGACTACAAAGTCAAAACTGTTCTCTGAAGAAGTGTTTTTTATTAGTTTAGGGAGGTTCTTTTGTTTCAGTTTGAGCTATGAAAATTGTGATTGCCAAGCCATGAATGTAAGAAGAAGAAAGTTGAAAATACATCAAGCAAATGTAGTAGAGAAAAAATAAATCAGAAATGTCAACTTTGTCTTATATTTTAAACAGAAAAGAACGATCAGCAATATTTAGATGCACCAATTTCACCTTTTTAAAAAGTCTGAGTAAGGAATGATAGCACAACAGGATGAACTGGAGCATGTAAGATTGAGGCCGAGGATGTCAGATGTATTTACACTATGCATTTTCTACTTTCTTTTCTGCAATGCTATTTCAATACTGATAAAGTCTAAGAAACTTATGTGATGGTATTTTCCATGTGGTTAATTTATTTAAGACAGTGAAAACATTATAACTGAAAATCCTTAAATGTTTCACTAGTGTCACAGAGTTATCTAGATCAACCTATGCCTGTGACGGGGGGCAGTAGGCCCGTGGACCCCCTGGGTCCCAAAAATGGGAAGGGAAAAGGGAAAGGGGTAGGGGAACGGGAACTGGGCTCGGAGAGGGAAAAGAATGGAGCAGTGGCAACGATCTAAGGAGGAAAACTTATTTTACTATGATACTTGAATGCAAGATAACACAATATAATACAGTCTAATTGGAAATGAGGCCAAAAAATCAAATAAAATGAGAGAGAAAGTTTCTGAAACTGAAAGGCCTACTTGAATGAAGGTGTACGGCTTGGAAGCACACCCACCCCTCTTCCTGGCAGTGAGAGAGAGCGAGAGCCAGATCCCATGACTTAGATCCTGTGACTTCCGTGGCATATCATCTTCCTTCTCTGATTGTGAGGTCCTCTGGAATATGTAGTTCTTCTTCTCTTTTGAGAAGCAGATATCTGGTAGGTTGCCAATCCACAGAACTGGAGTATTAACCCTTTAATTACCTGTGCTGTACATGATGTTATGATGTGGAATACCAATAGCAAAATTACAAAATCATGACAATTAGGAACTTCATTTGGAGCCTGAGACGTATCTTTAGTCTTCATTCTGTATAATTGTGCTGCTAGTTTTCTGATTTCTATAGACTCAGTTTCTTCATACTTCTGAAGGCTGAAAAGAATGTTTCATTTATAGAAGGTGATATTTTCATGAGCATATGTTGTAACATTAATAACATTCAGTTGTTGCAAATAGATAAGTAAGATATACTGTAAAAGCCAAGATCTCACAGGAGTTATTTTGCACATCTTTGAGTCTATCAAGAAATTCACATTTTCCAACAATAGTATCACCATGAATATCTTTAAACACCTAAAATTTATCAGTAAAAATCTTCACTAATGGAACTATCACGGTACTTTTCAAGGCTATAATGTGATAATAAGATATTCCGGGGAAAAACATAAAAGTTATTGAATCCTTAAGATGTATGTTTGACAACATAAAAGTACATTTAGAGTTTAATTTAGAACATAAATTACTGTACATTACTGAAATGGAAATTCAAGTAAATTTAATTACCTGTGTCCGTTCTCTTTTATTTCATCGCTCTAACACATGGGTTGTTCAGCCCTGAATGCTCCAAATCCAGGTGTCAAAACTGAAGAGCACATGGTTAATTCTTAGGCACAGGGGCATGGGAATAGTAGAGAGAAGGCAATACAAGTGATTAATGAAGAATATTACTGAATAGATGTTTACCTATGATAACAGTAGACAGAATACAGTTTTCCAGCTATCAGTCATTGTAATTGCATTTGGATTCTACAATAATCATCACTAATTGCTTTTCAATCCACTTTGGAAAATTGGGAAGAGGAATAGTGATGTAGGTCATCATTTGATATCCTAAAGATTGCAGGGAGTATAGAAAGAGGTTTTGATTGAAGAATGGAAGATTATTTTGCCTACTTATGCTTGCAGACACTTGGGGCACCTTGGCTTTTCTGTGGGAATGGAAAGTCTCGGCAGGCTGCAACTGCGAAAAGCTATTCTACTTTACTGCTTCCACTGTTGCTGCTGCTGGAGAATGGTGTCAGAAGTGCCCTAGAAGAGCTGATGAAAGCTCAAGTCTATTGTGAGCACCATAAACATTTAAAAACTGTCTACTGTGTAAAAGCTTAATTTCCCTAGACCATTGGTTTTATTTTTATTTTTCTTGTTTATGGTTTTTTCACAAAGCATTGTGTGTCTCTGTCTCAGAAAACTAGTAGAAATTAAAAGACAAAGTAGCACTTGAAAGTAGCTGAGATCATAAGCTTTGAGCAAAACATTTGATGCTAACTCGGAATTACTAGCACAACTCCACTCATAACACATGCTTGTTTATTGTTGGTCATGTTCATTTAGAATTTTAATTATTAAAACATTGTTATTTACTGGAAAAGTAGTTCTCCTTTAGGTTTGATTCCAAGACATTACAAGTAGTTAAGTTAGGGCAAAATAGATAAAAGCCTGGAGTTTATAACTTGCTGATGAGATTTCAAGAAACTTGACATGCTAGCATAGCCATATGCCTACTGTGTAGTTGGGAGTTCTTAAATGAAAATGATCTCTAGTACCTTATAAGACAATGAAATGAGTAAGAAATCTAGATACAAGATCTTAATGCAAACTAAGCTTCTAGAATGTTTTATGTTCTCCAAAAGAAAAGAAAAGAAAAAAAAAAAAAAAGACGGTTATAGATGTTAGTATATTGAAGTTTATTACAGACAAGAGAACTCTAATTACCAACCACTGCCACATTATCTCTAATCTCTAATAGAGATATCACAATATCACCATTATAGATATTCAAACAAGGACAGATTTTCCTAAGATATATTTGCTCATTCTTTATGACCATGACTGTAGAAAAACATGTTATAAACATGTTTTTGCCTATGATGTCTTCAGCACATATTTCAGGTGAATATGCTACAAATACCTGTCCAGTGATTTGGATCACTACACCGTATTAAGATGGTTTCCCTGAGAAAGATTAATAATTTTCTCATTAGGCATAGGAAGTTTATTTGCTGGAAATATGCTGCCACATTTGACCATTCATCACTTCTCTTGTGCTGCTTGTAATCATTAGTTATCTTGCAGAAAGCTTTTAAGTTATCACATTTTATAACAGCTACTGAAGATTTACAGAATAGTTGGTGATAACAATTGTAATTCTGTAACAAGTGCAATAGGGCAATGTTATACTCTGAAGAAATGTGTTATGACTGAGTTTTGCTAATTCCAGTATTTGTACTTATCTCCGTAGC
Organism: Gallus gallus; assembly: GCF_016699485.2. Classification (NCBI taxonomy): domain Eukaryota; kingdom Metazoa; phylum Chordata; class Aves; order Galliformes; family Phasianidae; genus Gallus; species Gallus gallus. Next base: position 108,786,057 of record NC_052533.1, on the reverse strand, counting down.
AGAGTAATCAAAATATTTTAATAATAATCCAATGGGACCAGGAAACATTTTGTATATAAACTCTACTGTGATTATATTACTGCTATATCATATCTCAAGTCTGATAAAATAGCACTGTAATCAGAGCCATCTTTACTTTTTGGTCTTCAAGACCAGCGACAGTGCAAACTTTCTCTGAAGCTCTGCTCCCAGACGGACTACACAGGCTATTGCATCTTCCAGAAGGCTGTAACAGACCATTCTGATGTAAAGTTCTGGCTCCCATCCTTCTCTTCCTATTCTGTACTTCAGTACAATTTCACATATCCAAATGATATTGTTTTATGTCCAAATTAATACTTTTTTAAATTTTCTGTATTCTTTGAGCACCAGGAGAGGCAAAACTCAAAATCTAGATGGTTCCCCATAAGAAATATATTGTATGCCTTGAAAATGACAGTCAGTGACTACACAGCCACTAGTTAGTTCCACAAACAAATTAAAGTATCAGTAAACAGGGATAAATTATACTAATGCCTTTCTTCTAATTGTGATTTCTGTGATTTCTAAAGTGATTTTCTGATAATACACAGGAAAAGTCCTCCAAGGCTACATCTGTCTCACTAAATTAAACATACCCAATATTGTGTTCTGGCACTGAGACCAGCTGGCATGGAGTAGCCCTCATACATACTTCTGCACAATTCACAATCTCCTCACTGCAAACAGCCCTGCTCTGTACTCACTCCTTAATCACACCTGGAATTATTTTGGAGACAGCCTGGGATGAATCTGTGGCAGAGATCACTTTAATCACTCGTTTAACATCAGTAGGAGTATAAGGCCATAACAATTTAACAGTAAAAGCAGTATAGTTTCAGTGTCCAGGAATGCTATGCAGCATCATTTTACTTACTAGAACAGAAAAAAACCTATTTGAGTAGAGTCTGTGATATTGCACTTCTGCTTGTTTGATTTAATCCAAGGACAATGATCACTAGGTATGAAATCAGGTCTTTTTCTGGGAGGTGCAGTTAAGAACAGTCCCACAAAAGTAATATTATAGATATTTTATTAATAGATTTTTAAAATACAATTGAAAATTCATACAGACAGGGAAGAAAATGTAGTCCTATATTTCAGGAGTATTTATTCAGAATAAAGATGTTAACAAACAGGTGTATTCATTCGAAGTGTTGAAATTTTGAACAATTTTATCCTCTTGAAAGAGCAAGTTTTTCCTTCTTTCTTCAGCACTATGAAATGTAGTTCAGCAGTCTGAATATGATTACACTTTTTTTCCTAGAATATACGAGCTAAACTGTGTTACTGATATTTTTTATACCCTTACAATGGGGACAAGACAATATATGAAGATGTATAAGTAATATCAAATGTCTGGTTTGCTTGCAAACAGGTGGTATGACATCAACATGGCAAATAAGTCACCATGAAATTCTGTTGTATATAGATCTGATGATATCTGGCGAAGGGGGGAGGCAGCGTTCTTGCAGTAGTATCTTCGCATATTGACAAAATCTATTTTACTTTTGATAAAGTGGTCTATAAGCATTTTCTGATACTGAACCCACTTACAGATTAATACTACAGTAATATTCCTGTTCTATCACTATGTGATCCCATGACATATCTAGTTAATTAAATCGCTTTTTTCTCAAAATGAAACCCAAGGAATTTGGGTTTATAGTCCCTTGCAGATCTATTTTCAAGCGGGACTAGAGATCTTTTGTTTGGAAAACTGTCTTCTGAGTTAAACTGCCATGAGATTACAGATATTTTCATAGTTATTTGCCTCTCACACACACTTGTAGGTAGACAATATTGAAACTGAACATTTGTGGTCAGCCAACATTGTTATTAAATGCATGGTTTTATTATTAAATGTGTAGTTTTATATGTTCTGAAAACTGTGGAAAGATCAGATTCTATGATACAGTACCATTTACCATGATGCTCCAGCAAGGGCTCGCTTATAATTGGTGACTACCTCGCAGTATTACTTTTCAGGCAATGTACATAACTGAAAAGAACTCTAGGCAGAAGTAAACATCTATTTTTCACATCATTGGAGCCTTTTCTTCATGACTCAGTGACTTTTTCTTTCCTTTAGAGTGAGAAACAGCAAGTGAAATGTATTCTTAAAGTTCTGCTTGGTATCAAAACCTCCATCCAGTTAAAGCTCTTTAAAGAGAAAAAAAGGATTTAAATCCTCCTTTTGACTAGTATTCCTAAGGTCACTTATCTTACATGGAAAACCAGCTTATTTGTTGAGGAAGATAACTACTATGTGTTAAATAATCCCATAGGACTTTGTCAGTCCTACAGCTACTGTCCTTGTTTGAGTCTCACTGACCTCTAAATGATTTATCATCCATTGGACTTTGAAGATCAGATGTAATATTTACGTAATTCTTGACATACAATTTCATTAGCAAACTGAATTTTGGCTCCAGTTCTAGAATCTACAATGACAATTTATAAATAGTGCTGAGGAGATGCAGAGAGCTATTGATTTCTGCAGGATTCATCAATGCAGTTTTTCTGTCGTGACTCATTTAGAGCTGCTCTTAAATTATTTGATAATGCAGTAGTCCACCCCAGTAGTTTCTGTACTTTTTGACTTAAGCGTCTCTTCCCTGGAACTGTTTGAGATGAGTCAAGCAGAAAATAGATGACTGAACATGTCCTATGTAAGGGTCATTAAGAAAAAGACCACAGTATGAGATTTGATGCCTGTGGCCTCCAGCATCTTTTGGAATCAGTTATACCTGAAGGGGAAAAGAGCCCACTAGCACAAATAAAGGAATGAAGAAACCTTTCTGTTATACAGAGAGACAGAGTTTAGGGCTACTACTTAACATCCAGAGTGGAGAATCCACCCAGATACATAGAGAAACATGGCTGCATATATGAATTGCATATGACTTCACATGAGATACAGCATCATTGTTTTTTAGAAGGACTTGAACTAGGAAAAAGTACTTACACATTATTTGGTACTTTATAATCCCTGTGCTTTATATAGCAGTTTGATAATGTCAGAATAAAAGCACACTGTTTTAAGAATGATGCTGGATTATCTCAGTAAATAAAGGATCATAAAAGAAGAAAAGTAAATGTTATAAAATGCAGGTAAATACATTCCTACACAAAATAAATATGAAAGAACTAGCAAGAGGCCCTAATTCTGAGATGAGCCATTCTACAATACTAGGAAAAAAATAGCCACAAAGAACCACATAATTAATACATTTGTATTAGGTTACCCACAGAAAAGAATAGGATCTATGTGAGTCACTCTGAAAGTAATGCCTCATATTTATTTCCATGGAAACTAGAAAAGATACAAAGAGCAAAATGACACTGTTTGATAAAGCAAATTCTCAGCTACAATAGCCATCATCACCATTAGCTATGTGGTTTCACATAGTCTGTAAGAGGCTGCATGCCATGCTTATAAGAATCTGCACCAATGGAGGTTACCCACTGTTGCCATTGCCACTGCTGAAAAGCATCACCCACCACTTCACTGTGCTCACTTCCACTGTTTGGTCTCCATAAACATTCAGCAAGTGTTGATGAATGTCAATGGGTGCAATTTTTTCTGCAAGAGGAAGTTCAATGACACATCTTTTTTCATATGCACTTCCATGTTGGATGTCATTTTGTCAGACTGCCCCTCTGCTGCCAACCGTCACACAACAACAAAATGTAACAGAATATTGGTAGGAAGATTCAGCCTCCACCGCCATACCACCAATATCTGCCTCTGATTTTGTGGGCTAGCATAACAACATAGGAGACATGGTCTTCAAGTCCCCTTTAATGCAATTCCCAGTCACCTCCACTTTTACATGCTAGTCATGAAATTTACACAGACTTTTTTCAGTATTTCTGCTCACTGATTTTGGTGAGGAAACTATTTTCCCTCAGGTTTGCTCATATATATGAAAGAACTGTGTTTCCACAGACACAGTAGTCAGTTTCCCAACTAGCTTTAGCTTGATACCTTTATGTTCCTTTATTTCTTTTCCCTATGTGACTTTTAACTACTCTTAATCTACAAATGAAAGGAGAATCTAGCTATCTGAGAAGGACAAAAGGCATGTAGAAAAAATTATATAGGACCATGACAGCAAAACTATGGGAATATTTAAAGTATAACTTGCACTCAGCAAGTTATCATTATCTAGATAAACGTCTAGATAATTTACAGCATCTCATCTACACAAACAATGATCAGCATCATTTTTGCTACTTTGAATGTGGCCACTAATGAAAAGGATGGCCTGAACAAGAAAAGCTATCAAGTCATCTTTTCTACAGAAACAAGCAAACCAACACTGGTACATGACACATCTGTTCCTATTAAATCACAGAACCAGGACAGAATGTACCTGGTAGAAACTTGTAGGTAATTGCAGTGTCTACATGTGTTCTTTTATGAGGTAGTGAATATCCATTTAACTTACCTTCAAATTCTCTTCTTCCTTTTCCTGTTCTCCAAACACCAAATACTACATGTCTGAATCCAGGAGGATCAGGGTTAGAAACTTCTTTATTGTATAATTTTTCCTTAAATAAATTCCAGACAATCAAGTTATTGATACTCCTAAATTTTACTTAGTTCAACTCATTAACGTAGTTACCAATTTAATTAACTGAGTAGCTTAGCCATGTATATTTTATACTATGTAATGGAACAACAATGAAAACTGGTTTATAACATGGAGATCTGAAGTGACTTGTTGAGGAGCATTGAATATTAAGAGGCTATGTGAAATACACTGAAAAAAATCATAGTTTCCATACATGCTATTTTTTCTATATTGGCAGATAAGATGCTATTCTTTCCTGTTCTGAATAATTAACATATAGAGTTCTTTCTATAATTAGCCATATTCCAGTAATATAATTACTGAAATACTGGATTTATATCTATCAAATTTTCAATAGTATCTTTCAATGGAAAGATCAACTTACCAAAAAGCTGTGGGCTGTTAAAAGCTGTGGGCTGTTAAAAACTCATGCATTTTTTATTTAAAATCACATTTATAATTGACTCCATATTTGATGCTCCTGAAATGGAAGAATATATATATTTTTCAAAAGTATTCAAATTCTCTGGTATTTGTCAGCTTTCATTAACTCCTAGAGATAAGAAATTGGATATCATTTGAGATATTATTGGTAAAACAAAAGAGTCTAATAGACTACTGACCACTTCCAAGAATTGGATCCTGGTTTTCTTTACACCTCACAGTGTTCTAAGTGTAAAGTAGCAGGTCTCAAACTGTGAGCTTGGCATCATGGGGAGACTTTGATCTCCTGTAGTGGAGAGTTCAAATATGAAAAGCAAAACCAGAAAATATATATTTATTTCCTACTTTCCTTTTTTCTTTTCCTGTTCTGTTTTTAAATTTCTGCAATTTAGGACTTTCAGCATATAGAAGCTATTTGTGTTACACTGCATACTTTGTATCTCTGCATCAACTTCAAGCAGATTAAGACTAGGTAACTAGTAAGTTTGTATTTCTGTACATATGTTGACTATTTTATTAAACATTTCAGGCTGTGGACAAAAGCAGTGGCATATATTCAAAATAAGTTCAGAATTTGTTTGCATTTTAATCAATTATTGTAATGAAATGGTTAAGGACAGTGGTATAAAAAATACTGTAAGAATGAAGCTCAATCAATTATGTGAATCTAGGGATTCTGAGGAGATTCCCACACCCAGTGTGGTTGTGGGATATGTTGTAGGATTATGTATTTACGTTTTATGGTAGCAGTGTGAGAGAGATATGAAAGTATTAAATGAAGAAGATATCACTGGGATAATATGGCAAGCCACCCAAGGAACTCAGCTACAAAGCTAAGGCACTATGGAAAATGTTACATACTGCCACTGAGACAAAAGTCAGTACTTTGCTCTAGTTGCCCACTCTCATGTCTCTGAAAAAGTGCCCAGGAGTTCATTCTGGGAGCTGCAGGACAGAGACTCCCACTCACTGCAAAGACAGATGAGCCCACAGTAAAGCACAGATTACTGAGTACATGCATGAAGTAGTATGCTGAGCTTAAGTCCATATTTTCTGAGATAAAAAAAAAAAACACAGCCTCACTGACCTGCTGGACTTATGTCCATGGGCTAGGGAAAGCTAGCCCATAGGTAAAGGCAGCACCATGGAAACCATATAATTAGATTTTTGAAAGGCTTCTGATGGTCTTTCACACCCAAGTCTTTTAAAGGAACTGAGCTGTCAACAGGCTGGAGGAAAGGATGTCTTAAAAATTGGAAGAAAAGGTTAGAACTTAATTATTTTCCAGTCCAGATAAGAACCAGCAGTGGATTCCTGCTGACTAGCCTTATTCAGCTTTTTAGGACACAGGGAAGGAGCTATGCAGTTCATACAAAAGTTTATAAACCATATTAACCTTTTCCAAGTAGTTAAATGCCACATCACTGACACAGTATTGGAAAAGGATTTGCCAAACAAATGATCATTCTAGAAGATAGTAGCTGATCTTCATAGATATATATATGAAGAAACTTTTCTATAATGCAGCTCCATGAGGCTGAATTTGGAAGTGATATTTAAGAATGAGACAAGGCTAAAAAGTTTTCTAAATAATTGGCTCCATCTGCAGCAGTAGAAATGAAAGTTACCAGAATGGATTTTGCTCATGATAGACACTGAAAAGAAAACAGAAGATGTCATTTTGCTAATAAATAAAATCCTGCTGTCCCCAGCTTTATGGTTCCAGCCTTTACACCTCAGGAACAGAATCATCAAGATAAACAAGATGCAGAGAAAAACATGTAAAAAAGTGAGGAGGGTAGAGTAATTTCTGCCTGAGGAGAAACTAAACAGGCTGCAACTCCAGACAATACTGGCTAATTAAAAATGGGTCGGGTAAGTTTATGGACAACAGGTCTGAAAAGAACACTAAATGGATGAGGCATGGTTATGTCTTCCTCTCTATCACTGATACAGAAATTCTGATGGTGCAGAAGTATGAAGTATCTCTAAATATCACCTCTTATTTCCTGTCCTTACAGATTTTCCCCTAGGACTACCTGAGTCTCTGACTGATAAAAATCTCGTAGTCCTCCTTGTGAAGTGGTAAAGAGAGGGAAAAGTAATCAGCAAAATGTCAACAGCCACAGGGAACAGTGAATGAAGAAAGAGAGTGTGAAAGTAAAAGCAGAAAAATAAGGAACTTCAGACAGGTTTTGCACAGAGCACAACACCAAATCCCACCTCTCCCTTATGACATCCAAGGAGCCAGCGCATTAACTCATTCAGAATCATAGAATGTTTAAACTTGGAAGGGAAATTATGGAGGTCCTCTGGTCCAGCCCCCCGCTCAACCAAGAAGACCTTGATCAGATTACCCAGAATATATTCAGATGGCTTCTGAAGAGGGAGACACCACCTGGGCTATTCCATTGCTCCATTATCCATTTGGGAGGAAGTGCTTTTTTTAGCACTTTTTTTCCCCCAGGCTGTCACACAAGCTCAGCATAATACCTTCAGCCTCAGAAGGTAAATACTTTACAGAGTTCTTATAACACAATTAATTAATTAATTAATTAATTGCATTTTTTTAGCCCTAAGAAAACACATTTAGTATCTTAGTATATATATTAAAAAATCAGAGCTCATAAGAGGTTTTTTTTTTTTTCCCTCATATATATTCTTGTTATCCAAAAATAAACACCTAGAAATTAGATTATTAATTTTCACAGACAGCAACAATCATTTTAACTGCTCTTAGGAAAACACACCTTATCTCTTCATACTTTTCTTAATGCTATTCAGAAAAATAAAATATAGAATCAAGCTAACTTAAACTGAATGTAATCTCCTTTCACAAAACTGAATGGAAATCACAAAAATCCAGAAACTACCAGAATTCAGCAAGAATGGACAAGAATAGAAGCATCATCTGAATGTTAAGAAGACAGTTACTTTAGGGAAATATCCCCATAAATGCAGTGTTTTACAAAGAAGAATGGTTAGACATGTGATGGTAAAATATACAGGAATCACAATAAAAATCAAATAAATAAAATTATTGTAATTAAAATATTAGCATAAATCAAAACATTGTTTCTTATTTATACTAGATAATAGATAGGGAGCATATTTGACAGTAAAGAATTTATAGAATAACTCTCTTTCATTTCTACTTCTTTCCTGCCAAAATGAGACTTCTACTATTCCTAAAACTGAGGTCATGCAGGTATTATGTATCATATGATGTGTTTCCTGAATTACTTGTGAGGTCTTACAGGAGCTGAAAATAGCAATGAATGTAGATTTTCACTGTACCATAACAGTCTAGATTTAACCAGATTTAAGAGATTTAAATAAGTTGTATTGAACTGTTTAGAAGTAAGAAAATTATAATTATAATTACAAAAACTTTATATATTTTTCTGCAGTATTCATAATCTCATATTTAAGAAACATTCAGATGATGTACTAAGGGACGTGGTTTAGTGGGGAAATATTGTTGGTAGGTAAATCATTGGACTAGATGATCTTGGATGTCTTTTCCAACCATGGTGATCCTATGATTCTAAGATTCTATAATATACTATATATATATAATATATAATGTACTAATTTTCACTTCCTTTTGTAAAAGTCCTTGAGACTGATTACACAGAAATCAAAACAAATGGAATTACTGTAGTTTAATAATGCTCAGGAGAAAAAAGATAATACTGTTTATTATTTGCTTCACCTGCTCTTATTTAAAATAAAATAAATTTTAAAAAAAGAAAAATAGCAAAAAAAATTCTACTCATTGAAAGTTTTAAAATTCAGTATAGTGTGATTTGTGTTCCAAAACTTCTACATGTATAAAGTGAGAACAAGATTTGAAAAATGTGATTTACTTGGCCCAAACAGAAAGAAGCATATAGAATATAGTGCTGATATTGTCACTGGAGCTCCGTTCTAAGCAAGGTTCCCTGAATACAATCCAAGTGCAGAGGAAAAAAAATGAAAAGATTAATCACTTAGAACTAAACTGTCTGATTGCAAAGATGGAACAAGACTTGATAAATGCTGGAGATATTTTACCTCTGGAAATCCATAAAGAAAAGGTTTCCTATGAGCTTTTCACTCTTTCTCCTTTGCCCTTTACAGGGCTTTTTATTTTCGCCTGTTCAGTCATGGCTGGAAGCCAAAAGATGTGGAAAGGGAAGGGCTAAAATATAAATCCTCTAACCTGCTTCCCAGAAAAAAAAGATTTGCATCCAGATCTGCATCATTACCCTGACACCCATCAGAGTTCTCTCACTGAAAACGAACTCTTAAAATGATGACTCATTTCTCACTGACCCTCACACCCTCCCCCTGTGAAGTGAGGGAGAAAAAAAAAAGACAGGTTCTTAGTTTATTGTCTTAGTGATAAACTGACCTGTTCACATATCCCATCCCTGTTACTGATGAGCTGAGAGCTGATCACAGGACTAGAAGAACAAGTAGTCCATGATATACTGGCTTTTCACAGGATGTCTGAGTCACCAGCATGATGCAGCCATGGGAATAACTCATGCAACCAGTCACAGTCTGTGCAGATGATCGACAAATAGTAATGCCATAGGGCAGGACATAAGGGATATCATTTCTCGAGCAAGGTATGTGATGCAGAGGTAGTTGCAGTTAGAGGAAAAAGTCAAATTAGGACAGATTAGGAGTAAGACTGCATCCCATTAGGACGGAATGGAAACAAGCCAGGGAACCCAATTAGTGAATGCCTGCACTGAACACTGCAGAGCAGTGCAGAAAGACCTGAGCTAATGTGGACTTTATCTGCTCTGGAAGCAGTATGTCATGGCACAGATGAGTGGTATTTATTATCTTAAACTGCATTAAAGTGGATGAGCTGCTTCTGGCCATGAGCTGGTATTGCTGCAGCACAACTGGTAGACATATCAGCTGGGACCAACAATAGCTCAGGAATATGCACCAAATTTCACTGCACTGCACAGACATCTTCTGCATGAGCTTGTGTTGTGCATTCAGGCAAAATGAAAGCTGTCAGGGTATATGATTGCTTGCTATAAATATATCAAGGAAGGGAAGGGAAAGTGAAAACTGACACCAGGACTGGAAAAATTATTTAAACTAGGGGATAATGTTGGCACAAAATCAAATAGATATAAACTAGCTACAAATAGGTTTAGACTGGAAATTAGAAGACAGTTTCAAGCCATCAGAGCAGTGAAATTCTGGAAGGTTTTACAAAAGAGGAGTGCCAAAAAAACTAATTACTTTTAAGATAAAATTTAAACATTTGTGAGAGGGTTTATATGACATGACTGCCTGAGGAAGCTGGATAAGATTCAGTGACTCAGGCTGTTCTTCCTAAATTTACATTCCTCTGAAGAGTTTCCCACCATCTCACAAACCCCTTGGTCCTTCCCAGTTGGACACAAGATAAGTGTCCAAACTAAGCCACCCTGACAGCTCAGATCTCTTATACAACACACAACTGGACCTTCACCTTCCTATCAGGGAACAGTTCCATGCATATTTCTGTGCAACTGAAAGTGCAGACTACATAGATCTGAGTTCCCATTGCCTTTGAATTTCCATTTTTATGATAGCACAAGTTCCTTTTTTTTTTCCCCACACAAACTGATGGAAAGCCTTAGGTTCACGGTATTTGCAAATATTTGGCTTTGACTGTGAAGAGAATGCAAATTGATCAAAGCAATGCCTTGAGCTCAGGAGCTCAGCCTTTGCTGTAGTTGGTAGCATTGCATTAGCTACAATCACAGTCAACTACATCTTGATTTCTCTTCCTCTCTTAAGCAGAGGGATTTGATGTTTCTGAGATCCTGTTTCTTCCCTCAGTAGACCCTGGAAACAAAGTGGGAAAGGGAAAAAAAAGACTTCTAGCTTAAAGGATTCTATCATATATCTGTTCATAAAAGAAAGGTGAGAGTTTAGTTAGATCTGGTGGCATAGGAAGTTTCTTGTTTTCTCACTCAGGCTCATGGTATTTCATTGAGCTTCTTTGTGTTTGTTGAAACACCAGTTTCTAGACATATGTTCACTTGATGTCTCAGGATCTAGTAAAAAGTGTTACTAGCCTTTAGCTTTTCAGCAAAAAAAGTCTGAAGGAGGTTCCAGATTCACTTTCAGAATCCCAGAAAGATAGGAAGTAAGTGTCTGTCATCACTACTGTCTTCAAGCACTACTATTTTACAGAACAAAATCCAGGGGCATGCGGCGGCAGGGCTGCCAGACAATCTTAGCAGGTGCTGTTGTTTCTATGCTGTGTCTTTTAGGAAAATGAATAAATTTCACTTTATATCCTCTAGATTTTTAACTTATCTCCAGACAAGCCATATATAACTGTTACCATAATCACATGACCCATGCAATGTGTCTTCTTCACTGTAGCAGTGACATAAGAATAAATGCTTTGAATTTCATAAACTGTCTCCAAAATCAATTTTTTTCATCATCCTTCTTCTAGTAAAGAGCTAAATTTATCTTTTGATTTACAGCATGTTACTGACGAGTACCAAAGTGTACCTATTCTTCCATGGTCTCTGTGCCCTCAGCTCCTTCCTCCATCAGAGGTACTCAGTTTCCATCCTCAAAACTGTGTTTTCCTGAGCCCCTCAGGCATTAAGGCGTTATCTACACTTATCTGTCTTACAGTGTTATCTTGATTGATTGTTGGGATATATCTGTACACGGATGTTCTGGTTTTGGCTGGGATAAAGTTAATTTTCTTCTCAGTGGCTGCTATGATGCTGTGCTTTGAATTTAAGAGAAAAAACAATGTTGATAACACCTTGATTTCATTGTGACAGAGCAATGCTTACACCAAATCAAGGACTTTGTGGCTCTGCTAGTGAGGAGTTGAGGGTGTAGAAGGAGCTGGGAGGGGACAGGACCAGGACAGCTGACCCAAACTGGACAAAGATATATCTCATACTATATCATGTCACACTGGACTATAAAACTGGGCAAAGATGGCATTGGGGTAAGACGGCTGCAAAGGAACAGGTTGGAAATCTGTAAGAGGATTGTGAGCAATTATTATGCAGTTGAACATGGTGGTGGGAAATAATGACAATAGCAGCCCAGGTTCTTCAAGTATTTTCTCGATCTCTCAGATTTGACTTTCAATGATTTAAAACTCATACACTGTATGACTGAATGCAAAAGATTAGTTAAAAAAGTATTTATTTTCTATATTTTTTTCTGTTACGTTCAATTACAAAAAGAAACAAAACAAAACATAACAAAAACAAAACACAAGATAGCGTTTTATTAGTGGTACATTAATGAGCTTTAACGACTAGGTGACTTATGTTTGTCACAAATACATATTACAAACAACCACAAAAAAAGTAACTGAAAATGAAATAAATAAATTGAATATTTATCTTCAGTTTTTAATATTTATAAAATATATAGCACTTTCTATTACATTTTTCAGTCATTTTTATCCATAACAAATTAAAACTTATGACATATATTGCAAATATTCTTAAGGATAAGAATAATTTAAAAAATCAAAATTCCTGGAGGTATGAAATAGTAAATCAGTTAATGTTCATTAATTTATTATCATATATCCAGATTGTGCATGTTCTGCAAAAATAGCCATTTCTTCAACTAATATACATATTTTTCTTTATAGTATTATAAGATTAAGATTTTAAATGTAAAGCTTCATGGATTTATGCTTCTGTTTTATAATTGTGCCTAATATGGAACTTTCTTTAATATATACTGAATACTTTCCATTAGTATATACTAATATACACACACACAAATACACACACTATGCATTATATATTAGTATATACTCAATAATAAAGCCATTTCTGTAACATATAATTGAGATTCTCATAGTGAAAGTTGCTGAACGTGGGAGGTATGCATATTGTAGCAATGAAAACTGACTAGGTTAGCTAAATGAATGCATTTAGTTTTACATTGTTCAACATACTTTAACAGAGTATGAAATGTATTGTAACAATACACAGAATCCAAATAGAAATTTCTTTTTTATTTCAGTATCTCTGATTTTCCATCTGATTCCAACAGAATATGAATTGCTATTCTCACTAAACTTCCTGAAAATGGGAAAATGGAGCCAAGTAAATAAAAATTTGTTGACACTGTGGATCTTATTTTAGGAACAATACTAAAATTGCACTTAAGAGCCGTCATAGCCAAGAAAGCACTTAAGTTTGAAGATGACTTTACTCAATTTACTCTGAATGTTGATCACAAACTGCAACACTCTTCTGGTACACAGATGCCCTTGCCATAATGCTTGAATATTGTCCCCTGACTGTGTTACAGATTTAGAGGCTCCCTTACATAGCTGAGTGAGTGCAGCTTTGCTATCTGCATAGAGCAAGGAGGATAGGGCAGTGTTCTTGGAGCCCTCTGAGTGAATTTTAAAGTATGTATTTCTGATAGACAGGCAGAGAGACGCAGCAGGGAGAGGGCTGACTAGCATGATGTAACCTTAATTCTTTCCCTTTGGAGTAAGAACAGAGTGCAATGAAGATTAACCTGCCCTGGACATCTGTCAGTCACCCGTAAATGAAGGAGGTTCTTCCACAATCCACAGTACATGGGCATCACCCACTGGGCAGAAAGGACTCTCACCAGGATCCAGCAGCCGTAGCATTTTAGAGGGATTCTGGCTTTGGTCTTGCTTTACTTAGGTTGTATGAGCTGAATGCCCATTAGGAGTTGGAACTATTAGGAGTGAGTTTTAGTCTAAAATTCCAGTTCATGTGCTTAAAGACTGCTCTGGCAAATGAAGAACAACATAGTAACAAGCAGAGGGCAGGAACCTGCCTTCAAAAGCACATTCCTAAAACAAGTGAAACCACAAAAGTGGCTGTACCTCTACCATCACTAGGAAGACACACACCTTAGGAGCTGCTCAGTCATGGTCCTACATCAAAAGGGCTCTGCCCTGCCATTTTGAGGGCCTCAAGTCCTATCCCAGGTGTCAGTGATAGGTATTTAAATTTAAGGAGCTTGGGTGAGTGCATCACATGCCGAAATTTGAACATTTTAAGTTGCCCAAAGATGAACATGTTAAAATCAGCTTTTTTTTTTTTCTTCCCAGACAAAACACTTTCTCAGGGACGAGTGTTTAATATCAATGCATTTACATTTAACTTGTCATTGCTATATCAGAATGAAAATTGTTCTTTCTTTTTGGTGTAGGGAATGCTAGAGGTTACTTAGACAACAATATGTAGCAAAGCTGCTGAATTTTTAAGGGCAGCATTCGTACATTCATGAGATTTTTAGCCTTTTTAATATTTCTCTTGATGTAAGAAACATCTTAAGGCATTGCATAAATGAAATCATATTTAAAGTAATAAGCTGCAGTAACCACAACTTACTCAACTTACTCATGTTTAACTGTGTACTGTGAGATATTCTGATAAAGTCAGAGCATATAAAGTGAATATTTTTTTGTGGGTTCAAGAACTAAGATGGAAAACAATATGTTTCAGGAATATCATCTCAAAGTATATTGATACTGTAGATTATTATTTTACATTTTAATGAATTCTAGTTTAAACAGTCAAATTATTTGTTTTAAAAAATAACTGGCTTACAATTTACTGCACTTCATTAACAAAATAAAATGACCAATATTTTATAATATCCTGATCTTTATTTCAAAAGTGCCTTCTGGAACCGTGTTTTTATACAGATATAGGAAATGAAATATATTCATTCACTGATGAAATCTAGAATAACATGTCTACAAATCTGCAACACGCTCATAACAAAATTATGATAACACTATAACCTGGCATATGGTTAATTCTGTGGAGGTCAGCTTATCTAAAATTTCCATCATAAAGCAAAGCAAATTAAATCAAATACATTTTGTGATACTGAGGAGTGTATGTTTTTGGTATGCTACATAACATCACTTCAATAGGCACAGTACTAAGTATAAAGATATATACTTTTTAATTTAACTTATTTAAGAATATGATGTCATAAAGAAAAATTATATTTTACTTTGTGGGAAGTAAGGTTTGTTGTGTTGTTTTGGTTTTTTGTTTTTCAATATTTGCTTTAATTTTAGCAAAAGCTGACAGTTCATTATAATTCTGTGTTTTTCTTTGTAATCAGAGGGCCATGCTGACTTACAAAATATTTGCATTCATTATATTTCATATGTTAAATGATAGCTTGCAACATAAAGGTTGGTTTTTGACATATGCACATGAAATTAACTATGCTTTAATTTGGAGGCATCTTCTTGTATTTAAATAAAAACAGCCATTAAAATTACATTTTGCTGTTTTATTATTAGTTATGACACAGAATTCAAAATTTTCCCTCTTTGGTTCAAGGCTGAGTTTCTGTTCAACTTCCACTGAGAGGGCAAGCCTGATGCAGCCACCTCTGAATAATCTAAGGTCAGTGCAAAGGCTCCCAGAATCACACACTTACAAACCAGTAGTCAAGGCCATGGCATTTTATATTCTCCCAAGGTCACCTTTATTTTCTTGAAACTAAAAATACTGATTTAGCCCCACAAGTTCAGCTCTTTGAAATATGGGGTTTCAAAGCACAAACAAACATAGAAATTGCAGGTTCTTATTTTGTGTGTGTGTTTGCCTCTTAAATATTGTATTCAATGCCCAACTAAAAAAATTCTCATTTATGAATATAGCATTTCTACAAACAAAATATGTGAGAGTTCAGTAGAATAACCTGGTAGAGTCCAGGCCCAAAAGTGTATGGCATGAAACCAGTTCAGCAACAGGCTTCAGCAACAAGCAGCAACTTCTATTTATTTATTTATTTTTCTTTCAAATCATGGAAAACCTTAAATAACTCTTCCTTTCAATGGTGCCATTATGCACATCACCTGAGTTATTTGATGTGAAAATGTTCAACTGGTGGCTGATTAATTTTAGATTCTTCTACTACCACCAGAATACTTACAGAGGCATTCACATGCCTGTACTGGGTGTCTGAATGCAATGCTCACCAGAATGAGATGATTTGGGAGCACAGAATAGAACTGTCATTAACAGATACAAAGCTTCATTGTTGCCAGTGGTCTGTCAAAACTGTCTTTCCATAACATGCCTTTTTGACAAGGAGAACATCTGAGTTACTATCAGGAAACTTCTCAGAAAGTTGTAGTTTTGGATTCAAAACATTTTGGGGAAGATTCATGTAAACAGGATAATGACTATGAAAATGATGGATTTGGATGACACTTAAAATATTTAATAACTGGATTATGACATAATTCCATTGTATTTATCGTGGAAAATAAATGTGGAACACAATTATGAAATCTTTAATTCTTTAACACTTGGAGGTCTACTAGGAAGTAAGAACATACTGGTAGTCCTGTGACAATGATAAAGAGTTCCTAGAAAATGTATTTTCAGATTGTTTTGAACTAGAATCAACTTTACCTCCGGTCTCCATTTTGCAAGGACACTTTCTAACACACATAAATCCAAGTACTTCTACTGCAAAGCAAAAAGACAGATGCATGATTTGCCCCCACAGTTCATTCGTCTTTTGTCCCCACTTAACATTTGAATTGTTCCCATTTCAAAAAAAGCTTTCCTCTGGCTTCAATTATGAAGTTTTCCTTCTTTTAATAAGTAAAAATGAATGTGAAATAGTTTGTCTTCCAGATGCACAAGAAAGATTGTTTCCTTAACTCTTATCTTCCATGTGCTTTTATAAGAAGAGGGAAAAAAAGGAAATGCAGATTTCAATATCATAAGTAGAAATCCCAGAAAGCATAATTTTAAATATTCCACTCACTCTGAATGCGCACCAACTGCATTTTCTGCAATCTTTTAGTGCTCTTTTTTTTTATGTCTGGCCCCCAAAAATATATATATATATATTCACCTCACCTTTTTTTGCTCTTTCAGCTATAACCCAGACATAACTCCCACTATTTTGCCATTTTCATTGATGTGTAGTAGCACAACATTAAATTATTTTTTGAAAACTATATTTTTAATAAGTTATTAGTTATAAATGTACAATTCTTTCAGATTTGATCATTAAATCTGGAACTACCATTTCTATTATATGGTTATGGGTGATGCAATATTTTTTTAATATATAAATACATTATGCATTTTGTCATCGCTTCTATCAGTAAAGGCTATTTTATTCCTGCCTTTCACTAATAATATAAAAAAAGAAATCACTACAAATTCAATGGTTGGACTCATTTTTCAAAAATAATGTTGAATGTCTATTTTGTTGAGAGCTTATGATGTGAAATGAAGGTTAAAAATGGAAATAATGCATTAGGTGGATTGTGTCTGAAACAAATACAACATCTTTGTCATGTGAGCAAAAACTCACAGATTTAACACTCAGATTTACAGAACTTAGTT
The DNA here is from genome assembly GCF_016699485.2 of Gallus gallus. Taxonomy (NCBI): domain Eukaryota; kingdom Metazoa; phylum Chordata; class Aves; order Galliformes; family Phasianidae; genus Gallus; species Gallus gallus. The sequence continues at coordinate 108,768,626 of NC_052533.1, read as the reverse complement.
CTCCAAAAAAAACTGGGGAAGTAAAGAGCAGAAATGATATTTTACAAACCTTCACTTGTCATTGTATTTAAAGTAATATTACATTATTTTTAATTGAAGAAGAGAAACTTACTCATGGAAGTGGGGTTGTGGGGTTTTTGTTTTTGTTTTGAACTGTGTCAGTCAATATGGCTATATCTTTGTTAATGTTAAAAGAACAAAATTGAGAAAGTAGCATGACTCCATGTATGGAAAGAAGTATAAATTACAATGGTGCTTAAAGTGCTTTCTTATTTGAAGAGATACTTACACAAATGTCTTTTCATGCTCATCTCCTCATCATTATGTACTAAATGCTTGCTGCCTGCTCTTATGTCATTTATAATATAATCATTGGGTATTAAATTCATACTCAGAGTTTAGCATATTGTCATAAAAACATTTGAAAACAGGAAAACGACAATTCTCTTTGTGTGTTATTACATCAATTTGAAAATTGTGTTAAATATTGAAGTGCCTCATTGCATCATTTATTCCTTTGCTTCCAGTGTTGGTTAAAGCACTAAATAAGTACAAATAGATCATACTAAAAGCATATCCATCCTATTCTGGGGATTCTGCGAGGATTATTTACTGGTGTCTTGCAGAACAGAGATGAGTTTATGATCCCATGTGACCATCTATCTGCTGATGCTGCAAGATGTCTTGTCTCCAGGATTGGTTTCCACATACATGGTTCACCAAAGTTTCACATCTTATGAATATTTATACATTAAGTCTTTTTGATAAATGGCAGTGCTGTAATGTGAGATATCAAGTTGTATACTTTAATTTGCCAGTACCAGAAGTTGTGGGAGCAGCAGAAGCTGTGGCTTGACTGCCCACATACAAAGGGTCCAAACAAGCCACTTTGGCTGCAAAGAATGAATGGATACAATGAAGGACTGCAAACAGGTTGGAAAACTCCAGCTCCTGGAAGTGAAAACAAAAAGATTAATCACAAAGCAAAAGAAGACATCACAAACATGCACCCAGGAATTAACTGAGTTTCAAATGGAAATAGTCTGATGTAACTCTGCTGATGTATCTGATAGTTTATAGGTTTATCTGATACATTATAGGCACTTAAGAGACAGAGTTATTTACTCCATAAATAACTTTTTGGAAGCTATTATGGACAAACTTCTGAGTAAAGTGGCTGAATAGAAATTTGAGGTTCTGCCTGCTAAAGAGGAAGGAATGCGACAGCCATATAGTATGTTTTTCCCTTGTGTCATTAATGCAAATCTGGTGCATTTTGCAGGTTGATTTATTTTTATGAATCAATCAATGGAATGAGTAGATTGTGTCTACATACCTCTGGGTTACTACTGTATGTACCCACAAAGATCAGTAACGTTGAGTTCCACATACGTCATGTTCATCTGTCATGTCACCACACAGTGGTAACTATTATCTCACCTACGCTAATCTTTAGTTAAAAAGCAAAACAAAACAAAAGAGACATTTTCAAAAAGTGCTACTATCATACAGGGATATTCTGGCTCTGTTTTCATCGAGGCAATTATTTTTATTGTACCAAAAGTAAGGAACATACTTGGGGTTTTAATCTTATTAAAAATATTAGAGAAAGCTCTTTTTGTTCTACTTTAATGTACATTTTCTACACCTCCTTAGATGAGATTTTCTTAGAAACAAGGTGAAAACAAAACAAAACAAATCATCTATATATATATATGTATATATCAATGTTTTCTTTTGTGTCTAATTGATTTTATCTTATCAGTGGGATCATAACAATGATGCTTTTTTTAGCAATTCTTCAGTACATATTTTTGATGTTAGCATTTAATCAATAAAAACCTGTTGTGTTTGAAAGCAGATACTGATGTCATGCATGTAGGGATGGTGATGCAGAGTTATGATCTTTCTGCTTTGATTCACTGCCTATGTAGATTTCTGCACTGAAGCCAGGAACAGAGAACTGTGCTATATCTTATTTGTGTTTCTGTCCAGTACTGGTATTTCCAGGTTATTTAGTGCTGACAGCTTTGCTTTTGTATAAAGAAATATTGATAGTATCATGAATTTAACCAGAACAAAAAAGATAAAATTCTAGAAATTACATGAGCTTTCCTCTTGAGTTTTTCTGGAAGATATTGCTTTACATACTTTGTGGAGACATTCACAAATCCCTTATGTGTGAGATGGAACAACTGCCTGAAAGCAGAAGACTACATATGCAGTGTATCCCAGTGATGTACGAAACGGGGGGAGTTCTGTTCAACTCTCTTACAACCTGAGCAGATGTCCTTTGGAAATGCTCAGAAATGATTTTTTAATTTCTTACAAGCTTCTTTAAACTCCCCTAAGTACCAATTCACAATAAAGATGATGAAGTTTATGCCAAGTTTCACATACCTGCCATCTGTATTCATTTAAAAAAATCTGTTTAGAGATACTTTCATTTTTAAACATTGTGAAAAGTGTAGTTTTGTTACAGTGCCAGAGATTTCTCCCCCTCCTACTCAAATTTCAAAATAAGAAAATTTATCATAGATGGGGAAAAATAGTGGAAAGTCAAAGATGAGAAAACAAGGAACTATGGAAGCTATTTCTGAATAAGAAGCATCAGTCATTCAAGCCATTACTTTTCATTTAAAGTCTTTTTATTAATAACATCTATCCTTTGGTACTATAAAAATAATACTGAAGCTTAAGATGAAAATGCAAGTATTTAGTGGATCTTACAAATATTTGTGTTGTCAGCTCTGTGTTATATTTGGAAAGACTGTCTTTCCACCTATGTGTCAACAGAGCAAGTCTATTAAAACAAATATTGCCGTTCGGGAATTGTTCGAGTCAATTAGGTAATCCTACTGCTGAAAGTTCTTATGTACATCATAATTATGGCTGCTGGACATTGAATTTTCACAGTGCATTAGTACAGTTATTATCACCAGTTAACACAGGTGTTTCTGCAACAGTAACACATTGGGAAGATCCATTGCTCAGTGGGCCTTCAATGAAAATGCGTGAGGCAATGGCACAACTGCTGAAGGTCCCAATGGTTTGCTACTGCTGTTAGCAATGAAACAACACAGAAATTAATTTGATAGTAAAGATGAGCACTAAAAAGTCAATGACTGCTAGATACTACTTGGCATGAAACATAATTCTTTCAGTGTCATTGTGTGCACCATGCAGTGAATTAAACAGATCTCTCTGATCACACAGTTTAACAAATTACATGCATTTAAGGTGGCTCAGGTAGAGCATTTGAGTAATGCAGCTTATTTAGATGACAGAAATATATGTATATAACCAAATTCTATGAAGCTACTTAAAGACACTGATGGCTTGTGTTGTAACTGTGCAGGACAGAAGTCACACTCTTGTGATCACACCTATTTCCCCAGCAGTGGATGTGGAGTAGAGGCTAAAAAAGTCACACACTGACTCTGCTACAAGCAGATTTCATGTTAAAAGTGGAATTTGAAGTAGTGCGAAACAATGTGGGCTGATATTGCTATGTGACGAGTATATACATGTCTGATTAATAGCTGCAGCTGAATTCAAAGGAGTAAGATTGATGCAATAGGATCCATCAGGAGCTACACTTTCCTGGCAGATTAGCCTAGTCACAAGCAAGTTTAATGAACAGATAAGGGTTCACATATCACTGTTGACAGACAAAACATTCCCTCAACTTCTGTTGAGAACTTGCACTTTCAAATCCCTGTAGGTCTGCAGTACTGCCATAAAATGGAGGGGAACCTACAGGCTTTTCTGCACATCTAACTGCCCCTGGTTGTTTTTGCATTTAGAATGCTCTGCTGTCAGTCATATGCTTGTCTGAACACACTTTTATCTAGCAGAGTAGTGCATATTGCACATGTAGCTTCAAGTAAACAAACAAATAAATCCTAAGAAACCTGAAGAAGTATTCTGTCAAGCTATTAAGTCTGCAACCTGCAGGGAAAAGCAGATGCTCTGCACCAAAAAAGCAAAGAAATCCAAATTTAAGCCACAACTACTTATCCATGCACAAAACCACAATTTACTTTTATTCCAGTTTCCAGACTGGCATATTAGTGTATCCTTGATCTTCAAATTGTCCTCCCACCTTCTTGACCAAACTACTTTCACTCAACATTTCTGTCATTATATCAGATATTCTCAGAGTATTAATCTGAAGATTCACTGTTTCTGCACAGGACAATGTAAGTCAACAAAAGATGAAGACAAATATGGAGAAAAGGAATACAGATAAAAGAAAAAAAAAATCAGCTACTATTTCATTTATATTAATGGCGCAGCTACCTAAACTCTATGTATACAAACTCAAGCACCTGTTAGTTTGAGATTCAGAAAAAATCATGGTTTTGTCACACATAAACTGCTGATATGTGAATATATTTCTTGCTTCATCAGATGTCTATATACTGGGGTAGAAAATGATTTTAAATAGATTTAAAAAATACAATCTTTGAGCAAGACATGGGAAAACTAAAAACTGAGTCATGCAAACCTACACAGTTCAAAAATCTGAACTCAGAACGTAGTCACTGCAATTGAGCAATCACTCTGTAAAAATACTAAGGATAGATACTTGAAACCCATTTAAAGCTGAAATTCTAAATTTGAAGAGTACTGTGATGCTCACAGAAAAGCCCTCAAGGCTAAGGACAAGGATTAAATTAAAATTATACTTTGGAGAATATACTTGAAATGAGCAGAAATATCAGCCTGGAAAATAGTGCAAACATTCATCAAGGCACCTTACAACACACCAGAAGGCAAACATTTTGTTCGCATTACAACATCTCTAACATGGGCTGTCTTATTTTAGATTCAATTTCTATATGGAATAATTTCAAGTACAAATTAATTATCATTAATTGTTATTAATGCATTATTCATTACTCAGTATCTTTAAAATTATGATTAATTAATTAAGATTATGATCTTTAAAATTATGCATCTTCTTTTGCTGAGACCACAGTTTTTCCCAATTGACCAGATCTTCATCTTCATGTGCTGCTCACCTCTGTTCCATGACACTTAGTTTAGGGCATTAGCTAGTCTGAGAAAAAAGCTAACAGCACAGCTGTGTGACCTTGGCTGAGTTTTGCTGAGAAAGCTGTTAAGCTGTGAAAAATCCTTGCAAGTTCAGAACGGTGAAAGGACAGAGAGAATAGTTTTGAGATATAAACCGTGCTTTGTGTTACAGAGCTGAAATGTAAGAAGGACATTCATTTTGTGTAAGCCTGTTGCTATTTTACCTTACTGAGTACTAAATTCTTGCCATGGCGATGGGGCACATAACCTTTCAGTTTACAGAAATTACTGGTTATGATATTTACTTACAAAATTCAAATGGAAATGGCATGTAGTAAAAACAAAACAAAACAAAAAAACAGCAGCAATTCTGCTTTAGATATATAGATATTGGATACTGCAATGTTTGGGAGCCTATACGTATAGAAACAGAATTCTTCATAGGTTTAAGACATTTTTCTCAGAAAAAACATAAAACTGTTTCCATTGCAGCAATCCACTACTCAGTCAGGTACAATGGAAGATTATAGTGCTCTGAGTTTATTACAGTGCTGAGATTCCATTAGCCTCTGGAAGCTGCTCTAATGCTGAAAAGCCATTAACAGATCACAAAGTTATAGGCAAAGAAATAGATAATTAGATATAGCAACATGCATAATGTATCCCTCTGTGTTTTAAAAATGAAATGAAAGCTCTGTCCTATGGTTTTTTTCAACATAACCAGAGCAGCACAACAGGGATGAAGCAGAGGGACACGTAGGCTCCATGTTCTGCCATGCTGACTGCTCTATTTTGTAGCTCTCAGTCAGAAAAATTCTGTCTAACTGTGCAAACCTGTGCAATATCACCTGCTGAGTGACAGCTGGGAAATAACCTAGAGATTGGAACGTCTAAGGGGTATCGGTGATTAATGTTGCCCCTAAATGGTTTACATCTCAGAAACTACTTAGACCTTAACTTTGAGACTTTCAAAGTCAGGTGTTTGATTCCAGGCACTCTGCCATTGACCACCAGTGTGACCTATGGTAATTACTCTTCAGGTTTTTCAGACTGCAAGTTTTCGTGCCTGTGAGGAAACACTTCCTTTATGCTATAGTATGTGTCTTTAGAGTAAGATGATGTTGTTTCAGTGAGGCCAAACGAAAGCATCAGTACAAAGTCTCTAAGTTTAAATGTTGAATTATTTTTGAGTCTAAAAGAAGTATTCCTAATTAAAAAGTAACCAAATACAAAGCATATGTTGTTCATCTCAAAACATGCCATTTTTAATTTTGTTAAATCAGGCATGAAAAACATTCAAATATTTTGACAGCGATATAAAAATACTAGGTTTTCAGTGTCAGTGAAGGACTTTCTGTCACTTAGGAATGTAAACTCTGGTGGCAAGTGTGTTTTTCAAAAACAAAAGTTGACTGATGAAAGGATGTAGTTCTGCATTTCTTAAAAAATATTTATCTCAGATTGTGTAACGCTAGAAGTGATTGTTCTTCCATCAGAATAAAGAGGAAACTGTATAGTCAGTAAGGCTAAAATTTAAAGCACTGCCACATGATTATTTTTCTTAATCAACATTAGCTACCTCAACACTCTACCACTCTTAATTCTCTAGGTCATGAATAAGTGTTTAAGATATAAAGGATATTACCACACAGCGTAATTATAGCGTATTAAAGACTTTAAACATATCTTGACAGCAGCACAGTTGAAACAGACATAGGGGAAAACAGGCACTGCAGAACAAGAAAAGCAGGAGTCTCAAATCAAGTATGCGCACATCACAGCAGGTTCTGCATAGAGCATGATAATGATGATGATGAAGAGGAAAAACCTACTTTCACTTCTAGTACCTTATTGAGCTGTATCATAGTTAGTTGCCACACTATTATTTCTCACTACTGCTTGAGAATGCAAAAATGAAAACCCCTAACAAGTTGAGGTAATGACTCCTTAGAATTTTTTGTCTCAGCTCTAAGTCATCATCCCACTATAGTCCCCATGTAATATAATCGGCAGACAATTATATTTATCTCAATAAAACATTACCCTGTATATCCTCCTTACAACAGCAGGTCTCCAGGCCTTCTGCAGCAGTTTCATTTAACAGGTGGTGATAGCTTTCGCTATGAATATTCATCACAACCTTTAACAGCTGTTTTAGAAAATTCCCATCATCTGATTCCAAATGAAGCCTGCATACAGCATGCATGAAACCTGGCATTACAAGCATTTCTTAAAATCTGATTAACATTTCTTAATGACTAGAGAGTTCCCCAAACAGATATGTCTCCAGTTCTGTAATGCTAATAAAGTCCAAAAAAGAGAAGCTAGATTGTTCCTCATCTTTTCTTGCTGAACAGTGCTTTGTATACTTCAACGACTCACTAGTTGCAGAGAGGCCTATTCAGAGAATTTTCAGCTAACCAAAGTTAAAAAATATGACATAAAAAATGTTTACATTTCTACAGACAAGTATATTTTATAGTTTTTAGACTAAGCAATGTACCTCACATATAAGCAAATAGGAAGTTGATAAATGTTGTAACACCATCCAAACACAACACAATCTGACATTTTTTGATCATAATGTAACTGACTTGCTCTGAGTATCAAGAAAATTCTATATATATATATTTCTAAATTGATCAACATGAAAGATTAAATTTATAATCAATAAAAACAGCTAGAGAACATGAGAGTATATTAATTAGGATGCTAGTAAGTTTGTATGATATTATACCTTCATAAGTTAGAGGTAGAATTTCTACCTTGATAAAATGTAGAAAGGTGAAGTTTCCTAGAAATAAAGGTCTGTTTAGTTTAACTGGGAATAACAGTACCATAAAGTAGTAGGATATCTCTGAGTCTTAAAAAGTGATCAACATGACAGATTTAATTTAAAAAAAAATGAAAAAAATGATGAAAGCCATGTTTCTTATTCAACATCTAGATTTGTAACTATGCATTGTTTTTAAATTGATGAAATAAAGCATCACTATTCAGCTCTTGGATTCCAAAGAAAATTCTGAGAAATATTGCATCATTAACTTAGCTAGATCTAAAATCTTGTGTCCATGTAATAGCAATAGGAGATAAATATAAGAAAAGAAATGATGAGTTTCAACCTCCAGCTATACCTAGGAGCATAATAAAAGTTCCTATTATTTGCTTAAAAAAAATCATCCTCACAACTTTATGGTGTTAATTTATGGCTTCTTATTAGTGAAGAAAATAAATTCTGTACTACTGTAACATTTGCTGAAGGAAATAAGAATATTCATCTTTGAGATGAAGAAAAATGTGAATGTACTGAAAGTCCACCACACTTCATTGAAACTGATTTAATGGGAGCTTTTGTATACCTTTATTGTATTGAGTATAACATTCAAAATCAAGCAAATAGCTGAGAAAACAGTATAGTAAAGGCTTCAAAAGCAAGCTTTAAAACACATCTAAGCAAACATAATCAGGATTACAAAAATGTTGGGATTCTAATGAAAAAGACCTTTGATTCAGACTCTCAGGCAGTTTCAATGTTCCTTACACATACTGGGACAGTAAATTCTCAAAAGTCATTCATAAAATTAGGCATAAATCTTTCAGGGTGACTGTTTCCAAAAATTAACTCCTGAATCAAAATCACATCTCAAAACAGAAATTTTGAATTAGACCAAGACAAAAAGCTTCAATTACATCTTCTTGTAAGAGGATATATGTTTAATCTGCAATATTTTTTTACTGAGCTATAATAACAAATGTTTTTTTTGCTGTATTTTCTGCCTAAATTGACTCAAGGATGCTTTGCACTGTTTCCTCATGATACAAGTATAGACAGAAAGACAGGGCATTCAAATTCTCAGCCACTTTTATCAAAATGATTAACAGACTTTGCAAATACTCCTAAATGCAGCAAGTCGTTTTTTTTTTTTTTTCCTTTAATGTAATGGCACTCTATAAAAGACTTTAACTTACCAAAAATCCAAACAGTTTATTCAGATTTCTTTGGTTTTCTTCATTTTCACTTCACACATTGAATGACTTTTAAATAATTTAGTCTGATTTACTCCTCTTGTCTCCCAGCTGCTGTTTTAATAGATGTTTTAAGGTAGATTTATCAAAGAAAAAAGTGTATTGTTTTTACCTTTGCTTCAATTTGTTTATTATCTGGGTTTTGGAAAAGGAATTTGATTTTGCTCTTCCCATCATCTGAAGAACCTTTGAGCTGGGAAAATTTGTACCTCCAAAGGACAGCCTAGAGGAAAAAATACATATACACGAGCAAGTTAGTGCAGTTATTATGGTAAATTGTATAACAAACAGCTGATCTGCTTCTAGCAGAATTTTTAACCTCTCAATGGTACATCATAAAACCAATCGAGTACTATTTATTCTGACGTCTCTTTGATCACAGGGATGTAGTATACTTTGACAGTATGTAATTGAGATCTGACACACTGTATCTGTGAAATGTACTCTGAAATCTCTTAAACTATACTTAATCCTGATTTATCATGTCCAAACTCGAAGATTTTTACACTGAATATTTGGTGTTTCCCCAATCCATATGAAGTGCTTACGTTTCATAAAATTCCTCTCTTTTTCTTTACACAGGAATAATAAAAAATCTGGTTGTATTTACATAAAGGGCCTCAACTTAAAAACAAATATCATATTTAAATTTATAACATAACAAAAGGAAATTCTGCAATGAAAATTAATTTTGAGTTTACCTATTAAAGCTCTAATTGGGAATTTATGCAGATAATTGATTCTACACATATTACTGGTCATTCAAGTCTTTATATTATGAATTGCATCATTCCATGTTGAAAAAAGACAGACTGCTCTACAAAATAAGCATAGATTAAAAAAAAAAAATACAGCTGGCTAGAAAAATATCTTCTACATTTATTACATCTAATGTATATTTTAATAGTCAAACAGCATTTGAGACTCCATTTTGCCTAGAAGAACCATTTTTTAATTGTAAGTAGTTTCAACCTAATTAAAAGGTATTTTTCCCTGCAGGTGTTTTGAAGAACTATTATTTTCATTGTGATTTCAGTACTTTTTCACATAACTGCAAGATCATCCTCACCCACATTGGGCTGTTGATTTAGACAACACAAAAGATTCTGGGTGTTGGTTCTTTTATTTGTTTTGGCCTAATGGTTTGTAAATGAATTCCTTTTAGTAGCTTTTTAGTATCTAGCTGATATTAAACAGAGTGTGAGAGAGGTGAAATTCTCAACTTCCCAAAATAAAATCAAACTCCCTTTACCAATGTGTTACTTTCTTTATGCTTTAAACTGAAATACATCTTTCACCTGCACCAAGGTAAAGTTAGTTACATTCATAATTGTCTAAGTAACTGGAAGAGGGTGAAAAAATGACAATATTTTAATTGTGCACAGTAACAATCCAAGTGCAAGATTTATTTTCCAGTATCGAAATTGAAGCTTGTAATTATATGAAGGCTGCTTCAAAACTAATGCCTCCTATTTTATGATGTTGGCCCATGATGTCAGAGGCAGATGTTGATGGTGCGGCAGTAGAGGTTGAACCTTTTTACCTGTATTCCATTACATTTTGTTGCAGTGTGATAGCGGCAGCAGCCGGGAGGTGTGATAAAATGAAGTGCATATAAAGCAAAGCAAAAAATGGTGTCCACTGACATTCATGGATGCTTTCTGAATGTTTGTGGAGACCAAACAGTGGATGTGAGCTCAGTAAGGAAGTGGGTGGAGTGTTCCAGCACTGGTGACAGCAACAGTGGGTTACCTCCAATGGTGCAGATTTTTATGAACACGGAATGCAGACTCTTGTTCATTGTTGGCAAAAATGCGTAGCTAATGGTGGTGACTATGTTGAAAAATACTGTTTTGTAGCTGAGAATTTGCTCTATCAAATAGTGTTATCGTGCTCTTTGTATTTTTTGTACTTTTCATGGAATTACATACGAGGCATTACTTTTTGAGCAACATTCATTTCTCACAGCAAAAATTCCCTACACACATGCCTTTTCCTGATAAAAAACTAAGCTCAAAACCAACTTCATTCTCTGTACGTGACAGGTGAGTTCCCATTTATCATAAACAGAGTTAAGGATACTGTTTCAGATAAACTAGAGGAATTTGGCAAATTATGTGAAACTATATCATATTTGTTTGAAATACCATCCCACTAAGTACACCAATTTATGCTACAGAAAACAGAATTGCCTCCTCCTTCTCTTAATGTGTACAATTCCTTTTACTTTATTTAATTTCATCATATTTACTTATGTGCTGTGGATAATGAGTTAAAAACCAAAACATAGCAACCCTATATCACATTCAGATGGTTATACTTCCGAATTACATTGCCTTTTTTACAGGTCTGTGTAATCTTGCTAGAACTTCAAGACTTTTGCCTTTCCCAGGAACAGCAAATCTATTTAGGTACATAATTTCCTAAATGAGACATATAAAAGGCAATGATCTTCCAAATCAGATTAAATCTGAATGAAGATGAAGGATGCATAAAACTTCAATTCTTCGGCATTTCCCATGCAACTTTGTCACTTGCTTCATTCTCACTCAGAGGACAGTGAATGATGGTCATACCAAACCATAGGTATAGTTCAAGAACACAATTCAATTTAAGCATGACACAAGTATTGAGAGTTTTACTTAGCAATGGCTCTTACTTAATTACATTGCAAAATCAGGTCTGTAGTGTAGAGGTGACAAAATCCTTGCAGAGACTAATCCCGACAAGATTGCATTTGTTTCTTCAGAATATCAAAGCAGGTTCCCAGAACTGACATTTTAAGAGAAAACTTTGCAGAGGCTATTAAATCCTCCTCATCTAAAGCATAAAGATTAAAAAGACCATTGACTATGCTGAAATAATTTCAAAATGAAAGAACTCTCTGCTTCTTTTCAGTGGTCTTCAACAAATTGCACTTTTTTCTTTTTTTTTTTTTTTTTTTCCCCTAAAGATAGCTACATGAAGTAGAGCTCTTCTTGCAGAAATCAGATTAGGGAAAAGGTGAGTTTTAAATTACTAAGTCAGGAAAACAAGATATTTCTAATGCTAAAACTAGTCATCTTGGCTACTACTTCTGTTCTAAAGAGAGAACTTCTGATGGACAATTATCCTATTTTGATCTGAGATAAATACTAGTCACTATTGATACTTTCTGGATGTGTATCTCACCATTACCTACATCAGTAGTGTAACAACTAGTTCAAACTAGATGTCCAAATTTTAAATGGCTAAAGGTACGTGAATTATTTAAGCATATACTAAATGAGATTCATTACATTTCTGAGAAGTGATATGATGCATAGCCTGAACTGCATGTTTCAACTGTGTAGCAGATATAGAAGATGATGAAGAAGGCTGTAACCCAGCAGACAGACCACTTTTAAGAAGCAGTGCTATACTTTACTTCCTCTTGCCAGTCTGTGTGCTAATTTTTTTAAGGACTATTAATTTTTTGTTTGTTTGTTTGTGCAAAATGCTTAAGCAGAGAACAGATATTGGACCTGTCTTTATTCAGTGATTACTTCATAGAGCCAAAGAACAAAGAAGAAGCAAGACTTACGTGCACAGAGTGTCACAGAGATGTATAGCTACAGCTCTGACAAACACACAAGAAACAGAGTTTCACATGTGGTCATCTTTCACATTTCCTATGGACTTATTTTAGCTTTAAAGTGTTCAGTTCAGTGACTGCTTGGATTTCTAATTTTAAAGGATAATTCATCTGCAATAAGATAATAGGAGAATAGGAGTCCTTGGGAACAGAAATCCATACCATCGCCAAAGACAGATGAATTATTTTTTCCATGGTTTTGAGCATCATAGTTCTTCAGAACCGTACAGTGAGTGCTTGCCTCAGAGAGTTAAATTAGGTTGAAATAATTTTTTACAAGTTTATTAACTTATTTTTATGTATAAACTGACTTCTGAGCAATAAGCACATTTGTAAAACCACTGTCAAAAAATACCAAAGAACCAATGTGTGTCATATAAATTATCTTTACACCATTTTTTATGAATCATTTGTGATAGAAGTGCTTAGGGGCTTGAATGTTCATTTTCATTGAGCTTAACACTTTATAATGCATCCTGACAGGATTTATTTTAGTTAATAAAAACACCAAATATGGTATGTAACATGCTAATGAAAAGAAATACATCCTTTCCCTAACTGTTATTCATAGATCTGCATTTTACATTGTGTACCATTTGATAAAATTAATCTCAAGGAATAGAAAAATGCAATCACAACGTATGAACAGGGCAGAAGAGCTGACAAATTACAAATAAGATATCTCCTGAGATAAATAAAAATATCATCAAAAACTAAAATCTTATCTTAACTAAAATTAATAGGATATTTTTCACTTGATATACCTGGGACTGAGATTCTCAGACAAAACTTTATAGGAAAAGTATTATTTATAAGTAATTATTTTGGAATTATTTACTCTAGTCTTTTTAGTAAAATTAGCATATATTATCTCCTGCTAGTGTTATTTTGTTGCAGTTACCTGAGGATGCTCTCTGCCTATGTTTTTTTTTTTGTTTTATGGATACAACAATGAAGTACAAAAAATGGTACATAGAAGAAAAGCTATTGACTTCAGCTCCCATAATGCTCTGCTATGGTTAGCCTTCTGTTGTCTTTTCTTTGACATCTTCAAAAAACTGTAGTTGTGTTTTCCATTAATATCTTCTTTTATTCTTGATAATCTGACTGACTGAATTATGCTTCTGTTTAGCTTTCTAAGGCAAATCTTTATATTATATATATTACTGAATCATTCTAAATTTCAGCGGACACCTTTCAAACTATTGTTGTTTCTCTTCTGACTAAAATGAATGATACTCCTATAAGTCAAACTATATCATGTAAAAATATCCTGTGGATCTCTATTTTCAAGAATAAAAGTAATTGGGCCTTTGGACTTCTCGTATATACCTTAATTTGTCTATCTCATTTGTAATTGAGAAAGATGGCATTCTTGTGAAGGGACATTTTGCCCATAACGATAGCAGCAGTTGTGAACTGAAAAGGATTAAGATATTGTTCATGTTCAGTTCTACTGTTACTGATCTCTGGAGAGTGATATAATAATTATGGTACAAGGCAATTTTCTTTGTCAACTTCCATAGCTTAATAACTGAAAAGGAGAAGACAGGGGAGGACATGGAGGATAAAGAATAAAAAATAAGATATAGGAAAAAAGAAAGGAAGTCATCCCTAATAAAATAAAATTGGCCTTGTCAATTACTGAAGATACAGAGAATGCTAAAAGACTATAGTTTATTTGCTTAGTACTGACAGATAACCTACCAAAAATTTGTTTGTTCCTTCAGTACAAAACAGGATTGTAAGAACCATGCTGTGTTTATTTCAAAGCTATAGTAGCTGTTTGTTCAACATTTCAGTTTCTAAATATGGAATAAATATTTGCTCACGAGTTAAATTCTTAAATCTTTACCCTGAAGTGAGTCTAGTTGTCTTCTGCCTTCTCCATAACTGAACTCTGGATCAATTTTTTTTTTTTTTTTTTTTTTTTTTTTTTGTTCCACAGAACTTCAGATATGTATACTTACTTAGAAGGAGTTTCTTCGTATAGAAATTCAGACAAATTCTTCTCTGTGTTACAGAGTAGACACTTGATATTAAAAATGTATATATATTGCAGTGCTATTTACTGTTTACAATGTATTCTCTTTCTTGAAGTGTGCAGTGTGTCCAGGGGTTGGAACTTGATGATCCTTGAGGTCTCTTCCAACCCCAGCTATTCTATGATTCTCTGATTATGATTCAGTGATACACTGATCTCCCTCTGATCTCAGGAGGAGTAACTGAATAGTTACTGAAACGAGTAACGGGAAATAAGCTAGAAAAATAGAAATAAAAAGCATGCTTCAAATACTGTTATGGTGTTTTCTTCCTGATGATGAATGCAGAGTTTAGTAGTGTTCTAAGATATAGAGCAATGAATCCAAATGAGCACAAACCAGCTTCACCATATTTAAATTCAGAATATATACATATATATATAGGTAGATAGATACACACACTTTGCAGACAGAGTGCATTAAGGGTAATTGAAAATGGCCAAATTGTAGAATTCTCTACCGCTGGTAGTACATATCCTGACAAAAAGGTCTGCTGTTTTCTTTTGGGGCTGTGTTGAGAGACAATAGGAAAATGGAATACATATTTTGCTATTCATAGTGAATAGAATAACAGAAATTATTGGATTAGACACACACAAAAGTGCAAGTTTATTTCCTTTTTTAATACACATAGAAAATGCTTAGGGAGAAATGGAATGAAGATGTGGCAGGAGTTCAGAACCTCAGAGATTAGATTTTGGAAATAAGAAAACTAACTTTGGAAAAGGGAATTCTGGGAATGCACCTGCATATTTAGATTAACAAAAGTTTACACAATTTTTTGATAAGCAATAATAAAATGTGATCCTTTAGTATCATTGAGTATATCCTGTTAGGAAGTCCTGCAAAGATTACATTCACTGAAAAGAAATTAAAGCTTACTTAACAGCAACCTAGGTGTTTGCACTGCATCACGTTCAGTGAGGCTTTCATCTCATCTACGGTCCTTCTGAATTTCTAGAAGGCCAATTAACAACACAAATAGACAGTGTTAGAGAAATGTATGATTTGAAGTGGCCACCTGTAATCATAGTTCTTGGGGAAAACATTCTTTACAGTAGACACTGACATTCAGTGCTGCAGAAATTACCTAAGCAATAACTTGATTTGTAATTTTCAACACCTGCAACAGATATTTTGCATCTTTTTCAAATTTATATATATATATATTTAAATAACATTTAGGGCCTAAAACATCTCAAAAGAAAAACAGTGTCTGCAGTAGATGCTGCATATCTTGTGACTCTCTGTCAAGCAAGATGTAGCTGAACAGAGTCCGGAAAACTTGATTAAGAAGACAACAGAAAGGAAAATATCTAATCAGTGATCACAAAGGCTGTTGAATTCACTTTTAGCAGAATACAAGGGGAATATGAGAAGGATAAAGTGGGAATTCAGTGCTTCCAGTATTTCAAATACTGCAGAATTCAAATAGTACAAATTACTTCAAAGATGGTGGACATTTTTTTGAAGAAGTCCATTATGGATTAGATGCTGTGAGGACACTTAACTAGTGATCATATTTAAGCTTTTACATACACTGATGTCATCATAAACATTTGTTCTTTATTTATAAAACCTAATAAACACTTCCAGTTGACATTTCAAAATTTCCCTTGAGGCTTCCACATGAATCATTAGGCAGATGACCTTTTCATACCAGGTATATTACTACTGTAAATGAAGGACTGCATCATAGAAATTAATCATAGTCACAGAATCACAGAATCGTAGGTGTTGGAAGGAACCTCTAGAGATAACCTGACCCAATCTCTTGCTAAGGCAGGTTCCTTAGAGTAGGTAACACAGAAAAGCATCCAGACATTTTTTGAATATCTCTAGAGAAGAAGACACTACAAACTCTCTAGGCAGTTTGTTCCAATGCTCTATAATACCCGAAGTACAAATTTTTCCTTACGTCTGTATGGAACTTCCTGTGTTCCAGTTTATGCTCATTGCTCCTTGTCCTGTTGCTGGGCACTTTTGAAAAGAACCTGGCTACATCCGCTTTAGTCTTGTCCATTAGATAGATATTTATAAACATTGATAAGATCCCCCCTGAGTCTTGTCTTCTCCAGCTAAAACAGTCCCAGGTCTTACCCTAGGTCTCTCAGCCATTCCTCATAAGGGAAATGTTCTTTTGGGTATGAAATGGAATAAGGCCCCTAATCATCTTTGTGGCCCTCTGCTGGACTCCTTCTAGGAGATTCCTGTCTTTTTTCTACTGAGGAGGCCAGAATTGGACACAGTATTCCAGATGTGGCCTCACCAAAGCATAGCAGAGAGGGAGGATCACCTCCTGCATCCTGCTGGCCATGCTCTTTTAATGAATCCCAGGATAGCACTGGCCTTCTTGGCCATAAGGGCACACTGATGGCCCATGACCAACCTCTGACCCACCAGGACACTCTGCTCCTTCTCAACAGAGCTCCCGTCCAGCAGGTCAACCCCTAATCTGTACTGGTGCATGTGGTTATTCCTACCCATGTGTAGGATTCTGCACTTGCCCTTGTTGAACCTCATCAGGTTTCTCTCTGCCCAACTCTCCATCATGTACAGGTCTTGCTGAACGCCAGTATAGTCTTCCTGTTTGTCAGAAACTCTTCCCAGCGTCATATGATCAGCAAACTTGCTGAGGGTGCCTTCTATCCCTTCGTTCAGGTCACTGATAAAGATGTTGAACAAGATCTGATAAGCACGGACTGCTGGGGAGCACCACTAGCCACAGACCTCCAACTAGAATCTACAGCACCGATCACAACACTCACAGCTCTGCCAGTAAGCCAGTTCTCAGTTCACCCAACTGTCTACTCATTTATCCCACACTTCCTAAGCTTATCTACGAGAACACTACGGAAGACAGTGTCAAACACCTTGCTCAAGTTAAAGTACACAACATCCACTGCTCTCCCTCCATTTACCCAGCCATTCATGATATCACAAAAGGCTATCAGATTGGTCAAGCAATGTTTCCCCTTGGTGAAACCATGTGGACTACTCCTGATAAGCTTCTTTTCTACTGTCTGCTTGGAGATAACATCCAGAATAATCTGCTCCATCACCTTCCCAGGAATGGAAGTGATGCTGACTGGTCTGTATTTACTCAGATACTTCTTCCTCTTTCTGAAGACTGGAGTGATATTGCTATCCTCTAGTCCTTAGGCACCTCTCTCATTCTTTATGACTTTTCAAAGATGATAGAGAGTGGCTTGGCAATCACTTCTGCCAGCTCCCTCAGCACTCCCACTGGGGCCAATGGGTTTGAGTGTCTGGAGTTTCCCTTGACATTCTCTAGACAGATTCTTCTTGACCAAGAGAGGTCAAGAGGACTCCCCAGACTCTGTCTTATCACCAGGACCTGGGATTCCTAAGTTTTACTGAAGTTTTAGCAGTAAAGATTGAAGCAAAGAAGGCATTCATTAACTGCCTTCTCATAATCCTTCGTTACCAGGGCACCCAGCTCATTCAGCAGCAAATCCACATTTTCCCTCATCTTCCTTTTTCTACTGACATTTTTAAATAAGCCTTTCATGTTGCCCTTGACTTCCCTCACCAGATTTAATTTAAAGTGGACTTTAGTCTTCCCTGTGGCATCTCTGCATGCCCTGACAATGTTTCTGTATTCTTCCCAAGCGGCCAGACCCCTTTTCCCCATTCCATAGACCTCTTCCATTTGAATTTTTCCATAAGCTCCTTGGTCATTCATGCAGGTCTCCTGCTACTATTGTTCGATTTCTCACTCTTAGGGATACATCAATCTTGAGCTTGAATGTCAACCAAGTCTCTTGGGCCCTCTTACCTGGGCCCAATGCTTTAACTATGGGATACCTCCAATTAGGTCCATGAAGAGGTCAAAGCTCTTTCTCTAAAAGTCCAAGGTTGCAATTCTAATGATCACCTCATTTTTTCCATGTAAGATCCTGATCTCTACTGTCTCATGGTCAAATATCTGATAATAACTGCTTGGTCCATATGAATGTTAGTAGCGTGTTTGGCTTTTAGAACATCTGTGAAGTTTTGTCTGCAATTGGTTGGGCATGATGAAAAAATGTATTTATTAACTGTAAGTGTAGGAAGGGAAAATGAATCAAATATTGTTTTATCACTTCAATAACATGAATATTGGAAAAGCTGGCCAGTGGTTCATATCATAAAATGAAGAACTAAACTTCAGTTTAGTAGTGATTATTCACTATTAAAAAATAGTTCAATCTCAGTTCAATTGTGATTAAAAAAGAATACTTATAAAACCATGAACACACACTTGAGAGTAAAACTGAAAGAACCTGAAAACTTACACTACGCCACAGTTCTAAAAAGGATTTCTCAAATATGCTCAGAAGCTAGTACTAAGCTTTGTGTTCTGGGAAATATCAAAACATCACAAATAAATAAATAAATAAATAGAAAAATAAAAATTTAGTCAAATGTGAAAGAGAGTAAGGGAATATTTTAAAATGAAACCTTTTAAAAACTATGAGTTTGTCTAAGAAATGTTATGTGAGAAACCCATAGAAGACAGATAATTTATCTTAAAATATCATTTTTCCTGAAGAATCACATCACAAGAGAAAGTTTATATCAAGTTTTGTTTTCAAAACTTTGTCTAGATATCAAAGGAAAAAGACAATAAAAGATAAATAGTGAACCAGAAAAATGAATTTTTGTATACAATTGTTGCAACTGGTAAGTCTGCCATGGAGGCTTTCTCTTCATATTAGTGTTATGGTTTCATGGTTTTCCATCAGTATTCCACATCATAACATCATGCAGTGCACTGGGGATTCTAACGTTCCTTTTCCTGGCCAACACCGGACTGTTTTTGCAATTATTCAGATAATTTTTTTCAGAGTATTAAGAATTTTTAGAACATCAATGCTAATTTTATCTATCTGATTTCTTCAAGCATTGTTATCTCAGCTGTCATTTAATAGTGGAACCGCCGATTTAGAGGTAACTTGGGGATACTTACTCTTGAGACTGTTAACAACTGCCATCGTGGTTTATAGCAAGGGTCTAGCTATCTATCCCAGCATCTTGTTCTCAAAAATGATCAAAACCAAAATGTGGGGAACAGTAAAAACGTCTAAACAGTATCTCCTAATGCAATTGCAACATCCAAAGTTGTGCAGCTTAAAAGACTTTGTAAAACTGATGTTGCTTGTTCATTTAATGGTATTCACTAGATCTATTCTCCAAGTACCTGTACAAGACCCCTTCAACTTCTTTAAAATATTTTCTACCTGTAGCACTATTCTGCAGTGAGTAAACGCTGGACTGAATGAGTTATTTGACATTGAACTCTGGAGTCTATACAATGTGCCTTAAAGTTCAGTGCTAACAGAAAAAGGGGAAGTTGAATTTCATATGAGTAATGGAAAAATAATAGAAGTGAGCAGGTAGCAAAAGAATCATAACTGCTACTGGTAGCGAATTTATTCATATGTTCTATTTATTTGGAGAATTTCCATTTATTTTAGGAATGATGAAATCTGTGACTGAGCACAATTTTTCTACTACAGTGACTTATGAAAGATAATAGTTTGTATTACCTTCTGAAATACTAATTGTAAAAATTTATGCAATCTATACACAACTAGATGAAATTGTTCATGAATAGTACAGCATCTCAAGGAGTATTTTTGTCTTTAATCCTGAGTTTGTCATACCGTGTGGTAGTTCCTAGAACACTCATATAATCTTAACTTACAGACTTATATTGATATATTCATAAAATATTGATAAGAATTTGAACTCATTCATTAGGTGGAGAAATAATACTTTTAGTTCATGTGACTAAACTAAACACTTCAAATTTATGTTTCATTTTATGTGCATACATATAGCAGTACTCTTGAAGAACATTATGATCCAAGACACAACCTACACCTGCTACAATCCCAATGAACTAAAATAACGGTGGTAATGCTTTTCCTATTTAGGAGCTCATGAAAATGGGTTAGCATTTGTCAGCTCTCTGGTATGCATGCTAACAGAATGTATGTTTAGCACGGGGTCTTTATCTTAAACTGTGCATTCTGGTTGCCTGTTTTTCTATATCAAAGGTAAACAAAATCAACCCTGAAAACACTAGGATTCTCTGTGTATTGATGCCTGAGCTTTACAATCATTGGTTTGTCCCTCCATTCTGGAAGGTAACCTATTTTTAAAAGAAAACTAGCAAGCGTTAAGGCAAAACTGTTTTTACCAGGCAAAAGTGCAAGCAAGAAATACAGAGAAAACATGGACAGTGCAAGTGGAAAAGATGGAAGTAAAACTAGGAGATAAGAATAACTTTCAAAAAACAGAAAATATTTTTTTCAGGGGAAATCACTCATGCCATAACATGCAGCTTTTCCTTGGGTGCTGTTGGGAGCTTTGAAGATTAGAGTGAGACAGGAAGTGGTTAATGATGGATTTGACAGATCAGCAGGAGAACATTGCTTCTCCTTTCAGCCCATATGGAAGTGCAATGAATGCACGGTATCAACAGAGATTGATAAGGCTGTTCTAGGTTCAACAAATGCTTTATGCGCTGATATTCACTGCAGGGCTAGCAGGAGAGAAGGAGGAGGACCAGCACAGTCTGTCAGATGATGCATAACATATTACCCTTTCTCATCTAACCTCAGTCACACTTTGGTGAAACATCCTGCAGATTCTTTAAACATGTACTTCTTTTATCACTGTTTAGATCCTCAAGATCCCCTGATAGTCCACTAAGATTGGTGCATGGCTTAAAATTTTACAACTTTTTGGATGCTAAGCCTGGAAGCCACTGTAGAAGGATCAATTTCACCATGTGGTTTCATGGCTTTAAAGATGAAGGTGAGAGGAAAATGAGTAAAACTGATTTATGCTTTTATAAGGCTTTATGAGTAATGAGTCTTCTCAAGTGTGGGCAACCTGGAAGACGGTAATTTGCATGACAGAACCATAAAATCATGAAGGTTTGGAAAAGACCTCTAAGATCATCTAGTACAACTGTTTACCTATAACCAAAATTGCCTACTAAACCTTGTCCCTAAGTACAACATCTACCCTTTCCTTAAACACCTTCAGGAAAAGTGACTCCTCCACCTCCCTGAGCAGACCTTTCCAATACCTCACCACTCTTTCAGAGAATAAATTCTTCCTAATATCCAACCTGAACCTCCTCTGAAACAACCAGAGGTCATTCCTTTTTAGTTTTCTTTTGTTGTTATCAAATCATCAAAGCTTAATTTCAGTCATCTTGCACTGTGGATGTTCTGCTACATGGCTGTGCAGTGTGGCTTTAGTTTGAGTAGGGAAGAAAGCAGTGCTTCTACAAGGCAGGGTTACCAGCCTACACAATCAAGTATCTTCTAGCTTGAAGTGGAAGCTACATGAAATTTTTCTGCACATCTTTTAGTGTTGGTGATCATCAGGTACTTTGGTGGGGAACTAATTGGCAAAGCTAATTGTTGCCTTATTGTTTTAGTAGTCCATTTTAATATTTGAAATATTTTTCTGCTCTTTGCTATCAAAAAACATTAAAAAGTATTAGACAAAGATAATCTGTTTTATGAGTAATATTGTTCTTTACAATGAAGTCTCCAGAATTTTTGTAAAACTGGACAGGTACAGTGACCTGTTTGAGAAAACAGTACAGTGAATTTATATGTCTACTACAGCTTTTTATCTATATCTGCAAATCTGCAGTACATTTCCTGAAAATGTACCGAAGGGGTACTATTTAGCCATGGTTACACTTATAAAGGCAATTTTACTTCTACTTTGCAACCTTAAATTTGTGGTGTGCTTGGACTGCAAATAATTATTTCAAAAGTCTTACAAGAACAAGAGCTGTACAAGAACTTTGAAGGAGATGCAAAATACTATAATATTATTGGTGAGTTGGGGGAAAACCTACACAGTCTTTTTCCACTATGTAATTCTATTACACTGACATTTTATGTAATATCTCCTAAATTGAAAATCATGTATTCCACTGATGGATCTTAAAAGATAATTTGCTTAACAACAACAACAACAACAGAAGTCTAGACAAGAATTGTGTTTCAATTAATCACAACTTGTGCAAAATGTAGATTGAATGGGAAGAAAAAGGAGTTTGATCAATGGAGTAATGTGGTCAGAAGGGCTGACTAGAGAGATAGGGTAGAAGCACATCCTTCAGAGAAAAGGGCATTTTCAACAGTTAGTAGTGACCACTCTCACCTCCAATGAAAAGAATAACTGGAGAAAAAAATATTTAACATTCTTGCATAACAGCAGCATCAAGTAGTAGCAATACAGCCTGCTTACATTTCAGTACTTGTTAGCAATTAATGCAAATTCAAACATACTTAGGCTCTTAATACCTTTATTGAGATTCAGACCTGCATTAATACAATGCAGAAAGTGATGGGATATTATTCACCTGTCACCAGTTCTACTTAGTATTTTTAAAACCAACTGGAAAAGTATGAGATATAGCACTATAGAACAATAGTTGAATTGAATTGAACTGAATGATGAATGGAATTAAATGCAGCTGGTGACTGCTAACGAGTAGTGCTCCCCAGCAGTTAGTATTGGGGCCTCTTCTGTTTAATATATTTATTGATGACCTGGATGAGGGGCTCAGTAAGTCTGCAGATGACACCAAGCTGGGAGAAAGTGTCAACCTGCCTGGGACTAGGAAGGCCCTTCAGAGGGATCTGGACAGACTGGCTTGCTAGGCTGAGGCCAATGGGATGAAGTCCAACAAGATCAAGTGCTGGGTCCTGCACCTGGGCCACAACAACTCCAGGCAACAAAACATTTATTCCGCAAAAGAGTGGTCAGAAACTGGAATGAGCTGCCCAATTAGATGGTTGAGTCACTATCCATGAAAGAAATATATAAGTGTGGCACTGAGGGAGATGGTTTAGTGGGGAAAGACTGGTGGTAGGTGGACGGTTGGACTAGATGATCTTGGAGGTCTTTTCCCACCTTAGTGATTCTATGATTCTATGAACTGGCTGCCCCTTTTGGATCCTGCACAGTTCTGATGCACAGGTTAGGCAGCAGAAGTAACAAAAATATTTGTATGATTATATTTCTCTTTTTGAAGACCTCTGAGCAAAGATATCTAAGAAAATATTTTGGGAATTTCCATAGTAACACACATGCCCAATCAGGAGAAAAGAAAGATATGTTCCTTTTAAAGCTTATACATCAGCCTGAACTCAAGATTATTTCCTCTCAAAAAACAGGATGCATCAGTGAAAGAAACATCAAACTGCATCATTCTGATTTTCATATGAAATTAAAGAATGAAGATGTTGTTTCAAGTTGGCATTGAGTTTTCAGTAACATGCACATTACAGAATACAGATTCTCCTATCATTTAGAAATCACCTCCAAGTTTAAACTATAGCACAAGAGTTGAGAGTTGACATGAGATGATCTGTTGCAAGAGTAAAAAGAAAAAATGCTACGTTTTAAGGATGTACTATTCATCTTAAGGTGTAAGAAATTAGGAGGAATAATAGTACCACAATGAAAAGAAGACTTAGATCTTTACCTTTGTCGCAGCGTCAAAACAGACAAAGCCCGTGCTAAAGTCAATGGTAAGCCCCATGAGATGGCTCTCCAAAACGCAGGCATATGTCTTGCACTGTAAATGAAAAATCAGAGAAGGCAGTTACTATGGAACACCTTTCTTCAACTTCTTTCTAGGACCAGAATTTCTTTGTTTTCTTTGTACATGTTTCTTTGTACATGTATCTCAAAATTAGCATCTGGGGAAAAAAAAAAAAAAAAAAAAAGCAATTTGTGTGTAAATAGGCCAATTTACTTCTGAGTAACAGTAAGTCATATGCTATTAAGTGACCCACCATAGGTGTGAAAGCTATAGATGTCCCTCAGGAAACTGAAGATTTCTTACTGTTACAGTGGAGGTAGAAAAGTGACTGGTCTATTTTCTTACAACACTGAAAAAATTTCATGTGTTTCACTAGATATCTGAATTCAGACAGTACAGAGATGCACTTAGTCATTATAATTATAAATGCATGAAAAAAAGACAATTGTTAATCACAAAATCAATGTTTTAACTCTGTTTTGTTACAATCATATGGTGTTTGCATTTATAATAGCAAATAAAATTGTGTTGTGTTTTTTTATGAGCAGATATGAAAAATGTACACTTTGATTCTAAATCATTGTTGTTAGACTAGGAGATTATATTGCCTTTGGTAACATCTGATTAGTAGAAGAAAGGATCATTCATCAGTAGAAAGTAATGTATTTCAGAGTGACTACTTAATAAATTCTCACATGCAAATATGTTCAAGTTTTGCATGCAAAGCCAAGTAATTTTGCAGAATTATTTTGCTAACTTCTTATAGGATATATAAAACAACTACATTTTTATTTGCAGACCTCCAAGTTATCTAGAATAGACACACAGCCTTCACTCAGAATAGAAATTTGGCAAGGAGGAGACAGTATCTCAGATTCCAAATATGTAACGCTGTGTAATTCATCTGACCTCCCCCTCAGCAGCAGCAGTCCTATCTACAGTGCACACTGGGCTGGCACAGCTACCTCTAGAACAACATTACTTAAACACAGCTCTGTGCCTGAGCTAGTAAGCTTCACTGAGAAGATAAGATTCATGAGAAGCAGGACATATCAGCCTGGGCTCAATGTTGCACTGAAAAAGCTACCCAGTTCCCAGGCTGTAGGCTCTTCCTGCAGGGTAATACACAGCTTGGGGAGAAAGGCCTAGTTCAGCACAACATGAGCATCAGTGGCAAGAAAGTGCATTATAAGGTGCAGGCCCCCAGTGGAGTGGCTGATTGTACAAAGTAATTCTTCCTAAGAGACTTGATAATTAAGAAGTTTGTATATATTTATCATGTATTTTAGTCTTTAAGAGTGACTGATAAAAAAATATTGTGAAAGTTTGGCTTTGATCACTATTTTTTCAAATATAGGTCATAAAAAAATTATCAAAACAGAAGCATCCCCCTCTAAAAAGATAGCAGAAAATAATCCAGCATTCATTTCTTGTTCTTTCACACAATACAAAATCTTAAATTGAGTTTATGGATAATACAGCAGATCAGGGGCTGAAGGAGACAACTCAGAGAATCATTTTCTTCAGACTCTACTTCCTCAATAACATCCAGTTTAACTTATGGACAGAATGGTAAATTGTAAGCCTACTATAAGCTACATCGAAAGCAAAGGGAAATCAGACTATAAGTCCAAGAAATAACTTAGACTCAAACTCAGATTCACCTTCAGAGGAGACAAAGTTCTAAAGCAAGGTACTACAAAGTAGCTTATGTAATAATCTTTACATTAGGTCCCAAGCAAATGCAATACAAATAAGAACAGCAAGAGAAAAAAAAAATGATGATGGAAATGGTGAAAAATTTAGCATAAATAGTAGGAACTTTACGTGAACTTGACAATCATATAATTGCAGTTCATTATATATATATTTCAGTTTCATGATTCTTCACAAAGCTGTGAGATAGTGAGGAAAAAGGATCTCCATTTTAACTACTTTCTTAATTGTTTTAATAGTTAATTATAAAAGACTATCAGTTACTTTTGCTACTCTAAATAAAACTAACTAAAGAGCAACTATAACACATTATGATAACACACACTACAGTGTCATAACACATATTAGTGCCAAATTATTATCAGCTTGATTCTTCCTATAAAAAAGAAAAAAAAAATTGTCTGCCTAACTTGTTTTAGATAGACATCTGGCAGAAGCTATGAATTAGGCTTAAATAGAACTTATACACATTTGTAGTGAGTCATTTTTTAAATATTTGCATTTGTTATATATTCTTTAGACATATATAAAAATTGAGCCTCATTTAAACTCAGTAGAGGTTAATGCCAATTTATATTAGCTGAGAAACACTTATTATTTGCATGATTATAGAATGATATGCAAAACATCTGAATAATTTTAAACGGTTGTTTTAAACAGTGGTTACATTCTCAAAATTACACGATTTCATAATATGACAAACCTGCACACAGCTGGACTATCATTCACATGAAATATGAATATTTATATGAATATAACTGCATAAAACAGAACTTCAGGAAACATTTACAGTTGATGCCTTGATTTTGAACCCCCCCCTTTTTTTTCTCTCAGAGCAATGAAAGAACTTTTCAGAGACAAATTATATCACTACCTATTCCAACCAGGCTTCATATTCATCTGGAAACTGATGGATAAAGGCAGCAACAGATTGCTGAAAGAAAATAGGGGAACCAAGGCCAGTTATATTATTAAAACAATGTACGTTTTGTTTTGTTTCATTTCCAAACTGGGATACAGAAAGAGAGGCAAGAAAGAGAGGTGCAATTATAAACGCATGCTCCACACTAATAGTCTATCACAAGATGGTTGTTTGTTCAGTTTTTCAAATGTGCTGCAATCACTTAGACTCGGGAAATAAATATCTTGACCTCTTAACTGCTACTTTGAACATCCAAAGTGTGAAAAGTTACAAATCTGAGGTTAAGTTTTTTATAGAGTCTTTTTGGGAGACAGAAGTAATTCTGAATAAATGAAGTTCTCATACCTGAGAGAAAAAACTAAGCTAGGAATACTACAGAATGATTCAGGATCAGAGACAAATATGAAGTGAATTCTGGGTTAAAGGTTATTTTAGAAAATTGCCATATCTTCTTTTATTGATGGCACAGTAGGATTTCTGTGAACAACATTACAGACAGTTATACAGGAAAGACAAAGCATCTTAAATATTTAGTAGCAGAGGTATATGCTGTTGAAAATTTTATACAGAAAAACTACATTTGTATTCTTTTGCACAACAACCAGATCTCAAAAGGTAAGAGTAGCTCCTGTAAATGGTAGGAGAGCACATCAACTTAGAAGATACAAATGGAACCTCCTCGGACTCCTCCTCCGACAAAGATAATAAGCATTGAAACTGAGAGTAGTGCATCATTTACAAAATGGATCACCGTTAGTGTATTAGCTAGTGCTCCATCCATCTGTAATATTGCCTTATAGGTCAGAAGAAGGCCAGTAAATATATAGATATATATGTGTAACTAACAATTTTTCTAAATAAAAATAATTTAAAAAACCAAACAACTGTCATAGCTTGTGTTAACATGAGGATGGAGAAAATGATGGCATGGAAAGTGAGTATTAGCCAACATTTTAACAGGGTAATACAATAATGATTTTGTAGAAGTGTGTACAGAACTCACGGCAACTTCAATTAAAACTGTTCCATTCACATTATTTTTAATGCTTGGAACATTAAAATATCCATTAGGATTATAGATTTTTAATCATAATTTTTGTGGAGTTTTTTTTTCCCTATTTTTTACTCAGATTTTTCTTCAATAATAATGACTTGAGAGTTCCATAAGAACACAGAATTTCTTCATTTAAGTCTTTACTTTGTCATAATCTTTTAATGTACTAGAAGGTAATCATCAAGGCAGTTGTTCTCACCTGTATCCGTTCAACTTCTAAAAATGTTGCTGTCTGGAATGCTTTTTCCCATAGTGCTAGGTCAGACTCCAATTCCACGGAAAAATAAAGATCTTCTCCAGATTCAGATTGGACACCAAAACAATGTTTCCGCCGGTCCAGTAGATCACTGTCCTGATGAAAACCTGAAGTTATATAATCTGGCATACATCAATAAATATTTTGTTGTTGTTGTTGCAAATATGCCCCAAATCTAGTCGAAACATGGACATCTCAAATAATTTTAAACATGATTCTGATATTCAGGATGGTACAGAACAACATAGTAGATCTGGCATAAATTTTACTATTTTTAACAAATAGTCAAAAATGTTATCAGCTAAATGCCTTTAAAATGAGAAAATAATACAGAAGGCAACCACTTTCTATTCCTGTGTGAACAAAAAGATCAGTTTCTCTGACCCGTGTGATTCTCCCATCCTAGTTTGAAAGGCTGGCCAAAGGAAGCAAGGGATTTATTTAAGTATCTAAAAAGTCTGTCTGTCCTACTTTGCCTATGGAGGCTAGATAAAATAAGTCCATATTTCTGATGGCTTAAATATCCAGTGTAAAATTCGTATACAGCTGTATATTACCAGCAGAGACTATGTTGGCTGCCAGTGATTAGCTTGTTGGCTTTGGACCTGGAGAAGGAAGTTACTTTTGGCTTTATTTTCAACACAACTGCATGCAGTGATTCTGATTGCAGAAATATATGACATTTAATGACTGCTAGCAAATCAAAGAATAATCAAGTTAATGAGGAAATCTATATTAAATGTTTATCAAAGATTTTTCTTTTCCTGTACTTTATGCTAAAATTCTAGCATGTAATTTGTCCTTGTGAAAAAATATCCTTGCAGAAGATGTTTTAATTAATATTGTCCCTACTACAGCAAAACAGCTGTCACGAACCACAGGCTCACCAGCTGTCCTTGCAAACAGTTCTGAAGATTTGGGTGCATGTAGCTTGGGTGAAATTGTTACATGTTATCCTGTTGCAGAGGTCATAATTGAGATCAGCAAAAGACTCCCAGGATAGTATCGCCATCTGGTTATCACACCTTGAACAGACCAAGGGGACCATAACTAGTAACACAAGCCTTATAGTATTCAAGCCAACCTGGGGTAGACTACCAGGACATCAAACTGGCAGAGAATGGAAATGGACAAAACAGGAATCTCTATGTTATATTATTACACTTGAGCAGGTGTCATGGTTTTGTAACTTCGCTATTGGTATTCCACATCATAACATCATGGACAAAAGAGAAGAACTACGTATCCCAGAGGACCTCACGGTCAGAGAAGGAAGACACATCACGGAAGATACGTCATCTGGTTGCACGCGGTGCTTCTTCACTTTCGCTTACTGCCGGGAGAGGAGTGGGTGTGCTTTCCAAGCCGGGCGCCTTCATCAAGTAAGGCTTTCGGTTTCGGAAACTCTCTCACTCTCTCTCTCTCTCCCTCTCTATCGCTCTTTCGCTCTCTCTCCCTCATTCCATTTGGTTTATTATACTTACTCCCAATTAGATTGTATTGTATCGTGTCATCTTGCATCTCAACATCATAGTTAGTAAAATAAGTTCTCCTTCTTAGATTGTTGCCACCGCTTCGTTTTTCTCGGGAAGTGAAGGGGGAGGGGGGCCCACAAGCCTACCGGCCCCCTGTCACGGGCACAGATCTATCTAGGTAACTCCGTGACAGCAGGGATGAAGGCAATAGTGGAATGAGCACTACTTTCCTCCTTTTAATTCAAGTGGCAGACCTACTCAAGAAGGTTAGGACAGCATTCATTCCTGGGTGCTCATGGTTCAAAACTCTCATAGTGTTTAGAAAAAACAGCTGTGAAGGCAACACATTCTCACTTTTCAGTCAGTATAACAACATTCAGTTGTTTAGAATTTAAAATGATCAACTGTTGTGAAGCAACTATCTCCTTTGTTACTTACCTTCCATCAGTTCCTAAGCTTAGCACCTTAACAGCATTAAGTAATGCATAGAGGGATAGAAAAACCAGAATGAACATAGGCCTTTTGATTTTAAAAACAGCATATCCAAAAATAAACACAGGCTATTCACTTGCATTCAGAGAGCTATGTAGATTAACTAGGTAGATGTAGCTAAATGCCTCCTATGGAAAATACTTATCTGTCAATTCTGTTTACAGTAGGTTTTGGCCAGCATTCAAAGTACAGGTCATAATGTCTGAGTTGCTATCAATGACAACTCTGTTGTACTGCATGCTCAGCCTTGAAGTACAGAGAACAGTATCACTATGACAAATGTTTAATCTTGTGAATATGTGCATCAACATAGAACATACCATCCAGTACCTGGCAATGTTAACTCTAGCAAGAGGAACTGGCTGAATAAAGGTGATGGCCAATCCAGCTTGCTTCTTCCAAGGAAGAACAGCTACCTCATACAGTGTAACAGTACTTCTCAGCTAATAGGTCTTTAGTGGAGTCTTAAATTCATCATGGTCCCAGAACTACACCTGATTGATACACTTATTGGTCCATAATCAAATAGACCTTTTCAGGATGGAGTTTAACAAAACTAATGTGTAAGGCACATGTTGTTTCCAGGGAAGGATTTAATTCTTCATACTTGCAATCTCATATGAGACTGAAAATATTTTGAATTCATCTCCACTTATTCTTGACAAGAGGCAATAGAGAAAAAAATGTGAGTAATAATTCAACTGTTCATTTTTTGAAACAGTGCTACGGCACTATGTGGGATTACAAGAATTGCTGTCACTTCAAGCAACAGAAGCAACAAACCCTGATTTTAAGTGGGAGGAATTACAGTGGCTGGTTCCAGAATGCATATCTCTATGTTTCTGCTTTGCTGGGCACAGTAAGGTTTGACTCTTTTAAACTATGCTGTTAAACTTTCAGATTTTTACCGCTGTTTTTTTGTGTTTTGTTTTTTTTTTTCCCTCTTTTCTTTCTAGTAAGAATATGCTGGCTATGTAAAAGGGTTGTGCTCACTTATAAACTGAAAACGAAAGTGTTAAAAGTTGTATTGAGGCTGATCTCTGTTAAAACGTGTTTGAAAGTGCAAGAACCTTGGAAAAGTCTCTTGAAGTGATTAAATAAAAGCCTGTGCATTTTATTACCAATATTGTGAGCAATAATTGTACTAGATCCTGCTGAGCATTTCATTAATTCTAGTGATTTGAGTGAGAAAGAGGAGATAAAATGGATTTGGAATATTAACTCATGCTTTTGCTATTTACACATTAAGATAAGAACATACTGCATTTAGAGAAGATCTAATCTAGCACTTCTTCGTGATTTACAAAAAAATTAAAGTATTTCAACCACTACATCAGACTGTGACAAATCACACACATGATGTACATATTAACAAAACAGAGCAAAGCAAAGCTATAAAAAAGATGAAAAATAAAATAAAAATTTCTTCATACCAGAAATTAACACAGAAAAATAATCTTAAACATTATGAGAATTTATTTTTTCTTATTTGGATTGAGAAAAAGAAAACAAACCAAAATGCATGACAATTTGCCAAAACAAAAGAAATATATATATACTTTAATTAGGTCTAATCTTATGATCTATACGTACTTGTGATTTTGATATCAGTTGTCATGGACATGCTATGATTGCATATGATAATGATAACACTAAGAACAAAGTCCAGTCACATATATTTGAATGGTATATCTTAACTTACAATGATGTCTCCATATATATGAGATAATAACTTCCTCTTTAGTAGTATTTTCTTCTCTTTGTAAAAAGAATTTGATGTCCCTGCAATGCTTTCTTTAGTACTACTTCTACTCCTTTTTGCTACAAGACTTTTCTTTAGGTTTTTATTTGTGCTCAGGCATGTAAAAAGTGAAGCCTATATACCAGGTCACAGATTTAACCCTATTTGTTTTCAGTTACATTATAGATAATTGTAGGAAACAATAAATACACAAATTTAAAAGACAGCTGTACAAAAATCCTAGAAAAGGTAGGAATTCAAAGTGAAATTCTGCCACAGGAATACAACCAAGAATTACCCAGAACTCCTTACAAGTTTAAGATGAACCTATCAGAAATCTTAAAAATAGGCTTGGATTAAGAAGAAATTACTAATTGACTTTTACACAATAGTTACTTTAGTTGAAATATAAAATAATGTTCTACCCAGTTTAAACGCAGTTACAACTTTGTATTTTGACCCTGCATTTTTATTATCACTCACAAGTCAGTTATAGTCAATAGCTAATTTCATCTTATTTTTGAGCCATCTTTCATACTGATCTTTCATAATGATCAGCTGTACCATTTACCCCTGATGTTCTCAATGTGAATTAATACAGACTTTCTGAAGATGAACAGTCAGAAAGCTTGTAGCCGTATGCTAATTTCCTACTGGAAGGAAAGTAGCCCTACTGAAGGATGACTGGTGAGAAAAGTCTTTGGCTTATACCCAGCTTCAGGGTAATCCAGCATCTCTGCTGACAGGATGGTATGACTCCTGCTTGCCTAATTAATAATGATGTCCATGTTAAGTAAGATTAATAAATTTGTCTAAGGGAACTAAGCATGGCTCATTAGGCAGGTCCTTTCAAATTAAGACAGAATGCCTCTTTATCACTAAGCAGTGACAACACTTTCTTTACAGCAAGAGCATTTTTTCTCTTTGAAATACTGGCCTCTCCAGAAATAACAGTGCTCCTTTTTGATTACATGTATCTTTTCATTTTATGTATGATGGATCCAATGAATACTCATATTTGGGCTATTTGTTAAATCCACCAAGATGTAAGAGACCCTGAGCTCTGACTGCAATCAAGACCAATTGTTCTATTCTACAATGGTTTGTGAAGGATTAAACAAAACTATGTCCATGTGTTCCATGCAGGACCTTTACCCAGAAGGACTTATTTGAGAACAGTCTAATCCTGGTTCTCCTGTTAAATATAGGTTATATATATATAATGTACAAAGTAATTAGGAGGTGGAACTGTATATACCAGCGACAGTGGTGAGCAGTTTTTGACATGAGCAATAAACTATGTAAGATGTTCAAAACCATTCAAATCAGAGTTATATACACAGACAAAACAGGCCTTGATATATTTTATTTTCTCTTTGAAAGTGGGATAAAACTTAATGCTTGTGATACTGATTAAAATTCTTAATAATGCAGAGCTGAAAAAAACAACAATAAAACCTGCTTCCTTTTTTTGACTACTTTAGACAGCTCTGAAATAAAAAGAAATCCATCCCACAAGACTCTCTCCCATCAGTTCAAGAGCGCAGTAATATTAGGATCACTGTAAAAAATGATCACATCATGCCTTTACACCTGCTGGCACTAGCAGCAGAGCACTGATTATCTTACACTTATTATCTCCATGTACACAAACAAAACTCCTTTCTAAGGGATTCTAATGATCTATTTCTTTATCTGAAACTTTGGGAACACTCTTTTCAGGCATCGCCATTAGTTGCTATGGTGATAGTTCTAATAGCGTTTACAGGCAGCAAGAAACTGATTCACTCCAAAGTGAAAAAAATGATACTTTTTCTCCGAAAAATATTCATTAATCAAATAATAAAGAAGAAAAAAACACCCCATGTCACTTGCATGCAAGCATGTACAGACACGCCATCTTTTTTGGACCCTTCTGAATTTTAATGTCAAAAATATAGAAAAAAGAATTGCAATTGCATAAATATGTTCATTTAAATAGCCACAGAATGACAGCTAACCCAAAACAGGGCACAGTATTTTTCAGTGTTCAAATTTTATGAAAATATGAATTCTGAAGGGGAAAAATAATTATGAGTACAGGATAAGTTTTAGTTTCAATTAAATTTCCATTAGAAAGATCTGTCTGATTGCTTAACAGAAATAAAATGTTAATTCCCTGTAACCTACTAGGTACAGTAGTAAGCACAAATGTAAAATTAATTTCCTATTCTTCCTGATTAAAAGGTAATGAAGTTTCAAAGACACAATTGAATCAGAACATGAATCTGAATATAGGCTCCCCTTGAGTTAGTGCCATTATTATATCTGTTTCTGCCTTAATAGTGTCCACCCAGAAATATGTTTACTTTAATGCCATTGGAGGACAGTTTTCAAAAGTTGTCAATAAAAGGATTCATCTTTAGGGGAAAAAAGTACCCTATTCTAATACTTTGCAGAGAAGCATTTGTGGCTGTTTTCTTTTAAAGATAAATTAGAGAATAAGTGGATACTTAAAATGTAATGATCATCTCTTTGGGGATTTATTAAGGTGTTGTATTTCTCCATACTCTGAGGTATTATTGGCTGGAAATTAAATCTGAAAATAGATCCCAGAAGAATAAATGTTACAATAAAAGATAGCAATGCTCAGGTCTTTTATTCTGAGTTCTTTTCTACTTTACTCAATTTACTCAAAACTCAAATTTACATAAGCGTGGTGGTATTCATTGCCATTTAAGTTACCTGTCGGAGGGTATGGTTTTCATGTTCAAGTTATAGTTAAAACAGTTCAGTTTTGTGAAATAAATTAGGAAAAAGAATGAAATTTGTTTGTCCATTTCATATCTGAGCAAACAAACATACAGAGAGAAAACCACCCCTGAAACACCTTACAAAGTGACTCTGGAGTTTAAATCCTTTGTAACTGCAGTGAATGCTTCAGAAAAAATCAAGACCTACTGCAAAATTCAGACATTAGTTTTGCAGCTGTTACTCTTATGTTACTGCTCATGAGAAATGAGAATTGAATACACTGTTCCTCCATCAAGAGGCTATGCACTTCTTCAAGAAGCACCAAGAAGCACCTGACTCAAACACAGACTGAACTGGAAGAAACGGTCTTATAACTCTTGCATGGTAAAATTTTGTTGTTGTTCTTGTTTTTGTTTGGCTGTTTGTTTCCACCAACTTTAGATGTATTTGTTTTAAAAGTAAGAGAAGATCTTCTAAAGGACTTCCTTGTAAAGAACAAAAATATTGAAAGGATAAGAATTAAATCTGATGAAATAAAGGCTGGAAGACAGCTCAACGAACAGGTTATTCAATATAAAAAAAATGAACATTATATATGTTAATACTTACTCCTTTTTCAGCAGAATTCTTTACTTGCTTAAAGACGTTTGTGATTAAATGACAGTAAGCTGAGAATAAATTAGGGTAGCACACTGCCGGCTATCCATATTTCTCTCCACAAATGTTTAAGAATACGTCATATTTTTTTTCTAATAGTGCTAAGAAAAAGTCAAAAGTGCCTATGAAAAAGAAGATTCTATAACAAGACTACAAATAAAAAATAGTTACGCAATTAATAATTCTATTTTCAGAGTTGGTTCTGCCTATTGAGAGTGTGCAGACTTTGCACCATAGCAAATATCAATTAGTTGTCCCTGAGACAGAAACAATATATTTCACATGATGAACAGAGCACAGATCTAGTGAAAAATACTATATAATCACTGTTGTGTGAAGGCCTACACTGCTAAGTTCTTTACATAATAAAACACAAATGTCTTACAATAAATTTAATTATTGCAATAGTCAGAAAGGAAGGATTAACCACAATAGAAAGTGTTTCTGGAATCAACTCAAATAATTAAGGATTGTGACCAGAAAACAAGAGGAAAATGACATATTGAAGTAATACACTACATCAAAAAAAGAAAAAAGCCTACAAA
Organism: Gallus gallus; assembly: GCF_016699485.2. NCBI lineage: Eukaryota > Metazoa > Chordata > Aves > Galliformes > Phasianidae > Gallus > Gallus gallus. Next base: position 108,732,722 of record NC_052533.1, on the reverse strand, counting down.
AACTGATGTATCAGAACATATTATTGAAGAAAACACTGAAATGCATCACGGATTCTGAAAAGTGTCCTGCTCAAACTAAATCAGTGTTCAAACTTTTGATAAATCTTGAACAGCAACTAGGATGTAAAACATACTTGCTTTTGTAGGGTATGCTTATTCATTATTTTTCTTTCACACTTAGTTTCCGTTCTCTTTCATCATTCCTTTTGCCTTATGTTAAAAGTTGGCTTTACATCACACAGATGTTGTAACACCCCTGTGGGTCTCATAGGCAGTCAGTAAAAAGCAATTTCTTAGAAGGAAAAGTTGATATCTGTAACCAGCAGACAGTTTCTAAGAATCATTTAAGTATCTGTTCTGTATATGTTATTCTTTTCGTTTTACTCTGTGTGCTCATCTTGTTATTCCTCTTATGAAGCAGGATCACTCTAACAATGGCAGCCCCCACCCATCTCAGCTGACTGTTTTCTGAAAGAGACAGTTTATGCTATCTTAATATTATTAAAAAAAAACCACCTCCTTCAAAAACAAAACAAAATTTAACTTTCTAAAGTTAAAGGGAAACAGAAAAAGCCTTACTTAAAAGTTTTATATTTAAAATATCTTTTTTTTTTCCTTTTTTTTCCCTGAATCAAACAAAAAGTTAAAAAGGCCTCATATGGCAGTGGTTGCCCTTCAACTAATAACTTTCTGCTTTCAAAAGAAGCCCATTACATTTCTCTAATTTAACAGCACAACAGAATTAAGGATTCTATCAGTACCTACATTCACATCAAAGAAGAATCACAGAAAATGTGTAAGATTAGGTAAGAAACGTCGTTATCTGCAGCACATCTCAGTTCAATGAAGGAACAGCTACACAGTCCTGTAAGCTTAAAAGGACCCTGTGATAGAAATTCAACAGCTTCAGTAGAAGTTCTATTTCAGTACTGAATGATACTAGCACCTAACATATTTTTCTTTATTGTATAACTAAAGACAACTTTATGATGGTCTTAATGCCAGTGGATAAGGGGAACATTTATTATTTCTTCTGTTATCTTATACTAAAAAAAGTTAGAGTGGGAACAGAACCTCATTTCCCTGGAGACATTAAATACATCTGCTTTTAGAGCAGCAGGACTGAAAATCACTTCAATTACTTAGAACTGAAACACTCAGCAGTTTAGTACTTTTTTCCAAGAACTGACATCTTGCTGAGCCCTGGGTAAAAATGTGATTTTCCCTAGATTTAGTATTCATAAAAGGCACTCATGACTTATGCCACCTAAGCATGAGTTTGTGTAAAGTGCTTTATTGGGATCATATAAGCATGTAAGCCTTAGCCAAAGAGCAAATTATATTCATATATCAATACTTTAAATATTTGAGTATAGTGCCATTCATTTGAGTATATCGGCATTCACACTGGAATAGGCTCCCCAGGGAGGTGGCTGAGTCACCAGCCCTGGTGTGTTTAAAAACCATTTGGATGTGGTGCTCAGGGACATGATTTAGTGGGGGTTGTTAGAATTAGGGTACTGTGGTTAGGCTGTGGTTGAACTTGAAGATCTTTAAGGTCTTTTCCAACCTGAACAATTCTAGGATTTTAAAATTTATCTAGCATTCTCCATAGTCTCTTATTCTTTTTACATCTTTTTCCTAGAAACAATATTTGAAGCAATAATATAAATTATTTTTCTCTGCAAAACACAACTTGTATTTTGCAAAGATGAAGGCTGGCTATTATGTATCTTTTTGGGGATGAAGAACAAAATTAGACCTATAAATGGGAAAATTAACATAATTGTATTTAAGTAATTTACAGAGCAACAGCTAAAAATGAGGAACAAACCACATGTCTGGTCCTGATTAATACTGTAGTGAGGAAAGTATAGCTACACTGATGGGAATGAATGATTCACCATCCTGACACACTGTCAACATAGACTGCCATTTGTAATTACTCTCACATTTCATTTCAGATCTGACTTGACACCTGAATATGGTTCCTGTTTAGCGCTAAATAAAATATGCTGTTTATTGTAAATCTCTGAATGTTTTCGCATGACACACTTAAGACAGAGGGGAGTGACTGAATGATAGAAACCATTTTCTCACAATTACGAGGAGATGCTTGGATTATGCCGAAGAATATCAGTAATTTAAGTAAACAAAGCAAACTTGCTTTATGTAAATGCAGAATTTTCTACTATTCTTTACAATTTACCTAAAATTTATCACTAATTCTACCTGCTGTGTGGAATAAATTACATAAATAATATTAATTTACCAATTTACCAAAGATACTTTTTTTTTTTTTTTTTTAATATGGCTTGGTCCAAAAGTAATGCCTATTTTTATTTTGTTGTGTTGGCTCTCTTTTTATTTTGTTATGTATGTCATAGGCAGATATTGGTGTTATGGCAGTAGAGGCTAAACCTTCCCACCAATATTCTGTTACATGTCGTTGCCATGTGACAGATGGCAGCAGAGGGGCAGTCTGACACTGGCATCTGACATGGAAGTGTGGATGAAGCAAAGGTGTGTCACTGAATTCCACCATGCAGAGAAAACAGCACCCACTGACATTCGTCAGCTGTTGCTGAATGTCTATGGAGACCAAACTGCGAATGAGAGCAGAGTGAGGGGTGGGTGGTATGCTTCACCAGTGGCTACAGTAGTCATCTCCACTGGTGCAGATTTTTACAAGCATGGCATGCTGGCTCTTGTTTATTGCTGGCAAAAATGCACAGCTGATGATGGTGACTGTTGAAAAGTAGTATTTTGTAGCTGAGAATTTTTTATGTCAAGTAGTGTTATTGTGTTCTTTGTCTCTGTTGTAGTTTCCATGAAAATAAGCAGAATCATAAAATCATAGAATCACAGAATTGCTCCGGTTGGAAACAACTCTCAAGATCATCAAGTCCAAGCACAACCTAACCATACTAACCTAACAACCCACCATAAATCATGTCCCTGAGCACCACATCCAAATACTTTTTAAACAAATCCAGGGATGGTGACTCAACCACCTCCCTGGAGAGTCTATTCCAGTGCTTAACCACCCTTTCTGTAAAGAAGCTTTTCCTAAAACTCCCCTGGCTCAACTTGAGGCCATTTCCCCTTGTCCTGTCACCAATGAGAAGAAACCAACCCCGCTCTCGTTGCAATGACCTTTCAGGAATTTGAAGGAAGCAATCAGGTCTCCCCTGAGCCTCCTCTTCCCCAGACTGAACAGACCCAGTTCCTTCAGTCTCTCCTCTCAGGGCATATTCTCCAAGCCCTTCACAAGCCTTGTTGCCTTTCTTTGGACCTGCTCCAGCACCTCCATGTCCTTTCTGTACTGAGGTGCCCAAAACTGAACACAGTACTTGAGGTGAAGCCTCACCAGTGTCAAGTACAGGGGCACGATTACTTCCCTACTCCTGCTCACCACACCATTCCTGATACAAGCCAGGATGCCATTGGCCTTCTTGGCCACCTGGGCACACTGCTGGCTCATATTCTGCTGACTGTCCATCAGTATACCAAGGTCCTTTTCCTTCAGGCAGCTTTCCAGCCACTCCTCCCCAAGCCTGTAGGGTTGCCTGGGGTTGCTGTGACCAAAATTCAGGACTTGACATGCAGCTCTATTGAAACTCATACAATTTGCAAGGAAGCACTATTTTTGGAACCACCTACATATATTCACATTTACACATACACGCACATGCAAGCATACTCAAAAGACACACACAGTTCAAAAATGTAGGAGTTACCAAAAGACAGATTCAATTCAACAAGCTTTGAGTTACAGAACAAATCAATGCCATCTGCCTATTTCTAAAGCTAATGATATGAGTGATTTCTGGTTTTAATTTTAGAAGTCTTGGTCAATCCTAAAATTGGAATTAAATGACAAATAATGGGGCTTTACCTGTCACCATAGAGCACTGGGTGAAACAATTCTTCCAGAATCTTCCAGCTCTCTATTCTCCCTCTTAAGGTACTTGAACCCATAATAAAAAATGTATTGTATTTTTAATAAATTAATTTTTATGCCTATCAATTTATGAATCTTTCCACCAGATCTAAATTATCTGTATCTTCAATAACGCTCCTTTCCTGTCAAGTGCAGCCCACTGCTATATTACCACTATTGAAGCATAATGAATAATTTAATGCAATATAATTAAAATGTGATTATTGTACTCAACCTGTTTTAATAATTGCCATTTCACATTAAAATTTCACCCCCCAAATAGTGACTGTGAAAAGTTTTACACTTATTTATATTTTTACTAGGTACTTTGAAGTCTTTTCATAGAATCTTCTTTATTATCCACTACTGTGGATTGTACCATATTAGTATTCTAGTATTCGAATGTGATTTATTTTACTTCATGTTATTTTATTTTGCTTTTTCACTATCTATCTAGATTTCAAATATTGAATTAGGTTATCAGAAATTATTATTAACTGTTTTGGAAAGTCAAAATAGTGTTTTTTAAAATCTTCCTTCTCTTTCTTTTCTTTTATTATTTAGAAGGTTCTAATCAGATTAACAATAACAACTTATTGCTGTGCTTAGGTTAAGTCTCCTCTTTTTTTCCTTGTAATGTGACCAAAAAACAAAACAAAACAAAACAAAAAAACATTACAGTGACAACAAAACAAAGATTTACCATAAGGACTTTAATAAATATGAATCCACAAGTTTTAAACCACATAATACCTTAATCTCTGATTGTGGTGCAGGAGATCCTGCCTTGAGGTTGAGAGAATTATAGAAATTGAAAATGGCATCTTAGCTTCATACAGTTCATGAGAAGCCTCTGGAATTAATGGAAAGGAGAACACTATACGCATGCAGGCAAGTATGAAGAAAACATTTGCCATGGTTGTGAGTTTTATTTAATACATACTGCCTTTCTGATGACTAAATCAGTGAAGTTCTTTGCTGGCTGGTAGACATTAATACTTATTTAGTGTTTTAATATTTTACTGTCACTAGAAGTAGTATTCTTTTATATTAAAAGTCTGAAATATTAATGTGCATTCAGTAGGATCTGGCAGTTCATATTCTCCACTTCAGTGCTTCTGCCATGGAGAGCAACTTCAAATCTCTCTAACTGATGAAAACTACAATACCATTTAAAAGGATAACTCAGGATAGAAAGTTTCTTTAATCAAAATCCTTCTAGTGGTATTCATCAGAATTTTTGACAGAATTAGGGACTGGAAGAAGGAACAAAATGTTTACTGAGAGGTGTAGTAGTTAGTCCCGTCCTTGTTGCACAAAAGACACTTATTGAAGTTTCCAGTGTATAGCAACAGAAAATACTAGCATGCTTGGTGAAAGTTGCATGCTAGTTTATAATGATCTAAAATGGAAAAAGTTTCTGAAAGTCTCATTCAAATCTAAGCAAGCCAGATAATGCAATTTACATTTTAATTAGTAAGCACTACAGTAACATTTACTAATTTACTTTCACAAAGAAGACATGACCCAAGACCTGCTTACCTTCTGGCTAAATAGAGACATTGCAGCGGTTCTGGCCAAGCCAACACACTCAGTCTTTCATGCAAACAATATATCTTTCACCTTCTAAGTAAGCTCAGCAGCCTGATCAATACAGAAGGAAATATGCCGTGGAAACATTAATTCTAAAATATTACCTCTCACTCCATGGTAAATTCATATGAAGGGTAGCAAAGCCCACTTTCAAGTCCCTCCACTTAAAGTGAATACTAGCCACAGAATGGCTAGTATTAGCTAGAATTAGTACAGCATCTGTACTAATAAATTAAGTATGTATGGGACTGCTTGTTGACACTATAGCCAACTGGCAAGGGCTATACTATATTCATATGTTGAAAATCTCAAGCACTGGCTAGGCATCAGTTGGCGGGTAGTGAGAAATTGCATTGTGAATCACTTAATTTGTAAATGTATGTGTATATACACATCTATATATATTTTTATATATTTATATATATATTTTTATATATATAATTACCATTACTCCTATTTCTCTCTTCCTTTTCCATCCTAACAAATAGCTTTTTATCTCAACCTATGAGTTCTATTTTTTTCTTCAGATTCTCTCCCCATTTCCACTGGGAGGGGGAAGCAGTGAATGAAAGGTTGTGCGGTGCTAAGCTCTCTGCCAGGTTAAACCACAGCAAGAACATTCATATGAAAACTGCTCATTAGGAAACACTCCTTCACTGATGAGAAGTCTAAACTAGTAAACTAGGAACTGTGCGGGTGAGTGCTAGGTGGTATATTTGGTCCAAAATCCATGGTGATCATGCAAAAAATAGTTAACAATATTATTCTTAATATTGTTGTGATCGTATCCCTCAACTTGGGAATGTTCTGTGATATTTATTCCTAGTAAATTAGTAGCCTGAACAATTTTAATTTAAACAAGAATATGGAACTAAACCCACTCAAGATACACTGAGTGATAATATTCCACTGCTAATTGAATGAATATCTTCCTGGATGAATCTCTGCCCAGTGACATATGATTATCTGTATTGAAGGAGAAGAACAATGTTATCTTCCCAATATTTCTGAAAAGAATGACATGAACTCAGTAGCTCTAATGGAAGAACTGTAAATGTAGAAAAGGGAACACTGCAGTAGAAGAGTTCAGGTTTCTTTTCTCCAGATTTTTCATCAGGCTTCTGAAGTTATCATGTTACATATCAATCTCTGTGAATTTAGCCTTCAATTTTAGCATCCAAATTATTCTCCAAGGAAACAAATTTATATTAAAAATAGAATGTGAGGTACAATAGAAGAGGTTTGGAAGTGATCACAAAGTAACAATCTAAATTTTTTAAAGTTGCTTCTGATTTGGTAATATCCATGGAGAAAATGTGTCTTGTACAAATGCATCTGGACACTTATGATGCTGGCAGAAAAGCTGAAGAAAGACGTAAGTCACTATAGAGGTCTAATGTAGTAATAGTAATGGGAAGCTGTTTTTCCTGGCTTTACTTGCTTTAATATTTAGTGAAACAATGGATAAGTCCTATATTATTTGCTGAAGAAAGCTAGAAGATGATGAATGTTAACATGCTGATGTTAGAAGCTGTAATTTCACTGCAGTGATTTTTTCTACAGTAAAAACAAAAACAAAACTGAAACACTTCAAGACTTTATGAACGTGATCATGCTTACAGACAATAAAATAATAACTGAATATGAATAACATGGTAAACACATCAGTAATACTCCTATATTACTTAACCAGCAATTGTCCCTATGCTAGATCATCCTGTATTAACACAGACTGAGAATGGAGGATCTATAGACAGTCTGAAGAACTAAGTGATAAGAAAGAACAGCATCTTTGCACACTTTCTGGTGCCAGGAAGGTGATGATTCAGGTTGTACAGGTTTATGGCCTGCATTCTGGTCAAGCCCTACTTTTATGTAACAAACTTCTGCTACGCAGTTGAAAAAAAAAAAAAAAAAAATCCCTACATTAGTACATATGAATGGGATAAAGGAGAAGAGAAAAAAAGAAAAATGGCTTAAGAGTGAAATAGAAGAGTACCAACAAAGTAAGATGGTAGAAAGAAGGAACAGAAGAAAGACTTCCGAATTAGAAAAAAGTACATATCATAGGTGCAAACAGAATAATAAAATCTTCGGATAAAGTCACAAGAAGGAGTTATTGTCACTCTTACAGGCTTAAATCTTAGGAGAAGGTGCTAGGTGCTTATTGTTTTCCATACTGAAGTCCTGAAGTAAACAGAGATTACCATTAAAGTAAAAAAAGCATAGGCCTCTAGCAACATATTTCATATCTCACTAAGAGTGACTGTGCTGTAAGCAGTGGTTCACATTACCTCCTGAGTGCAATGATTTCACAGAGTGAATAGCTGCTTCTGTTAATTTTATTCCTACTTGAGAGAGTCAAAGTTTGTACACACTTGGTAGTTAACAACGCTCATCCCATGTCCTAACTAATGGTATAAGAACGCCTTTGCCTCTTCTATTTATGATTGCTAACAGAGGTTTCTTACTTAAATTTAAAATTTGGTTTCTTATTTTTGAAGTCTCTGATGTAAAAAGCTTCCTTATTTTACTGAGTCGTTCCATCTGTAATCTGCCTCCTAAAGGAATGGAGTGCACCTACATGACCTACAAAAACTAGAAAAAGTATACCATGTATATCAGCACAAGGTCTTCCCAAAGGGGCACAATTCTTTAAAATATGTTTTTTTCATACCTCTTGATATTAGACTTTGCCTGGATGAAAAGTAAAATCCAAATTATCTCTTACAAAAATTTGACCTACAAAAAACAACATGGGAAAGCACTTCAGATGAATGGAAAGAGAGTTTTTCATCTCTTTTTTCCTTCCCTCTCCCTCATGTTTTAGATCGAGAGATGCTGAACATCTGGAAGATTGTTTTTCAATGTTTTAAAAAGAGAGAGAAGAAAGTATGTATTAATTCTGAACAAAATCAGAAAAAAATAATGTACTGTAATGGATCTATTCAATTTGCTACTCATTGATTTAGCTTTCTAAACATTTAATTACCTCTCCCATTTCCTATAGTTAGGGTAAACTGAAACAATTAGAAAAAGGATAAACGTTTTTAGAATGGTATTCCATATTTTAATGACCCTGTTGTCTGCTTTAGTGCAATCTTACATTGCAACTATGAGTTGCTTCAATATATTAGAAAGTAATAGAACTGATCTGTATTTCTTTTAACTCTTCAATTAGAAAAAGAAATATTGTACTGATTGACCGTGTCAGTAAAGCAGAGCCATAAAACTTTTTCAGTAGAAAACACACACTGCTCTATGGAGAAATAAAACGGTTTCCCAGTTAAAAATCAGTTTATTTCCAATTTTGTCATGCTTTTTGAAAACATTTCTTTTAAATTTTGGATCTGTATCTAATCACTTCAGGACTTATAATATCGATTCACAGGGACAAGATTTGATGTCTTTCTACAAGGCAGTCACATGGAATTTCTAGTTCCAGCGTAATCCTCTGGCTTCTCAACTGGTCTGACTGGTAACTTATTTTATACTTTTTTCATCGTACCTTGAAAATTTTGCACATTATCTCATAGACTGAAAATGTTTTCTCAGCTCGTGTCCAATCCCAGGTTGTGACCTTGACAAATAGAAAAAAGAAAAAAAAAGGAAAAGAAACCAAGTTATTATTATTCATTTCAATAGTTCAGTTTATTAAAGAAAAAAACAAATCAATCTCTAAAACTTTCTACCTTTTACATCCAGTATAATGCACACAGAAAGCAAGCACTGCCTCAGAGCACAAACTACCAGGGACCAGTGCTGAAAAGATGTCTCCATCCTTGCAATTGCAGTGGCTTTTTATGCAGGCTGCTCTCTGCTGAATGAACAGGTTTCCCCTGGGAGCCTCCTATCTATGCTGGTGGGGGTTGCATTGAGATCACAAAAGGGTACAGCCCTTTAACTCTTCTCACAGAACCCTAACATGTTTCTCCCCATTTCTGTTTTTATAACAGAATTTCTTGTTATACATACATTGTTTGCTGAGGCCCTGAACCGTAAAACTGAAGTTTCCAACCTTGCAGTGTCCTAGACACTTATCACACGTGACTTGCAATCTAGGTGAAAAATCTAACAAGAAAGGATAAAAGTAAATATACACTTTTTTTTTTCTTACCAATGTGAATCCGCTCTTAAATTCGATCTGAATGAGATTTGAATAATAGTCTGTTTCTCCACATTATCTCACAATTTTTGCAATTGCTTTTAACAGTATTTATATTATGCAATTATTTTAAACATAGCCTACATGGATAAGAAGAGTTCAGTAAAACAATATGAAGGTAAGAGTTAATACATAAACAAGACAAAAAGGGATAGACAAATATATACAATCAGGGAAAAGTCAACAGAAAACTATAAATAACTTTTCTAGGAAACTGTAAGAAGAAGAGGAGAATTAGTCACAGTCTCAAAAGACAGAATACAAAACAAAGTAACAACCAAAACAAAAAACAAAAAACTGATGCTCTACATGGAAAACAAAAACAAAAACAAAAAACCTTAACAACAAGAATTATTGCAGAGTGCCTCAGCTCCAAAGGATCATAGTTCTGATATTACACAGTTAGGCAAGAAAAAAGAGTTGAGGAAGAGGTCTGTTTTTCAAAATTTAAGAATATAAAGCTCTTTGAAAAATATCAACAAATAGTAGCCACAGCATAAAAGGAAGATACTACACAAGACCGATTTATTTTTTATATAAAGAGAAAACAACTATGAATAGACCCAATATTGCTGAGAAGCATGTATGGGCTTGGATGCTGTGGTGTAGAATTTTCTTAATCAGTGTGATTCTGGTGCTGTATGATAAAATTCTGTCCTTAACTAATTTTTAGGGGTACAGACTATTAGAATTGAAACTCTTCCAAGGAAAATCTTCATAGTCAAGAATTAAAATTTCAAAATACTGTCTCATCTTCTGGAATTTTAATTATTTGCTGTCATCCTCAAACTCAGTTTTTACCATCTTATTGAAGTATGGGTATTAAATCAGATTTAGAAGGAAGGAAGAGACTAAATACTATGAGTCAATAAATAATGTTTCATATAAAGTGAGGAAGTGAAGAAATATTGGAAGTCTACAATCTTTGTCAATGAATTTTAAGAACTATTTTGAGATGTGACAAAATAAAATGCAAAATGTTTTTGTCAAAAATAACAACAAACCACCACCACCAAACCAAGCTTAACAAAAACAAAAAACAAAACAACAACAACAACAAAAAAAACACCAAACAACTCATCCATTTTTAATTTAGACAGAAAATGAAATGATTTCTCACAAGGAACAGAGAAATGGGGAGCTGAGTTTTGCTACAGGTCCACTGAACACAAAGCACCAGCCAAAGATTATGAAGCCATCTTGCCTTCCCCCATTATGAAAAGTAACTACAGTTCCTGCTGAAGGCCGCAGCTACTTGAAGCTTTGTTTAGAAGCTCATTATAAGCTCCATGATTTGGGGAAAACATATGAGAGCTCCCCTTTCTTCATAAAATTTCTCACAGAATCTTCAGAAGTTGCCTGTCCTGATCACCAGTGTACCAAGAAATCTCAGAAAGGTAATTAAGTCTTAAGATGCAAATAATATATGTTAGAACTGATCATGCACCTGAGCACGTAGAGGAGAAGTGCTATTGATCAAACAGATTAAAAAAAAAATTAGCAGGGGGAGGCAGCTGATATATACTATTTAAACACATGCCTCCCTCGGGAGTTATACAGTACAATAGTTTCATTTAATTTTCTGGTTAAAATGTTGGCAGATCTGTTCAGAAGCAGCTTAATCCAAGAAGCTTACACTACAAATATAATTAAAATTATTTTTCTTCCTATAACAACATTTACAAGTTACATAATTAGAAGCTCCAAAACTGCAGCATTGAAAGTTTATTCTTAATCTTTTTTAATCCATGGAAGAGATGAATTTACATGCCCACAGAACAGCAAACAATTGTACGTGTAAAAGTTTGCACAGAGAAAGTCCTTCTAAGAGGCCTACTGCAGTCTTTGAGAAGAAAATTTTACGGGGCATTTAAGTGTACAAGTATCATATAAATGGTTTTAAGCGCCTCTACAGAAACTCTTCCTCAGTTTGTCTTTTAAAGAGTTCGTTTGTTATTATTCTTCCCTCCTACTCAATGGAAATACATTTTTTTTTTTTTTCTATTTGAACCGTCTTTCTGTTTTGGAATAAGAATCAGAGTCGATTTTATTTTTAATAATTAAATAATGTTTTGCTTGCAGCTCATGTGAAACAAGACCCTACAAAGACTCTGAGATCAATCTTGCCTCATAAAGCAGCAGCTTGCCAGAATTCTCCTAGCTCACAGCACTGTGGTTTGCATCCCTACTATAAATATTTGCTTCTCATAATCATTTACCCACAAGCAACATATTACTTCTGGAAACTAATAATAAAAATGATACTGTATATAAATAGAAATAATACAACAAAAAACTCTCAGTAAAGAAATTTGTAGTTTCTTCCACGCTGCTTACAAAAAAATATTTTTCTTTTCAACTGAACAGGAGCATTCAGCATTGTATCTAGAAAGGAGATAGCTATACTTGACGGGTAGCAAATACTCTGGTAGACGTATGAAAGCCAGGAGGGCTTCTTCCAAATTAAGGTGCCTGACAGCATAATCTGAGATTTTAATCTAATCCTGAAAAAAATGTTACCAACAAAAGCCAAACTCCCACTATTAACAGTGGGGGAGTCAAACTAATATACTACTGAACCCACAAGACTTACCAACATTGAACACACTTAAGTTCATACTTACTTCTATTCTCAGTGTATTCAATATGTTCTTAAACTCTTTGCTAAACAAACAAATAAGAATTGTGAATGAAGAATGGTGTGGACACTTGCCATCTAAATTTGAACTAACTCCAATAGGAAGGATCTACAGCCTGAATCAGGACAACTACTAAATACTTAGTGCTGCCTGTATGGGTCTGCTGCCGACTCCTTAGCTACTGGCTTAAAAATTAGCTAGAGGATATGTGTGTTTCCTGCAGCTTAGATGTACCACAAAACCATGAAATTAAGCTGCTGATTATGAGACAGTAGCTAAAATTTTTCTCTTTCTTGTCAGTCAGATTCCAACTAATATTCAACCTGAACTGCCTCATTTGCTTCCCTACATTACTTTTGGTGCTCCCAAACTGCATAGAAGTTATATTCAGGGTGAAAACTAAAGATAAAGATATTGCTCTGCAAGCCATGCCATTTCCACAGCATGCAAAAAGCTTTGGTATTACCCCAAATCCCAGCAGTTTGCATTCAGAATGACAGTTCAGTTTAAACGTAACCAACTTGCTTCAGGCTTGTTTTGCTTGCCAAAGGGAAATAAAAAGCCCCCTTTTAGCACAAATAGATCTCTCCTGTATTTTTCTAAGTGTTCAGGTGACTGAGGGGAAAGAAGTACTTGTTAGCTGCACAGGATTCTGATGAACAGTTATTTTCTGCCACTTTTATAATATATTTCTCTGGAAATTTTCAGTGCTCTAAGTTACAATGTCGTTAACTCAATGAGCGATATCTCAGTGTGAAAGCCTGCTACATATTACATGAAATCACTTCATTTAATAACATTTATGCCCAGCATGAGAAATATACTTACTGGAGGTGCCATAAATTTATACAGAGAAGATCCCCTCAGTGCTAGAAACTTTGGTGTATACATTCGATCCTGAAGGGAGTCTTGTTCCCGTTCTTCCGTCCAGCCCATGTAGACTATCTGACAAAAAAATCGATAGTGTTGACAAATTCCTCAGGCAATTTCTTCAAATCAATTGCAAATACTTAATGCAAGTAAGCTGATGTCTGTCAAATCTTACAGAACTACAAACCTTGAACCACTGACACAAGGTGATATATTGGCAGTTCACTTATAATCACATGAATGCGTGAAGAAAGACTGTTACAACAACCAAAATATAAGAGATGTATTTATTGCCCTAGCAACAACAAAAGAGCTAAGCCATACACCTAACAGATGTCTATTTTTTTTTCTTTTATCTCGTTAAAAGCTCTCTAAAAGAATACTTGCAGACAAATCACATGAGAACAATTTAATGCAAGTGAGGTGTAAGGCAGGAATGCAAAATCAAGAAGTATTCAGATACAAGACAGAGAGATAGATAAATACATGGGATCTTATTGCAATATGGAAAAAATAAAGACATTCTGGAGCACATTTTGTACTTGTATATATTCAGAAATTAGCTATAAACATTTCTAGATAACTGCATAACTGAAAACAAAACAAAAGAAAACAAAACAAAAAACTATACTAATTTATTGAAATAACATTTCAATCTCAAACTACTGATTTAGAAAGGAATGCTGTAAAGTTTTTAAAGATTAGGGTTTTTTTTTTTTCCTTCAGATCACGTGGCAAGTTTATAAATATTTGTTCAATTACCTCTGATTTGGTGATCAAAGAAACTTATAAAGTTCAAAAAGAAGATATAGCCATGCCTCAATACTCAAGAATTAAGCAGTACTCAACACTATATTGTCATGCAATAATTTAAAAGCCATGGTATCTGAAATTGGTATCTCATTTGGTATCACTTGGAACATGGTATCTCATTCCTGAATGAAAAATACTCAAGAATACAGTCCAATAGGTACAGTGAGAGAAGCTTTAAATTAGTTCAGTTCAATAGTTACTCATACTCTCCTCATTTATCCTGTTTTGTATGTTATTCAGTGCAATAAAGATACGTAGCTCCATCCCTCTGACTTGATAAGAATCTGTGCAGCTTAGTGACTGAGAGAAGCTATAAATAATAGTAAAATTAATTGTACTATTACTCACAGAAGTATGATGTATTTTTCCTCTGTAATGGAAAGAGAATAATCTCTAATTTCTAAGCATTAAGACAACTATACTTTTTAATTAATTAATTCTATGCCATCTCTGATTTGTTTCATTAGAATTGGATGTAGTAATATATAATACTGCCTGATGAGATTTCATATCGCTGTTTCACAGTGAGCAATCTATGTTCATTTAGGTTGTTTTCTTTTTCACATTCCTCACTTAATCTAACTTTCTATTTCTCTTACATCAGAATAACAGGGTACAGTCATGCATGCTGTGCAGATGCCCTGATATTTCACATATGATTGCCTTAATACTAAAGCAGCCATGAAATTTAACGCAATTGCTCCTTTTGATATTGCTCCCTTGTTTCTGTAGTTCACAAGAAGAAATTTGATTGATTTTTCAGTCAATCTGATACTCTAAGGTTTTATTAACAAAACACATTTCTCTGTCAGACTAAATACTTACTCTTAAACATCCAGCAGAACTCTTAAGCAAAAGCTGTATGACTGTAATTAGGAACAGTTACATAGTTGTTTGAATGCACAAGTGTATTCATACGTGTAGATTAAAATAATATTGGCTAGATTCTGGAAAACAGGAAAAAAAATGCACAAAGACTTGATAACTATTTTAACTGTACGCTCCTACAATGGTCTCAGTTTATCTAAGTACACTGAAGACATGATGTTAGATAAAGTGTGGTACTTTTTACATAATCAAGCTGAGAAAGTGTTGAAATGCTTTCACTCATGGGGTAAAATTGAGACTGCTTTCTTAAAACATTTATGTTACTAACACATATTTTGACTTCTAAAAAAGTTTTGACTATTAATAACCCCCCCCCCCCCCCCCCAAAAAAAAAACAAAAAAAAACCAACCTATTCATTTGGAAAGGGATCAGAGCATTTCAAACTAACGGCTCATTTATATATATACACTAACATTTTGGATGAATATGATATTTGACATGGAAAGCTGAATTTGATAAGATTCCATCTGGAAAGAAATGCTTATTACTGTGGATACAGGATGTATGTGGGACCAGAAATAGACAGTGCACAGAATGCCTATTTTACACATTTAAAAATTAGGGTAATTTTTTTAATCATAGAAATGTTTCTGTATAAACTGCTGACCGTTATCAACAAAAGTAAGAAAATAAAAACAAACAAACCCAATAATTTTATTTTATTTTATTTTATTTTATTATTTTTTGCAGTCCTGGCAGTTTCTAACTTACATACAGAAGCTCATTCTTCAAAATCAAATGGTGATATAAACCAGTTAATTTAGTGGCTGCTGGCTTATTAATAAAGATTTAGTAAGTTATTACTGTTTGTGAGCTAAATCACGTACAGTTGAAAGAAGATGTATTTATATCAAAAATGAAACAGCACGCTCTCTTCAATCAAAAATTCATAATCTCCCAGTCCTTCTTTACCTCACATAGATATCCCAACCAAAAAAAAAAAGTAATCCACAAGCTGCTCTATTTCATATCTACTCAAAATACTGCTAAAATGCCTTAATTAGCCTTAACAAAAATCCTTTTTGGTTTCAGAGACTTCTCCAGAGTTTTACCCCAGTCTTTATCATATTTTAGGAAGGATGGTAAAATAAAAATGAAATAAATAAAGTAAAGTAAAATTTATTAAAAACGAAATGTAAAATTTATGCTATTTTTAATGTGAGGCCATTCAGAGATTAGAACAGATGTACTAACAGTTTTTTACCATGGAGGTCTCATATTTATACTCATATGGTGGTTTTAGTATACTTTTTCCTGTATGGTAATTTCAAAATTCCTTATACGCAACTGTTATCAGGTTAAAAAAGCACATTATTATAGATAAAAAATAATTTAATGAAAAATAATTTAAAGCACGAGTTGCTTCATTGTGTCATATAAACTACATTAATATTATTTTTTAGAAAATTATTTGCCAACTCAGTGCCAGAATTGTTATCTTCCACTACAGATAAACTGTGAATTTCTACTATTTTTTTTTCTTTGACCTTTCTTTTAGAGTTTGAACTTTCAACTACAACAGGGAAAAAAAACAAAAAAACAAAAAAAACATTTTTTTATGAAGAGAAATAATTCTGCAAATGAAAGACACATTGTGTAGTATACATCTTGCAAAGTCTACAGAAATGCATTTATTAAATATGTCTACCTTGTAGCATTATAGCAAAGAAAGTGTGTATCAAAGCATCCTGGATGTCTTTTAGTAGTTAAAAAATACAGAAAAGTTTGAATTATTTCTCCTTCTGAGTGATGTTATGAACTCTTCATTTTTAAGAATATCCAGAACTTGAGTGGGCAAAGTCCTGACCAATATGATTTATGCCGACCCTTCCTGGAACAGGTTTTGACCAGATAACGTACAATAAATCATCCAACATACCTTTGTCTATGATTCAGTGAGTCTTTGGTATCAAAGCAGTCATATCTGTCTTGTGATCTGTTTCAGGGCAGTCACAACTTACTGCTCGTAGCATCCAACTTCAGCATGACTTTTCTAACAGTGCCATGATACTCTTCCATGGTACACAGGACACTGCATACCAGTATATATAACCTGCACTCTTATACTCTCTTATATAGAAGTCTTCCTAAATTAATTACTCAGAAAGTAAGAGAAGTGAGAACAATCTGCAACTACTTCAAATATCAACTCGCAAAGAATGTATCCAAGTACAACTAGGTTGAGAAAGAGAACCACAACACAGCATCACTCTGAGACAGGAAGGTAGAGGGAAATTACTTTTAAAATCCCTTCTCCTAGAGCTGAGAAAAACCTTAGGGAATGATTAGATGAAGAACATGATATTCAATAGATTCTGCATGTTACTGTTTTCATGCTTCTCTTTATACCTCAACTTTTATCATTAATCTGATGTTTTTGCCTTAATTTTTATCATTAATCTGATGCTTTTGCTGCATTAGAATAAAGCTTATTTTCATTTGCCTTACGTTTAAAGTGAACCTAGGGTATGCTGAAGAATCATTCACAGGCCATATGCCCATAGCCTCTGCCAGGGAATTAGCAGTAAAGTTCACAGCATTTATTGAACTCACATTACACTTAATTATTTTTCTACAAAAGGGTGATACCTGTCAATATGTTACTTTACTTCTGACATATCTCAGTATTTTCATGAATGTTGTTTTGAAAAACTCAGTCCTTTAAGGAGTATTGATTAAAATCATTTTTGCAACATCACTACTCTCTTTATTCCATTCTGCCAATGCAAAGTGTTCCACCATTATGAATAACATGCCAGAATAAATCCCCCATAAAGGTTTCATCTTCTTCAAAATTAAGATAGCTGTGTTGATCCTACATGAAGCTCTAACTTCAGTGTCAGACTCAGAGGCTCTGAATCCATAGAGAGCTCTGCAGTGTGACAGGCAGTCTCCATCGCCCCAGGAAGCACAGTGTGAAAAATCAGTCATGGCAGCCATTTCTGTGGCTACAGAAGAGATCTTTATGAAATATTTCAAGCCCTGTGAAGAGTGGGCAGTTACTGACAGGAACTATCAAACAATTTATAGAGTCTTGTAAATAACACTTAGCCAAAACTTTCTCCTCTCAGACAGCTCATTTCTATTTCAGGATCTTTCTGCATACTTTCAGGGGTTTGGACTCTTTTTTTGCATGCTCTCCTCTCCCATTGTCTTGGATAGTTTTTGAATAGCAGACCAGCTTGAGCAGGAAAGGTAGGAGAGGCTGCCATACAATCTTATCTACTGGCATTAGGGCAGGGCTGTAGGAATAATAGGTTGCAATAATGAGAGACTAGTGCAGCTATGAAGCAAGTACCACAAACGTCGGGTTGTTAAAAAGTCATGGAAAGCAGCAAGACTTCTGACTTGAAATAAATACTTGAAATAAAACAGCCAGAAATTGCATATCACAGTATTCTGATCCTGCTGGACTTCAGGGGTACTCTGGAAATGTCAGCTAGACAGAGTGCATCTGGACACTCAGCCACTTATATGCCACTAGAGTCACTGGCCAGAGACTTTAGAGAAGCTAGATGCCTGTCTGGAACTTGTCTGAAAGTTCCCAGATGCAACATTACCTATTTGCTGCTTCAGGATCCATTTGTCTCTCCAGACATGCATAATTTTCCTTATGATTCTATGTAAGTAAAGACGCACATTTTTGGTTCCAAACTGCATCTCTGAGAGAAATTCCAACAAGAAAAATGATTTATAACAAATAAATAAATAAATGTTTTAGTCATTAGCTTCTGAGAATAGCATATAAACAGCTATTCAATTACTGCTTGCTGTGTCATAAAATAAGATGGAGTGAGGAAGCTTTGTTTCCCAAAATTTTAAAATTGAAATACAAAGTTCTCTTACATGCTAAACACATAACAGCTATGCATTGCTCATCAAATGTTGTCTTCTTACCAGGGAATGCAATTGTTTAAAAGAACACAAAACATTCTTAAATCATGATTTTCTAACGGATGCTTCTTCATTCCAAATTAACAATTATTTTACATTGTCTATTCAGCTTTCTTGCCAGTTGTCTTTCCCACATCTTCAGTGATGGTAACCCAAGTTCTTTTTTCATTTCCATGTAATCCATAAATGGTTGATTGTTTTGCACAATTCTATGCATCAACTATTTTATAAAATTCAAGTGGCAACTTTATTGTTGGTAACATGGAATATTATTGCAGTGAAAGGGAAAGATAAATAACTGTCTATGCTCCACAGAATTCTATTATCCACTATTAGAAGTTCAGGATATTAAATAATTTTACTTTCACAGGGTAAGATAGGAGAGGAAAGGAAGGTCATTTGTATAGAAATAAAATAGGTGACTGAGAAACAACGAAATGTGTATTCACCTCTTCTCTTGGTATACGCTTTAATTAGAAGTATCTTCTTTAAGCTTTTTGAGTCCAATGTGCTTCTTCAACAGGAGATCAACAGTTAAAGTATATGCTTCATTGATTCCAATTAATTTATTTAGATGATACAGTTCCCTAAGGAGTAATGTCTCTATTGGTTTACTGAACACCTTCATTCTAATCTACAAAATGAATGTCATTCTTGGGAAAATTTAAATTGACTTGAGGCAATAGGGGAGACATTTCAATAAATTCTTACAGTGTTTTTAATTCAAGCCTTAGCTTTCAACAAAAATTCCAAAATGGCCAGATATAGAACAAATTTGTATCTGATACCCAGAGGTATTAAGTCCATATTTGATTTAAGTTGGGGTTAAAGAAAACTGTTTTTCCCATACCTAGTATTACTAACTATAATTTTAAAGGAAAGGTGTTATATACCTTTCGTCAATACAATGATTTGACTTGTTTCTGTGTTTGCTACTGCTTTTCAGGACGTTTTAAGACAGTAGAGAGGAACAGGACATACTGATTACTGAAGGCATCTGTTTTTAAGCAAAGTAGTTGGAAGATACTTTTTGTCTTCCTGCATTCATGAACCCTTTGCATAGTGGGTAGAAGTCCTGTTCAACAATAAAATGCAAGAAAATGATGCAAATATCTATTCTAGATAAAAATCTATTCTAGAATTAAAAATGGTCCTTTCTAGATTTAGTATTTGCTACTTATGTTGCAAGTCATAAATTCTCAATCACAAAAAAAGAAGTCAGTCTTCTATTAATTTTATAAATTTAAGGAATCCCTTTCACTAACTTACTTATTTTACATATCCAATGTCTTCAGTGGCCAAATATCAGATCCAAATATGTTTAGAGACTTAAAGCAGGATATATATATATGTAATGCATATATATATATATATATATATATACACAGAGATAAAATGGTGCAACAGTATCAATCCAACCCCTTCATGTTGCTTTTTAAATTGAGTGGTTTCTCACTGTCTGACTTTACCCTACATACATTGTTATGCTTCTAAGTATAACTTAACTGCAAAAATTCATCCAACGTTAAAGCTTTATGACAAATAAGGAAGTAACAATTCTTCTGCATAAATCTGCTAGGGGATGTCTGATTCAGAATAGTCCTAGATATGTACAGACAGGAACATGTTTATTTAAAAAAAAAAGTTTGCTAAAATCGTATTCTTGCAAAAAGTAGCAGCTAAAGAGCATGCCCTTTTTATGGTAACCTACTAATTATAGCACTCAAAAAGTGAATGCATGAAACTTGTATCTTTCATCACCTAACTGAGGTACACTGCTCCTGTTGAAGCTATGACATTACGCAGAAAGACATGCAAGAACTGTGAGATCAGAAAGAAGTCCAAAACCATATCTGAAAGGAGTGTATAAGGCAAGGCAAATGATCTGGTAAGAAGTCCTTAATCTGGAAAGATTGGCTAAATACTTTTAAGCTATGACCATCACAAAAAAATGGGCATAGATGTATTTTACGAAGTATATACTATTATTTATTTGTCTATCTATTTACTCAGTTAAAGCGGGAACTCCAATTCACTTCTTGTCTTGTAAGAGTCTTATAAGAGCACACAAATTTATGAAAACTCACATGAATGAAGCTTTGACTTAGACCCCTAACACTCAAATAATCTTTCAGGCTCCTCCCTGTGAGCAGCCTGAAGCAGCTCTACATCTCATCTGGTTTGGATCTTACAGAATCACAGATTTATAGAATAGCTTACACTGGAAGGGACCTTGAAGATCATCTAGTTCCACTGTGGGCAGAGTTGCCACCCACTAAGTGACACTACTCAAGGCCACATCCAACCTGGCCTTGAATGCCTCCAGGCACAGATGTGAGGTTCACCAGCCTGTAGTTTCCCAGGTCTTCCTTTCTCATTTTCTTAAAAATGGAAGTGATGCTTTCCTTTTTCCAGTCGCGAGGGACTTCACCTGGCAGTTATGACTTCTCAAATATGATGGAGAGTATCTTGCCAATCACATCAGCCAGTTCCTTGAAAATCTACAGGAACAGTTGGAAGGCACTGTGCTACTGGAAAACCATTATGTAGTTGCCATCAACAATACCTGCTGGGATGATTCCCATGACTGGAATGTGGCTACTGATGGCTACAAGCCTTTCATAAGGAACACGTGAGGAAAGATGGCAGGAGGCGTTGCCCTCTACATCAAGGAAGGAATAGGGTGTGAAGATCTGTCCCTGAAGAAGGGCCATGGGTGAGTCAAAAGCCTACAGGCGAGAGTTAGAAACCAAGACAACAAAGGGATCCTTGTGGCTGGGGTCTATTACAGGCCACCTATCAAGTTAAAACTATTGATGAAGCCTTCTTCCTCCAGCTACAGGAGGCATCGTGACTGCAGGCTCATATCCTGCTGAGGGACTTCAACCACCCTGATATCTGCTGAAAAAGTAAAACAGTGAGTTGTAGGCAATCCAAGAGACTCCTGTAATGTACTGAGGATAAATTCCTGAGCCAGGTATTATGGGTGAACTGAGATCTGCTGGTCAAACTGGAGTTCAAGAAGAAAATGCACAAGCAGTGGAAGCAGGGACAGGTAACCTGGGAGGAGTATAAGGATGCTGCTAGGCTGTGTAGGGATAGGGTCAGGAAGGCTAAGATCCAATTGGAACTGGACTTGGCAAAGGGCACAAAGAAGGATATGAAAGGCTTCTATAGGTACATCAACTGGAAAAGGAAAGCCCAGGAAGGCACACCCTCCCTAATGAGCAACACATAAGTCTATGAGTCTTGATGAGATGCATCCCAGAGTCTTGAGGGAATTGGCTGATGTAGTTGCCAAGCTACTCTGGATCATATTTGAAAAGTCATGGTGGTCAGCTGAAGTCCGTGGTGACTGGAAAAAAGAAAATGTAGCATCCATTTTTAAGAAGGGTAGAAAGGATGGCTCAGGGAACTACTGATGTGTTAGTCCTACCTCAGTGCCAGAGAAAAACAGGAGCAGATCCTCCTGGAAGCTCTGCTAAGGCACATGGAAGAGAGGGAGGTGATAAGGGATAACCAGCATGGCTTCACCAAGATCAAGTCATGCCTGACCAATCTTGTTGCTTTTTACGATGGCATGACTGTATCAGTGAACAAGGGAAGAGAGCCACTGATGTCATCAATCAGGACATCAATAAGGCCTTTGACATGGTCACCATAACATTCTACTCTCCAAATTTGAAAGATATAGATATGATGGAATGACTGATGGATGAGGAACTGGTTATGAGATCATAATCAGAGAATGGTTGTCAACGCGTCAACGGCCCAAAGTTCAAAGGGAGATCTGTGACAAGTGGTGACTCTCAGAGGTCAGTACTGGGACCAGTGCTCTTTAACTTCTTTGTCAATGACTTCAACAGTGGGATTGAGTGGTGCACCCTCAGCAAGTCTGTGGATGATGCCATGCTGTGGGGTGTGGTCAACACACCTGAGTGACAAGATGCCTTCTGGGGGACCTAGGCAGGCTTGAGCAGTGGGCCCAGGTGAACCTCATGAGGTTCAACAAATCAAAGTGCAAGGTCTTGCAGCTGGGTCACGGGCACCCCCACTATCAATACAAGCTGGGGGATGTAAGGATGGAGCACAGCTCTGCCAAAAAGGACTTGGGGGTATTGGTGGATGGTAAAGCTGATATGAGCCAGTAGTGTGCTCTCGTAGCCCAGAAAGCCAACCACATCCTGAGCTGCATCAAAAGAAGTGTGGTCAGCAGGGAGAGGAAGGTGATCCTGTCCCCCTACTCTGCACTTGTGAGACCTCATTTAGAGTACTACATCCAGATGTGGTGTCTTCAGTACAGGAGAAACATGGACTTGTTAGAGAACATCCATAGGAGGGCCACACAAATGATGCAAGGGATGGAACACCTCTCCTACAGGGACAGGCTGAAAGAGCTGGGGCTCTTCAGCCTGGAGAAGTCTCCAAGGTAACCTGACAGCAAACTTTTAGTATCTAAAAAGAGGGGCTGAAAGAAAGAATGGGACTCATTCTTGAGCAAGGTCTGATGTGACAGGACAAGGAAAAGTAATTTTAAACTAAACGATGGGAGATTTAGATTGGATATAAGGAAGAAGTTTTTTACAGTAATAGTGGTGAGGTACTGGAACAGGCTGCCCAGAGAGGTGGTGGATGCCCCATTCTTGGAGACATTCAAGGTCAGGCTGGACCAGGCTCTGCAAACATTCAGCCTCCTGAGTGGTTCTCCATTCTCCAGAACCCAAAGGGCTAATGGTTAGATAATCCACCATTTCCTTGCAGTCCTCTGTTAGTCTGCCATTGAAATGCCACAAGTATATGTACAGTAATTAATAAACTTTCTTTCACAATTAGTAAATAAATGATACCTCTCTTTACAATTTGGGATTCTGCTTAATAACTTGTAGTTGTGGGGTGTGTCTATGTTAGAAGATTTCAAATGTTTACAACAGAGCAAGGCAGTTAGACTTCCTTCATTCACCTGTTTTATGTAGACCATTCGTTGAGAACACAGTTAATACTTTCATGTATTAACTAAAATTTGAACTCAGATCTAGTGTGGATATAGTCAATAAATCCGGTCAGGAAAACCTTACCCTTACTGGAAAGTATTTCCAGGGAGTGATGATAATATTGCAGAAAAAGAGAAGAGCTAATGAATTGGTAAAAGGGAAAAAAAAAAAAAAAAAAAAAGCAAGAAAAAATAAATGAGAAAAATAGGTAGGAATAAATTAGGAAGAAATCTATACTTGAGGCAAAATTGACTTTGCTGGTTATGCAGAAATGATTTGATACACAGCTTGAGACTTATAGCTTGAGATTTAAATAATAGCTTGATCTCATCACTCTTTTCTATCATCTAAATTTCCAGCAGGTGTCCAAATTAATTCCATTGTCTCATGAGCTATAGGTAACATAGCTGCATGATACCAGCACTGCTATTTAATAACTTCATCAAGGGACTCAAAACATGAACACTGTCCAGCTCATCAGGTAATTCACTATCTTTGGGAAGCCATCTGGCTTTCCTCTCAAAAGTCAACATATAGGTTTCCTAAATCTAAAAACTCTCTAACAGTGGTGCCTATTGTCTTTTTAAAGCTTGCCTATATCCTGAAGCTCAACACCTACTTGGAACACTGTGTAAAGAAAAATTCCTTACTGGCCAAAGGAAGCACAGTTTTAACAGCGAGTGTCTCAGAAGCACTAACAACAGAGTAACTACCCTGTTACTACTTTCTGTCAACTAAAGAGAGTACACTTTTATATAAATATATAAATGTATTCCCTTTAATTTACAGAAAGTCCAATAAAATATTAATAATCAATATAAGCCTGTCATAGGTTTAACCTATGGAGTAATAATCCATGCCAAATGCCATGGATGACTGACAATACATTGTGGTGAATTAGCAGAGCATAATTTGCACCCTATCGTGTTCTTCTGCTTAATTTAACAGCAAGAACTCAGCTCCGCCTGTGTGTGTCTATAAACATTTAACAACAGAAGTTTCATTCTAGAGATTTCCCTTCAAAATAAACCTGATCACATCCGTACTGTGACAACAGATGGTGTTACAGCAGACGTACCACAGGACCCAAAAGTTCAGCAACTGTCAATCAAGAGATGCAGAATGGTGACTCTGAGGAATTACAATAATGGCGTATTGTAAAACAACTAATTCAAAAATTATGCCAAATCAGGAAAAAAAACAATACCAAAACACCAAAGAGAGTGAACATACACACTGTCTTTAAGGAACTACTAGAATAATGACATGGCTTCTTTGAGGGAATGTCACCTTCCAGCAGAACATCCTGTTTAATCATCCCAATTTAAAAACATGAATACAGTATCAATGACATCTCAAATGTTATTATGATACTATTACAATAACTAGAATATATGGAGTGTGTTACCATTAGATGTTACCACTAGAACAGATGCCCTACGAGCCCACCTAAGCAATGCCATTCGCCTTTCTAAGTGTAAAAAAGATGCAACACATCTGCAGCAACGGACACTGGCTTGGGCGACAGGCATGCCAGATACCATGGCATTTGTATGAATTCACCTTTATACAGCTTTCGTAAGTTAGGTTTTATTAAACAAACTCACTGAGTATAATTTTTAGAAGCAATTTTAAAAGAGACTGTTCTAAGTGTATTACTTTAATCAAGCAGAACAGCAGCCTATTAAACCAGAATATAAGGTGACATATAGCTGATATGACATTGCCACATGTAATTGTATTTATTAAATTATATTAGAACAAGCCAAAAAAAAACGTACACTCATCTGTACTTGTGAATCTCAGTAAGAAAGTAAATATTTCATTGGCATTCCAATACTTGAAGGGAGCATATAAACAGGAGCGGGAACGGCTGTTTACAAGGGTGGATAATGATAGGACAAGGGGGAATGGTTTTAAACTGAGACAGGGGAGGTTTAGGTTAGATATTAGGAGGAAGTTTTTCACATAGAGGGTGGTGATGCACTGGAACAGGTTGCCCAAGGAAGTTGTGGATGCCCCATCCCTGGAGGCATTCAAGGCCAGGCTGGATGTGGCTCTGGGCAGCCAGGTCTAGTGGTTGGCGACCCTGCACATAGCAGGGGGGTTGAAACTAGATGGTCATTGTGGTCCTTTTCAACTCAGACCATTCTATAATTCTATAATATGTCTGCAATACAATACGACTCATGAAAACTGAATGCTGCAGAATGTGAATGCACAGCTATACTTCAGTTCCTTCTGTTAATAGGACATCAGTTAATTATGCCACTATGTTATTTTAAGACTGAATGAAACATAGTTGTGGAATTGGAAACAGTGCTCAATAAAGAGAGACACAGGAATCTAAGTAAGAAATAGGCTAAGTTATTAATTCCTAAGTAATATCATGAAGTATTAGAGCTGCATGAATCTCATTATAAGCTGTTAACTTTGCCCAGGACAGCTACCAATTCTTTTCCCATAAATGTAGGAAAATTCTAGAGGGAAAGATTCCTCTTAAAAATGATAGTCAAAACTACTTAATGAGAATATCTTATCTTCTGTGCAGACAAGAGAAATGTTTCAAAAATACATGCTGCCTGTAGATAGAAGAGAAATAGTGTCCAACTTAAGGACTCTCCTCTCCATTATCCTTTTTTTTTTTTTTTTTTTATTAAGTTGTCCTTGATGAAAGATGGAGGGTAATAGTTTTTTAATTTGTTGTAATAGAGATACAGCATGGGTAGAGAAAGTTTTAAGTACTCTGCTGTGCCAAGACATTCCAATCCCTGTTCCATGTAAAAAGTGTTCTATCAGGGCTGACAGACTCAAGTAGACTGCAGTGCTGTCTCCTGAAAGGAAGCACTGCCTTCTTTCTTACAGGGACATTAGGATGCTCTCCTAGCAAGGGAGAATTTAGATGTACTGGGCTGAAGTCCCTGTTGAAGCAGTAAAACAGAACTAACGTTACAGAACCAAGAGGGACATGTGAGGATGAGCAGAACGATCTTCATGGCTATGAAAAGCAGTGGCTGTAGTCTGAATTGGAGTACACTAAAGGCTGCATTAGAAAAAGAAACATAACTTTGTTTTTGAAATCTCTGTGAGAGATGAGCAGGAATTGTCCTTCTTTTGGGACGTTATATGGGCAGAAAAATCATCATACACAAATCCAATACCAATGCACTGCTAGTATTAGGATACCTGTCCTTCCTTGGAAAATAAAACATTATTTTTAGATGGGATTAAACAGCTTTTTGCTCTTTGGTCTTGAAAGTGATGCTACAGTGTTTGGTAACCTTGAGAAAATAAAACTAAGGGTTACACAAAGCTGCGCATATATCTGCCTTGTTTGTATGACACTCTAAGTGCTATAATATTTTTGCTTTCTTTGTTTAATGGAGCAAAAGTAGATTCTTAAAACCACGATTTTATGAAAGATCATTTTACTAAAACAAAATTATTTTATTTCCCTCTGAAGCTGGTAATTTTTGGTAGATAATGCTGACAGTATAAGCATTACATTGGGACTGTAGATAGAATTTCCACCAACCATAGAAAACAGCCTACATAAACCACAGATACTTGGATACTGTGTTGGGTGAATGTTCAGATCTTGAAAGAGATTACATATTGAAACTTTTGTTGGTGTAATGAGAAAGATCTGAGAAATAAAAGAATGCGTCAGTTCCATTTATATTAATTGTAGGTATTTCCTAAAGTCATGTACTTATTACATAACAGAATAGAATCATTTTGTGCAGATTCTTTGATTATATTTAAGCCTTCAGGCTTGGCTTTTGTCTTTGTAGTACAGAAGCAAGAGACTATTTATTGCATTTGTGAACACAGCCATAACACAGTAAATGGAAAATCAGTTCACTGGTTTTCCCGTCTATCTTA
Source organism: Gallus gallus (assembly GCF_016699485.2). NCBI lineage: Eukaryota > Metazoa > Chordata > Aves > Galliformes > Phasianidae > Gallus > Gallus gallus. The sequence continues at coordinate 108,705,040 of NC_052533.1, read as the reverse complement.
TCCAGCAGTTTGTCCTGGTACTGCTTTCTCACTGAGGAAGATACATAGGATGGACAGTAGGAAAGATCATGTACTTGTAGTTTGGACTAATTAGTTTAGATAAAACATTTGTAAGAAATATTATGAAAATAAAATCCAAATCAGATCAGTTTCAGTATTCAAGTTCATTATGTGCTTGCATAAAAGAAGTTAAAAAATTGCTATTCCAAATCTTAGACAAAATCATTTTTTATCAAAATAAATGACACAATGATAAAGATATTCAAGACGATAATTAATATTCTAGTAAACATATGACAATTTATCAAAGAAAAAGGCCTGCTGCTTCCCTGCACATTTTTTATGGCTGTTGCATATCAGAGGACAGAATTAACTGTATATCCGTGTACTCTTTTGTGACTCTCCTCAGAATTCTGTGACTCTCCTAATTTAAGTTAAATAAGGTGTTATTTCCTACCTCCATCTACAATTTAAAAACAAAAGGAAATTACATAAGATAAACCCAAAAATGAGTCTGTTTTAAAATAAATATATAAATATATAAAATAAATATTCCCTAAAATTTCAAGATATCTGTGGATCAATAAATGTTTTCCTTTTCCAGTATTTGATGGACAGTGAGACCTTATCTCCTGATCTGCCTCCCACTTTTCAGTTTGACATTTTGGCTGACTTCCTTGAAACGGTTCACAGTAATTCTTTTCAAAGATAGTGATTGATGCTGATGAGAGAACACATTAATTGTAGGCCACTCCAGCAGACAGCAAGCTACTCAAGCCAAGAAAGTTAGTTTTGCTTTCCACTGGAATTCTAATGAAGAGAAATAAAATGCTCTATATGTCAGGAGTTCAAAACCAGCAAATAACTCTGAATTAATAATAGTCTGGTGAGACATTATAACTGTTATTTATAATTTTACTGTCCTTTTTTTTTTTTTTTAGATATTAATAAAAACAAAGACACAAATTCAGAGTAAATTGGTAAATTGTAACAGTGAAATGTTAAGTGTTTTTTTTTGTTTTGTTTTGTTTTTTGTTTGTTTGTTTTAATTTAGTAGGCATTTTGTCCCTTCTTTGAGACAGGAGCATTTCTTCGTCACTGCCAGCAGATGATATTACAGAAACTGTTCTGAAAATGCTTAAATAAAATTAACTTTGATTGATAAATGTAGCAAACAACTTCTTGGTAACATCAGAAAGTAACAGTGAGACAAACATATCTAAAAGTCTATAAAATTATGGTGCAAAAAATTAAAAACCATGTGCAAATAAAAATGTGCCTAGTTTATTATGTTTCATGTGTTCTAACTTTATTTATACAAGGCATATAAATACTTGTTATTATTTTATTATGATTTGTGGGCCTTCTGAAGAAGAAAGAAGCAAAGAAACTAATAATGCCTATCCCTGCTGTGTGAATTACACTTATTAAAATTCCATATTAATGAATTTGGACCAGAGACATGTAACTCAGATATAATCTTGACGGAAATGTGAGGTGAAAGTACTTTCATTCTTCAAATATATCTTCATGAAGTCAAGTCTGCAGCTCAGTGCTGTACATATTTCTCTTGGTCTACATGGAGGCAATTTATTTCTCCTGATGAACCTAGTTTCTCTGTTTCCCACTACTCCATTACTTAAAAAGAAATCCCAATTACATAACATTTATGACATGCAACAAAAACGCAAGCCTAATTCCCTCATCTAATTTACTAGAGTTGTACTCTAGACTTGAGATAAGTAGCCCACTACCAAACAGTCACATTTTCAACTGCTGATATGCTGTATCATAGCCCAAAGGCATTACTGTGGTATGGGATTATGCTCCAAATGAACCTCTGATCACGTTACAGTGTACTCATCTTTATCCTCAATTTTTTTGTTCGTGCTTTGTTTCTACGGTTTTCTTAAATATGTGTTGAGCCTAATCAGGAGATGTGATTGTTTTCCATTCTCATTTGAACTCTAGCAACTACAAGATCAGAACAGAAATTCAATCTCTCAACTTCAAGCCATCTAAATGTTTCCCTTTGACTCAAGGGTCCAAACATCCAATATTCAGCTTAAGAGAAGAGTAGCCATTCTGTTAGCAAAGAAAACATCTCTGTTTAAGGAATTCTACTGCCTTTTCAAGGCACTGCCATGCCTTCCAGTAACATGATACTGTCAAAGTGTGAACTTGGAGACAATAGATAATGCAGTTCCAAATTTTCCTACTGATCTTCCCCATAACCATTTATATCCATTTTTATGCTTTAATTTAGGCAAGAGACTTTTCACATTTAAAAAATAGTAGACAAACATTGATTAATAATGGGTAATTCTGTTAAGCATAGCAATTCCCTTCCTGCTTTTATAATAAAATCGGTGACATACAATCTGAAGAAAGTGAGTTTGAATAAATGCATTAAACTTCATTTAATTTGAAAAGACTAAGCATGATCTTACTTAATGTGAACATACCAAACTTATCACACTGGCTTCAGGAAAACAAAACAAAACAAAACAAAACGGTACTCTGTAAAGAAAACTTACCAAGAACATTTCAACCTAAAACAATGCATAGCTACCACACAATTAATACAGATGAAATTAGAATTATTGAATGAGAATACCCCACATGTTATTTTTCTTACCTGCTGGTTTACGGGGAAATTCCTGTTGATTTTTTTAATCTATAAAAATGAATGAAAAAAAATAGATTAATATCTTCGTCAGTAGAATTAAAAAAACATATTAGGATTTAGAGACATGTACGAGACATTTTCTTCCAAATTATGTGTGGGAGGAAAAAAAAGAAAAGAAAATCTACTGTAGGATAATGATGAAAATCATATGAATAAAGGGACATTTCTGTAGTCACTGCATGGCTTATTCCTCTTCTTCAGAAAATATGAAAGGAGAATACGTGCTGAATTATTTTCTGAATTCTACAACACCACGTACTTTTCCTACTTTCTGAGCAGAAGCTGTAATTTAAACTGAAGCATTTAAGTAAAAGTTATTTAGGTCAACTTATCACCTTCCACCAAGTCATCGGGCTTTAGGAAAATACTTTTCCTTAGAGAAAGATGGAAAATTGATTTGGAAGAGCATTTGAAACAAGATTTACTTACTCTACGTTCCTAACCTAGGTGCAGAATCAAGTGTACAAAGTTAGTTTTCATAATTATAATTTGATAACCAAGTAATTTTTATATTACAACAATACGAAATACACTAGGTAAAATGTTTCTAACTCAATCTGAGACTGAAGATTCGTGAGGAGTTTGCATTTACAGTACAGATGATTGATTTCCTCTAAATAAACATTGCCAGCCATCTGACTAGAAGGTGTTCAATAGAGAATTAAGTGCAGTACATACCCATTCCTGACACTAGGAGAAGAATAAAAGTGTTCTTTTGTTTTCAAAATAAGCCCTGAAAGCTTTTGAGCAAACCTAGAATATTTACCATCTGAATTCACTATAGATATTTCATTCCTATATTTAATTTTCTGCTCTTGTATGCCGACTTTTCACAATTGTTTTGGTAGCTATGAGTAAATGAGTCAAATACATATTAAAATTAAAGATATTATCATCAAGGAATCAATTCTGTTGCCAACTGAGCCCTAACAGAGCAGTGCAACATTTACAATGCTTCAGATAAAGGTAGAACATCTTTTTAGAGGAAGAATCTTTTTAGAACAGAATCTCCATTTTTTAAAAATTAAATAAAATGATTTTTTTCCTGTTACTTGAGATACATTATCTAAAAGAAAAATGCTCCTTCAGTTTTCCAGTTACTTAGCTCATCATAAAATTACTAAGCACAATAACAGGACACAATACTATGTAATGCCAAATGAATAATGTTTGTTTTCTCTAGAGGACTGACAAAGGACACTAGTATGATGAACTGCAAACATATATGCACGTATTTTAAGTAAAACCTTGTAGGCAGGCAATCTGAGAACACCCATTAGGAAGATCTGTTTAACTAGAGCAATAAAAAAATTAGGTGGGGTACAAGAGGAGACAAAAATAGGAATGACTAAACATTCTGTTCTGAAGAAAACAGTGCAGAAAGCATTATGAAAGATGTATTTAGCTGAACAAGAAATCACTGTGTCTACTTCATATTCAGCAAAACAGGTGCTAAAGTCTTAATTCTATTCAAGTTCAACTCTCTGGAATGCAGACTAGGAAGAAAATTCTAAGAATACTGCAGAAAAAGTAGTTTGGAATTTGGTGATTACCTAAACCTGGGAGAAGATGGGGTCAAAAATAAGGTATCTGCCTCAGACTGTTAAACAGGCAAGTGATGTTGATAAGAGATGAAAAATGGAGTAGAGATTACAGCAGAAGCTATCTTAAAAGAGTGATTCAAGGTATAATTCATTAGGGTAAAAATACAGAAAATATGACTAGATATGTTTCAAAAATTCATATAGGTGAATGTTTTTAGGAAATCACAGCCATAAAAAGTACTGAATAGACAGATGATATGATGTGAGATGAAAAGAAGAATTCATCATGGCCATACTCAGTTAATTTGTGCATTGGGTATCAACACATAAGGATAATGTTCAAATGATGGCTGTGATTGCTCTGCAGAAGAAACAAAGAAATTATGTGGGAGACATCACTCCTCAGAAGGGTGAGTAGGTGAGGAGGCTTTGGTTTTAGGTGTACATAATTATTTTATTTTGTATTTGATTTTAATTTTTCAACTGCCTTCATCCCAGAGAAGCAGGAAGTTAGCAGAATGTCCCTACATACTATTGATTTCTTGTTCAATTATTGTTGCCCTCTGCTGGAATGCAGCTGAAGAAGCTGACAAAAACTGGGTTTTAAGCTCTAAAATTCAGTTGAAACTAAACTGAATAGTTCGCTCCTCTGAGAGCTACTATTTCAGACTTTCTTTAAGCAAATAGTACTACAATAACTATTTTCAGTTCCCGTAAGAGAATTTTAAAGTACAATCTAGAAAGTGCTATTTATTAGGGGGTTTGACCTTTTTTACCCATTCATTTTAATGAAATTTGCTATTCCAATGTAATCACAGGATCCTCATGAGATGATGAGGAAATGTGCCTTTCAATGAGCATATACAGTCGCTAAGGACTCTTAAGGGCAGTATGATCTAAAATCTAAGTTAAGGACACAGATTCCAGGTTTTTCAATTCTCAACAATTTAAATATTTTTTAAAAGTTTTTATGTCTTATGCTTCCTTTTATCTTATTTTCTTATTTCCTGAAAAGATATATTGTAAATGAGGGGCTCATAGGTCTGAGGAGATATCAGGAAAAACGTTCAGTGATAGTGTGGGTCTTGGGTACTCTGGAATGAAGCCTCTGGAAGAAGCGATAGTACAGTAGGTGTTTATTGTCAGGACAGAGCAACTGACAGAGACCACTTTCAGTACATATAGGAACCACTAAGACTGTTGTACAACATCCAGAATAAGGGCGAACCAGCTCCTGCTCAGTATTTTGTTGACTTAGATGGTAAATAAGATTTTCCCATACTTTCACATATGATTTGGTCTGCCTTTCCTTGCAACCGGTAGAACTCATGTAACTTTGTAGGTCTCCTCTGTCATCAGAAATTTGCCATTAAAAAATTACCCTCTGTTATTTTAATTTATGCTGGCTATATATATAGATTTCCCTGAACAATTTAGACTTTGCAGCCTTCTTTCCCAATTTTTCGCATTTCATAACTGCTGATTTGCATTCATTAATGGCTAATTAAGTGCAGTAACTTTCTCACGCATTAAAGCAACAAGAAAGTGCATGCCAGTAGGATGTTAAGTGATTGCAAACAGGCAGCAAGATCATTACAAATTGGAGCAAGTTGTAAAAAAAATATGAATCCATTCTGTGATAATCCTGTGTTAATGGAAGAGGACAAAAGAGTAAATGGGCAATTAAGAGAGAGTAAGCATGATTCAGGAAGACCCATATGAGCAGACTGACAAAAGTCCTGAAGTAGCAGTTGGCTAAAAAGATGAAGGGTAGTATAACTAAATTTTTGTTATCATTAAACCCAATACTTGATGGATTTTTATTCTAGGTCGGTATTAGCATGCAAATACTCGTGGATTAAATTTCCATATGGAAACTGAAAGTTCCCCTTGAATTCTATGTATAAGTAGAGGAAGAAAATACCTCAGATAGTCCTGAGGTCTCATCTGGAAAGTAGCTCTGAGTTGTACGAGCTTCTTAGTTAAATTCTTGTACTGACTGTCCTGGAATTAGCCAGTGGGATAAAATAAACTAAAAACTTGCACATTTGGTGAGCTGCTGATACATACAGATATTTGATAAATATTGCTACACACACAGGATAATTAGTAAGACTCAGGGATGCCCCTCAAAAAACAAACAAATAAACATACAGATCAGTTGATTATCATTCCTAATAGAGGTCTTACACTGATGCATAAAAAGATTTAGGTAGTGCACCTACATATTAAAAAACTAGAGCATGTTAAGCATATTATCAATTTATGGTATATAAGAACACTATCAAAGGAAAAATGGCCATCTCAACTATGATTCCAAACATGCATATTACCACATTTGTTCAATGTACTTCCACATCAACATGGGTTCAGTGATGCATTGAACTCTACCAGCACAATGTACAGTTAAAGCAACATTGTTAACAATGAAAAAGAACCAGGTTAAGGCAATTAAAACAATCAGGTCTTGAAATAAGAGCACAGTGAAGAAAATATCAGATCATTCTTCTTCACAAAATCAAAGCAGTAGAGCTGTCTATACAAAAAGATATGAAAAATGCTTGAATATGCATACAGTTGAAGAAGTGTGCTAGATATGATTATGATATGTCATTGATCCAGTCAGAAAGGTTGTTGGACTTGGAATAATTTTTTTCAAAACTAATACATGGTTTAGAAGAGTAAATGTAGTACATCAGATCAGTATAGATTTAATACATAAAAATATTTGTGCTTGTTGTGAAACTGGGATGATAAAAAACAGGTAATATACACATAGAAAGCAACAAGGTTCCTGTTTTTGTCATTTGTAAGGTATTTCTGTTATAAATTCAGTAAGTCATGTCATCTAGTAATGAAGTGAAGTCATGAAGGACATAATCAAATATAAAAAGGAATATATATGGCATATAGTGTAACACAGAGCTTGAGGTGATGAGACTGGAATTTAACAGGGATGGATTTAGATAACTGATTATCAGAACTGCATCTCTTGGCCCCTCTGTCCACCATAGTTGTTACTTCAGTTATTACTGGGGTTGTTCAGGGAGACTTTATTACAGCCTTTCACTATTTAATGAGAGTCTATAGGAAAGATGGAAAGAGAGCTTTTACAGGGCATGTAATGATGGCAAAAGGGGTAGAGGTTTAAACTGAAAGGGTAGATTTAGATTGGTTATAAGGAAGAAATTCATGATGAGGGTGTTGAGGCACTGGAACACATTTCCCAGAGAAGCTGTGAATGCCCGATCCTTGCAGATGTTCAAGGCTAAATTGGATGAGACTTGAGCAACCTGATCTAATGGGAGGTATCTTTGTCCATAGTAGGAGGCTAGAACTGGATGATCTTTAAAGGTCTCTTCCAATGCAAACCATTCTGTGAAACTGTTTCTATAAGCAACAGCACATTATTCTCCCAGCAGAAATCAGACTGTTATACTGTCAGGAAACGATCTTATATATCTCTTCTTATTTAAAACACCAGACTTCACACTTTCTGATTGTTTGTGGAAGTTAAATAAAGTGGATAACTTCCACTTCAATTTTACGTTTCACTTACAATTTTATTACGAAGTAACAGTTAGACATTACAATAAATAAGATACGGTATTTACTTCTAGTTTTCACAGAATTCCAAACAAATGAGGATAAACATAAGTTAAATGTTTTCCATAATTTGACTTATCCTAATATTTCTGAATGCAGTTACAAGCACTGACAATGAATAAGTTAATGCTGATGATGACACAAAATAATAGAAAAGTACAGCTGAACTCAATAGATCAAACTGTCAAGCAGTTTATAAAGCCCTATAATGATGGCACTCTCAATGGCTTATGAGTCAATCTATTAGTAAGTACTGCTCCACTGAGCATGGGAAGTTTTCTTTTAATACCTAAACAGACTTCTCCTGGATGCACTGCATGAGATTCATATTCACTGCTTCTCATGCAATCCATCACAGAAACAAAGAAGAAACTGTATTTTCTTTGTGTAGCTCTTTTTCAAGTTGAAACATTATTCATTTGTTCAGGCCAAACAGTTCCACCTCACCCCTTACTTACTTGCAAGTTCATGCTATTGTCCTCTTTGGTTGTCATGACACATTTTTTCCTACATGATCAGGAGAATTGGCTAGCACATTACAACAGCTTCTGATCTCTGTCCACCAACCACCAAAAGTCTCTCAGACACTTATGATCTGCTTATAGTCATACTGAAATTTGGTCATGCATGTCATGAATGAGTTGCCCCAGTTAATATTCTTTCGGCTAGATGGCTTTATCAACATCTCTGAGATTTAAGCCCTTGCTAGGCAAAAGGCTTCCTACAATGTTTGGTTCAGTCACTCAACAGATTTTATCATCACACCAATGATAAACCATTTTATCATCACACCAATGATACACACCAACACATCACATCTTCATAGGAAGGGAGATTGTTAATCTCACAATCTTTTCAGCCTGCTGTGTTTTCATTTAATTTTTTCTCATTTCTGTCATTAGGCTTGAATCTTTACTTACTATGAGGCAACAATGTAATAAATCACTGCCTAGAAGGAACAGTTTCCCCCTTAAGAAAATCTGGAAGTAGACACTTCAGTAGAATGTACGCTCCACTTGAGGCATCTTTCTCTCCTCAGACTTCTTTGTAGAGAGAAATGCAAACCATAACTTCTAGAAACCCACTTTAAAATTTGGACTGAGATAACTGTAGCTTTGGTTCCTATCTCCAGTTTCTATATCCACTACTAGTAGATGGTACAAGGAAAAATATTTGATAACTGAATTTATCTTCTAACAGTTTGCTCTGTATATAGCACACTTGCTGAATCTCATTAATTTCCTCCTGCCCTTTTCCCCCCAAAGTCCTTTTGAGCTGTTCATTTATTTAGTCACATGGCTGCATGCCTTTAAGTTCCTCTTGCCAAGTAATATGACTTGATTAAAAGTGAATGAGAGGCAGTTTGTTGAATTCTGCAGCTAAATCTGGTTTGTTCTCACTCTTGAGACTGAGATCTATCAGCAGGCTTCTGACCTTGCCCCTAAAGAGTTTACAGTTTGCCAAGATTTGCATTATTTCTCACTTTGGCAGAGATAACATTCACAGTTCCCAATTTGTCTTTTTATACAACAAAGTAGACAGTAAAACAGCAGAAGAAATGGTGGATTTTATATGATTATATATGACATGATACAATTAACCCCCCTGACAGAACTTAATGCCCTACAGAAATGTAAATTGTGATTTTTAAAATGTTGTTAGTACTTATACCACAGCATATAGTTCCAAATGTACTCCTGCAGGCAAACTTTAATAAATTTCTCAGCTGCCGATGGTATAGACAAATACCATTACCAGAGGTAATGAAGCTGAAGAAGTTTTCCATCGTCTTTATAGTTATTGTATCTTCCATCACCCCACCACCATCCCAAGGTTCAGATTACTGTAGTTTGACTGGATTAAAAAATATATTCATATATATAACAACATCTAGTCTTTGTTGGACTTTTCTGTCTAAGGGAATTACACACTTATATTCTCTTGGAACTTTCAGGAAGAAAAACAATATTTCAGAAACAATTTGGCTGACAGCACCAGCTAATAATCTGTTTGCAAGTAAGCTAAAAGATCGTTTGCTATTATGCTATTTAAATCATTTGTTTGACATAATATGACAGAGATGTTGAGACATTAGGTTCAAGTGATAATGAACTAGATACTAATATAAATTCTGAGTTTGATGCTAAATAAATAATGAAATGTTTTACTATGTGACTGTAAGATAGTTATAAAAGCCGCGTGTTTACAGTGCTTGCTTTTTGCTGAAAACTCACAATTCATCTTCTTAAATAATCACTTTAAATCTCACTTGAAACTCTGAAAAACTACTTCTTATTTTTACTTTTAAAACATTTTGTAAAATGCTTCTGGTCATTCCTTTATCATAGAGTCATAGAATGGTCTGCGTTGAAAAGGACCACAATGATCATCTCGTTTAAATTCCCCTGCTATGTGCAGGATCATCAACCACTAGACCAGGCTGTCCAGAGTCACATCCAGCCTGGCCTTGAATGTCTCCAGGGATGGGGCATCCACATCCTCCTTGGGCAACCTGTTCCAGTGCGTCACTACCTTCTGTATTAAAAACTTCCTCCTAATTTCTAATCTAAACTTCCCCTTACCTAGTTTTAAACCATTCCCCCTTGTCCTATCACTATCAACCCATGTAAACAGTCATTTTTACTCACAGAAAGACCCACTGTACTCTGCACCTGCTTTATTCACTAAATCTAGTATTGTGTTAAACTATACTCTGAGCTGCTTTTCAATGAGAAACTTTTGCAATAAAACCTTTGCATTGTTTTAAATAGGAAAGATCAGACCTCTTTCTCTCAAAAAGTAACAGAGACATTAGCTTGAGAAATCCTGAATTCAGTTCATTTCTAAATTATGTAGTTGCTCCTACTTACCTCCAATTTTTCCCCATAAGAATTCAAGAATTTAAGAATTCAAACATTATCTTAAAATATGATGCAAAATGAGGACTTTTCTGAAGCATTTTCTGGTGTTTGTGAAGTGTAATGTTCAAATACTGAGCAATATGGTCATATTCAATCTGTTGGATTATGACTGAAGGGCAGACCAATGGGTAGAATTTGTCAAAGTATGAAAAAGGATGCAGTACTTGAAATATCGGGGAAACCACACAATTTTTGAGTTCAGACTTTTTATTTATTTATTTATTTTTAAGAAGCCTGTTAAAAACTTAACTACATTTGAAGACTATTTGAGTTTTGACAACAGTAATGTTAAATTATCACAGTAGAAATTGATGGCATACATTTTCTTTCTTGGATACAACCTTATAATCCTTAAATAGGAAGAATTTCTAATAATTAAAAGTCAAAAGAATTATCCTCGTCCTCTTGAGAATTATCAGCTCCTTGCAATTTTGAACAACTATGCCCACTTCAGAAGATAATGCAATAAAATTTAAAGATAAATTTTGCCTTAATGTGGATTTCAGGCTTACCTATGAAAATGCTATGAACCTTTATTGTATTTCAATGCATTATATTAAGATAAATGTGATCTTTTAAAATCACTTTTTTTTTTTTCAGCAGAGAACAGAAAAGAGAAAAAAAACCAAAACAATTTTATAATCCATTTAGAAATGACATATTTGTGCATGAGTGAGAATTATCATGTGATCTATAAAGTTCAAAAAAAAATTCAAAATCTTTCATTCAAAGTGCACCTGTCTCCATAGATTTCAGAAGAGCATCTCACTGTCTAATTACATTTCTGCTGTAAAAGAGATTGTGTACTTGGAATTATAGATTTTTTTATTTTTATTTTTTATTTTTTGCAATATCAATAGTTTTTGTAGTCCAAATGAAAAGATGATTTCATAAGTTAATAAATGTAAGCAACATTTCACCTTTTCAGGATATCAGCAGGTCAACAATAAAACGTACTATTAAAGGAGGAATCATCCTTATGACACTGAAAACAAGTTACTGGAATAAATTAAATATTCATTTTGTCTTGTTACTGTACTGAAGTTTTAGTTAACAACTATGGACATTAACTTTGCTGAGAGAAAAAAAAGTGACACACAGGTCTACTACTGCATTAAAGTTAAAATACGGGAAACAAATTATTCAGCAAAGGTATAATGTAACAGTCTATGATGATAATGCCATGAGTAGAACACAAAGCTACAACTTACAGTGCATGAAATGCGTATGTCAAGGTGCAAGGAAAATGGATAATGTACACTGAGTAAAATTGTGTGGTTACATTGTTATTGTTATTATTAATGTTGTTGTTATCGTTATTATTAATGCCATGGTGTGAGATATGGCTGAAGAAATTTCACATTATTATAATAACACTTAAAATAATAATATATATCACCATGGTGCATTATTTGGAAAGTTTAGAACAAACAAAGTAAATATCTGAATAATATCATTCATCTCTATTCATAAATAATAAGCTGAATGTGAGAGCATCATCATAAAACCCAGAATGACAAAAAGAATCCCAAAGCTGAATGAAGGCAACAATTCATATATAAAATACAGAATTACTCTTTTATTATGACTGCTAAGTGTACTTAGGAGTCATTATGTGGGTATTAATACGCACAATACAAATTGCAAAAGATTTACTCTCAAGCTATATACAACTGAAAAAATATTAATGAAAAGAGTTCAGCACTATATAAAGACAGCCTTTATCCCTGAAGCTGTCTTCATTGTATGTTCTAAACCATACAGGATCTATTTTGTCAATTTTAATATTTCTTTATTTGATCTAGAAAATTTCTGTACTCAGCAAATTGATTTTGAATGTAAGTTCAATCCTTTGCAGCTTTAGTCTAATGTAAATAGGAAACAGTTTACAAAAGATTTCTAATTCCTAAGATATTTTTATTTTTGTTCTAGCTTGGATTATAAAGAATATGTTTATTCTCATTGACATACAACTTGTTCCCTGTTTGATCTCTAACCCATCCCAATTTTATTCTAGACTGTCACACTTATGAATGGTCACAGTTGTCTGATTACAACAATTTACATGTACAATGTGTACCATGCACAAAACGCACAATTTACATTTTGAGTAAATTATGATCAAAAAGAGCATTAAATACTTTGACTGTCTTTATAGTTATCTACCAATACTCTTATTTTTAGTATGCAGTGAACCAACCCTTTTCTACTTCTTTTCACTCTTGCTGCTTTCCTTTTGAGGAAATCTCATCTAGTGCTACCACCTCTCTGATTCTACATACTTCCGCTATACTTCCTCAGCCTACTCTTAGTAACAAGTTAATTCTCTACTATTTCTTTCCTGTGTTTTAGGTTAATGAAGATGTCATCATTTAGCCAAGTACTCCTTCTTACACTTTATTCCATTGGACTAGTGAGATATGGATTCTACTTACCAAAAATAAGACCATTTATCGATTTATGGTTATACAAATATTCATATGTGAAAATGTAAATATATATATATATATATATCTTTATTAGTGATAATTGGTAGCAGTAAGAAGAGCAACAGGGACAAATGATAGAAAGAACTGCTAAGCTGCAGACAGACTGATGGAAGAGTGCCTGTATTGAAAATAATTCCACTACAACTACCAACTTTTCTTGTCTCTTATTGACTAGAGAAGAAGACACCAAACCTTCAAGCTGAAAGCTTTTTGTTTTGGAGCTAATGGTTTCTCATCTATTCGAATAAAGACTTAAAAACACTCTTTGGATTTGCAATTGTACTAAAAAGGTACATTAGTAAATAGATAAAAAGGACATTGCCATTTGAGATAAAAACATCAGTAATGCTGCCAGTCAATTCTTTTCTAATATTTGCTGATGACTTTGCCATGAAGCAGTCTGCCTTTTAAGTCATTCCAGCATAAAGAATGAATGGTATTACAACCAGGAGCGAGTGGGAAGTTTCTGTGAGATTCATTTTAGGGTTGAAAAAGGTTTTAAGAATAACACACACAAACTGTGATTTGTTCTATGAATTTACAAAGGTAATGAGAAATGAGTTTTGTGTCAAAAGACTAAAGAGAGGTCTGTCAGCTATAATTGCTTCAAGCTAGGTTTGACCTACAACCTAACCAGCTAAGTGAATAGCAACTTAATTTACTGGTAGGACCATCTGCAAGCCTCAGGGACTTCTAGTTGCTAACTGAATCCAGGGACTATTCTCTTTTTATGCAAATTGCATTCTATAATTTTCTGACTTCTGCTCATTATATTTTGAGATGAAAATGCTATTTATGGTTACTGTTTGGCAAATGAATGTGCTAATCTCCCTCCTGCTGCAGCAAGAGTAGCTATTTTAATTAGGGTGCAGGTATATTTCACAAATATTCTATTGCTTTCATTGAAACTCATGGAGATGACATCAAAGTTATACTATCTCTTTACGCACATAACTTGAAATATAATCAGTTTGAAACAGCTTCTAAAAAGCAACTTTTAGAATTTTGAAATAGTATTTTAAAATTTATAGATTATGTTTATACAGTGATATCAAGATCCATTTATGTTAATCTAATGCAAAATGAAACAATTCGGATATGAAACATGCACACAGACTACAATTTATCAATTATTTAAAGAGGAACTGAAAGAGAAAGTTTAGCTCCACAACTCCACAGGGATTGTGCTAGCCTAAGGATGTATCTTTTCCTCTGAAACACCCTATATATGATGGCAAAATTAAAATTCCTTTAAAATATTCCTAGTGCTACAAGATGAGACAAACATTTAAAAAGAATGCATATGCTATTAAAATATATTTTTATGAGTAGTTTCAGCCTTGCAAAGAACAAAACAAATAATAAACAAAATATATTCACACCTTTTAATGACTGCATCATATACAAGTATGTAGAAGTGAATGACAATGCTTACTGCTAAAAGCTCAAACATCTACGTAGGCATTGCTCCATGTTATAAAATGTATTAATTATAATGCTAATTTCTTTGAAGATTTATTTCTTATTTCCAATTGCATTTTTCCTCATAATAAGAAACTTCAAGAATAGCTCTGCAGACATCTGAAGTATCTCAGGAAAACTCCCGAAGAGAAAAATTTTTGTGGCATTTCAGAATACTCTGCACAGATCACTAATAACATTAGTATAGTAAAAAAAAAAATAAAAATCTGAAAGAGTAAAACAGGCGTCTGAATGTCAGCAGACATTTTCCAATAAAATAAACTTACTAAAAGTTGGGAGTATTAAAATTTTCATAAATTCTTCTTTCTAAAGAGAATATGGATTATTTTGCCATTTTGAGTCCTTGGTATTTTAATCATCTATTCCACAAACTGGGACCTTCCGTTTATCTTTCCCAGAGTGCACTACTACCAAAGACTCACTTGATAGAAATGGTTAAGCCTGAGGCAGCCTAGCCAGTGGGCAGGGAGCCAAGCAGCAGTAACCTTGTCAGGTTCCTGTATTTCAGTATTTCTGAATTATGCCATCTTCGTTTTCAGAGAGGGCTGACCTTGGGGAAGTGGTGATTCTTTACTGAAAATTTGAAAAAAAACAAACCAAACAAACAACCCCCCTAAAACAAACAAACAAACAAACAAAACAAAACAAAAAACATGTATCTATCTCTGTCTACCTATCTACCTACCTACCTATCTATCCTCTATAAAATGTTTCCTGTTCATCAGTAACTGAGCAAGGAAGAACTCATTCATATCCTCATGGTCTCCACAGACAACTTACATAAATTAGTAAGAGTTTATATATTTGGTATCATATGGAGAACAGACTTTGTCCAACATAATACCAGCTGAGCTCCAGAGCTACAGAGCGCAGCCAAGGTTGTGATATCTTAACAAATGTGTGATCACAGTCACCCCTTCCTCTAAACCTCTTCCCAATCTCACATCTAGCTGTTCCCTCCCTTTCTTATTTTTTAATCTCTTTGATTTATGCTAAATTATTTTACCAGTGAGAGCATTTTAACTAAGACAGTATGAGCCCTTGTACTTTTTTTTTCCTTTTTTTTTTTTCCTTCCCCATGAACAGAACAAGTTTAACATTAGTGAAATGAATATGTACCACATATGAGAAAAGGAGTATTTTCTTCTTTCTGAGTAGAATTACTAAATCATTAAAATAGGTATTAGGAGTTCTTCTAAATCTACACAGGAGCTGTAAATTGCTCTTCCAGAAAAGAAACATTAAGCACATATATCTAAAAATTCCCAGTAAAACTTGTGTTTTCCCCAGTCTCTGCACCCCAGTCTCTGTACAGGGGTAGGGCAAGCAGCAACCACAATGAATGGAAAGTAAATCAGGAAAAATAACATTAATATTTTCATTTATACTCTATTCAGCAATGACTGAATCTATTGCTTATAAAGAAAGGCAAACTTCTGAAAAAAATCTGGCTTTCCCAGAGCAGTGTGGGACAGTTTTGCAGTAGTAAGTATGCTATAAATTAGGAAGCCTTAGTACTCCAAAACAGTGGAGTACATCTCCCATGCATGTCAGAGAAGCATTTTTAACTTGATCTCAGAATGAGATCAGAATTTTTCTTATTCTTAAAACTTTTGTGAATTGCAATGAAAAGCCTAAGAAAGAGAAGTACTGAAAAAGGTATAGCAGGCTTACATGACATTCGCAAACATAGAAAATCTTCAGTTGCTCAACTGAAGACATCTATCTGAGGCCTGACTTTTCTGCTTTTTCTTTCATAGCAAACATGACTGAAGAAGTTTGCACTTCTCTCTTCCTGTCTGTAAACCCATTTTGAGCCTTTTAGTTGGGCTAGAACAACTGAGGAATTGCACTGTTAATGATATTTGCAAAATGAGTTTGGCTAAAAAAATCTGCAAAAATAAAAGTGGTACTATAATACAGAGAGTTATGCCTGTCCATTTTGGTAATGATAGGCAATACCATTCATGACAGCGGACATTTTATTCTCAGGCTGAAGGCTCAGATTAGCACATGTGCTGTACTTAAGCAATATTCCTACTCAAGAGATAGCCTGATTGAGAGCCATGTTATAGAAAAACAACCCTTGCTTCCTACTAAATGGCATGGTATGAATTTTACATGTGGCTCAATGGATAGCCAAGAGAACATTGTATGGAAAGGGGATTGGAGCCTTAGTCCTGTGCTGTATCTAGACATCCTTTGGCCAGGGGTGAGGCAGCATCAGCCTTGCAGGCCATGTAACTCAGAAAGCTCCTGTCTCTCATGTAAGGGTGATTCTTTCAACCTGTAGGCTATTATGTTAAAGTATCTTCTTGCCATTTCCTATTAGAAGTGGAAGAGGCAGCTATTTAATTCAAGGAGATTGAATTACCCTCTGGAGATGCCTGCATTCTTCATATAGTTAATGGGATAGAAGTAAGTGTCTAAGTTAAGAGGACTGATTCACTTTCTTCACATCTTAAAGACATTTTTTTTCTATCCATTGACTACGTAGGCTGCTTGCATAGAGAGGACCTTGTCTTTACAGGAACAAACACATAGTATTTCTGAGACCATTTAATTTATCCAAATTAGATGGAACTCCTATATTTTTATCTGGTTAATAAAAAATGAAACTACTTTCTAGACTTTCCAACAGCAGAAAAGAAGTCCTGATAAAGATCCTTTAAGTCTCCCGAATTATGAGATATTCTGCAGCATGCTGACATGCTCTCGGAAGTATTTCATCTGTTTTATTATCTTGCAAAATTACCTCAGGAAGTAAACACAATTAAAGCAATATTTTCTGCTAGACAGAAGTAACAGATTCTGCTCTGGAGAAAACTGTCAGAAGTTTGCATGATAATTCACCTTACAAACAATCACTTTCTGTGCAAACTGGAAGCATATAAAAAGTGCAAATAAATCACCTCTACATAGACTAGTTGAACATACTCAAACCTATCTCTGAACAGTTTGACTTAAAAATAATTGCTTTATCTTGTTACTTAAATGGCCACTGTACTGTTAACACAATGGGCTACAAAAATACTTTTTACCGATTCTCTATGTGGTTTCAAGACATTGTGCTGGACGAGTAGTAGATTATTTATGAGTAATTAGAAAAACACTTTCTTTTCTGGCATTTGAAAAGTAGCCTTCTGATAAAAACTGCAATATATTTTGTTAAAGAGTTAAACTGTATATGTTCTTTGACTTCATATAATCTCTATGTTAATACAGCTAAAACTAAGTACAGGTTTTAATGTGCATCAAGCACTTCCTCAGATGTATTTCATGCTATCTTTAATGAAAGTGAGCCATTAAGAGGGGACAGGTGAGGTGGGCAGGCATTATTTAACTACCCAGTTGTCATGTCTCCAGAAGTACTTTACAATTTCCTCATTCTCTATATCTAAACTAGGGATTAGATTTCTATCTAAAACTGGAGATCCCGTATGTACACTTCTGTTATGAAGCACTCTCTTGACAGACTACCCAGGCATAAGCGATAATATTCTCATTAAAAAAAGCAAAACTGGGGAATAGAGAACTGATTACCTGCATCAAATATAAAAATGCATAGTCACTTTGATATTAATCAAATATATGGGATTAATACTCTCTGAGACATTATTCTATATACCAGAGTATGAACAGTTTTGATTTCATAAAGAAATAAAGTAGTAAAATACATTTTGTAGATTTCTTACTTTTTTCTTCTTAATATTTTAAAATCTTAAGCTCTATATACATGTTTTACTGTGAGGGTGGTGAGACACTGGAACAGGTTGCCCAGAGAAGGTTAGAATTCTTCTTCCCTGGAAGCATAGGCCAGGCTGGATGGGTCTTTGAGCAACAAGGTCTAGAGGGAGGTGTCCCTGCCTAGAGCAGGGGGTTGGAACTAGATGATCTTAAAGGTCCCTTCCAACCCAAACCATTCTATGATTCTATGATTTTTCTATATATGAACATATACATGTAACACATATGTAACATTAAAGCAGTTTACTTCTTTATTTCCCTTAGTCTTAATGATAGGGTTTAATTACTTATACTGTTCTTTCCCAAGATGAAATAACCCTGATGATAATTCAGGATTCTATGAAGAATCCTGCATCTCTGGGATCTCTGTTTTACTTCTTAGCATATTTCAAAGTTACAGTGATTGGTAAAATGAAGAAAACACAATTCTAAAACTTTAAAATGTTTTAAAAAATTGAAAAAATTAGGAAAAAAAGAAAACAGAAAAGTTACATATGATCATTACAAAAAAAAAAAAAAAAAAAAGTTTTAAAAGGTAGAAATCCTACAAGGAAATGAATAATTCGCTTTCCAGTGCAGTAAGTCGGAGTGCCACGCATTAGGCGATAAGAAGAAACCAAGATGCTCCATCCTAAATTTTTCATGTCGTATTTCATGACCTCAGTGTCATTCTCTCAAATAAATAATTATCTAATTTTCTGAAATAAACAAATGGACAAAACAAAACCTTACAATTGGACCACTGCCCACACAGGCCATCAGCATGCCTATAATTTCAGACTTTGTTCATAGATACCTGCCACAACCACTACATAGGGTATTATTAGGAGATACAAAACTTGCAACAGATTTTTGTAACTCATTTTGTTAATGTGTACGTCACAAGTGCAATCTCAGGCATATTTCCTATGCAGGATTTTCTGCTTATAGGTCCTCTGCAGTTCTGTTTATTTTCCCATCAGCTGGACTTGTTTCCCCCAATCTCTTGAAGCTTTATGACTAAAATTCCTGTTTCTTACCACACTCCCCTGCATTCTGATCTGAGTCCTGCTCTTCCTTGGGCAAATATAAGCTACGTGCTACCAGAGCACACTGGATGTCTATGGCACTTTATGAAGCAAGACAACCAAATGGAGAAAATGTTTTCAACACACTAATCTACTGATATCATATATACCCTGAGGTGTCTTATGGCTCTTTGAATGCATTCAATTTCCTTTAATTCTTCTTCTTTTTTTTTTTTTTTAATTGGTTGTGGAAGAAAGGAGTAAAGCTGTTGATGTAACCATCTTCTAAAAAATATATTCTAACGATAAGAGGAAACAGATGTAAAAATGAGCTAACCACTTTAAAATAATATTTATGTTTTAGACTGCAAAGAGAATAGATATGAAGAGGAAAGTTACTATTGCTTAGCCTCCCAGTTCCCAGTTGCAGCTCTATCAACAGCAGTTTGTGATTAAGAAGCCTCTTTCAACACACTCTCACTTACAATAAACCAACTGTGGAATATTGAACAGTATGTGGTACAACAAAAAATAAGTTAAAATAGATGGAGGTCTCCAGCTGTTACTGAAAGGGCAGCTTGGCATTTTGGCAGGAAAGGGCAACTTTTAATGAGTACCTTCTTTTTCCATGTACTGCCTTTCTGTAAAAACCCAAGTGGCTTACCTGCATTCCCAGTCAGACTAGTCCTACTTCTTTTATCCTTGTCATCCCTTCTTTGCCCCTTTAAACCCATGAAGGAAGTTTCAGTTTTTCTTAATTACAGGTTCCTTTCTATACTTTTCACCAGGGTTGGATGTCAAGACATCTCTCTAAACTGTCTTGTAAGGACAAAACACACTTTATTATAGAGTGCCAACTTAAGCTTTCAATAATAATGACACTAAAGAAGAGAGGGAGATAGTTTCAAAGCTTCAAATAAATCCCACATAAAGAGCAAAGCATATATTCTGATGTTTTGCTTTTATCTAAGTACCAGTGCAAGACTATCATTTTTAGTTTGAATCCATATGAAACTGAACGAGTTGGAGAAAATGTATGGATCCTTTGTTGTACGAAAGCATTATGAAGATAAAATTGAGAAAATATTCTCTCTACATTATTGTATGGTTTTTTTTTTTAAGGTTTACATGTAAGAAGTAAATTGTAGTTCAGTTCACAGAACATTTGATTTTTTTTTTTAATTTTTGTTTTAAAGGATGTTATTACTCTTAGAGATATATAGATGGCAATTTATGACAGAGATGGTAACATTTTTATTGACTGCTTCAAGACTTATGATAATATGTACAGTAAAACTGGAATTATATTATTAAAAAGGTTTGACTACTTGGGAGAAATTTAGTACAAAAAGACAATTTCATTTCAAAACTATCATGATTAATTACAATTTACAATGTATATTTCAAGTAAAAACTCCATATTTGAATGATGAGTGATATCATCATAATCAGAATGTGTCATAACAAAGGCTCCAGTCATGAAGGCAGAAGTTCTGTGTTACAGGTTTCCCAGGTAAGGTTAGTATTCTGGAAAATGCTAAAGCTTGCACAAATTATAAAAGCACATTTAACTACTACTCTTTCCTTGCATTTTTTCTCCTGACTTATTATATTCTAGAAATTATCCTTCAAATTCAAGTTATGTTATTAAAATATAGATGAAATATACTGAAGCAACAGCAAGAAAGTTTGGAAAAAAACCTATCTTTCTTTGCAGCTAAATCAGTACACCCAAGAGGATATACCATATAAACAAGGTATATGCAGAAACAGTTACTCAAATAAGACATGCAGCAAATTCTACAATTTTTTTTTTTTTTTCAAATACAAGGCCATGTGTAACACTTCATAATGTATTTCTAGATATCACACTAAAAACACTTCACTTTTAAAGGATAGGAAAAATAGGAAACACTTGATTTATGTAAATTTCATTGGACTACATTGTTTCACTTATATCAATGTGCCTCAAGAGACCTACATATGAAAACTACATATACATGACATTGTTACATTACAAAAGCCTAAGTATCAATATTGGAGTAAAGACCCCCGTTTTCTTTTACAAAGTCTGGAACGGAATGCAAAACAAAGAAACAAAGTTTCAGAAATCCACAAACACTTGAATGCATAATATTGCTTAGGAAACAGATTATTATACATTTCAGTACATAACATCCAATTTGAGTAATTCATTTGATTTCAGGGAAAATCAACTGTACTAAGACTCTTCTGAAGACTTCTTTTTGATCTATTTTTTTCTTCATTGCAAAAGGCCTTAAACTTTTAGAAGACAGTGTCTGTGTTTTGCACTACTACAGAATATACCATTTGATGAGGTTTGCTAATAATACTCATCTTTCTGGATTCACTCCTAAAATGCATAGCATAGTAATCAACAAAATGTTTATTATTACTGTAATATTCACAGGACAATTAAGAGATTAAAATTCCTGAAATCTCCAAAATGGCTTACATCACAGCATCCTGATGGTCACCCATGGTATTTCAAACAAAAACTTGAAATGTGAAATCTGTTCACTTCATATACGTGACACTGAATTATACACATAATTCATTCCACAGTATACTCTTACAGGTTCAACAGAAAAATGAGACACATACTATCAACATCATTAAAAATCTTACTAAACCCTGAATGTAGTCCTATGATATTTAACTATTCCCACAAGCAGAACAGATCATATTAAACTAATTGCCTATTTTTCTCCTGCCTTGTATTTATTTTCTCTCCCTCCGTCTAATAAGCTATTACAATCCTTACATCTAAACTTCAGAATTATAGATACTTAGTAAGATATTACTGTTCTCTTGTCTCTGGTGAAGATTGGGACAAATTAGTTTGTGATCTTAGAAGCAGTTTCTTTTTATTAGGCATTATGTTTTAAGCATATGATTGAATATTTCAACTGAATTTTTGAATCTGTTCAAAATACAATCTCATGTTCAGGAAAGCATGGTGTGCCCAGAATCAGATACTAATTTGGTAGACCTATTAATTCTACTGTTTTCATGTTATCACCATATTTCTATCTGTAGCATATGTGCACCTTAGTCATTTCAGAGACACATGGTATTTAGCAAGGTGTAAAATGATGGAATGGTATCAAGTTATTGGGTAATAATTCTTGCAAGATCTTATAGGCATTCCCAAGATAAATTTAAAACTCTTTTTGTCACTTACTGCTTGGCAACCTTTACTCAGTTGCCTGTCATTCCTGTCTGGTGAAGTTCTTGTTGATTCTTCTCTGTCAAGTGTTAAAGTCAAGGTAAGAAACATAAATCTGCAGACTGTGCAGTGTCTTCCATGGAAATGATGGCAAAGGAAAGGATAAGGAAATATCATGGCATTCACTATATAAAAATTTGAAAGCAATAGACAAGAGTGACATATATCGAGTTGGGAGGATAAATTCCCTAAGAATCTGTTAAGCTGTATCCTACAAGATGATAACTGAACATATATATATATATATTCTTTTGTTATCAAAACCCAAAGCTTCTGTCCACATTTTCTTCTTCCTTATTTAATTTTTTTTGGCAGTACTTGGAAACTATATTGGGGTACCCAAGTAATTTTGAATTGAGCCAGGTTTGAAAAAAAAAAAACCTCATCCCTGCAGAATTCATTACAAATACTGTCTCTGAGACCCTTGAAAACTG
Source organism: Gallus gallus (assembly GCF_016699485.2). NCBI lineage: Eukaryota > Metazoa > Chordata > Aves > Galliformes > Phasianidae > Gallus > Gallus gallus. The sequence goes on along the minus strand of NC_052533.1, from coordinate 108,681,871 downwards.
TACCACATAAATTAGGGATGTACTGGCATCAAGTGAATCTTTATATAGCATGTGATTTTAGAATTTTTTCTTAGACTGTTCCAAGAGCATAGTTTCTTTAAAAGTTATGTGACCCGTTGGATACTGTGTTAAAGATGAGAAATCAGTAATAATTATCAAAGAAATTAACACAAACTAAAAGTGTTTATTGAAGGGCTAATAGTTCACAGCTGAATTGGCACAGCAGAACAGAAAAGCACAGATAAAAAAGGTAGAAGCAGCAGTTTCTCCCATTCTAATCTTCTTTGGCCTGTCATCCAGACTGGCAACAAGTACTTCATGAATTCACAAGGGAAATAGAGTTCCCAAGTGCGGGTTCAATTTAACCTATTCAGGTTTCAGCACACAAACTCTAGTTTGATGACTGCTTTGACAAAACTCTGAGCTTAATATAACTCCTCCGGTTTTTGAAGCTAGTCCTAAACTGATGAATTTTTAGCAGAGATGCAGCTCAAATGGCTCACACTGGAGAGGAATTCAAGTTCAGATATTAATGACCTTTATGACATTCCTCAATTATAACATGATACTACGTCACCTTAAGCAGTGCATTTCTGTAATATCCTGTGAGCTGCATACAAATAAACAAGTCAATTTGTGTTTTTTAATCTTAACAGGATGCATTCCATCTGATATGAAATTGTTCCATTGATCCTGGGGAACTAAAGAAATGCAAGTTGTCAGTATCATTCTCAGTATTTCAGAAACACTGGAGGACACTACCCCTAATTTACCAAATAGAAGGAAAAATACTGTATGCTTGAAATTCATTTTTTGACAAAAAGTTGAGAACTAATGAAGCCCACTACATCAGTCAGCATACTGATATTTTTATGTAATCTCTCTGCTTGAATAGTCATAATATAAATTTCTAAATCTGTGCATTAAAACTGCAGCTATCTTGCTGTATAGTAATATAAGTTTTATCTCACACTGCACAAAGATGGACAGTCTTCAAATTACTGCAGGTAATACATGTTGGCCCATAGACAAAATGTTCCAGACTCCATTATTTAGACTCAATTAGCAGAACTGTCTTTCAAAGGTGATAATAATCAAGACATTCTGGTTTTGCTTCCACTCATGCCTTTTTGTTATCCTGTTACTCTCTGGCTACACTGCTGATTCTTTAACTGAACTACACCACTGTTGAGTCAGATGTGGACATTTAATATTACAATACAAGAAATTCTGACTTTATCTGATCAACAATATAACTTAACCATAGTCTCAAACAGGAGACTTTGGAGCCTGGGATTTATATTTCACATCTGTAAGGAAATACAGGGAAAGAAAGTTGGCTTTTTACCACACTCATCAGTGGGGTTTGAAGTTTGTGTGTAAAAAAGTAAAATAGTTCAGAATACTGAAACTAGAATATTTTCTGTTAAAATATCCAGGCATTTCTTTGCTAGATTTCTTCAGAGAAGCTCTCTTTCACCCCATAAAGAGACCTGTGACGGAATATACACGTCTCCTTAAATATCTGAGTTTGAACTCACCACCTCAGGGTCCATAACCAGTCAAAGGAAAGAAAGCCATGCCCTGAGGGGATTCATCTCATCAGAAAACAGATGTCAGAAGTAAAGCAGAGGGATAAGTATTCAGACATTCTGCTTTAAGACATTTAACATTAGGCAATATAAGTCCCACCCAAACTTACTGAGTCCAAACCTGACACACTGGTAAAGGACATGCTTTCCGAAACAATATAGTTTTTATAATCTTACTAGTTTTAATCTTCCTTGTTTCATAAGTTAGAAAAAGTATGTAAGTTTACATTTCAATGATGTATATAGTATTTAAGTGAAAAATTACTTTACATAGATAAAAATAAAACATTAACTGAAACTAAAAAGAAAAGCAGTCAATGTATTTTAATTTGTCTGAAAATTAAATAAAGTCCTGGACTCACATTGTTTCTTTGGTATTGAATGCCAATGGGAAGGGAGAATGACTGTGAGTAAATGCTTCTCACAGAAGAAGAATGCTAGCATCAGCAGTACGTGTAGGTCAGTAATCACTCTTAGAAAAAAAAGGACCTCTACTCACATTTACTCATTGTTCTGAATAACAGTTTGCTTTTTCTCTTTTATCCTTTGACTGTCTAATATTCCTTAGATTCACTTATCATATATGCTGTCAAACAACTAATTTTTTCTGGCAACTGACATTTTTAAGGAAAGTATATCATGAAAAAGAGAGTCTCATTGGTTTCTATAAACTCACATGGGCAATAAACTATCAGGACAGTTGTAAAACACATCATTTGCAATAGCCATAAGCCCAAACTAAATCACAATTTCTTTACAGGATGTCTTTGGGATAAGGTAAATATGGATGTTTGCATAATTATATCATCAGCTGTTTCCTAACTTAAAACATCAGTTACAGTGTTTGTGTTTCTTTGTGAAAAGTAGTGTAGAATGATATACTATACTCCTTTTTAAAACATTGAAAGTATTATATGTAACAACAGTGCATTAACAAAATCCAAGTTACACTAAGCAACCATGGTTACAGTTTCATAAGAGATACATAAAGTATTATCAGATGAATTTTAGATGCTTCTACCTACTGTAAGTAAACAAATATACTGCTTTAGATTGCCAGAATAATCAATAGTCTGAGTTAATGATGGCAAGAAAAAAAAATTAACCAGCACACTCATTTGTCAGGATGCCTAGTAGACAAGTTCTGTACAATAATAGCAATGTAAAGAGAAGTAAAAAGCCATAAAGTTGGCTTGCACTGCATGGAAGCTTGCAGATGGTGGATGAATTCATGTCTATCACATTTTTATAATACAATGACTTTTACATATTGCTGCCAGATGGAACATAGTTTTGCATCTTGAATAAAAATCTGCAAGAAATACAACTTCCTTCAATATGTTCCCTGTATTTGAAACCAAAGCAAATCTAGTTAGATTTGGGAGGCTAAAACAGATTTAAGGAAATCTGAAAGAATATAAATTAAATCCTCAAGGGCTTCCTTGTTCTAAATTACTTCAAAATAATAGAGTTACCCACGTGTTCTGTATTTTTGTAGACAGAACAGAAAAGGAATCATAGAATTCTAAGCTGAAAACTACATTTTATTTATCAAATGCAAGATATATCCTAGGTAGATCTAAAAATAACTTAAGAGCTTTCAAGTGAACTTTGGAATAGTTTAGCAAAACCCAAGCATAACAATTATCCTTGTTTCAATAAAAAGTTATCTATCCCACAAGATCAGACCATAGAAATACAGTGCATGAAGCATAAATGCATTGAATCTTTCTTGATAGTGAGGATTTGTATTGTACTTGCGTTAAATGATACCTAAACAGACCTAATATCTAATTCAGATCCAATTATAACAATTTCAATATAGATATACCTTTTCAAACCATCAAGAAAATGCAGGATTTCCTTTTGCTTTTATATGTTCTCATCCATCACACCTGGCTTTCTCTTGTGTCTAGTTTTTGTTTCTCATGATAGCTGGTATTGCTAAATATGCAATGCTGATAGCGATGAAGTGAACTAGATGACTGTAGGGGAGAATATTTTCCCATTCAGTGATTTCTCACAAAGTCTGATTTGATGATAAACTTGAGTTGACTTCTCTCAGACAGCCTCGAGCATTGTTTATATGCAGATAATTCTGTGCTTGAACCCATTAGGCTTTTATGACAGTTATAATCAAATATGATTGGGAAACCTTCTGGCTTGCTTGGATCCATACTTACATTGTGCTTTGTGAGGTTGGAAATGTTACTTGCTATTGCTTGTAGCCAGTCAATACAGTCTTCAGCAGAGAGACATTGAATTATTCCACTGCAAACCCCATCCACAGCAATTACTTGGAACGCATTTTGCCTATAGACATGTCATAACAGATCAGGTCAGAAGAAAATTTCATCTGTTCTAGCATACCATCTTAACAATACTTGCAATACTTGTAGAAATGCTTTTCTTTCAACTGTAAGGAAGGTCAGCCAGTGAACACTGATAAATTGCTGGTTTTCCTGTTTTATAAATACCTGACATTAAAACAATCAGCTACATATTAAATGTCATATAAAAAGGTCAACTATTCCTATATTAAGTTTCCATGAAGCTATAAGAAAATCCTATTGACTTGCTCCATAGAATCTTGTCCAACACTGATTTCAGCAGCTAAACAAGTGAAATAATTGATGCATATCAAAGCATTAATAATTGAATAGTGAAGATCACAGAGAAGGAAAATGCAACAGACTGTAGGTAGCCTTTCATGAAATTCAGTGGAATACTGCACCTTTTTCTCAAAAAATTTTGTTTCATTCTCCCAATTAATTTTTAAAACACAGTAAGGCTACTGTTATAGCTTGTTAGCTGCTTTTGGTGATAGAATTTTCATTGTAAATGATCCTCTTCTTACCTGTTGATGGAATAGCTGGTGATTCAGATTTGACGAGGTAGCATTAATGATTTTTTCAATTGCATTTCTGAATGCAGAATCATTAGCAGATGACACTGGAATGCTAAGAGGCATCCATTGACAAAAGCAGTTGTCACTGGGATGTCTCTACCCCAACAACATTTTTGGAACTTACACAATGTTCAATGATGCATCATAGTTTGACTTTCCACATCTGAGTCCTGAACAGCTACAGAACAAGAGGAAACTTTGAAATTGTAAAGCCATAGCAGATCTAACTTTTGTAAAAGGCCTTTCTGGCCTTTGGGAAGGTTGACAGGTCTCTAGCTTCAGAACCCCAAAAGCTCATTATCAGCCAGTTTCACAGAATAGGATATTACTAAGCATACAGAGAACATAAAGTTCCACTGCTAGCATTCTCCTACAAATTAATCCATTCGTGGTTTAAAATCAAGCACATTGTTCAGATTTTTTAGAAGGCTGAGGCAAAATGAGTGTTATCTTCAGTGTAAAACTGAGTGTCACTCAAGACTGATATTGATTCTGCAAAACTATTAGTTTTTTACTTCACAAAACTATCAACTGGTTTTATAGAATACAGAGCCAGTATCTACCTCAACCATAAGGGTCCTTCTGTGTCTGTGTCAAGTACAGGCTTTCCTTTCATTTAGGACAAGCATAAAAATGAATTAGAGACATGCCTTTTCCTTGAGCAATTCCATCATGAGAATAAGTTCTGACTGGAAGATAAAGCTTATGTATCCAAACATGATTGTGAAGACACCCATGGTTTATCTAAATCTATCACCTAACTCATCAGTTCAGTTGTCTTTTCACAAAGGTGGTCAACTGTCTTTAAACCCCTAAAGACACCATCTAAAATATATGTTTTTAAAAAACTAACTTCTCGTCTTTACAATACTTCAAAGCTTTTGGAGGTTTATTTAAGGCATCTTCAGCTAATATACCTAAAAGGTAAAACAGTATTTATTTAGTACGTCTTTAAATGGTCTTTTTTAGCGACCATAAACAGAAATCATAAATTCATCCACAATAACATGCTAAATAAGTTATTACATAAAGACTACAGCACAATGCTCTGACAAGGGTGCTGATTAACAATAAATATATTCTCAGGACTCCCATTCTTTCTACTCTGCCTATCATAGACCAAGGAATCTAATAACACATGACATTGATCTGTACAGTCTGATGCATTTGGTACACAGTAGCCCATTCCTAAGTATTTGATCTGCATATGCGCAGAATTATTTTTCCAGGATGCTCCTGCCCAAATGTCAATGAGATGTACGGTGACCTCCTGATTTTTTTATTTTTTTTTTTTCTGAATGTGTTCGGGCAGTAGAATGTCTTAGTTTTAGATTACTGTAATAATAGCTTAAATTAATCTACCAGTCAAAGACCATATCACAACCCAAAACATATTGTATTAAATAAAAAATATTATTAATCGTTTTTAATACAACAACAACAACAAAAAGTAAGATCAGATTCTTATTCAATTACACATCTCACGTTCTAAAAATGATATACTTTATATAGTATATAACATTCTATGTTCTTTTCCTTATTATAATTAGCAATATTCTTTCCTTAACATTGTTCTTTATATTCTCATTTTCAGTCCCTTTAAAATTTTTTCTACCTTTCTTTGAAAACAAATTTTTGGAGGGAGTCATATTTTAAAATACACAGATTTATAAACTATTTTAAAACACTCACAAACTAGCTTGTTACCAGCAAAATATTGGCTCCATGTTTTTTGAGGAAAAAAAACAACAAAAAAGCAACTCTGCTTCTCTCTATCAAATGTAATTGATTTTTTATTTATTTATTTATTTACTTTTAAGTACTCTTCCTCATGTCAGATAGCACAGGAAAATACAGAGAGATAATTAGTAATCACTCAAGGTGTGAGCGTGACTTCAGGTATTCAGTGTTTTACAAATACATCTGTGAACTTATTTTTTTGAAAATTGAAATCTCAGGAATATTGCTGCCTACACATAATCTTTCTCTGTCATGTACAAGTTCTATAATGAGCGTATTATGCTTGTGTTTTATTGCTATAGAAGACTGAATGTGAAAGTCTTATATCTATGAATAGTTTAATATATCCCAATTTTCCCCATGAGTAGTTCTAGCCAACATTATCTTATCTGGAATGTACAGCAGAACAGATCTCAGATTTGACTTTTATAATTCTGGGTCCTTTATGATATATGCTGTTAATTATATATATTTCAATATATATATATTATATATATATATTTCAACCAAACATTGAGCTGAAGGTTTTCACAGAATCATATACAAGAAAGCTTACATCTCTGGCATCTATATCCTGCTCTACTTCAGCTCAGCCAATGAGCCAATGTAGCTTTTGCATTTTAAGTCTCCGGGCCAATAATTGTCAAGAGATCAAGAATCATGTAGAAAAGTAAGCATGATTTTGCTATCACTATTCAGAGACCATAAGCTGTTTTTAGTTTAACAATCATCTAGTGACTATTGACTAAACTGCTTTAATATCAGCTCTGTAAATAGGAAACAAGACTGCAAACCTATGTGGTATACTTTAAAGAAACAATAGCTCTTAGAATTAATTGAGGTTGTGGGAGGCTTTTGTGTAACTTTCAAACATTTGGTAAAAACTAATGAGAAGAAGGTTGTGATGAGAAACAACAAAAATGACCCCAAAGAAACCCAAAATTGACTTATGATCTTTTAGTTTCCATTGGGATCAGAAACCCACACCTGGAGGGAAGTGGTAACACTTGACTGCAAAACCCCTTTCCAGGGGAAAAGGTGAACATAAGAATAAAGAAATGATACCTGAAATGTTCTTCTGCAAAACAGTTATAACCGAAATATTAATGAAGATTTTACATATTAATTAAGTAACTTCATGTGTTTTTGAATGTAGGAACAGAAAAAGTTCAAGCTATTAATGGTTGATGACTAGTCAGGTGATCAGGTGATGCAATAAATTTAAGCTTGTGAACTTCCCACGTCCCATGTCTTCTGTCCCATATCTCTCAGAGCTGCATTGGAAATAATAACACTACTCTTCTTCATATATCAAATCCCTGAGGACTGCATCTCTAAATCAAGAAGTCAATAGTTTCAGCTTTCTGAACTTATTTACCTGCATAAATCTGATCCTGGAAGGTACTGGGAAAATCGTGAATGAAGAAGTGGAATTAATCGGAGATCACACCACCTTTTTTCCCATCTAAGTCCTGGGGATGTTGGCCATGAGGAACATGATAATGTATCCTGAAAAACATTTAGAAGGTCCTTCTCAGTTTTGGGCTTCATTATAAATACTCAGCAGATTTGGAAAAAAAAAAAATAGCTATTTCAAAGACCTTATATTTAGCACAGCCATCCACTTTCCTCAGATCATACGGCACCAATTCTAGCTAGCACTGGACAGATTCTAAACTTTTTGTCACAAATAAAACTAACCTATGTAAAGCTCAACATCAAAATGTTTAGAGAAAATACAAGTAGCAATATTCTAGAAACCTAACAAAAACAGATTGCATAATTTTGGGGGATGATTAGTCATAAATAGATGATTAGTCATAAATAAAAGTATTTCCTATATATTATGTTATCGGTTACAGGATTTATATATGTACCATGAGTAACGCTGTTTTCTATGTTAGTCAATCATAATTCAGGTGTTTTCTATGGCTCCATACTCAATTACATATACATCTATTCTAATTTCACTTCACTGGTATTTTATATTATATAATATTATATATTAATTCATATGAATTAATACATGATGAAAATTGTTCACTCAATATATGAATTTTACCTATTTACACAAGAGATTATTATTGTTATTATTATTATGGGGGTAAAAAAAAATATTTTCAAAAAATCCAGCACCTCATCCTTACTTTACAAAACACATACTTTTCAAAATAGAGCTAGTCATCATGCCATGTTCTGAAGAAGATTTGCACTGAAATATGTAAAGTCTTTTCTGTATATCAGCAATATTGAACCCACTGATCCTGAATCACCATCTTTTTTTAACTTTTTTCTTCATACTTTTTCTTACACATATTTTCTGAAAATAAATGTTAAAAAGAAATACCTTGTTTTTTCAAGTTTTAAAGCTTTGGCAAACTTTTAAATGAATGTTCATATATTTCTAATGTGTGTAACATGAAAGAGCACAAGGAACAACAATTTGTCTGAACAGCAGGATTTTCAAAAGTACGTTCATGTACGTAAAACACTGACACTCTGGTGAAATATTCCATACATTCCGTCAAAATAAATCCACATAAATAAATGATGGAGTAGAAAGACTAAGTTAGGATACTGTTTTGATCAACTTTTCAAGTGTTCTGTCTGTTTTCAGGAACTTTTTTCAGCTGTGATGAACCTTTAGGAAAAAGTTGAAATGTGGCAAGAAATTAGATGCAGACAGTAGATCTATGTCCAAGAGCAACAGAAGTGGTAACCCTGCTTTTAGTTAGCATAGCACTTTCTATTGTTAAATTAGTAAGACCCAAACCAGTCCTGTCTACTCCAAATTCTTTTGAGCAAAAAATCTCAGTCATGTGGATCACCAAGGTTATAAATAAGAAATACCCTACGGCCATAAGACACAATACATTCTAGAAGATAATTTCACAATATGGAATGACAATGACATAGATTTGTACATGTGTTGGAAATTCATATAGAGTTTTCATCTGGCATTATGAAGCATTCTATTCCATCACAAGGAGATATCCCAGGCAAGAAGACTGAATGAGAAAAAAACAAAACAAACTTGTTTTCATTAAATTATTATCAGTTCAAATAGAAACTGTAGGTAACTTACATAATTTTTGACACCTGCAGCAGCAATATGATTCCTGAATGGAAGCATGGCTTTTACCCTAAAAGCAAAGCTAGACTTAAAGTGGCTAGCAAAATAACCTTAGAATGCCCTCCAATTACCTTTCCACATACGTATATAAACAGCTGAGATGTTTGTTTCTGATGTTGTTCCACTATTAAAAGATGCATTTACTGTTTTTCTGACCTACAGCAAGATTCAATGCTACTACTTTTGTCTCTTTTTGATGAATGCCATCTCCTCTAAACATATATAAACTCAAAAGGTTTCTTAGATCCTCATTAGGCTTAAATCTGTGCTATTGACTTCTAAGTTTATGGGCTCCCATTTGAAACTTTTTATTAGTGAAATAAGAAAGAACAATAAAGGAAGCCAGACATTAGAGACAGGAAGTCCTCTGATTAGTGCTTACACTTCTGTTCATTTTTATATATCTGTAATAATAATGTGATATACAGATTTATTTATTCTGTGATTTCTATTCTGAGTATATCTGTCACAAAGCCAAATACACATAAAAAAAAACTATACAGAATATCGTAAGTGCTGCTTTTCATGACTAAGAAATACATAAAAAGCACTGTGTTGCATTTCTAAGAAATTTTTAATGACAAACCTGAACAAAGATCTATAGCACTTCATGCTAAAGGCACTTCACTGCATAATGCGTATTGTTCTTCAGTACAATTGTTAGTGCTAGTTAATAGGAGGAAAATGTTCACACCTTTAGAATAGGCAAAAACATGCGCCTGAATAAGCCTTTGTCAAAAGTTCTAAATAAGAAATTAAATAAAATATATGGAACAATATTCTGAAAAGGTTTCCTATCTCCTCTTTAAATGGCTATATTTTCACTTTAATAATTTTATTCTCTCTGCTCTGCAAATAAATGTAAAAGACAAAACTTTCTCAAAATTCCCATTGTCCAGATAAAAATAGTAATCACATTTATCAAAGCATAATCTCAGCTGCTACAATTCCTCATAGTTTTATTCTTAGCTGTAATATCTGGCTGAGAATTTTTAGCCCCCTATGGAACTATCTCCAATGCTAATTAGAGTTCCTCCCATGATGCTGTCTTTCATTAATTACTTTCACTTAGCTATTTCTTTTCTTATGTAATTTCATGAAAGAAATATAAGCTCTTACCGTGTTGTTGGGATGGTAGTTGAGATGCAAGCCACTGTCGCACAGGGGAGAGGAAGTGCCACTGCTTTGGTCACTGGGGGCACCTAACACCAACATGGATATACCAAAAATATATAATTAATCTATACTGTTTTAATAAAAGTTTCTGTGTTTGTGTGCTTGCATGTTTTCCTCTGCAGTTGATTTTGTCATACCTAGAACTCAAGGTTCAACTCTCCCCTGGTGATTTGCAAAAATGTTAATAATCTGCTCAGTAAGAAAAAAAATCACAAATGTTTTTGCAAATCTGATAATAAAAGGAAAGTGTGCACTTCCTTAATTGGTTCTCACTTAAAGGAAACAGTCAGACGATGCTTTTGCCATTCTCTATGAAGTTCACAGGTTTAACAGTTCTTGTAGCAACTTAGGATACAGAGCTACATCTCATAAAACATATGATAGGATCTATTTGAGTGTGCGTTTCTATGTGCTATTCTATGCTACTGTGCATTACTCAGTGTTCTCTATGGCACCACATCCTTTCATAAAAGCAGCAATGAGTTACTGGGATTCATTTTTATTTAAGAAAATTTCTGGTGTTGTATCTTTTCTTGCCTCACTAATGTTCAATATCTGGGTACAAGATAAAGATTATACTTCCACAACTGATTTTATATAAGATATATCAAAACTTAGTTTATTTAATTGCTACTGATGTAAAATCAAGGCCTAGAAGTGTTGAAATCAAACACATTTTTGTTTTGTTGCTCCTTTTAGGAAGAAGAAAGAAGCAGAAAGTAATGCCAAAAGGCGCAGGATGATTACACATATGCTTGGGTATGCTGCAACTGTGTAATTATGCGCCCACACTCACAATTTCATACAATTTAAGGAAGACAGCTGTCTGCATTTGCTTCTGATGGGGCTAGCTTACTAAAACTCTGTTGGACTTAAAATATTAAACATTTTAGATACATTTATTTTTAAATACATAGACACCTACATGAAAACTGCTGAATTTTAAATGAGAAAGTTAAGCCCTCAAAATTTACCCACATGATGTCATTTTCACATCTAGAAGGCAAAATTCCTGGACTAAACTGTTATCTGGTGCTCCATGGAAAAATGCTTTTAAATACTCTGCATCAAAATGTGAGCTACTGTAACTTAATGTAATTCCCCTGACTCAACTTTGCTGATTCACACCAGCCAAATACAAGGTGATCTGTTTTTCAAGCAAGGACTGCAGTCTTTAGTTTAAGGTGACTGCCACCATGAGATCTGGCAAAATGAGAAGCTCATATTTGGGCCACAATGCTGACTGAGAAAGCTGTTGTTAACCACCCCCAATGCACACTAGGTTCAGAAGCTGCAAGTATTCACGAGCATTGAATTAAGGTTTATTTTGGTCAAGTAATAAAGGCTTACATGCACAATCTTCATTCAGTGGCAGTTTGAGAAAAGCAGGTGCTCTCTTCAGAAAGGACACAGTTAGGGTCACTTCTTCCCCCGCATTGCGAAGGACCTGAACCTGGAAGAGAAGTACAGACAGGACACTCTGATATACATGTATGACCAAAACACAGCAGAAATATAAGCAGTGCCATGAAGTTTTCATATAGCTGCGATTTATTGCAATGACATTTTTCAAAAAGAAAGCAAGATGTAAAGCTTTCTATGTGCTCTGCTCCTAGTGACACAAACAGATAATACTGGTGTGGAAACAGCACTGGCTGCTTCTACAGCTTGCTCTCTGACACTTTTCAGCCTGTGTACCTCCTCCTTCCAGATCTGGCATCAACAGTAACCCACGCGTACAAATTATTTTTGGTTTAGTTTAGTTTTGCTGAGGTTGTCTCATAAATCTCCAACCAAAACAGAAGCTGCAGTTTCCACAGCTACACCACAGTCCTACGGAAGGACTACGGTAGGAAGGAAGTAGGGAGACAAATGAACCACCTATCCATGTGCGAATGCTCTTAGCCATATTATATCTCCCCCATAACTACTTCTGTAGCTCGTGTTCATGCCTTTAGCTTTTTTGCGGTGTGGCTAATGACACCCCCAGCTACACAGCAGAGAAAGAGGACCCCCAGGCACCTCCCCAGATTGGTAAAAAGGAGACACACAAGCAGCTAAGCAAAATGCTATACTTAACAGGGGATAATTTACATTGGAATCATGTTACTTCACGAGAGCCATGAGGTGACATAACACTCGGTATCAGAATGAACATTTCCAGTTGTTCTGCCTCTATAACTTGTTAACTTTATAAGGGTTAATTTAAGTTGCCTTTTTAATTCAGTATATATTTGACCTCTTCTGCTGTGATCTCACTGTGTCTGGATAACTCACAAGTAACCCTTCTGCAACATTGCTGTGTGACAAAATGCCTTGAAATTTAATTGATGGAAGAATGCACTTATTTAATCCATGCCAACGAGAAGCCTATCCTACACATTTAACTGCATACATACATATTACTATTTTAAGGGATACCTCCATGTGAAAATCACTGCACTACATTAAGCTAATTTAAAGCAATCCCTCAAGAAAAATTGTCAACTTCTCACTTAGATGCAGTATTTCCTATTCCACAGTGGCAGCTAGAGAGAAGTAACAATGTGATGACACATTATTTGAATCAGTATCTGAAATCCCCTCTGAAATTTTAGACTATTTATTATGTAAAATAGCACACTGGTTGTCAAGGCATTCTTTGCAATGTAGTATGTATGCATGCCAATAACCAAACATACATCATAACAAATTTCATCAACTTAAATCATATTCCAAAACTTCTGCTGTAGCAGAAAGATCTTCAGTGAGTACTTCCCATTTCTGATCTTTTAGATTTCAGAATTCAGAAATAACACTTATTTCATGGGAAGACAATGACACTGTCAGTGGAACAGTCAGTCAGATCAAGGCTCTGAAGTCCTGAATTCCATCAGAGATCATCTTGTAACCTCAGAAAACGCATCCTTCTCTCTTCTGTACCAGTCACACGGTTCAGAATAGTCATAGCCAAAGCAGACAGGAGGCATGTTTTCTACACTGAAATCACAGATGTGGATAGACAAAGTGCAGGAAAAATAAAGCTATCCTTTACCTTTTAAAAAAATGTCTTTACTCAAGAACAGGGAAGAAAGGGAGAAGTTACAGAATTAGCAACTCTAACTTACAGAGTCATCTTCTGAAGATACCTAAGGACACCACCTGTGAAAAAAGCTGAAACACTAAACTCTCTCCCTGAACACTTTTCTTCCAAAATTTAAACAAGCCATAAGTCCACATGATTACATTTGATAATATTGCTGTACAAATGCTAGAAGTTGTCCTAAGTAGTCTGATATGACCTTTCTACTCCAAGCTTTCTCTCTTTCTCTCTCAAACTTACAGGATGAGAAACTGTGATGAAGAAGCTGGTACAAAATCTAGATGAAGTCATCAATACTTATTTCAGTAAAGCATATATTGGAGTACATAAAGCACATACGCCAGAAAGTGATGGGATTTGGCATGTAGAATAAAGAGATATAAAATATTGAAAAAGAAAACTACTAGTTAATGATTACAAAAAGAGAATAAATGAGCTATCAATCCCATGCCACTTACTTTTCAGTGATTATCAAATCCATTGTTGGAAATAAGGTTAATTGAAGAAACTTCCATTTTTAACGGAATTAACTGTCTTTTTGAAGCTTTCATTTGAAATCTCTACTTCAACTTTACATTTTTGCCTTTCTTTTATATAAGCAATAAACAATTGTTGAACTCTATTAAATCAAGCATGCCTTACAGGAATGGTTTACTTGGTATCCTCATTCAACATGCAATTTCCCTTAGTGTCTTTCCTTCATGCAGAAAGAGAATGAGATATGAGAGGAAATCTATTCTTACCGAGGACTGCTGAGGAATGTTTTTAGTAATATACCAGAACAGCTAATGTTCAGAAATGGAAAATTGATAACTTTTATAAAAGGGTAATGGCCAAAATAAATGTGGCTAGTTGTTATGGAGAGTTATGTCTCTGAAAAAAATTAGATGTTGAAAACAGGGAGTCAAACAGTTTGACTGAAAGATACAATACAGAATGAGCTTCTAGAGTTTACAAACGTGAGTGGAATCCCAACAGTGAGAGATACTGGCATATTCTTTCTTTCTTCTCTCTCCATCATTGCCTGCCAGTACTGTAGCTAAAATTTTTACAGAGCTATTTCGTTAAAATGAGTCCTGCATGAATGCAAAAGTAGTGCTTGTTCAGGCTTGGAAAATCTATGTTAATGAAAATATATCTATCTGCACAAGTATATCTATGCAGATCTGAAAATGCATATTCCACTGACAAAGTGGTATTTTGAAGAGGTAGATTTTATGGTGGTGTGTGATACTTCTGAATAAAATATCTACATAACAATAACACTAGTCTGAACATTCAGTAATACCTATAATAATGTTGCCTTTTAATTTTATAAAACCTTTTAAAGTGTCAGTTAAAGACAACATTAGAGCATATGCTGATGTCTCTCTATATATTCGCAAAAGCACTGACATGTGAAGTCCCTCTGACTTCAGTAAGTATTTTTCTTAAATGAGACATCACATTCACTCTTCAATTACAAATTAAATTTATACATAAATGAATTGGCACAGACTTAAACAGAAGACAACAAAAGACATATTCTTTAAGATTTGTGATTTCCTTAACCACAGCAAATACCACTCTTCACTGTAATTGAAAGCAAAAAAACAGTTCATTAATGAATATCTTAAATTATTATAATTTGAAAAACAGAAGAAGGATACTGTGCACTGTTATTCAATGTACTGGTATCATCAAGTTCATCTGCAGATCCCACAGTATGTATTCTGGTACAATGACTTAAAGGCCCTAGGCTAGAAGGCTCGACACATGCATACAACTGCCTCAATTTATGTTTAATTATGTAAAAAGGCAATTGTTTTGTTCAGTAAAACCCACGTATGTGATACATAATAGTATAGATATTCACAGTAAAAATATGCCAGAGTATGGGGAGTTTTAAATTCCCATGCTTCAATGTTTACCACAATATTTGCCCACAACAAATCAATTACTATAACAGCTAAAATCACCACAAGTTTTCTTCCTTCAGAAAATCTCTCTTACTGATGTATAGCACAAAGTGGAACATAATTTTGTGACAGCAGTTCCAACTCATGCTGCTCAACTGAAAGCATACCTCAGACCATAGTTTGACATTACCAGAGAAGTTGATTGCTGACTGGTCAGAGAACTTTATTTAGATATTTGGATACAAAATCAAATGAGTTGCACAATGAAATTGAAAGCTTCCTCAAGGAAAAAGAAATGCATGTGCTGAGGATGGATGAAGACATTAACTTCTATTCAGACACCACTTTTGCACCTAACTTGTAATCAGTACTGTTTTATAAAAGGGAAGCTGGATGCAGTAATGCTAGTAGTGACAGCAGAAAGATCATATTAAGCTTATCACTAAGCAGTTATTCTGAAAAGTGGCAGAAAAAGGTTTAGTGTTTCTCAAGATGACATGGGAATTGAACCAAGGTAGCACTTACACAGAGAATGTTCCAGCTACAAAGACACTATATAAAAGATCATTTCAAAGCAATATGCACAGTCACTTGGGATTTGATGCTTTTGGTAAGTCCCATCAGACTTAGCACTCAGAAGCAAAATTATTCTCAATTCCAAGTGACAGTACTCATTTGAGCTAGACCATCAGGTGATTTCTCAGATGGACACTGTCACACCAACCTGTTATAACTATCTTCTGTCTTCACCCATCAATCTTTGCCCCACCTGCTCTCATTGGCTTATAAACCAATGTAGACATAAAATTTTCAGTAACCTCAAGACTCAAGTACAAAGTAGAACACTAAGTGATCTGCCTTTAAAAAGAGATAAAAAATATAATCATGTTTTGAGGTCCAAATACGAGCCACAGAGTACTCTGACTTCTGTCAGATTCTTCTTCAACATACTGCCAAGGTAAAAAGAAAATTCTATCACTTCAGAAAATTCTATCACTATTGACAATCAAGTTGGAAGAAAAGATTAGTTTTTAAACTTGTAAAATGGTATTTTTAAGTCTTATTATTATGCTCCACAATCAGTACTAAAATGCTTAGTAATATTAGAATAGCAACAGACAGCAATTATTGCTGAGTTACATGTTTATCTTTTCAGAAGTAACAGAGGAGTGCCCCTGCAAAAGATAATCATTCAAGAGATGGAGGAGGAAAAATGAAAACCTAACAGAATTACAAAAGTAAAAGACTGCCAGAAAAGATGATCTGGCAGTACTTTCCTGTTCTTCATTCATTAAATTTAGCATCATTAATAGACATAATTCTGAAAAAAATATTGCTAGAAGTGCTTAATTTGCATTCCTTAGGTCATGTACTCTAATTTGGAATTCTGTTTTACTAAAGATTGCATATTACTGGTCATCACAGTTCACATTAAATCAAATCATTAGCCAATACAGAAACTAAAACAAGCAAAGAATTAGAACTTGTTAAAATTTTAAGTGTTTGAAGAATGGAAATGCCAGTGACAGGTCACAAACTCAAAACTCCGTATCACCCTCAAAAATAATAATAATAATAAATATATATATATATATAAAAATTCTGACTATATTGCTTACAATGACCTATCTGTATTTTCTCTGAATCGTACCAGCTGACCTTCAGACTGTCAATTCTGAGTTGATAGAAAGGAAGGAGAAATGGTTTCAAGCTCAAAGAGGGTAGATTTAGATTAGAATATAAAGAAAAAATATTTTACAGTGAGGGTGGTGAGGCACTGAAACAGGCTGCCCAGTCATATGGTTGATGTGTCCCTGGAGACTTTCAAGATGAAGCAATGGGCAACCTAATCTAGCAGTGGATGCCCCTGTTCACTGTAGGGGAGTTGGACTAAATGGCCTTCAGAGGTTCCTTCCAACTCTAAGAATTCTATGATTCTATGATTATAATGCAAAAGTCACTTTCAAACAGTGTGTTCTCTTAATGGTCACTAAACTTTATTCCATGGACTTCTACTGGTCTGGGACCATGGTGCATAGAAGAAACAAGTACACACAGATACACCAATTAGTCACTGAGTAATCATTCATTCCAACAAGAAAATGAGTAAGTAATATTATATCACTATTGTAAAAGGATGCCTTATAGTGCAAAGATTAGTATTTTAAGTGTGAAAAATGTATACTTCATTGCATATTACATTTAAATGTTTCCTGTATCCTATAGCATATATTAGAATATACACAACATGGACAAAATTTATTTTCATGTTCTGACTAAAGTGTAAGCAATGAGTCAACTGAAATTTGACTTGATTAGTGTATAGACCTTACGTGAGTGTTTACATGATATACAGTTACTCATATCTCACATATGACAAAAACTAACCTATGCAAGTAATCAAACTTCAAAGAACCAGAACACTAATCCAAACTCTGTCCATGTTTCATGAATTTTTTCAGTACATCTATATGTAGAGCTGAATCACAGAAGTGCAAATCCTTTTTTTCTCATTATCGACCTCCATATGGTTTTCCTCTAGGATTACTCAACTACACTGAATAATCTATGCAGCTATACAGTTTCAAAAACTACTCTTCTTTAAACTCTCAGAATTATTCAATCTTTTTTGAAACTTAACATATACTCAACTGCTGGGCACCCACGATCTTTCTATACTAATTTATAAACACATTTTTAAATTATATATTTAAAGAGTTTCAAAACAGCTGACTGAGGAAAACGAAGGAAACCCATTAATAATACAGAAAATGTTAGAAATAAAGTAGAACAGCTGCTAGTATGGTTGAAACTAAATTATGTTTATTCTACATTAAAGGTATGAAATTAGAAGCTTGAAAAGTTTTGGACAAAAAAAAATATATATATTTTTTGCTTTGGTTATCACAATTGTATGAGGCTGATAAAGCCATCATCATTTATATAAATTACTTAACGCCATCATCCGTCAAACATTTTAAGTCAAAAAGCCTAGTTATGATTCCAACTAGTTGTAGTAAAATGTGTATCTTATCTCCTACTGACATTACATGCTTTAGTTACAACAGAATTTATTTGTGTAAGCCTCTCATTGGTATTAGAGCTCAGAAATGTACATAGGAGACAGAATTTGGTTTGGATCAATCTTACTGCTGCTTTCCAAATAAAAAATTAATCAAAGCTACTTTAGAATTAATATGTGATCCTGTTTATAAGCAAAATAAAACTCCTGCTGGAATCAAGTATTTACAGTACTGTTACAACAACATCTACAGACTTCTACAAAGCTTTCCCAAAAGGTTTCAGAACACCATCATATCTATGTTAACTTTTGTGTACAGTCAGATGAATGACAGGCTACCCCCCATTAGCCTGCAATGGATTTCACCTTTAAGACACAAGACGTTTTTGACTATTAGTCAGAAACCAACTGTGACAGCAGGCTTTACTGAGATGGTTGTTCTTCTTAGCTCCTCTTGACTACATGTGATGGAAAATATTCAAAGAAAGCTATCAGCACCTGCAGAATGTTTAAGCAACCTGCAAAAGCTTTGCACATGGCTTCTTCATAACAAATGCCAATTGCTTTTTTCCCTTAAGGAACCCTGATGCAAAACTTCAAAGATTTTTTTAAACTTTTTCTCAAACAAACAAACAAACAAACAAAACACCAAAACAAACAAAAAAAAAAAAAGAAAAAAACTTGGACATTTTAACACTGAGATCAGATGTAGAAATTCCTCCTACTTAACCATGTCTGCACAAAATCCTTTACTAGTCACCCAAGTAGTATATTTTTTAACAGACATTAGTCCCATATAATATAAAGACATTATCCATGGCATATTCAGAAAAACAACATCAGCTATATTCACATTTATGTGCATGAGTTCTTGACTACCTAGATACAGTTTGAATAAAGACCATTAGAAATCCTTCTATGAATAGAAATGCATTTTCTGGTGATAGAAGACATTATGCTAAAGCCAAAAAGCTTCAGATACAAGCTTTAGCACTTCCAACATTTTCTTTCTTCTAAGTAAGTGTAAATAAAAAATCAAAGCAAGGTTGAAAGTGCATATTCTTTTTCCTAGCAAATAGCAAGAGGAATTGAACACTGACTTGGAATTAAGGACCTGAGATTTTCCAGGTAAAGTGTGCTCCCTGCTATAGAAGTGAGAGAAGGAAATAATTACTTATTGGAGAAAATAACTTATAGGAGGAAATAATTCCAATCAAATTTTCAATTTTAAGGATTTAGAGGCTCTTTAAAAAAAAAAAAAAAACACAGTTTGGTTATACTGCACTTTATTATTATTATTATTTTGTTAGAGTAATGAACCTTTAAATGGTCTGAGGTTTCTAGATTTGATAATCAACACAGAAGTTGCTTCTTTATCTGTTAAACAGACAAGAATTCACTTCCCCTTCAGTGAAACTTTTTAGACACTTCAAATTTACCAGAAAAAGTGCTTTCACAGTTAAGTAATATATGACAGTCTTAACGCATTTACTAAACAAATTTCTTATTCCTGCATGCTGTTTGTAAAAATATCATAATATGCAAAATTCAGGCACGTTACTACACTAAATATCATGTTGGCTACTGCTTCTGTTCCTAATATTTCAAGAGTGAAAGTTGCCCAGTTGGCACAGCCATTTGAAGTACATTCTTAAATTTCAAATGTTTTCTGAACAGAGATATATCTGAGATTGTTCAAAACATTGTTTGAATGCTCGCCTGTTAAAGCAGAACCCCAGTTTAAGTGAGGGGTCATGATGGAATCAGTAACAGAATAGGAGTGTGCTTACACTAATCCCATTGCAAGACTGGGGTCAAACACACAGCCAGTGGCAAATTTCACATTTACATATTCAATATAAAATTTGCTGATGGCAAATATGACCTTAACATTTACTTTTCATGAACAGTCACACTAATCAAGCATCAGCACATAAGTGTTCATGAAAAATTAATAAAAAATAGACTTAAAGACTTTGAAATCAAATTTTAATTCTAAATTTGAATAAATATTAATATGCAAGCCTACTGCTATTTGTTCAACACTAAATGTTATCAAGTTCACAATGACATAAAGTATAACTCTTGGACAAATTTGTATATTAAGTAATGTTTTAGATCAATGTATGCAGTTAACTCTGTTAAGCTTCTTGGCAGCTAGGCTCTAATCTCAGAGAAAGATATTTTAGTAGTTCTGAAAATGTGCTCAGTAACAGAAGTTTTCAACTGAGAAAACGCATAATAAGAGTCTTTAGTGACATTTAATGCAATGGTGGCCTTTTTGTTGTGGAGAAATAATTCTGCTGCATCTAACTGAAACTGAGAAACTGACTTGGTACTTCATAAATATTTTTTTTAAATGAGGAAAAAAGAGTCCTTAACCTATTAAAAAACTTCAGTTGTTACTTTTAGGCAAAGGCATACATATTTTGCTGAGCTGGGATTCAACACAGTTATCAAAAAATATGAAATATAAATAAAAAGTACTGTCTAAACATTTTTTACATTTATTTTCAATAGCATCTAAATTTTAAATTTTGAGAAAACTGAGTTTGGAGGTACTCACATTGGGTATTAATTAACTGGATGACATTTACAGATATTTTACTAGCTGATGCTGTGACAAGCTACTCTCCATCATATTTGAAAACGCATCATCATCAGGTTAAGCCCATGGTGATCAGAAAAAGAGAAATGTCACTCCTATTTTTAAGAAAGGGAGAAAGGAAGATCTGGGGAACTACAGGCCAGTGAGCTTTACCTTCGTGCCTGTGAAGATCATGGATCAGATCCTTCTGGAAGATACATGAAGGCATATGTGAGACGAGGAGGTGATCTGAGACAGCCAGCACAGCTTCATCAGGGGAATATTGTGCCTCACCAATCTGGTGGCCTTCTGTGAAGAAGCGATGGCATCAGTGGACAAAGGTAGGGCAACTAAGGTCATCTATCTGGTCTTCTGCAAGGCCTTTAACATGGTC
This sequence comes from Gallus gallus, assembly GCF_016699485.2. NCBI lineage: Eukaryota > Metazoa > Chordata > Aves > Galliformes > Phasianidae > Gallus > Gallus gallus. The sequence continues at coordinate 108,660,339 of NC_052533.1, read as the reverse complement.
CCATACTACATCTTTATCTCTAAATTTGGAGAAATGTGGATCTAAAGGATGGACTATCCAGTGGATAAAGAATTGGTTGGACAGTCACAACCAGACAGTTGTGGTCATCAACTCTATGCCCATGTGGCGAAGGGTCATGAGTGGTGTCCTCCAGGGGTCCATCTTGGGACCAGTGCTCTTCAACATCTTTATCAGCAACAGAGATAACGGGATTGAATGAACTCTCAGCAAGTTTGTGGACAATACCAAGCTGAGTGGTGCAATTGATACAACAAACAGAAGGGATGCTATCCAGATGGACCTGGAAAAGCTTGAAAATTAGGCCCACATAAATTTAATGAATTCCATCAACAAGGTCAATTACAAGATGTCACACTTGTGTCAGAGCAATCCCAGATGCACACACAGACCTGGAGAAGAACTCACTTACAGCACCCTTGTGGAGAAGGACTTGGGGGTCCTAATGGACAAAGATCTGGACATGAGTCAGCAGTGTGAGCACGCACCCTGGAAGGCCAACTCCAGCCTGGGCTGCATCAAAAGGGTGGCCAGCAGGGCAAGGGTGTTGATTGTCTGTCTCTACTCAGCCCTCAGGAGATCCCAACAGGAGTACTTACTGCAACCAAGCCTGGGGACCCCAATACAAGAAATATGCAGAACTGTTGAAGGAGGTCCAGAAGAGGGCCGTGAAGATGACCAGAGGGCTAGAGCACCTCTCCTATGAAAAAGGTTGATAGCGTTGGGCTCGTTCAACCTGGAGAAGAAAAGGCTCCAAGAAGATATACTGAAAAGCCTACCGAAAAAGTATCATCAGGAGGGAGGCTCACTTTTCCATTTAAATAGAAGTCTTCCAATGAGATGAAAAGATTTTGGCTTTGATAACATCTTGGACATTCAGAGCTATAGCAGTACTGGTAAAATTTTAAATGTCTTTGTACTGTCATTGTGATCATTATTGTGCAGTTGATTCATTTTACTCTCAAACCTCACTGATAGACAGAGGATGTTTTATATAGCTTGTAAAATCTTATAATCTTCCAGGGTGAAAGATGTTTAAATGCAATGTTTTTTTCTATTAGAATTCTTTAAAGCATATGCAAGATCTCACCAAACTTTTCTCCACAATCAAAAACTCAAAAATAATACATTATGACCTGACATGTACAGGAGACTTTGAATGTGTTTTGTATTAGATCTTTATGTAAATATGACTGTATATAAGATTCCAAAAAAGCCTTAACATGCCTGAGATATGAAGATTTTGTAAAGGATGTCTGTTTATCCATTTAGTATGTAAATGCATTATACTCAAAATATTATAAGAAGAAATTTCAGTATTTCAGGGAAAACAGAGATACTCTCAGTACTTACTACTTGCACACTGACATGCTAAAATATGGGAGACTTTTTAACGCAGACTGTTCTTTTGAACTTTCCTTTCACCGGGTCAGCATAATTAGAACCTTTGAAATATTCTGAACCAGGCCTGGCCTGACAAGGGCATGTGAAGTAGAGCATATCTACCTACACTTACAAGACCTAATTTAAAGATACATGTCATTACCTTAGTAATGTCATTTCAGCTTGAGCACTGACTACTTCCCATTTTCTCCAGAAAAGTACTAACAGCACAAGAAGGCAACAACGTCTGCAAGTCTTAGCACTACAGTCTGAATAAAGGATAACCTTTGTGAATTTTAATGCAGAATTTCTTCCTTCTGGCACAACATCTGCACTTGAGTTTTTCTTGTGATCTAACCTAGTGTTTTAGTAGGCACTATCTTGCAGAATAACTAATGGGAAACAGGTACTACCAAACTGAACTTGTAGAAAGATTCCATTACTAACAGGGCAATGTCAAGAAAAAAAATTGTTAAACTAGAAAAACAGGCACACTACTGACAAACAAGTGGCAGAACACCAGTAATATACTCTTCTATACTAGTGAATAAGAAATATGGAGTGGGTCATTTGGAAACTTCCCTATATCTGGCTGAACAGTCCAACATTGAATACTAATGAAAAATATATTGAGTCCACTGTCCCTTCCTCTTCTTCCTCCACCAAACAGTTAGAAGACAAAGACCCAATATAGAAAGGGGGAAAAAAAAAAAGAAAAAAAAGAGAGAGAAAAAAAAGGGGGACATAGAAGTAAGTACAGGTGTTAGATAAGCTCTGGATAAATACTGGCACTTTTTTGAGCACACTTTTTGTTTGTGATTCCTTCTGGCTAGCTAAAGTAGAGCACATGCTTTCCTTCATTCAATGTAATCTCTCTGATCCATATCAAGCTATAAGAAATAAAGAAGTTGCCTTTCAGAACTGAACATTTCCTACTAGTCAATGTCACATGGCTATTTCCCTTGTAAAGAAAAAACTTATGTTGCCTCTCAGATAATATTTTCTAGTCCGCATGAGTTAAAGAACATTTTTTAATAGTGACTGAGGAAAAACAATCTTTTTCCTTCCGCTAAAATGTCCTGAACTCACAGAATGCTATGTGCATTTTTGTTTCCTTCGATTTTTGGTGGCACTTGATGTTTTCTATGCAATTCTTGTATAGACTCACAAAAAAACCAAAACAAACAAACATAAAAAAAACCAATGAAAAACTCAAAGAATGAATCAAAGTGGAGTATGACTTAAGAAAAATAAACCATCCAGTAACAAATTTAAAATACATAGCCCCTTAAATTTTCTTATTTTTTCTTTTATTGTACAATATCACAAATAAGTACAGGGAAGCAAAGAAAAAATCGGAGTCCCTGTACCAGAGCCCACCTGAAGTATAACTCTTCAACTGGAAGATGGTCTGTAGAATGGAAACTTTCATTAAGTCTTCTGGAGAGAAAGACAAGTATACCAATGGACCTAAAAATATTCCTATTTTATCCCTAAGGAAGCAGAAAAAGCAAGTATTAACAGTAAAGTATCAATGTAAATGAAGTCAGAAACAAAGCATGTCTGATAGTGCACACTTTAAAAACTCTGCTCAACTGTCTATTTTATTTGAAGCTCAGGTTTCAGCATTAATACTGCTGCATGGCAAAAGAGGAAGAAACGACAACTATTTGAAGAATGTCTCAAAATAGCTGCTGACTCTTTCACTCTACCCCATTAAACCCTACAGAATTTTTACTTTGAGAATCAGAGCAGTATAAAAAGAAAATAATTATATTAATCATATTGAGTCAATATTAGCCATGCTAACATTCTGCCCATCTATTAAAATTATGAGAAGTGTTGAATAGTTTTAAGAGATGAAGTCTTAAAGCAAGTAATACATATATGGCTACCTTGAGTAAAAGATACGAAAAAATAGGGTAGGAAGATGTGCAATACAGATCAGTGTATTTATGAAGTTTAACATCATGGTTGTTGAATAAACACTAGCCTTTTCTGAGTTCCACACAAAATAATGTTTAAACAACAAAAATATAGCTGACTACATATAAGAATACTACTCTAGGATGCATCCTAATAAAAAGAATTTCCACTACATAGGAAAAAGAAACCAGAGCTCCCCCAAAACACAAAAACAAGACAAAACCAACCGAACAGAAACCTCTAGAGATTATTTATACCAGCTAGGTTCTTTTCTACCTAATGTACACTCACTTCAAACTAATGTTGAAATACTTGACAGATCATTATTAGTTCCAAGTTTTGTGAGCAATAAGAAAATTATAAATACGTTGTTACAGATATTTTCATTAATTATACCATGGGAAAAGAGGTGAGGTTAGCACTTTTCTTATAACCATGGGTCTCATACAGAATAGCTGTATGGAATAACTAACATCTTGGCCTCTTTGTTTGAGGAAAACTATTGCAGAATGATCAAGCTTTTCTCTTAGAAGTGCTCACTATGCAGCTTCAATATCTAAAGTCCTCATCCAGTTTACAGAGGAAAGGATTAAACGGCCACACTATTAATTATATAAGATCTCAAGTAATAAGAGAAGGTGCTAATCTCTACTTACAGGTTGTTGTAATCACTATCACCTAACAGCAAAATATTAATAAAAAACATTTTGTAGAGACCCTCTTCTACAACAGATTCTGAAGTGCTACATACGATTCAGTAAACCTTATCTCTATTTCACAGTTAAGGATTAAAATACAACAAAAACTTTATCAAAATCTTAAATCTACCAAAGACAAGATGGAGTGAGATTTCATATCATTTGGTTTCATTTCTTGCCTTATAAATACAATATGCTTGTTATTCTGTTTAAAACATGAAAAAAAGTATTGAAGCTATTCATCATAGGTTTAAAAAATCAGCTTGGATGAAAACTGATCTAAAAAAAACAAAAAAAGATTTGTCAGCTGCACATAATTCCTGCACATGATTCCAGTTAAGTAACTACAGCTTCTATGCCATCAGTTTTATGTAACATATATCACAATGGAAATTCTGCTAGAATACAGGGAAAAGGGCCAAAGCTACAATGCAATGCACATGCGCATCCCATTTCATGTCAAACTCGCAGAAAAGATGCCTTGTTCAAAATGTAGCTGATGTTTGAATTATAACGTGGTACTACATAGAATACCTTGCTGTATCAAAAAAACACCAAAGTTTAAATACCTACACAGATTCTATATCTACCAATATCAGCTTCTCCTAAGACAATGACCTTGCTTTTCAAGGAACTTACTTGAACCATGATAGCTGGAATATACAAATGACATTTTCATTAGAAATCCTGAATTTACCTCAAATATAAGAAATAACAAACCATTTTATATTTGTATTTATTTCATTTTAATTTTATTTCCTAAGAGAAAAACAGATGCTAAGACTCAAAGAAACCCCATGATAGGTAACCACAGTTGTTGGTACTATTTGAGATTCACAGAGGTAATCTTAAGTATATTATTTTTCATTTAAATACAATTCTTCCTTCTCCATGGACCTTAGATGCTTTGGTGCACTATAATCTTGTTCTGGAAGCAGCAAATGCAGTAGATGAAGGACTTTTCTCTCTCCCAACATTTCTTCATTGTCAATGGCGTAGTGACTACTCCTAGAACCACCAAAATTTCCACGTTATGAAAAAAACATTACACTGGTGATTGCCTATTTATCTTTGTTTGAACAATAAATGCAGGTAAGGTCCTCCATTTGGAGATATATGAAGATAAATTAGTTTCCAGGCCACAGGTATATCAATTTCTAATTTTATGAATAATCATTTTTTGTTATCAGCACTTAAAAGACTAGGTGTTTACTGTTTGGATTGACATTGTTGGTGATTGGATTTATGCACTGTTGCACAGAATTCCTCAGACAGAAACCTAAACTTGTATGCCTGTCTATGTGTGCTATTCCTAATTTCAGATTATAAAAAGTCTTGCAAAATGCTAAAGAGAGACAAAAAAGATGGCAAAAAAAAAAAAGAAAAATGAAAAAAAAGAAAAAAAAATATATCGAGTGTAGAAAGAGTTCCAACTCATCTAAATTAAGAAATATAACAAGACACTTCCTACTTCCAAATTCAACTTAAGACTGCACTTCTAGAGACAAGCTGCCCCAATGATGTTGAGAAATGTTTTTTAAAGAATATTTTTTTTTTCCCAACCTCCTCCAATGCTGATATCTTACCATAGACAGAACATATTTATTTTACAATAGGAGAGTACTAAGAGTAAAGGAATGCTGTGCTGTATTCAGATGGGATTCTTTACAACCCCAGCTCAACAACAAACTGACATTCAGTCTTTGATAGAAACTCATAATATCCTTTTATGATAATGAATAATATCTTCACCTTCTACAAATGGAAAACTAAGCTCAAATTTCACTTAAAGCTAAGAAAATTGCAATGGGAAGTGAGCATCTCCTCTAAGTTACACCAAAAAACAAACAAGCCTACATATTCAGCCTTATAAGAGTCTTATCTACCTATTGATTTGTCATATTCAGGCCTCAGATTGTAATGTACTTGTGGGATAACATGATCTGTGCTGCACTGGATGCTTAATTACCAGATCTAGTAACCAATGGAAGACAACAAAAGACATCACAGGTGCCCACAAATGTTAAATCAACTAAGTTTGTTGCATATTGGAGATTCTCCCTGCTATGAAAGTCTGTCCTAATTTGATAAAACTACTTATTTTTGACATTCAAATGGAAAAATAATTTTATTTGTGTAGTAAAAACAGTGTAGTGAAACACCATCTTTAGCTGCCCAATAATCAGGGTAATATTATAGGCCGCACTGATCACTATGCAGAATTTTTCATCACTAAGTTATGAAGATAGGGCATCTGCTTAAAATGTTTCTGCGAACAGCAGTAAGTGCTGGATCTAGAGAAGAGAAAGAATGAACACGCATTGCATTCAAAGTGCAGATAATGTATACATGTCTGAATTTCCTATGGGGAGCTTCAGCTTTACACACTGGAAAATCTTTCCTACTGCTTTACAGTAAATATTTTCTAAGACATCAGGGCAACTCAAAATGTTAATATAGTCTCTCATCATATGATATCTGCTAAGTCTTAACTAGATTCAGAAAAAAAGAATTATGATCAGAATGAAACAAACCTTTGACATCATGGACCCTGCATAGCCATTTTAATAGTACCTAGATGTGGCAAGGATTGGACATTAAGTATTCATTGCAGTTCTAATCTATGCTGTGAGCAACTGTGTTCTACATACTTTGCATTTTCTCTGTTGCCTTGACATTAGGACTATGGATCCCATATTTGATAAAGATTAGCACAGGAGTGCTGTAACAGCTCAAAGTTCATGGAGTGTGCTGCAGACAAAATCTACCTGGAACTCCTGCTGGCAGACTCATTTCTGTATCTGCTCCTTAGTGAGGTCTATGCCTAAAATCATACTTAAATGTACAATGAACTACCAGATCTATCATTAATATAACAGCACATATTATAATCAGGCTTTACAGCAAATTTACTAGACATGCATGTACATCATTCTGTGGCAGGCAAACTATGACTTAGATGCCATTACAGAAACAAGGTGGGATTGCTCCCGTAACTGGAGTGCTGCAGTGGATGACTATAAGCTCTTCAGAAGGAAAAGGTAAGGAAAGAGGAGTGGTGGCGTGGCTCTCTATGTTAGAGAGTGCTTTGATATTGTTGAGCTTGGTGTTGGGAATGAGTATGGGCAACGATCAGGGGGACGGTCAGCAAGGTGGACATCCTGGTGAGAGTCTGTTATAGACCACCTAACCAGGATAAAGAGACAGATGAGGCATTCCATGAGCAGGTGGCAGAACTTGCATGATCACAAGCTCTTGTTCTCACAAGGGACTTCAACTTCCCTGATATATGCTGGAAATACAATACAGAACAGAAGAAGCAATCTAGGAGGTTTCTAGAGTGTGTGAAAGAGTTTCCTGATGCAGTTGTTACGAGAGCCTACCAGGGGAGGTGTCCGACTAGATCTACTGTTCACAAACAGGACAGGACTGGTGGGAGATGCGGAGGTCAGGAGCTGTCTTGTACAGAGTTACCATTAAATGGTAGAGTTCTCAATTCTTGGTGAAGGCAAGAAAGGGGGCAGCAAAACTCCTACCTCAAAATTCCAGAAGGCAGACTTTGAACTGTTCAGAACACCAGTAGAGAGAATCCCTTGAGATTCAGTCCTGAAGAGTGAAGGGGTCCAGGAAGGCTGGTTGCTCCACAAAAGGGAAGTCTTAAAGGCACAGGAGCAAGCTATCCCCCCCCGTGCCATAAGATGAACCAGCAGAGAGGAAGATTGGTGTGGATGACCTTGGAGCTTTACCTGAGGCTCCAGGAGAAAAGGAGAATCTACCTCCTGTGGAAGAAGGGTCAGACAACTTGAGGACAGTACAAAGAAGTTGTTAGGATGTGCAGGGTGAAAATTAGAAAGGCAAAAGCCCAGCTTCGCCACTGGGGTAAAAGAGAACAAAATATATTTTTACAAATACATGAAAAGTAAGAGGAGAACTAACGAGAATCTCTGTCCTTTACTGGATGCAGCAGGGTATGTGACCACTGAGGATAAGGAAAAGGCTGATGTTCTCAATGCCTTCTCAATGCCTTGTTTGTCTTCAAAAGTGGGGTCAGTTATCCTCAGGGTACTCTAGCCCCCTGACCTGTAAGTCTGGGATGGGGAGCAGAATAAACCCCCACACGATCCAGGTGGAAACAGGGATCTAATACTCCATCTTCATGGCCACAAGCCATAGGGGCAGATGGGATCAACCTGAGGGTGCTGAGGGAGCCGGTGGAGGCAATAGCCAAGTCACTTTCCATCATCTATCAGCGTTCCTGGTCAACTGGAGAGGTCCCAGAGGATTGGAGACTTGCCATTGTGACTCCCATCCACAAGAAGGATCGTAAGGAGGATCCGGGGAACTACAAGTCTCTCAGCCTGACCTCGATGCCAGGAAAGGTTATGGAGCAGATCATCTTGAGGGAGATCACACGGCATATGCAGTACAGTCAGAGGATCAGGCTTAGCCAGCATGGATTCATGACAGGCAGGTCCTGCTTGACCAACCTGATCTCCTTCCGTGATTGAGTGACCTGCCTGGTGGATGAGGGAAAGGCCGTTGACATAGTTGACCTAGACTTCAGCAAAGCCTTTGACACTGTTTTCCACAGTATTCTCCTAGAGAAGCTGGCAGCTCATGGCTTGGACAGGCAGACTCTTTGCTGGGTAAAGAACAGTCGTGGTGAATGGAGTTAAATCCAGCTGGTAACTGGTTAGGAGTGGTGTTCCCCAGGGGTTGGTGTTGGGGCCTGTCCTCTTCAATATCTTTATTGATGATCTGGATGAGGGCACTGAGTACACCCTCATTAAGTTTGCAGATGACACCAAATTGGGAGGAAGTGTCAATCTGCCTGAGGATAGCAAGGATCTACAGAGCGATCTGGACAGGCTGGATAGCTGGGCTGAGGCCAATGGGATGAAGTTCAACAAGACCATATGCTGGGTCCTGCACTTTGGCCACAACAACCCTAGATAATGCTGCAGGCTTGGGGCAAAGTCGCTGGAAGACAGTGTAGAGGAAACTGAGCTGGGGGTATTGTTCAGCTGAAGATGAACCAGCAATGTGCCCAGGTAGCCAAGAAGAAAAAGTGTTGTAACAGAGAACTGATCATCCCTCTGCACTCAGCTCTTGTAAGACTGCACCTGAAGTACTGTGCATAGTTTTGGGCCCCTCACTACAAGAAAGATATTGAGGCCTGCAGGGTGTTCATAGAAGGGCAACAAAGCTAGTGTGGGGTTTGTAGCACAAGTCTTATGAGGAGAAGCTGAAGGAGCTGGGATTGTTTAGTGTAGAGAAGAGGAGGCTCAGGGGTGTCCTTATCACTCTCTACAACTACCTGAAGGGAGGTTGTGGTAAAGTGGGAGTCAGCCCCTTCTCTCACGTAACGAGCAATAGGACTAGAGGGAATGGTCTCAAGTTGTGCCAGGAGAGATTCAGGTTGGACGTTAGCAAATACTTCTTCTGTGAGAGAGCGGTCAGTCACTGGAACAAACTGTCCAGGGAGGTGGTGGGGTCACCATGCCTGGAGGTGTTCCAGAAACGTCTAGATGTTGTACTGAGGGACATGGTTTAGTGGGAAATACTGATGATAGGCGGACAGTTGGAGTGGATGATATTTTCTAACCATTGTGATTCTGTGATTCTATGATCATATGAAGTTCAATGTTTCTGAAAAAAAAAAATCAAAATTTTGCATTGATGTTTGTTTTATATCTTTTCCTCTGCAGATCTTAGTTTACAAAATGTTACATAGATTACTTAAATATTGCCCAATATCAATTCTTCATTCTTAGAAATTATTTGTCAAACTAGAAACAAAACAAAAAATTAAAATTTACCTGCTTCTTGAACACCTAAAATACTTATATATACATAATGGCACATTCATAATTAGTAAGGTAACACCTTTGCTTTGTCATTATTCTTATTCAGATAAAATTATTTACAAGGAGTTTGAGAAGCACATTACGTGGGACTAAAAAGGTATAAAATAAAGTTTAACACAATGATATTGGCTACTCTCTGTGAATCTGTCCTTTTGGACAGATTTGAATAAACTTAACCAGTTTTAATTTGCCTTTTTGTGTGCAAGTCTGCACTTTTATTAACATCTTGTTCTCATGTTTTGAAATTTCAACAACACACTGAAATCCCATTGAGATATTTACCATATTAAAGCATATAAAACCAAACAACTATAGTTATCATGTAAAAGATTAAAATCTGGTCACTACTGCACAGCCAAAGCTTAAATCTAAGGCAATATCAGTGTTATTCTGTTTATACAGAAGATGAATTAAGGTTCTAAGGAACAATGAATGATTTGCAATACAAATTTCCAACATAAAACCACTGCATAAATGCATTCTGAGAGGTGGAAGAGCACACTCATTTTATCTTTCAGCTTGCACTTATTTATCAGAATTTCATCAATTTGTGCTTCCTATACCTGAATGGCGTACATATATCTATCTGTCATAAAATAGAATACAATATTAAATACAGAGCATTTATGAATTGATAAAATAAGCTTTACAGTTATAGTTTCGGTGGACCTAAACAGGAACAAAAGACAATTTCTTTAGTAATCTTTGGTAATCTTCCATTCATGGCATTATTTCTCAAGCTCAGTGTTCCCTACTTCTGAAAGTCCTTAAGGACAATCAAACAGCCAAATATAACACAATTCTTTTAAAACAAGCTGACTTACCAAGGGAATCAGTCTACTCAAATACACGCCTCCTCTAAGAGGAATCTCCTTAATACTCCGTTGACTTAAACCTTTATGAATGAGGGGAGCATCCTCATTCATTAAAGCGAGAGCATGGAAGCCAGACTAATGCTTTTTTTTTGAGTTTAAAGGTTTTAAAACAACAAATTAAAATGACCTCGCACAACCAGAAAGGTTTAGCAGTGCTGAAATTTGATAGGTGTAAGTCAGAAGAAGAAAGGTTAGAAAACGTACAGCTAAAATCCTCATAATAAAATAACCACCTTTAATACACAATCTGAGGACAGTAATTATAGCAAGCCTATGAAGAAGATAAAAGATTTTCTAAATAAGAAGGTACGGTCTATTTTTTTAGGAATAGCAATAATACAACTGATACTGGTGTACTGCTATCATCTCAATAACTACAACAGACAAAATGTAGACTGAAAAACAGAAAAGCTCACCACTTCTTCATGCCTGCATTTTCTCACATTAATTCCATTAATCTGTTATTAAAAAGATAAAGAGAAGACTTACTCTACATTTCATAAGTATAGATTTTATTTCAATTTTCTATAAAATTATATATAAAAGTACTTTCAAGTTCACTCACCTGCAGAATTGCATCTCCTATAAAGAGCAAACCTGAAAGTTCAGCTGAAAATAGAAAGCATATTTTTCACTCAATTTGCACAAAACAGCCCATATCTCTTGTACTTAAATTTCCATTTCATTTAGGTTTTTCCATAATCTTTTTTTTTTTTTAAATAAGCAAAACAAATTATTAAAAAAGCAATACACAGCTTCTAAGTAGTTATTAGGAATCTTTCTAATCCCCAAATACCAGCTATCATTGCTTCAATGAAAGAGTCCTTTCATCCCAAGTAACAATATTTCAAAACATCTTCCATCAGTGTATAACATCTTTTGGGCCATTATGGTGACGTATGGCAATATTTTCTGAAAGCAGAATGACTGCAGAACTAGATAAACATCCTATTTACCTGTGAGATGATTTATTAGAAGCTCTGAGGGAAAAGAACTTTTGAGTTGCTTATGAAGGACAACTTTTAACTTGCAAGATTTTATAAAAAAAAAACAAAAAAAAAAAACCAAAAACAACTGTAGATCCTATGTCTTTGATTAACTCATTGGTGTATTTATGCTGGATAATACTTTCTCTTTTTAAGAGCTAAACAACCAGGATGTTGTACAAAATCATCATCAAAACTGGACTTGATTTTTAAAATAAATTGATACCCTCCAAGTCATTAGGGAATTAACAAAATCTGATTCCAAAATTAACATTTTAAAATATTGAGTTATATTACAGAGCTATCAAATGCACTTTATAAATACAGAATTAATATAATAAAGATTAAGTGTCCATAAAAATATATATAAACTCAAACATGAGAACTGAGGAATACTAACAGAATACACTGAATTATTTGCCTATAGCATTTCAAAACATTACAGAAGATGCTTTTAAGAAAGGTCTGAAACTTGACTTGATCCAACTAATGTTTACTTCCTTACACGAGTTGTGAGACTGGCATTGACATTCACATGAATTCTGATACTTAATACGTTTCAAGGCAAGATGCAGCAATGGATTCTTAAATTATTAGATTTTCTAATTTATTTTATTTTTAAGAAATGTCTATCTCAATAATCCTCTTTAGACATTGGGCTTACATGTACTAACAAATTACAAATGACTTAATTACTCTGTGTACAACACTGTTGGTATGAATTGCATGAACTATCACATTCTTGTTTAGCGGCCTAAAAAATGAATCAGAATCCAATTGATAGGAGGGCAGAACTAAGCCTGCAATGTTCTGAGGTACAGGCTCAAGGCTAAATAGCATTTTCCAAGATGCCTAGCACATATGACACTTGCATAGCCTTGTTCTACAGAAGAGACGTCCCTCGCAACTAGCCCTCTAAAAATCAGCAGTATTTTTATTGAAAACAGTAATAGAGTTTATACTTCAAGAAGGTATTGAAGTTAGAAGTAATGCATCAGTCATTCTAACAAAAAAAAGTAAAAAATAAAAAATAAAAATAAGAGGAAGCAGCGTGCACTTTGGTGTGCTCAATTAAACTTTGGTCTATGTTTCTTATTTTTCCTGCAGCGCTTAATAGCTTTTTAATAGCTAGTGTAGGCAATATATGCCACATTATTATGTAGTACACACTTATATTTATACTGAAAATAATGGAGTCACTTCTTAAGACTAACCTTTTTGTTTTCCTTAGGGGCTCATTCTCTGCTACACTGCAGCTTCTCTACACACAACTGTCACATCTACATTTCAGGGTCCGCTTTCAGTTCTCAGTATTTCAAGATTCCCCTGTACATTTCTTTATCAATGGTGTGTGGGTGAATATGAGGTTTTTTTTTAATTGAGCTTTTTAATTGTGCAGAAACAGCATTCCAGAATTACTATATGCAGATAGAGGAAAATACTTCCAAGTTTAAATTTCTGACCTTATGCATATATATACAAATACACACAAACATAACAAAGATCATAAATACACACTAGAAGTACTTATTCACAACCTTGATCCTTCATCACTGAGTGCAACAAGAGTAATCTAACAATAACCTGTCTTCATAGCACATACTATATCATTCCAATAATTTCAAAACATTGGCAGTTAAAAATATGCATGATTAAAGCCTTCATACAGTACTGATTTTGCTATATATCAGTTGCTGCAAAAGTTTACAGACCAAAGCATCAAATGTTTTTCTCTCTAAATTGGAATGGTATGGATTTCAAAGACTGACTATTAGATGGATTAAGAACTGGTTAGCTGGTGGCAGCCAAAGGGTTGTGATCAACAGTTCTATGTCTGGGTGGAGGCCGGTCACAAGCAGTGTCTCTCAGAGGTTGATCTTGGGACCAGCGCTCTTCAACATCTTTATCAATGACACAGACAATGGAATCGAGCAAGTCTGCAGAAGACACCAAGCTGAGTGCTGTGGTCAATATATTGGAGGGAAGGGAAGCCATCCAGAGGGACCTGGACAGGCTGGAGAAGTGAGCCCATATGAACCTAATGAGGTTCAACAAGGACAAGTACAAAGTGCTGCACTTGGAGCAGGACAATCCCAGGTATTTATACAGACTGGGGTAAGAACTCCTTGAGAGCAGTCCTGCAGAGATGGACTTGGGGGGTCCTGGTGGACAAGAAGCTGGACATGAGCCAGCAGTGTGCGTCTGCAGACCAGAAGGCCAACTGTGTTCTGGGCTGCATTAAAAAAGGGGTGGCCAGCAGGGAGAGGGAGGTGATTGTCCCTTGCTGCTTGGCTCTTGTGAGGCCCCATCTGGAGTACTGTGTCTATGCCTGGGGCCCCCAGCACAAGAAAAATGTGGAGCTCTTGGAATGGGTCCAGAGGAGGGCCACTAAGATGATCAGAGGGCTGGAGCACCTCTCCTGTGAGGAAAGGTTGAGGGAAGTGGGCTTGTTTAGCTTGGAGAAGAGAAGGCTCCAGGGAGACCTCACTGTGGCCTTCCAGTACTTGAAGGGAGCATATAAACAGGAGGGGGAATGGCTATTTACGAGGGTGGATAGTGACAGGAAAAGGGGGAATGGTCTTAAACTGAGCCAGGGGAGGCTTAAGTTAGATATTAGGAGGTTTTTCACTCAGAGGGTGGTGACTCACTGGAACAGGTTGTCCAGAGAGGTTGAGGGTGCCACGCCCCTGGAGACATTCAAGGCAAGGCTACATGTGGCTCCAGGAAGCCTGGTCTGGTTGTTGGTGACCCTCCCCATGGCAGGGGGGTTGAAACTAGATGATCTTTGAGGTCCTTTCCAACCCAGGCTATTCTGTGATCCTATAACTCTATGTTGAAACAGCAAAGGGTATTATCAAGATTCTGCCACTACCCACCCCTGAGTACTACCCTACTATCCAGTATAAAAAGACATGCTTTCTCTTCTTGTGTTCACATATTTTAATGATCAAACTTTCAATATGTTACTTCTTTCTGGCAATAAACATTCAGAAATAAAATACAGAAGTATTAATTTTTGCACTGCTTAAAGTTATTAAATATTTTCATGCCTATTTTTTCCCTTAAAATTTATTCTTTACAAGAACATTTAAAAGATCATTTGAAGACAATGTTTAGAAACTATTCCAAATAAAAGTTTTGTGGATTTATAGAGAATAGTTCTAAAGAAAAGAGAAATCATGATGTCATGGAGAGAGAAATCAATAGCGTTTATTCATCACTTCCTGAAGAATCTCAAGATTTAGAACATCTCACTCTAAAGAGCATATCAAGACATAGGGTACTAATCTGACACTCACCTCGTTGTTCTTTGGAAATCTTAGAAATGACCACTGGAATATTATGTTCTGCTCCACCCTGAAAATAAAATAAACAGCAATCTCATGAGTCACTGGAGATATCTTTTTGCTTGAAATTATTTTACCCTTTCTGTAACTTGGTTTCAAAGAGACCGAGAAAATAATTCTGATCCTACATTTTCTTCTTCTTTTATCTATTTCTAATTCTATTATAGAATTGATTTGGATTAATTCCTTACTCCTTATTCCTTCTCATGAAGAAACTCCCAGGTTTCATAATTAGCCGAGGAAGTGAACAAGACCTTAAGAAGAACACCAGTTTCTGCAGTTTTTGGATAGCTTAATGTATGAAACTGTGTCCTACAAAGGCAGAATGGCCATCACACCACAACGGCAACCATGCTGTGAACACTCAGTTTTCATGCTGGTAAGAAACATGTAAACAAAAGCCCAAGAAAAGCAAGTTTGGACTTTCATCTCAGAAGCAGCCTTTATTTGTTTCCATCTCTGTCACACATGAACAAAGAGTGAGCAAAGCAGTGGGATAAGTAACAAGGAACAGAAAAAGAAAACATTAAGTCGAACAGTAGGTGTTCAATAAACGTGGGAAAAATAAAGGAAAGTTGGATGATAATTCAACAGTTTGACAGCAATTCAATGCTGTTGTTTCATTCAATTTATCCTAGTGGAAGTGGAAATGTTTATGGTGCTTAAGGTATTAAAAAGAAACCTTAAATAAAAGCACGCTCAAAGGAAGAAAAAGACAAATATGTAGCAGAATCACAAATATTTTTCTTCCTCTGAAGACAGCATCAAAGTGCCAGCCTGAACATAACCTGTACAAATTCAGATAATCAGAAATGACAATCTGCCACACTGTCATTTTGCCTAAGAATCCTGGTTCAATGTTTGCTTATTCTTCTTTTCTTTGGAAACTATGGACTCCTTAGGTCCAGGCACTCTGTGTCAATGTGTGGAATGGTCTGACCTGGACATTTTGATGTTCTAAGGATTACTACAGATCCCTTCTTCATGCAGGAAACAATTGTTTGAAACTGAACAGAGACCTGCACTCAACAGCTTTATCTGTTATGGAAAAGAGAAAAAGAAAACCATAGAAAACATGTTTCTTTGTCTCCCTCCTCTATTGGCATTCTCATAAAGTATTTAAATTATGTCTATACAAAGAAAGAGCCTTTCATCTCTGCCACTGCACATGTCCCAAACGGTCATGGTCTCCACACAGACCATGATGTTACCTTCATTTCAGTCAGGTTTACACACACATTGAAACTAAACAGTTTGCAGCATTGTAACTTGCTAAATATTTTTTGATGGTTTTCACCATAGAAACAGCAGTCGTAAAGGCTGGCTTCACTTTAGATAACCAATTCAAGCTCACTAAATTAATAAGACTTCCTCTAATTCCTTCAGAGTTTTCCTCAGCTACATGCACATTTAATTTCTCCCATGTTTTTCAAACAAACAAATGCCAGTTCCCTCTCTAAGCCTCCAATATGCTACAAAAATATTGCACAGTGCAAGACATTTGAAGTTCAGCCAAGGAGTGCAGTGATTAAAGTTCAACATAACTAAAGTCTTTTTCTCTCAGTATACTGTTCTCTCCCTGATTCAACTCAGCTCTCCAGTAAAGAGGGAAATTCCTGTTATTCCTAAACCAAACAGTAATGAGCACCAACTTGTCTTCTCACTTTCTATATCTAATTCAATTTTCATTGCAGTTTTGAAGAAGCATCTCTTAATGCTTCTGGAAAAAAATGACCCTGTTTCTGCAACCACACTCAGACATTATAAAGGATCCTTTCTGAATTAGTCTTAGGATGTGTTACCTCCTACACGACTGATTCTCAGTAAAAGTGCATGCGTGTCTGGCTTTACAGGCTCAAGAGACAGACTGCTTCTAAAAGCTCTGGAAACTGGCTACTTTTCCACTCTTTTGAAATTTCCCTCCTCTAGTGTGGACACACAGTTACAATCCCAGGCCAGTGGATGGGACAAATACATGTCAGTTAACATTACTGAAGGCTTAATGAGTCAGTCTTCAGATTCCATCACTGCTCTTTCTAAGGGAAATTTTCTTTGCCACTGTTCCTCACGAAAAAAAGTTGTGTAAGTATTAGCCTGGAATAAAGGTGGCTGCCCAGCTCCAGAGATGGTTCTATTAAAAGAAGTAAAGGAAGCTTTAATCACTGGCATTTGTTTGAGTGCCCAAAACTACATGTAGTAGATGAGGTAATGCTGCACCAGCACAGAGCAGAGTGAGACAATCACTTCTCTGGCCCTTTTTGCTTTAGCCTTAACAGCATGGCTCATGTCTATGTGGATAAACTGTCTTCAAGACTGAAATAGAATGATGTGATGCATTTTGTCTATTGGAAGTGGTCCATGTAATGTTCTGACCTGTGATCATGAACAGTCTTATCTCAAAAATGCTAGTTGGCATAAGCCAATATCATGGCAGGTAACATTCTAGCAATTAAACAATATGGACAACAATGTGCTAGTGTTACTTATCCCTTTGCAATTTCACTGTTTGATATAATAGTTTACCTGAATACATTTTTAAACTAAAAGCTAGATAATTCATCTATTAAATGATGCTTTCTAACTTTTATTGTTTCCATTTGAAATGCAGAGAAAATGTTCTCATAAAAAAGATTACCACAGAATGAATGAATATGAAGAAAATTATCTGAATATATTCAGAACAGTACCTTTATAGATATTTTATGTAGATACACTTTGAGAAGTCAAACAATCTTAGAAGATCTGTGATAAAATTCATCATATAAAGAATGACCAAAAGAGAAGCATGAAAATGGCTCAGTACAGAGTTCTGATATCTAGAAGTCAGACTGCAACTGCAAACGTTAATTAATTTAATGAACTATCACTTCTACTGCCTATTTCCCTAAGAATACTACACTCTCCAATTATTAAGAAACATGATGTTCTTTCATAAGTCATACACCTTGCAGCTTCTTGTGTCAAATCTCTGCATCTCAAACTTGTCAGAGATGTGATAAATGACTGAAATACTACACTGCACTCATCAATTTCTAAATCTTACTCAATGACTATTCCCTCTCACGGAGGTTTATTAATGAGGGCTTTAAAGGGGCTTCAGAAATGAGAAAATAATTCCTTCTGAGCAGTGTGAAATAGATCAGGTCTGCTCCAAATTTAATTAAACCTTTGCCATTAACTTAAGTAAAATGAAGTACAGCAGAACACAAAACAGCATTTTTTTTCTATCAAACCTACAAAGAGTGGATTGTAATCAATTTTTAAAAGGGCTTAACTTCAGAACTTGTGTAAAAATCAATTTTGTAAGCAGTTTTTTAAGCAGTTAGATTAATCTGATTTTTACAACTTCAGTTGGAGCATCCAAGTTAGAACACAAAAGAAAAGTTTTCTACCCACAGCAAAATCACCAAAAAACTACGGGGGAGTTTTATTTTGAATTTACTAACTTTTAATATTCCTGCTCTTAAGAAAGTAAATGAAAAAAAAAAAAGGCAGAAGGGGGGAGAAAGAAAGAAATGCATTGAAAAAAAGTAGAGAATATTTAAGGTAGGATAAGATACTTTGAAAAGTCACTTAAGAGAAAGTGACTTGTTCATGTAAGATTTCTGGTAGCAAACAGACTATCAAATACTCTTCAGCTAAGAAGAGTATCAGGTGAGTAATCAGGTGAGTTATCCCACCTACTCTGCATGGCTCGTTGGTTTAAGTGCCTTTCCAAAAGCCATACTAGAGAGACAAAGGTTCAGCAAGCTGACTAACAAGCGTGGATAGTTAACTTATGATGGCTGATCAGCTACAGCTGCCCATTTTACAGCCACTGCAGAAAGGTCCTAATGAAGCACTACAGCACTCGGGAACCAAGTCTTAAAACAAAACGATCAGTGATGTCTTTTTCATAAAAGAAGAACTACAGAAGTACCGAAGCTGGTTCATAGGCACAAGAACAGGAGGAAAAAAAACAACAACAAAAACAAAAACAAAAAAACTAGTTGTCCATCCAAAACTAGGCTTTGGTTTCCAGATGTATACAGAAATTTGGCTCCCAGTATATCCCTATGGCAGTATTTCTCTTCTCTGGAAGCTTTAGGGACTTCGAAAACGTGAAATGTGATATCTCAGCAAGTATACTTTCATACAGAGTCATCAGTTTCTGTATGAGAGTGTACATGTGAGTGACAAAAATGAGAACAAACACCAGGCATAGGAAAATGATCAGTCAGGATCAGGTGCAGAATTTCCTTATTATTCCTCCACCACCAGCATTTTGCCTAGGTCTCAAATTCAACAGTTACAGGTATTGTTTTGAGACATCTATATTATATCTCCTAGATCCTGAAAAGACAAAGCTAGGGTATGTTAAGACTTCCTGACATGCAGTAAGATAAACTTCGTGAAACATGTGAAGCAGGTTTGGCTCTCATACCAGCCTTTCCCACACAGTGACTTGTAGATCCCAACTGCTCATCTATGTTTTCTTTTTGTTTGTTTGTTTGTTTGTTTTTAAGAATATGGGATTAAAAAAAAAAAAGAGAATCTAGCAAAATAGGACCTGAGTTCATTGACTCTTAGAATAGGAAGAATCATCTGGCTTCAAACACACTTACAGAATATTGCAGATCACAGAATTATTGTCACCATTTTCATTATCTAATCGATGCCATCTGACTGAGTTTGAATGCATTCTGTTGAAAAAAGATCTGTCTACTTAATGACATCTGTTGAAGGAATATCTGTTAAAGTAACTAACAAGCTTCGTCTGGTCATTAGTCATTCTAAAAATTGAAAAGAAAATATCTATTCAAGCCTGAATGTATGTAGCTCCACTATCTTATTAATTATGATCAAAACAACTTTGCAGTAAAATTAGAAATTATGTTTAATAATTTAATGCTATGATTTGTAAATTATGTTGCAGTTGCTCCTAAAACACTTCATACAGTTTTTAATATAGATTATTTAATAGAAATAGGACCTTATTCAGTTTATATGGTCTTTCATAAATGTATAAAGATACCTTCCGAGGCTGAACTCATAATCTGAAAAATCCATAGTCACATTGGCACTTTTAAATCTTTTTGCAGCTTCCAAGAAATTTATTCAGAACAGTGGATATTTTGCTCTAAAAAAAAAATGTCACTAATTTAAGAAAGACCATCCAGCCATTCACTTTATAATTTCTATTTGTCAGTGATTATTTTTCTTCTATTTATCTGATACTTAAATACAAAGTGATCTTGACTTCACAATTTTAATTTTAAAAGAACCTATTGTAAAGTATAACAAAAAATAATAATAATAAATCAGTCACTTTTATGCAACTTCATGACGCTTGCTTTCCAAACCACAACAAAATTTACCCTTAGCAGCTATTTCTTACTACTAACCAAGTAAAACCTCATTCACCCATATACTTTATAGTAAACTGACACACATTACTGCATCATTATTCAGTGAACGGTAACCTCTAAGGACACTGCACCCTGTTGACTAAACTCATGAGAAATTTTGGCTACAAAATAGCAATTAGTTTTCCTTGAAGAGAGGTCATTAGTGGGTCAAATAGATAAAAGGAAGTGTGCCAAGGTATATTTTAAGAATTAATATTTCTATTCAGCAATATTCTTATCAATGACAACACAAATGGACATTAATCCTTCTTCTGAGTCAGTTTCTATAAGGTCAGTTCTAGCAGCTGTTCACAGAAAAGCCTGTACTTCAACTTTTTATGCAGCATTTAAGGCACTTTGCATTCATGTGAAGTACACTTGATTTTTTTCTATTGCCATCTTGAGGTTAAGGACTGCTGTGCTAAGAAGATAAAATAATGTTGAAACTCTACAATGGGATTCTAAGCTAAGGTAAGGTTTTCAAAATAATGGCAATATAGATTTACACAAAGCTTATGAAGACAAAAATGATTAACCCTCTGTCCCTCAAAAAAGGATCACTTTAACTTCCATATGTTCTTAACCCT
Organism: Gallus gallus; assembly: GCF_016699485.2. NCBI lineage: Eukaryota > Metazoa > Chordata > Aves > Galliformes > Phasianidae > Gallus > Gallus gallus. Next base: position 108,639,265 of record NC_052533.1, on the reverse strand, counting down.
TACTGAGGAAAGCAAAAGTAAGGTAACTATTGTGATAAATATCTGCAGTTGCTTGATCTCCGGAAAATAATATAAGAAAGTAGTAACATTTTCTGTCCAACTAATGAATTACAGTGAAGTAATACAATATTATTTTTAGGAGAATTGACTATGAACGTATTGGCGCTTCTCTGTGCCTGCCACTGTAAATTAACATTAACAACCACTTAAATTAGAGTGCTACTGAACAAAAGTACAGTCTGTGCAGTCACAAACACTTTTCAACTCTCATATTCAATCATATTACAGATCTGTTTAGTTTGAATCTTAACGGGATGATCTTTCCATTGCCTTCTGTTCCATAGGGCGGTGTATCTGCTGGCCACCCTACTGTGATTGCATCAAACTTTTTAGAACATATTCTATTGTTACTAGTCCTCTGAAATACAGTTAGCCCTCATTAAAACTAAAATTAACTATATACAAAGACACTTTCTTGTGTGATATGGAACAATAGACCAAAAAATCATCCTACCTTTATACTTAATCCAAATCCTCCTACAGTTTGTCTTCTAATTGTCACTGTCCTTTCCTGCAAAAAAAGTCCAAGTCTGGTTAGATTTAGTATTTTCTGCCATAACATCTAGAATCACACTTCATTAAGTTCTTTCTGTGCTACCCTCCTACACTGATTTTACCTTTAATTATAAACTTGTAAATTCCTGAATGTGAAGCTCCTATGAAACCTATGCTGCAGGAGTAAACAACAAAGTCTGGAAAAATAGCATAGCTTGACTCGGACAAAAATTTTTTTGTTCTGTTAATATGATAGTAGCAGTGTGTGTACTAGTGAACACTGCAGTAAAAATAAGGTCCGTAGCATTAAACTATTAGTGCAGGACACTTCATCCACAACACATGCATTTCAGTTGTCTTAATTCAACTGTCCCTGAATTGGTCCTGTAGACAGACTGAACACTAGATGCTGAAGTACAAGAATTGCACTCCAGAGGCATATTCTCCAATTTAGTTTCATCTAAAAAGGAATACAGCTTGGGTAGTTCAACAGCACTCAGTGACATGAACAAAAGCAGGAATGGTGTAGATGATCCAGAAACTCATTTCAAGGCTCATTCCACATCGAAATTAAGAGACTAATGTAAACACAGTCGCTGTTTGACTTCACAGTTCTGGTTTAAAAATTAAAACTATTGGCTATTGTTATAGCTACAATTATTTAAAGCACTCCATGTTTTATCTTCTATTACTTATCCTTAAAGTTTGATCTGCAAAAACTGTAGGCTAGTGTCTGTCTTAGAGAAGAACATTTAAAAGCAGAAACTTTTTTTTTTTTTTTTTTTGATCATTCATCTTGATTTTATTCCCAAAGATCATTTAATAAAAGTCAATCTGGTTTGCAGTGAAAATCTTAGCAGCAGATATACCAGTATAGCATACATCCTGTCACAAATAGAAGAAATACCTAGAGTTCTCATGTCCTGTATACGTGGTTTAGATTTTATATTCTATTCAATACATATAATTTCATAAGTCTGAATATATACATTCATAATTTCCAGTCCAATCGGCAAAGATTGCCAGTGACATTCAGACTTGCATAGACAACTACAAATATATACTATCAATATTATGTATTACATTAAGGAATGGATCATAATTCAGTTCATATGGCTACTGAGGCATGTAAGAAGCATAAGGAAGCATAAGGTGTTCTCCTGTCTCCTATGAGAAACACGCCAGCATGAGTGAGCTTGAAAGCTTTACAGATCTATTTTCCATTCCTTTATATTTAAAAAGAAAATTAAGGAGGTAGGGAGGCAAGAGGTTTGGGAAATGGATACTGCTGAATTTGAGGGAAAACACAGTTGTCTTTCATATTTGTGACAAATATGAATTGTGAAACTCCAGAAAAAGCAAGCACAAAGCTGTGCAGTGTTTTGAGAGCCAAGAAAAGATGGCTGCCTAAAACGAGACTTCACATTTATTTATTTAGACTGATCTTTGTAAATGTTTAATTTTCTTCTAAGAAAGAGATGTATTGAAATGTGTTAAAAACTTAATGAATGTACAGCATGGCAAGGGAAGAACATATGCCTAACCTGTTCCTTCAGTGTGCGTCTATGCTGTGCACTGAGTTAAGAGGAGTGTTCTCAGCTCTTCACTGACACCTTCTAGGAACTTTCATAACAAAGTGCCCAGAAAGAGAGTTCAACCCACAGAGCTACTCCAGGCCATAAACTAACTCAGAAAACCTTTCATCCACCAGGAGGTTTCAGTCAGATAATGCTGACAGCAATAAAGTCAGGATAAACTAATATAGGCCACAGCTTGATGTTTGATCTAAGCTGAGTTTACACATAAGAACATGAAATGCTCAGCTGTGGTTCAGCTGATAGTAGTAATTTTTTCTGATAGCTACCTCTCATTTCCAGCTCTATCTCCTGTTGGATATGTAGTTAAAAACAGTAGACTGACTATTATATTCCAGTCCACACATTCTAATATTTTTGTTATATATGTTCGAATCACACAGAAAAAAAACTTGCATTACATAAGAATACACTGAAAAATAACAATCTTTTAATAATTAAAGACAACTAGCATAACAGTATTACATTATCCATGCATGGAACAAAGCGTATCATACTTCACAGATTTCAAGTAAAGTAGTAAGCTCATTAAAGAACATAAAAGTTCATCATAGCTGTTAAGTATAAAGAGTGGCATCTAAGCTAGAGCTATGCCTAATAAAAACTTCCTTTTTATTCTCTTTCTTAACAAAACACACACATATACATACCTATGTAAAAGAGCCAACAGAATATTCTTTCTGGTTTTCACTCAAGCTAGGGCAGAGATGAGTAAGCCATAAAAATATTTGGTTTATTTGTTGATTATTTTGTTCTGTTTTCCCTGAGTTTGATAGCCCATCTGACATAAAACCATAAATATTTTACACTGTAGCCTGGCATTACTTTGTAAGAGCTGAAAATGAATATACTTCAGAAATGCTTTACCAATATAGCAGATTACTAAGTGGAAAAATTGTGTAAGGGTAAGCAAATAGAACAGCCAGAAATAATTCATGCAACTGTAACTTTGCAGCAGAACATAGTTTATCAGAGGGTTTCATATGGTACTTTTTCTAGGTTCATTTTTATCTCTGTTGAGAGCAGATATTAAATATTTCAGGTCTAGACCACTATTGAACAGAATTGAAATTCAAGAGCATACTGCATATTAGATGCACTCTAGTTATGTGTTAGGTGCAAAGTATTGTATTGTATTCAGCTTAGGCTAATTCTGCACACTTTGCAGTCCTACAAAAAAGAATTTTGTTACTTTAGCGTACCTTAAATGTAAGGACAAATATGCAAACAATTAACAACCTTCAAATACATAAACCAGAATTACGTAAGAGTTAAGTATTCCATTACTAAGCCACCAGTAATCCACTACTGTGCAATTACAAGCCTCACATAAACAATAGAATGAAACAGCTTTTCCCAAATTGTCAGACATCAGAATCTTGGCATAAGATCAGATCCTGGCTCTCATCAATTTTTCTTCTTTTAACCAAAACATTAGAAGAAAAATAATGAGACTCATCTAATCAGCGTTAAGTCATCTAAAACTTGGGCAATGGTCAAAGGTAGTTTTCTCTATAATCAGCAAAGAAAAAAAAAATACATTCAACTCAGATGATTCTAAGTAGGTGCCCACATCAGGTGAAAATCTACTTCATCCTTTATATCCTCCATTGAGTACAATACATTCCCCTCTTTATTTACACAGAGTTGTACTCTATCATCGAGTTTGCACTGTTTTTGCAGCCTCCCAGAACTATGCCATCTCTTAGTTTTCTCCAGGTTTATATAAAACAAATTTTATCCTAATAAAAAACTACCCAGTTTGATATGAGACTAGACAACAAATCCTGTGAGCTTATAATTTCTTTATCACATTTATTAGCTACTTTATACTACACAAAAGAAAGTTAGAACTCCAAGGATTTTTAGATACAGGATTCAAAGAGTGTTTTACAACCTGCTTCCTGGAACAGAAAAAAAAAAAGTAGTTATCATCTTATTGAAAAACTCAAAGCTGCTGCCAAGCTGCCAGCATTTTCTATGCCTGTAACTCAGAAAATTCCTCATCCACGCATATGTTCATTGACTGGAAAGGAGAGCTAAGAGTTTTGCCAAAAATCGTATTCATCTGAGAGCTATGCAGTGAAACAGAAAGGCAGTAGTTTTTAGTCCTCCATTAAAAATATATTAAAATTTTCCCTTAAACAACAGTATGAACTTGAGATTGCAGATATCATCTTACAGAAGATTAGAAATGAAGAATGATCTTGTGATCACACAGTGACAATAAATAATAAGAAAGAAAAAGCACAGAATTCTATGCAATTAACTATTTACAGGCTGAAAACAAGAACTCTGTTTTCACTGTGGATGGAACAGTTACAGTGATACTAAACTTATGTCTGTGTATGTATACATAGATATAGTATTAAAAAGTGTGCACATTAAAAAGAGCATGGCTGGCAGGTTGAAGGACCTTTCCTCTGACCTGACAAGGCCACATTTAGACTATTGTGTCCAGTTCTGGGCTCCTTGGTTCAAAAAAAACACGGATCTCCTAGAAGGAGTCCAGTGGATGGCCACAATGATGATAAAGGGCCTGGAGCACCTCCTGTATGAGGAAATGCTGAGTAACCTGGGACTGTTTCAGCTTGAGGAAAAGAAGACTGAGAGGGGATCTGAATAATGTTTATAAATATCTAAAGGGAGGCAGAAGGGAAATGGATGAGGCCAGGCTCTTCTCAGTGCTTTGTAGTGATAGGACATGGAGCCTAAAACTTGAACGTGGGAAGTTCCATATAAATACTCAGAAGAACTTCTTCATGATAAGGGTGATGGAGCACTGGAACAGGCTGCCCAGAGAGATTGTAGAGTATCCTTCTATGGAGATATTCAAGACCCATCTGGATGCCTGCCTGTGTGACCTATTGTAGGGTACCTGCTTTAGCAGAGGAATTGGACTCAATGATCATTTAAGGTCTCTTCCAATCCCTGCAATTCTGTTATTCTGTGATACAGATTAAAAACAAACAAAAACCCCTCTTTTTATGCATTGAATAATTTCATCCATTTTCCAGTAGAGAGATTTTACTTTTTTTCTTTTTTTTGCTAATGATTATTTATTTACTGTTTTTTCTTTGGATTAATTGACGTGAGCAGTCAAACTTTCCACTCATTCTAAGAACACATAGATCACTCACATCTCTGATTTGAATTAAAAGTGTAAATGCCAATGGCCTTACTCAGCCGCTGAAATCTCCTTATTTCAGTTCCTCATGCAACTGAAGAATGTTGGCTGTACAGAAGGGCAAGAGTGCCTGGTCTGCAGCTGTGAATGGTAAAGGTAGATGTGTTACAAACTGCTAACACTGACTCTAATGAACAAGAGCACCTGACTCTGCTTTTTTTCACTGCAATGTGTTACTGTTAATATAGCATATGCCCAAAGCCAGAAACATTTAACTAAATTTCTACTTGTAAAAATTTTACTCCTAGGACTGATTGATTTCAAAGTATTGAATTTTTCAGTATATAAGGAAGAAAATGAAAACAAAGGAGAAGAAAGGAAATCCAAAGTCAGCATTGATCTGATTTCTCACAAGGTTAAGTAAAGAACACCCTTTGTAGTTTCATCATAGGTACAGTTTCCAGCTGCCACCTCCCATCATATCCTGATCAATGCTTTGGGTTTTCCAAGTGTTTCATCTTTTTTGATGCTTGTATTACCTCTTTTGTGAGGAAAAACGAACAAACAAAAAACAAAACAGTAAAAGCAAAGACAAGAAGCTATTCTACTCTTTCAAATTTGGCCTTATAAATGGTAGTATTGTGTTTTAGCCTCCACAGATTACCACACTTACTATTTTTTTAGATAGGGGCAGGAAAATAAGATGTCTTGGATTGTCCCAAAATAATCCTTTTCATTTTTTAATTTACATTAGTCAGGTATATATTGTAATTTATAAACAGTCCAGATTGACAGGAAAGAAAAATGTTACCATCATCTGATAGATACCTGATGACTTCTGTGAGAAAATTTGATTTAGTCCACTGAATATCAGACAGATACCAGCACAATTAAGAAAAAAACCAAACACATTCTAGCTGGTAGTTTAGTGAAGGTAATATAATAGATAAAGATGGAAAGGTAACCTATCTGTTCATATAATTGCAGTTCTCTTCTGGAAAGAAAGTTTCACTTTGGCACACCATTCCCATTATTCAGTCTCACATCAGATTCAAAACAGTAAACAAATACAGAATAAACAGAAAGCAGAAAGTAAATCAAAGTTTTATGTCAATCAAAACTATTTTAAGCTTTTTCCTTTTTTCCACTCATTTTTGTAATCATTAGCTTTGATAATGTCAATTGAATTTGCATTACCTACACCAAGATATATGAAAAAAAAAAAAATTAAACTCTCAAAATGAATGATCCAAAGTTACACATTTACAATATACTTTCAGCATGACTCTAAAAGTCCAAGATATGCAAACAAGGGAAATGCTATAACTGCATCTGGCTTCTCAGGCAAGACAGGGTTAAGTGACATTCTGACATAATATATTTATTATTTAAATCAATAACATCAAGTAACGTGTCGTATTATACAATTTTATAAGCTGAAAGGCTCTCTTTTGTGCAACTAATTTTTTGTAATCCACATTGACATTGTATAGAGTTATAAACCTTTCAGTGTAGTTGATTTCACAGTAGCAAAAGGACACACTTAAAAGTGAGATGTAATAGATTCTTATCTTTACAAGAAAAAGAAGAATGGCTGTTGATTAGTAATGCCAGAAATCAGATCTGGCTTCAGTTCAACATTTTAACTCAGTGTTACTCTCTGACCTTGGAAAAGATGCTTACTGATGAAAGCTTCTCACCTATCCAAAAGCAATTACAGTCCCTAGTTTAAATTTAAATACGTTTGTATCAAACTCAGTTAAATTCTTAGAGAAATGCTACACTACTCGGAGAACTGATGTTCTACAATTTACAGAAATGTGTATTCTGTTTTTATTAGTGTTGAAAGTATAGATGATCTTCACATCAATTTCCTGAAAACATCCTTTAAAAAAGCTAAAAAAGAAGCTATTAAATGTTTAATTAAATAAAGCATTGCTGCATAGCAGCAAGGAATTAGATTACTCAAAATGAATCAGAGTCATCTCTATCTTTTCAATAGTGAGTTAGCTGTATTTCAAAAATCTATCACTCTTCAACAGAACCTTTAAGAAAATTATTTAAAAACAGTCGGGGTAAGAAAAATTATCATTTTGCCAGCTGCTCGCTGTTTATTTTCAATCTTTTAGGAAAACAGCAGCTGATTTAAACCACCCATTTTGTCAGATGGTACACTGTCATCACTAGTTTCTCTGGTGATACACTCTGACTACACTCTAGTAGAAAAAAATGCTTGCCTGAGTACAATTAGTAAACAAACAGAATCCTCCTCGACATGTAAACTATTTTTCCTGATAAAACACAGCCACTCATTTATTTGATTTTCAGGCAGACACAAGAGGTGATAGAAATTATGAGGATTAGCTACAAAATAAAAGCCATGATTGTGGAATTGTAAAGATTAATACATTTCCTAGGAATTAACCTACTGAAGATTTTTCTTTCAAAGGAGGCATACTATATCTCAGGGGTACCTCCCCATCTAATTTTCAGCAAGGACAGTATCAAGCCATCCTTGTTAGTTGTGTCTGCTGACTTATGCATTTGAAAAGACTGGAGTTTGCCTTATTGTACATCATCTTGGACATCCCACAGTAAAATTCTACGTGTAAAATTTCATGCCATTCAAGGAATTCTTTTAAAAGGAAATATAAAATAAAAATTTTCCTGCCATCAATAATGAGGGCAAGTTCCCATGGGGTATAATTCATCTGTTTTCAGGGAATTTGTTTTTCAGACGGAAAGAATAAAAATCCTGACTGTTCTGCAGCACAAGTAACTGTTGTGGAGATTTGTGATGATTATAATAAGGTTATCTGTAGGCAACACCACAAATACAAACAGATGTTTTCTGAGAGTCTACTACTTTAAGGGAAAGAAAAATGTAGCCGACCTAACAGTTACCCGTCTTCCAATTTTCTCATATGGACCCAAGGGTATCTTCATCACACGCACTAGTCAGAACTCAGACATACACTGAGCACACTATCAACTCTTTCCCCATGCTAGGATTTCATTTGGAATAACACAGACATTGTCTTCTAGACTTTGAGTTTCACAGAATGTTCTCATCTAACTTGTTTGTTTGCATTGGAAGCAAAAAACTACATCAGATGCCCACTAGTAGGACTAATGGTGAATTCACAACATTTCTATCTCTTGGAAATACATAAACAAATCTCTGTAATATTTGTTGATGCAACAGATACTGAAATTTAGAACTATGTAACCTGTGACTAATAGAACTATCTTTAATGCTTCATGGAATTGCTTCAAGTGTGATTAATGCAGGATCCTCACAAACAACACCATTTCATTCAAACTTCTAAAGAAACAGATGCTTTCGTTTTAAGAGCTTAACACCATTTTTATGCTATGCTGTTTATAGTCTTTTATACATTTTATTTTCTTACTCCAAACGTCATGCAATGATGGAACAAAGTTCCTTTGCATCTATTCAGGTTTGGGAAATTAAAATTGTTTTCCACTAAAAAGGAAGCATTCCATACTAAGAACTAGGTCTTTATTTCACATACTCACATTAAACAGCACCTCACTCCTAAGGGTTCATTGCTTTCATTTAAATTATTCTGCAGGATGCAAATCAGGATACCGCGGGAACGTTCAGTGACTGTTTAAAGTCTGTCCTACACAGAAGAGCATGCAAATTGATTCAGACTCAACAAACAGAAGAGACACTGTTCTGAACTAGAAGCGTAGTAATAACCTTTCATTCCTAAACAGTGAAGTGGTAAGTTTAACACCCTATAATCAAATTATTTGAAGATTATTTAAAACAGATTAAAAAGGATTTTCGCTGTAGCTTCTTGTCTGTAAAATTTAACAATGCTATTCTTCCTCAGTTACAAATTTTTTGTTCCTTAGAGCTCATTCAATGAGGCATTCAATGTTAGTTTCTAATGAAAGAACTTGCTCTGCCAAAAGCATGTAAAAGAAAAATAGATGTGGTCAGTCACCTAGAATGACACCAAGAACAAAGCAAAATCAACCAAACAAAATAAAAGATAAAAAAAATGAAACAAACAAGCAAACAATCAAAACAGAAGCCTTATAACAGCAGCAATGAAAATGAAAAAGAAAAAAAAAAAACAAAAAAAGCAAAAGCTAAGTCTGTGGGACATCTGATTATGCCATAGAGCCACAGCTAATAATTCCAGATTATTTAAATGGCCTGTGACAAAAGGACAGTTAACTATCTGAGAAACGCCAATCATCCTTAGCTAGAGTGAACCTACTGATTAAAGATCTACTCTTAATCTCAGAAGAAATCATGGTAAAGGGCTCAAAATTCACTAGCCTAACAATGACACTGCCAAATGAAAATAAACTTCTCACCACCACATTAATATCCATTAGTTAATAAGTTATAGATTCAATATGCTAATACAATAGGAAGACTGTAATCAGCGAGGCAAATCACACACTATTTTCAACAGTGACAGTGCCAACCTGCCAACCTTGTGGCAGGCCAATGAAAAACACTTTATCTCTGCTATGCCTGGAACTGTCTCAAACACTTATAAGATCATCACCATGACAACAGGCAAAAGGCTAAAAACATAGTCACGGTCAGAGGAGTGGGGCCCTATGGAGATGGGACAGCTTTGCTCTATCCAAAGCTCCTCTGTTTGTTGATTAACTTGCTGATGAAACTTGTTTATGACAAACTTGTTGAAATCTAGCAGGCATAAAAGAATGCCTGAGAGAAGCTCAGGGTGGCTTCGAGACTTCAGTACATTGAAACTTCAGGATGGGTGCTCTCACAAACCAAGGTTAACCAACCCTGTTGGTTAAACCAATGCTAGAATCCAGATTTCTCTGTCCGTTTCTCTTTCTGTCTCTGTCTCTTGCCAACTGTTCACTTTCTTTTCTTGTTTTCCCCTCAAAAAGTTGTTAAGTAATGCAAGACGTATTTCAATTTCTCATAAAGTTGCATAGTTTAGCTGCACAGCTTAGATAGATACAATTGTAAGAGTACCAATACTTTTAAGATAATTGTAGTACAGAGATTCTCATTAAAATTGATCATTGTGTTTGGAACTTGAGTATCAGTTTCCCCTTAATCTAACCAGGGGGAATTTGAGAATCTGGTCACCCCTCCCTCTCTTGACAGACAGGACGTGACAAACCTAAAGAGGAAAAAGCTGTAAGAGAGTCTTGCTGAGAAGTGGGAAAAAAATGAAATATGCATTTCATGAAGACATTTAAATACCAAGTTCAGCAGAAGTAATAGACGTTACAGCATAATAATTAAAGTCGTATTTTTGAGTGATAAAATCTTCCAATAAATAAAGCCAGATTGGTGCTGGTGGAGAAATAGTGCTGCAGTTCTATAGTGTGTCTTGCTAATTGAACAGCTATAGCTATAGCCAGAGCTTGAACTCATAATTTCTTTCTGCTTGGGCTGCTAGATGTCATGTCTGTAGAGAAACATTAAAAGGAGCATCTCTATTCCATATACAGCACAACATGAAATGGTCAAAAGCTAGTTCCAGATTTGACGTGCAAATAAACCCAAGCCACCAATTTGTTTTTACATTTTCATTCCTATCTTCTTATTATACTTGTATTTAGAGATACAAGGATGTGGCAACAGTAGTAATTAATAACATAGACAGACATAATATTTGCATAAATATTTATTACACTGCTATGTCTCACAAGATTTATTCATTTCACTTAAATGAGCAAACAGAATGATCAGAATAGTTTCCAACAAATAAAAAAGAAATCTCTCTACAGCATGTCTATGGAAATGAGTAGTAAATTGTTTGTTTTCTATTTTCTGCTATCTTCTAAATAAAATAAAAACACAGCATTACAATAGTTCAAAAAACCTACAATATTATCCTGCATAATGTTTCACATATCTTTCAAAAAACTGTCTACGAAAGTCAATGTATTATCCACAAAATGCAATGAAGTGCTAAGTTAGAAATCCTGGATGTTTACATTACATCATATAAAACAGTAATACATAAATCACACTATAACAGTGTTCCAGCTGAAGTCCATTTGTATTAATGTAATATGCTAGTTCAGCTGGTGGCCCTCAAATTAATGACTGGCAACATGCATTAAGTTTGATATTATGCTATCCTATGAGGCAAATCAAGCAACAGTGGATAACAGGTAATTGCTACACTTTCATCCAGTAAAGCTCTACCAGAACAGTTAACCATCAACTGTCTCATAAGTTCCACAGACAATAATCAGATACCTAAATACATCTGCATTTGCAGCAGAATTCAATGCTTTTGTCATTCTTATGTGTATTATGTATGTATTAACTGTATTATGTGGCTCCAAGATTTAAGGTGCGGAGAAACAGTGCTGTAGTTGTGCATATAACATATTTGTTCTTACTGATGCTTCCTAGGTGACTATTACTAAGATTTACTCTCAGTAGATGATATATTAGAATATATTTAGTGTTTGATATATTAAACTATACTTAGCATTAACAATGTAAAATGAAATATCAAACTGAGAGTAAATGCACACATATACACACACAGATGTACACACGCAATGAGTATTTTTACTTTTTGTAAAGTACATCTTAAAAGAGGAAATAAGAACTACTTACACCAGAATAGAAAGGCTCACCAGACACACAGATCACATCCTGCTCCTGGATCATCAAAATATCTTTGGCTAAGTGCAGTCGCACTTTGAAAGGCTCCTGGTTACCATCCTGCAGCAAACAAATCCCTGTCTTTGTCTTGAAAGGAATAAAGAAAAAAAGTTTTCTCAGTTAGCATGCTGCATTGCCAGAGTCCATATTTCAAAAAAGACAGATGATAAGTCTTAGTTGAGAGGTTGATACCATTTGCATTTATACATCAATAGATGTCCAAAACCATTACCAGTTAACGCTATGCATTTACTGTGCTTAGACTGAAAGAGAACAATAGCTGTGATTACAGTGAGCAGGGGTACATTTTTCAATTACAAAGCCCAGTTCTGTCTGTGGTGAATTCATGATACGTCTTTGGTTAGCTTTGGGGCAGCTTTGGTTGTACTCTCCATCTCTGGATTAAATGATGACAGCTCACTTGGACACAAAATAAAAATTGCTGTTCCAGCATGCAGCACCTATTTTGACACAGAAAGACATAAAGTGTATAACATCTCCAAACTAACCACTAAGCACTAACAGCGTATGTGAACCTGTTCTGAGCTTTTCCTGAAGTGCACGTACAACATCGACTTACAGTACTTTTCAATGACAGTGCTGAAGTTAAGAGAAAACAGATCAAGGAATGTAACTCCCTTTAGTAACTTAATTTCCACTTCACTTCTGTATTCTGTATTTACAGCTACAGGTCAGGAATTCCATAGGATTCTTCTGTATAAAGTATATGGCCTTTGAGCAACTTAACAGAATCCTTGTTGTCAGTACATATTGGTGCAAATTTTGGGGTTCCATCTACAAGAGCAGTGAAAAAATCTGCACGTGGAAACATGCACAGTATTAGCAATATTTCCCTGAAGGCTGTACTGAAAATAGCATAAATAGACAAGTTGGTAGGACATTTTTGTATCAGAAATTTATTTATATATTATGTAAAAATTCAGCATTATAACACAGAATTTGCTTTTATCATATAACTACACCTACTTGCATAGACACAAGTATATATGTAATTATGTATGTATCTCAGAAAACAACTTTTAGTTGAAAATGGTTTTAAATCTTAGGCTCATCAGTGTCAGTAACAGAACTTACGTTTTCTTCATTCAGGTCAGATTTTAAACCACTGTCTATAGAAAGTTGACTTGAGAGGCTATCAAGGACACAAAAGCTTTGCTGTGAACTTTCTCTGCCAAGGTTGACCTGGCTTAATCTAAGGGCTCTTTCTCAGACAAGAGTTTAAAAGAGCATTTGGAAGATCTCCCCATAGTAAGCTCTGATACCTTAGATCTATATCATGAAGAGAACAAACAGAAATAGGGAACTGACAGTAGGCAACTGGAAGAAGGAAAGCTTAAATTGTTCCAATAAGGAACTAGAAGAGGTAGGAAGGTCAAGAGCAATATTTAAATAGCTTTTTATAATCTTCACTGATGAACTGCTCTTTTACTTTGGCTCCATGCTCAAGACTCAAACTTAAAAAAATGTTTTCTCTGAGAGACAGGTTGTAAAACTGTATTATTTATTCAAATCTTTGAAATATTTTATTCAAGGAACAAAAATGAAGGCTTTTGCACACTAAACTCACGTGAAAGGTAGTGGGTGCTCTGATCATACAGCCTTGCTTTAGTATTTATGTGTCATTTTTGTAACAGGATGGGATAGAAATGGCTTGACATGGACAGACAAATTAAATAAATGGATCCGCAAAAGAAGTTAAGTTTTCAGTACCACTGAAAAACTTCCTCATAGCACACATAAAATATTAGAAAATTAAAATAAAGAGATGATAATATTGTTAAATTGTTCTGCTCCTTCTTTTCATAACTTTGCTTTATAGACTCAGAAGATTCTTCTTTGTATGGAGTAGTGAAGTAAGAAGTAAACAACTATGGTCAGACAAAAGAGACAGGCCCACAAACACAAACTGTTTATAAAACACCTTTCTCCCATAGTAAATGTTTGCAAACATGCCCTCCCTCCTCTCCTGGATAAATGGTAATAGGATAAATTCTGACTTTAATATACTGGTTTTAGCAGCTCTGCCTTACTTGACTGCACATCTCTGATTTGGTCAATTACCCTATAAAGTCTCCAAAGAATCTTTCTGCACAAAGCTAAGGGGCTTTTTTGTGGGAATTAAGAGGCACATAACCATAGCAGGCACAATTAGGCATTAGAAAAAAATTTAAAATTCAAGTCAGTTTCCAAATGCGTGTGGGCTGAGTTTATTCAGTCTGAACAAGGAAACCAAGCTTGGGAACAGCAAAACATTTTGGCTCTTGGAAAGATTGATTTGCACATTCAGGCATCTTATTTACATCAGACACTCTAAAATGCAATGAACCACTTTACTGTTGTTGGGCTTTATGAAAGCCGGTTTATTACACAGTTCAAAATTAAAGCTTCAATTATGCTGCCTCCTTTCCTCTGTTACCTGAGAGCAGCATCAACAACCATGTAAAGGAAAAGATCCTAGGAGATGATGCTAAAAATCCAATTCAGTTTCATTAGATTAGCTCAAGACAATTCTGTAAGAACAAAGACGTACATTTATTTTTTGTCATTGTTTTACTTATATCTCCGGACATTTCTTTCTTCTTCTCCTTTTTTTTTTTTTTTTTTTTTCCCCTCCTCAAAGCATTCACTAAACTGAATCAAATAGGGAGGCAAATTCCTGCATCTTTATCCTAAGCTGGAACTTAGGGAAGTTTTTCTGTACATCTTTTCATGTAAAATCACAATGCACATCAGCACCTTTCATCCACGCAGAATGTAGTAAAATTAACCTGGCTGGAAGATCAGGTGGGCTGTCTCATCTATACTCCCACTATCTCTTACAGGTGAAGAGCTTAGACAGTGTGTCTGTGGATGAGGTGAGGAGGTGCGAGATTGTGGCTGATGTTAGCTTCTGTTCCCTTGACTAACTTTTATGAGATTCCACAAGAGGGTGCGCCAAAATTTTTCCCTTCAAGGCTTTTATATTTCACTGGCAGAGGGTCCTGCCCTGCCCTGACCTACAGCAATAAAATAGCATATGTCAAGTCAGCTGAGCTACTGTAACTGTCAGGGCGAGGTCAGACCTCTCCTGCTCAAATGTATGATAAACTGCACTGCAATGAAACAGACACGGACAAAGGAGTATAGTACAGCTGCTAACATTTTGTTATGCCAATACACCTTGACTGCCCATTTGAGTGAGCCCAAACTGCCATACTTATATTTCTACCTTCCTACTTTCTTCATCCTATTTGTAGAATTAGGCACCTGTTATAAAGAGGGCAAGAAAACTGAGTGTTGCAAGCTGCATGTGCTTATGAAGTCCACAAGGTAGGGTAAGGAATGGATAGGGAAGTAATAAACAGTGAAGAGAGAATGAGGCTTTGTATGAGAGAGCAGTTAGCAACTTCAAGCAAAAGCTGTGAAGAAGGTAAAGAAAGGTATCTCCCTTCGTAAGTGACAGATGCAGTGAATTTTGCACCTCCACCATACTATCTCTGCCATCGGATGCTACATCTTTTTTAGCTCAGTTACAAAGGAACACTGTTTTGGTAAGAGCTGATGTCCTTGGTATGAGTTTAGAAACTGCCTGCTGTTTCTGAACTAACATAATTATGAGAGGAGCTGAAAAATGATCCCTCCTTGCTTTACAATACCACTGCGTGTTGAACTTTCTGCTTCAGAACACTATTGGAGAATGGCGTAAGTTAGCAGAGCCCTCAAAGCATGATACTTCTACAAAGAATATGGTCACACTCAGATCATTAACAGCACCAAGGCAGTGAAAAACGTGTTTCAAAAATCTTTTTCCATTACACTCTGATTTATATCACATGGCCATATGGGTTGTGCATAAAATCAGGTCCTGATAACTTTCCTAAAAGGAATTTACAAATTCTTAGAGATGATAAAATTTTTGCTGTAATATAGATGGCCTTCACAAATACTTAGGAATTAATTTCAGAGGAAATACATACAAAAGAGAGCTCCAGTTCAGCCTGGAGAAGAGAATGCCAGGACAAGAGGCAGTGGGCACAAGTTTGAACACAGGAAGTTCCTTCAGAGCACCAGGAGCAATTCTGTGCTGTGCAGGTGATGGAGCACTGGCACAGGATGCCCAGAGGCTGTGTGTGGGGTCTGCTCCTCAGAGACCTTCAGCAGCCACCTGGATGTGGGCCTGGGCCTCTGCTCTGGTGTCCTTGATGGAGCGGGGGTTGGGCCCGATGAACCCAGAGGGCACTACCAGCCATTCAGTGATTCCGTGATTCTGTTAAAGCTATATTTTGTACATTTAGGCTAGCAGAATACTCTCTACTAAACGTATACCAAAATAAATAATGTTACACATAGGTTTCAGAGTCGTTTTCCTGCAGGACATCAAACATCAATACCTTCTAATCTACCTGGCCTAAATAAGGCTACTGGCAGATCTACTGTTATTTATTTATTTAATTATTTATTTATTTATTTTAAAGATTTTTTTATCTTTTTCTCTATAGTCTAAAGATTTTCCAGGGTTTTGTTCCAGAGGAGATTTAATCAGTATTCCAAGCCGTCTTATTTAATCTTCATTAGCTTTCAAGAGAATAACATATCTTTTGGTTAAGCTATTTTATCTATTACTTTTGCCCTCTGGTAATAAAGCAATTTAGTTTACTTTAATTCTTCCAGTTTCAGATGCTTTTTAAAAGACCTTGGCACTTCAGCAGATACCCAAGAATTCAGTCTGTGAACCAGTGGAAGAAAGGAAAAGGAAAAAAAAAAAACCTCTCAGTGATTTTTCTATGTCGGGTGACCTGGACTTTAATTTTCTCCTTTGGTTCCTGTCTTCCAAAGCATAACAAAACTCTGCAATTTAGTTTAAAGTCATAAAGAATCCGATACCAGTAAGGAGAATGGGTTGCAGAAACTGCCTTAAAAATGTATGCAGTTCACTTCAGAGGAATACCTACGCTTTGAGATGTTTATTTGAACAGAAGCTGACCTCAAGGCATATGGAGACACCCTTGTCACTGCTTTACAATGGCATGTATAATAATCAAAAAGGAAAGTGAATCAGAGGTATAAGGGAGTGATGGCAATGAATTCAGGAAGTAGGAATATGTGCCAGAACCACATAAAAGACATTTTTTAAATGGTCCAACTACTCATTCTGTAGGAGGAGTGTTGCTAGCATAGGTGAAATCACTTACACTGTCAAAAATTGGAATATAGCCCAGATACACAGCGATGTGTTCAGCCTGTCATTCAGAGCCTGTTCTACCAGGTACCAACATTTTTCAATCCAGAGGATAACAAGTACTTTCCTGCACATGAATTCTATACTTCAACCCAAGAGAACTGAAGAAAACACAGAATTTGGGCTTTATCTTCTTTTTCTTTGATTTGTCAGGTATGAGTATTTGGCTGTGGCGTTCTTGATAAGTTTTTTTCTCAAGAGAATGAAGTCTTGCAGAGAATTTTCTTTGTTTCATACAATCTGATTAATTCTATATGTAAATTAGACATTTGGAAAATGTATATATATGCATGTACAATTATACAAATGTACATATGAATTTCTTTCTGAACTAAGGTGACATTTTAGAACAAAAATACTCATTTTCTGACACTACAAATGAATACTTATTAATAGCTGGATTGCTAATGGACTTACTAGGAGTAGATTATGTCATTATAATTCAGGTCAAGAGATAGGACCATATAAAACAAAGGCTACTGTGCACATTTCTTCAAATTTACTATATTTGTTAACATGACATTTTTATAGGCATCAAAAATGTCTATTATTTTCCATCTTGTGATTTTGGGATAAAACCGGATTTAAAAAACATAAATACAAAAACTAAAGTATTAGTCAGAGATTGAATTTCTCTTCTAAGCAACAATTTTCAGAATGTAGAAAAAGGTCAAGAGAATTCAGGTCAGAGTTTAAAGAACTCAGTGACTCAAATACTCTTGAGGAGTTCAGAAAGCTCTGGATAAAAGATAAAAGTGGAGATAGTCTTATGGCTTGGAAATTGTTGAATAAATTAATTAAAAAAATGTTTTACAAGAATCAGTACAACTCATACATCTGCTGATCAGTGAAGGAAATAAGTACAGAATCCAGGATAACCCCTTAGAAAAAAAAAAAAAAAGTATGTATGTGTGTAAAACCTCCTTTTTTGAACTGTTTAACATAGAATAATTTTATTGAAGAATAAACCCATTTCAGGATGCCTTGAAAAGAAGCACAGTCTAGAGACAAGATTATTCAGCAGAAAGTAATCATCAGAATCACATCGAGATTGACATCCAACTACATCTGTCTTCTAAGCTCTCACTATAATAAGTGAAGAGCTCATTGTGGTCACTAAAGCTCAGAGACCAATTGAGCTGGTCAGCAGGTTTGGGAGGAACTGGTCACTAGGCTCCACTGACTGTAAGATCTGCAGTAGGAACTTAGGCTCAAACTGCAAGTAGGAAAGACAATTTTAGTACTCTAATCTCAAACAAAATCCTGTTAGATGCAGAAGGTGGTGTTACAGTGAGTGTGTGCAGCAAGCCAAAGCAGAACAAGCAAATGAGGCTTTCTACCAACAGATAGGAGCAGCCTCATGTTTGCAGGCTCTGCTCCTCATGAGCAACTTTAACCAACCTGGTAACTGCTCCAGACAAGAGGATATAACCAATCTAGGTAGTTCTTGGGGTGCATTGTTGGTAACTTCCTCCTCCAAGTGACAAGAGATCCACAAAAGAGAGGTGCTCTGCTGGACCTCATACTCACCAACAATGAAGAATCTGTTGGGAACATGAAGGTCAAGGACAGTCTTGCCTGAAGAAACCATGAAATGACAGAGTTCAGGATCCTAAGGGCAGGGAGGAGGATGAAAAGCAAGCTCACAACCCTGAACATCTGGAGAGTAGACTTTGATCTCTTCAGAGATCTTCTTGGAAGAGACCTGTGGGATAAGGCCTATTGTGAGGCCACTAGTGATAATCTTTGATCATTGTGACTGGGAGAACAGCTTGAAGACTATAGGAAAGCAAATATCAGTCTTATTTCCAAGGAAGGCAAGAAATAGCATCAAAGGAACTACAGGCTGGTCAGCCTCACCTTGATCCCTGGAAAGGTGACAGAACAGCTAATCCTGGAAATCATTTCAAGAAACATGAAGGATAAGAAAATCAACAGGAGTACTCACCATGGGGGAGTCATCCTTGACCACCTTGATGAACTTCTACCATGAAATGATTGGCCTGGCAGATCTGGGAAGAATAGTGGATATTGTCTACCTGGACTTCAGCAAGGCCTTTAACACTGTCTCTCAAAAGATCCTCAGGACAGTGGGAGGAGACAAAGCCAGGACAGATGACTCAAATGAACCATAGTGCTATTCTATACCAAGTGATACAGTGCACAGTAATAAAAGCTGTGGGAAGAAGGAGGATGGGTGGACATCTGGATGGACATCCAGAGTTACAGAGTTTGTCTAAACAAGTAACCATTAGGTGTGATGGAGCGTTGCTTTCCTGGAAAAGGTTGAACATCTGACTGGGAATGGGAAGCAGTAAATGAATTCCTTATCTTGTTTTGCTTGTGCACACAGCTTTTGCTTTACCTATTAAACTGTCTTTCTCTTAGTTCACAAGTTCTCACACTTTAACTTTCTAATCTTCTTCTGTGTCCCACTGTGGGAGAAGTGAGCAAATAGCTGTGTGGTATTTGGCTGTTTATTGAATTTAACCCACATCAACATCACAGTATTAGGAAAAACAGAGCTTGCCATGGTCATCATGAATAATGTGCCTTGTCTTTAGTGCATCTATGAGGAATATTTTGTTTTTAAGCTAGTTGAAACTCAGTTCAAATCACTTACTGCCATTAGTAAGGATGGGGATGAAAGTACCAGTGAGGACTGCACAAAAGTATACAGACAGCAAATGGTGGGAGCCTGAGTAACACCCTGCCTGGCTAATCCAGACCTATCACAGAGGCCATCAGCCTATCAAAGTTCCACTTCCACAAGCCTAGGGAAGCACACAGATGCATGGTAGGTGGAAACCCAAAATAAGGACTCAGAGGAAGGGATACCCTATCTGATCCACTCCCAGAGTCGTCCTGGGAGAGCCCCAGGCCCAGTGTCTAATTGTAATGAATGTGATGAACCCACTGGGACAGGTTCCTTATGATGAGATAATACCAGACTATCTCTGGGACTAAGGAGTATCACTGTCTAGTGGCATGAAAACACATTATCATAAAATCATTGAATTGTTGGACTTGGAAGGGACTTTTAAAGGTCATCTAGTCCAACCCCCCTAAAATGAACAGGGACATCTACAGCTAGATCAGGTTGCTCAGAGCCCCATCCATCCTGACCTTTAATGTCTCCAGGGATGGGGCATCCACTATCTCTCTAGGCAAGCTGTTTCAGTACCTCATCACCCGTATTGTAAAAAAACTTCCTTCTTATATCCAACCACCCATATTGTAAAAAAACTTCCGTCTTATATCCAATCTAACTCTCTGTCTATCTATCTATCTAACTATCTAACTGCCTATCACAGCAGATCCTGCTAGAGAGTTTGTTCCCTTCCTTCTTATTCCCTTTCTTCAGATCCCGAAAGAGAGGGATGCAGCTCTAGATTGCACAAGACTTACTATGGAAAGTTTAAGGAAAAGTCATAGGCAGAGAAAGAGAAGGATTTAAGTGATTTGGGGAGAAGATAGATGCACAAGGACATAAAGAGAGGTTGGCTGCATCTAAATAGGTCACTGGTCAGCACATTTAACTGGTCATGTTCTGAGAGAACTTCTTGAATTCCCTTCTAACTTTTTTTCCTGGGTGAGAGGCTTCTTGTGTGTGTATTTGCATGTGTCATGTCCAGGTGCCAGCAACTGAGGAGACTTGGCCCCAGGGGAAGCTGCTGGGCAGACTGCGTGGTAAGCTCAGCTGCTGGAAGCACCCACATTCTACATATGCATACATATGTATTTTCTCTCTAATGGAAATCTATCTTGCTCAGCCAGAGAAGAAGCTTGGATGAGGCTGCTGGTGCCATCTGTGTTTATGTGAGTGCTTTGCGTGTCCTCACATAATTCAAGTGGCTGGCCACATACATACATATGTACATCTATATGCATGTATGTAGTGTTTATGTGTGCTCTGTGTGCATATGCCTAATGGGTATACATCTTAACTCTGTATGCATATGCCTACTGGGTATATATCTTCTCTATTGTTTGGATCTGGGGCTACAGAATTGCAGTGGCCACGTCTCTTGGGCCATGAGATACAGCTTGATATATTTTCCTCTAACAACAACCAAAGTAGAGGATATCTTAAAATGTTAGTGCTGAGGTTTTAGTTAAAAATTTAGCTAAACCTGTAAGCATAAGGCTACTGATGCTTTACTTAGATGTAGGCATTTGATGAAAGTAGGTTGAAACTCTATATTTTATTAACTTTGATTGGCTTGAGACACAAGATGTAGTTAGTTCACTGCAGCTTTAAGAATTTCTCAGAAGTGGCACCACTGATTCTGTGGAACAGACCTAATTTCATGCAAAGCAGATAAAATGGAGTTGAATCTACTTCATTTAATTTAATTATTTTAAAAATTAGAAGTGCTTGCTTAGGTTTCCCAGATCATGGATCTTTTAGGAGGGGAGGAGTCACACTGTCTTTCCACAGCCTGTCATGGAAGCTCAAACAAAGATTTTTAAAGACCTAAATTTGAAATGAATGCCCAATTAGAAACCAAATACTGAATGAAACAGATCTGACAATACACTTGCACTTTAAAGGCTAAGACATGACTCATATTCCAGGTCATCTTTTTGTGGCTGCTGTTGTCATTATTGCTGCTGGGCAATGAGTTAAGTTAATTCCTGCTAAGCAATCTCTACTCGGCTGCAGTTAAAATAACAACATAAAACTCCTGTAAAGATAATACATATCTGCTGAATAAATCCATTAAAAATAAAGAAGCAAGAAAAAAATTAGAAATGTCTCTTTTTCCCCAGGCAAATAATCTGGGATATACCACATTACAGAATTTAGATTGTGTATAAAGTCCCTCACACAGTACTGTGGGCAACCATCATGCACCAAGATAGTGGTGCCATACTGTGGCACCATCTTCCCAAAGACAAATTTCACTTTAATATTATTTTGTAATCTCAGTGCTCTTTTCAGAAGGCTATCATGATTTCATAATCTTCATCCTGCTCATATTCTCTTCCACCAAGTAATTTACATTAATTTATTCTCAAGTCAAAATTGCTTTTGCTACATTTAGTTCTCTGACCTATTGTTATTCTCTTCCTTCCACTTCTATTTTTCATAGAATTATGGTCACCTATAAAGACACGATGACCTTCCTAATCTCTGTTTGCTATTCTCAGTATAAAGGCAACTGAATGATTTTTTTTATCTTAAAAATGACTGGACATTGCAACACAATTTGGTTTAAATGAAGTTGTGTAAGCATATTTAAAAAAAAAATTGTCAATTGGAAACCATTGAGAAGACTTGGTGCACAGAATAACATATCCAAATATATCTTATTTACCTTCTTTAAGACAAAGTTAAAAATAATACAGAAAAAGAAAAAAAAAAACACTTCCCCCATCGTTAGTGGAGGGGGAATTGAATTACTTTATATTGATATTTTGAAACTATATATGTATACTATAGGAAAATTACTCTCTTATCTCATCAAATTAAAATTGAAGTACTTTTCATCTGGGTCACTTTCACACCTTCCACTCTCTCCCTACCCTTTTTACCATACTCCTACATTTTGCCTTTGATTTTGTTGAACAGAGAGAGATTTGGGACTCCACTGATGTTTTATTTCATGTACAGGCTTTCAAATATAAACGGTGAAGACTACGGGCAAAGCTCACACAAAACATAGATACCTGCACCTACACTGTGCCCAAAGAGGTAAATTGGAAGGGACAGAGGTGAGGGGTAGTGATGAATACACCTGGGAAAATTCTTTCATGTTCTATTACAAAGTCTGCCTGCCACCACGAAGCAATCAACTGAATAACTTACATCTTATTATATAATTCCTCTCATTGCAGAAAAAGCGGGTAAGAGGAGGGGGGGGGGGGCAGTTAGCATATAAAAAGGATTAAAAGTGCATTGATTTTGAATCGACTATTGTTTGAAAAGAAAAATATCTGATCCTACCTCTTCGCAGGTGGTCCTGAAATCCATGTGCTATGACACAGCAAGTGATATTTGTCTAAAATAGAGAGAAATATTTCATTAGAATGAAAAAGATATTGCAAAACATAAGTTATCTGTCTGAGCTGAACAATTGAACTAGCCTTTGTCAGGTCCAGTTATAGTCATTCCTTATAAAGAGAAATGATCAAAGTTGCAAAAGGATTAGGAAGCATAAGATACTGTAAGTAATGTCTGCTCCTTATAAAGTACACAACCTGGTTTCACTGGGTATGATCAGAGAGGTATTTTTCTGTTCCCACTATCTTGTCCCTCCCATGGGGCATTCAATTCTGTTTTTTTCATATTGCAAGAATGAGTTTATTTTTCATTTCTTTTCAAAAGTAAGGGCATACTGGAAACTAACACGTCAGAAAGAGACAGTTAAGAGTTGATCTTCAGAATGCCCTCTCTACCATGAGAGATTTTTTTTTTTTTTCTCCCATAGCAAAAGAAACATCAGGAATCAATACCTTTGTTTCACGTTTTATTAACATACGTAATCTCTCCATGGAAGCCAGTATCATCTAACAGTGTGTTGACTGCAGAAATATTTATGAGTTGGAAAAAAACAAATGTTAGAAAAGTCAGGAATATGTGTGAGGGCTGGCAAAATGTCATACCAAATCCTGTGATTATTACTTTGCTAGAACTTTACCTGAAGTGTATTCATCCCAATGCACACTTATTCATTCATTTATTTATGAGATAAGGCTACCAGAGAAGACTTTTATCAGAGGACCGGAACAGTGTCCTGCTCCCGGTTCTACAATGCAAATTCTAAGCCTTCTGTATAAAACATTTCCAGGAAACACTTTCTGAGCAAAACAGACACTTCATTCAATTCCCTGAGATGCAA
Source organism: Gallus gallus (assembly GCF_016699485.2). Taxonomy (NCBI): domain Eukaryota; kingdom Metazoa; phylum Chordata; class Aves; order Galliformes; family Phasianidae; genus Gallus; species Gallus gallus. Next base: position 108,615,246 of record NC_052533.1, on the reverse strand, counting down.
AACCCGTAACAAGATCCTTCCCATCAAGTAGTTTTTTTTATTATTCTGAATGAATCATGTGCTTACAATTATTTGTATAAATTTAGTACTCAAAGCTCCAACCTAAGAGCATAAGCTTAAAATGAAATTAAAAAAAAAAAACATAATACAAAAATGCAAATTTTAATTAAAAATATCTTAATCTCTTAAGCATCTTAATTTGTTTTACTGCCTTGTACTTAGTTTTATTAAATCCAACTGCACACACGTGTATTTACTGAGCTTTGTCTGTTTCACAGTCTGTGCACCAGGCTTATTTCTAGCAGAGCTAGCCTACTTTGGCTAGGTTATAGTGCATCATTACTTCCTTGTCAGCTTTACAAGTGCACCAAGAATGAATAAACATCTATATTTTTAATTCTGCTCTCAAAATGCTCATGAAAAACAAGGTCACTATTACAATTTTGAAGGCTTTTCACTCTTGAGGGACAGTTATTATGAAATGAGTTTGTCTTTTTTATAAACTCGCCTTCTCACAGCTGAGTAAGCTGAAATGGGAAGGAGGCTTTACTTTAAGTATTTTGTGAACTTTTTAGCTTTCTAGAACCAGAAACTTTTGCATCTTTAAAATATAAATTGGAGTTCTGCACAGTGTTATCCTTTCTTAGGCCCTGACTATATCAAGTCAGTAATTTCTGCTTCAGAAAAAAAGTGTCTCCATTTATGCTCTACTAATTCCTAAACGTCCTGCAACTTTCAGGTAACGTTGGTTCCACAATAAGTGATGACTTCTCTTCAGGTACTTTTTAGTTACACTTTAATGTAAATCCTGTTTAACCCAGGTGTTTCCCACAACTAAACAATATTCCATCTTCATCTCTTGTTGTTTTCATGCATTATTAATGTATTTATCTATTCATTTAATAAATATTTATATTACTATGTAGAACTAAAGTAAAGAACTAAGGTGATTCTATATACAGCTCATGACCCAAAATAAATTTTAATTTGCTCAGATAATTAGTGAATATGGTATGATTTTTCATATGAATATCAGCTTTACTGAAAAAAAAAAAAAAAAAGAAAAAGAAAAAAAGAAAAAAAAGATCTTTTAAACATCACAATCACTACGATTATTCTAGCACACCTAATATGCTGGATGATGTTATTTATGAAAAGCGGTAGTAACACAGTTCTCTATCCTATGACTTGAGCGATGTCATGGCAAACAAAAGCATTGACTTTCAGCACTCTGTTTTGTTATTTTTGAGGACAGTTCACAAATTATAAATACTGCCTCTCTCTATCTGTTAATATTTGGCAAGTCTACCTGCTGACACTTCATTTTCCTTACATGATATATTACACATAAAAAAATTATAATACAACAAATACTCTCCTGACATCCACTTTGTATTGAAATAATTTCTTTAGTTCCCAAGGAGGATTACACACAAGGTTTCACAGAATTATAGAACGGTTTGGTTTGGAAGGGATCTTAAATATCATCTAGTTCCAATCCCGTATCACAGTCAAGCACACCTTCCACTAGGCCAGGTTACCCAAAGTGTCATTCAGCCTGGTCTTGAATACCTCCAGGCATGAGGCATCCACAGCTTCTGGAATGCTGCTGTAAGGTCTCCCTGAAGTCTTCTCTCTGCTAGGCTCAATAACCTCACTTTTATCAGCCTTCACAGAAGAGGTGCTCTAGCCATCTGATCATCTTCATGGCCCTCCTATGGACCCACTCCAACAGGCCTATGCCCTTCTCATACTGGAAGCTGAAGAGTTGAATGCAATACTCCAGATAGAGTCTCGTGAGAGTAGAGTAGATGGGAAGAATCAACTACTTCAACATGTTGGTCATGCTTCTTCTGATTCAGTCCACGATATGGTTGGCTTTCTGGCTTGCAAGTGCACGTACATTTCCACATCATGTAAAGCTTTTCATCCACCAGGACCCTCAAGTCCTTCTCAGGGTTGCTCTGAGCAAATTCTCTGCCCAGCCTGTATTTGTTCTTGGGATTGCCCCAACCCAGGTGCAGGACCTGGCACATGGCCTTGTTGACCTTCATGAGTTTTTCTTGGGCCCACCTGCCAAGTCTGTTAGTGTCCCTTTGGATGGCATCTTTTCCATTTAGTATGGCAAATGCACCATGCAGCTTGGTGTTATCAACAAGTTTGCAGAGTATGCACTCAATCCCACTATACACATCACTAACAGCGAAACTAAATTGTACCAGTCCTAATATAGGCCCACCGAGGAAAACTGCTTGTCACCAATCTCCACTTGGTCTATCACTTGGTTTATTCATCAAATTCATGTATCTGTAATTTAGAGATAAGGATGTAGTGTTGGTTCAGTATCACATGCTTTGCACAAGTCCAGGTAGATGGCAACAGTAACTCCTCCCTGTTGCAGAACACCACCAAATTTTTCAGGCACGTTTTGCCCTTAGTGAAGCCATGTTGACTGTTCCCAGTCATATTGTTTTCTGTGTGCCTCAGCATAGTTTACAATAGGATCTCCTGCTCCATGATCTTAACTGAGATGGAGGTGAGAACTACTGCAATTCCTTGGGTTTTCTTTTTTTCCCGTTTTAAAAATGGGAGTTATTTTTCTCTTCTTCTTGCCACTGGGAACTTCACTGGACTGCCAAGAGCTTTCAAATACGATGGAGAGTGGCTTAGCAACTTCATCTGCTAGTTCTCTCAGGATCACTGGATGCATGGATTTGTGCACCTTCAGGATTTTTATACTGTCTTGAACCTGATCTCTTACAGTGGGCAGTTCTACATTTTCCTTGTCCTCTGCCTTTGGATTCTGAGACTTCCTCTGGGAAAGGTGCCAGGAGGAAGTTTTTCAAGATTGATGATAAGATCTTCTAATATTTAAAACAATGTCTAAGATGTGTATCTGGAACTACAGAACTCTCAGCACAAAACCACATTTTCTGCAGTTAGTGTACCTGTTTTTCACACATCACAAATTCAGTCACTGATCTCTGCAGCATGGCTTGCACTGTTTCTGTATTGCACTGTTTCCAACTGTTTCTTGGCTGTGGTACAGAGTGGAAATCAAGTCCATTATCAAAGGGTTTTTTTTTCAGTCCATCAAGCAATTTTTTTAACATTTGATATTTTGGAAACAGCACACAGAAGCTAAGATTAGAAAGTTCATTATCTCATACATCAGCTCAGAAACTCCACTTTTTCCCCTATTTCCCTGGAAAAACTCTCTAGATTATTAAATCACAAGAATACATATAATGCATCATGCAGACATTTTATGATGCTATGCTGGTAAAATGTTCTAATGATTAGTAATTTTCTCCTTCTGTTATACATAAAATAAATATATATACATATAAAACCAAGAAATCCTAAAACCAAAGCATTTTAAAAACAATAAGCTGTGAAATCCACCACTGACTGATGTCTCTCAGCCTGCCTTTGGCTAACCTCAGCAATGCCCTTATCTTGAAATCACAGCCACACTTACCTGAGCACCTTTCTAGCTCTCCAAAGAGCTTCATTCAGTCTCACACAAACATACCAGAGACACCTTCAGCATGAGTATTTTATTTTTCTTTTTGCGTCCCCATCCATAAATTGCTTTGGAACAAACTGTGCTCCATAAAGTGAGGAAAAGAAAAGAAAAAAAAAAAAAGGAAAAAACAACAACAACAACAACAAACCTGTCTGTGGCTATGAAAGGCTGAGGTGCAGAGGAAAAAAAGCAGTGTTAGGACAGGGTCTGGTACACAAGCATAGGGCGAAGCACGAGCAGTGTATTTCATTCAAAGTGAAGTAATGGCTAAAAGAGAAAATGAGGCTTCCTCTGAACAGCTTTGGGACATGCAACCAAGGTTATGTAAACAAGCATACTTCAAAAAGTTACTTTGCTTCCTTTCTACTTGATTTGCAATCTGTACTTCCTCAAAAACTGAGTTACCAAACTTATTTAGCTCATTTCTACTGATAGATGTATAGGAAGCAGCACATGAATGACAGGTTGGGAACAGAATTTGACACCCTCTTGACAGAACAAGCAGTTATTCAATACCAAAGAAAGCATTTACTGAGCTGTAATATTATGGCATTTTTGTTCTAAAGGGAAATCAATGGCTAAAACATAATGGCAAAGTTGAAGGCTAAGGCAGCCCTCAGAGACAAAGCTTCATTTAGGATAATGCATTGAGCACTTGAGTTATGCTCAGATCTTCCTATAATAAATCAGGCCATACTCCAATAGTATGATAGATGCAATTTCACTGTGACAGAATGTTCCAGTATTTTTAATAAAATAAGATAGCAAACCAAAAGAAAATTTCATGGACGCATGACAGTGATAACAAACACTTTGTAAAGTCTTCAAAATAACACAAGCTAAACAGGGTACTACTGGAGCAGCAGTACAAAACACAGGTTTTGTACTGGTTACTGTTGCAAAGAATAGAATATTGTATCCAAAAATAACAAATTAATGGAGAAAAGATGTATTGTCAAACACAACTGAATTATCATATGATAACACTGCATCTTGCATCGTTCTTACTCAGTGGGGAAAAATCACATTATTTTTTTCTTGGAAAACTGAGTAAACAATCTTTTTCTCCTCTTAATACTTACCTTCTTGAACTGGGGAGATCTGTCTGGTGGTTTGACTCTGAGAGCTATCTGTCTGCATCTTCACAAAGACTTGAACTTGGAAGAAGCTTATTTATATAGACGCAGACTACAGTCACAAGAATGTTCACTGTCTGAATTGCTTACTTCTAAGCAGGCTAAAACCATGTTTCAAAGGCATAAATATAGGCATCTGCAACCAATTGTGACAGCTATTAACTAATAATCTACAGGTATACCTTTGAAAGTCCTTCTCCTGCCTTCATTGCTACAAAAAAATTATCTGTGCTCCACTTTCTGGAGATACTTGAATCAAATCTCATTTTTTTTGTGTCCTGGGAAATGAAGTACATTTCTATGTAGCTGTGCAGCGTGTTTTTAGAGAAATTTATTAGAATTTATTATTAATTATCCTCTATTCATAGCATAGCTGGTCCCTTCTGCCTAAAAGGGGGAAAGCAAAACAAAACAAAACAAACAAACAAAAAAACCCAACATCTGGGGAAACAGAGGTATTACTTTAAATGCAAATTTCACAAACCCTTTTCTATTCTGGACAGCTTGCCACAAAGTATTTTGTGCTGGAACAGTTTTCTGAGCCATGCATGCAGTACAGGAATCCATAGGAACCATTTAGTAACCCCAGGTTGCTAACATATTCTGTTACTGTTTTCCAGGCTATTTCCATTATATTTCATTTGAAAACAGAGTTACTTACAATCAGTTAACATAATGTATTTAGTCATCTACTGTAGTAGCATACTGGACCCATCTGTTGAAAAATTTATCTGTGAGCTGGGAACGTATTCCCCATATCCAAACACACCTTACTTCTCTCGTAGAATGCAATACAAAAGCGGAATCACACAGCATTTCAACTTCAATGAATTAATTCTTATTGAAACATACTCAGAAACCTGGAGAAACCTTTTTTTTTTTTTTTTTTTTTTTTGTGTGTGTGTGTGTGTGTGTGTGTATGTGTCCGTGAGCAGCATAAACACCTGGCAAAGCTTTTAGACAAAACATCCAGCTCTGGGCAAAGCACAAAAGAATTGAAGCTGGCAATTAGTAGCTAACAAAATTTCTAAATGTTTAATTCATGTTACCATACTTAAAATAAGAATTATATTTACTTGCTAGTCATAATTTATTGTTTTAATTGCAAGCATTTGTAATCAGCAAGCACAGTTATGGACGATTCAAAAATAAGTGAACCTCAAGGTGGTATTAACTGAATGAGGTTATACTGGACTCATGGTTATACATTCCAGTATTATTTACATCAAAAGTTATCTGGTGCCACACAACACCTACATGGAACCCAGGCAGGTATGACTTGGCAAACGCAAACTGATGGAAATGGCAAAATAAAAAGAACAATGCAACACGTGATCTTTCACAGGCAAAAAGCAGTACTACAGGAGAACCATTTGGAAATGGCAAGATTAAATGTCAGTGGACTGCTACTGCATGGTTTTTTGGGGAGAATGCTCTACAACAAACTGGGACAAGAAACTTTGGCTCTGTGTTAAAGCCTGGAATGTTGCTGGGGAAAAAAAAAAATAAATGTACTTTCACTTTTCCAGTTTTATCTTTTGATGATTCTCCAGAATTATCTGAATTCAATTATGCATTTAATTTTGAACAGATGTAGCATAGATACCAGAGGCTCAAAAGAGGATAAATATCCACATATTCTAAGCTTCTCTGAAGGCAGTATGAACTGTTACATAATTTAGGTCAATTTCTCAGTTTTACCTAAATAACTGTGCTTCCTACCAAAGACAAACAGTAGTTCTCTGACTATCTGTTACTGCAGTCTGCTTTTTCTCTCTGTTATCTCTCAACACAGAACTTCCTTATAAAAGAGATACTGGCAATTCCTTTGCCATGGCAATTGATTCCCAGTCAAGTATAAATTTCATGCCTCTGGCATTATGCCTAATGCAAATAGTTTGGAGTGAGACATTCAATATCACGTTGTACCTTTTGATTTAATTTCTGTTAAAAAATCAAAACTGCATTTTGCCTATCTCCTAAGAAAGGTAAGGAAATCAGTTATCAATTGTAAAGACTCATGAGGTTTTATTCAGCAGGGTTCTTGGGAATTGCTTAAAGAACTAAGCTTAGAACTAAGCTTAAGACAGGAATGCTTCTACTTCTAAAATTTAGCATGCTTTTTCAAATTAGCGAGAAGGTAGGATAATGCTTAATAGAAAAGTCACACTTCAATATAAGTTTTGCCTTTGTCTTACCCTAAATTTAATACGTTTAATCAACACCTAATATAATGAGACACCGACTTCTTGCTATGAAGTCCAGAGTCCTATGTAAGCAAAAGAAGTTGGACTGACGCAATAACAAACTAATTCACAAATAAGAAGAGGAGAAAATGAGTTTGGCTACACAAACTTGTATACAGCATAAGGGAGTGGTAAAATACAAGACATAGTTATGGAATTGTTTGGGCTAGAAGTGTTTTTTAATACTTTTGTTTTCAAAAAATTCAATCACAAGCTTTCCATAACTCCTTGCTCCACTACCTCAGATTCAGACTAGTAAACTATGAAATCAATACCACAACCTGATTTATATTTCCTCTCTGAAAACAGGACTACTACTCCATTTCTTCCATAGGGAAGTGTAGCCTTATTGACTACTGAATAATGTTTAAAAATTAACTGCTGTAGATGCTTCAGCCTGCTCTATTCTTTGGGCTGTGTTTTGGATGCATGTATTAAAGGGTATGTATACAAATGCAATGCAGTATTTTAGCAAAATGTATGGACAAAAAGAAGTGGAATACACTGATGCCTAAGAATTCTTAGAAGGTCTCATAAATTCTTCCAGAAACTATTTAAGAGGCTCTATCTGCATTTTTAAGTATTAATGATTATGTGATTTTGGACAATACAATCAATTAGTTTGCATGAATTCCCCCAGATGGAACGGTATTATACTTATATCTTTATATATATATATATTCTTATATATACTTCTATCTTTCAAAAGATATATAAGATTATACTATATCTTTCAAAAGGCCATATGTGATGTAATTCATAAGTACAAGAACATGGTGTATCATTTAAAGATGGTAATTTTATTCTGTTACGCTTTGACTTTCACTAAATGGAAACAGAATAATACCACGTTTATTTGGGATTTTTCAGATTCTGTATAAATATCTGACTGATATATATATATTTACACTCCTATGCAGGTAACAGATTCAAGTTTATTTCAGAAGCTCTTTAATGGGAAAAAATATTTCACATTGAAACCTGAAAAATCTGCTTTTCCCCCATATAATACATGGCAAAAGTCATGCTTAAAAATCAAAATAATAATATACAATTAATAATGGCAAGCAAAATCAGACTATGTGAAGGAGGGACACAATACCAGAGGTAGTAGAAAAGTTATTCATTTTATCAGTTAAAGCATCACATGAATGTTTTGATTCCAGTCAATATTTGTAAAAAGCTGCACATATTTGCATTTTGTTAATTGACTGATAAGCTTTCCACATATCAAGGAAAATGAAAAACAGGATTTCTCAACAGGTATGGAATTATTTCTCTTCATATGCTACCATTTGAATCACAGGCTCTGGTACACATTGATAGAGATTGAAATAACAGGGTAAGCACAACTGAAAGAAATGACAAAATTTAATTAAAAACAATTCAAAAGATTTATTAAGTTCATTGACAATGAAATGACCAGTCATTTTAAATTTCCCCAAGGCAGAGAAAAATAAAAAATAAAAATCCAAGTTTCATTTGAAACTTCATAACCTAAACAGCATTTACCTTTCTTTGTTTTCAAGGGAGTGAACATTGCTTGACTCACAACTCAACTAATCACCAAAACTTTTTCATTTTACTTTACCATTTGTTTTTATGAAATAATTGGGAGTACTAGAAAGAACATTCCCATTCAAAATTCACGAGGTCAAAACACTGCCTGACATATTTTGAATTACCAGGCTATATATCACAATGTAATCAACATGTAAATTTTTTGAGATAGAGTTGTAGTAGGGTTTTCAAGTGTTTTCTTGTCACATCTATAAGTATGAATAAGAATTCTGTCCTGAATGTGTTTCATAAGCTACTACCTGACCCAAGTAGAAGAGGATACCTTATTGAGAAGGGATGTCAAATGCAGCTTTGAAGGACACTGGGTTTACTAGTCTTTTCTTTGGAGATGGTAGCAATAAACAAGACAGCCCAGTAAAAACCCTGGCATCAATTAACTTTCAGTGTTTGTTTGATATTTGGAGCTTGCTTTTGAGTTGGCATTTACTGTCATCCCTATTTTAGTAATTGATAGTTCTACTGTAATTTGGAAATGGAATTCAGGTATTCAGGAGTAGAAAAGTTAGGGGAATATGCCTGGAAATTACGTAGGGAGATTGGCAGATAGCGTGAGAGTACACTAGGTCACTACAAGCTGGAAGAAGAGAAGAAACCAGTTATTCTTGTTTTTGTCAAATCAATATTCTTTGCTGGCATACTCATCTTAAATGACTGAACTCAAATATCAAAAGTAACTTTCATTAAAAAAAAAAAAAAAAAAGAGAGAGAGAGAACAAGAGAAATCCATCTTTATGGAACTGGAGATTATAGGAGCCAAAGACTCACACTTCTTATTTATATGGGCTAAGAAATCTTGAGATTGTAATTCAGCCCAGAGAAATTTTGTCGCTTATTCTGTTGGGTCATTGATCTTTAATGTCAATAACTTTTTCCATAGTTTTTTTTTTTTTTCTTTTTCTCAAGTATGAACTTAGAGGTTTTCCATAAATAACCAAGTTAATCACAGGAATAACTTGGAAAAAATAAAACCAATAACAAAGGTCAATTTAAAGTAATATGATTAAAACACCATTATGCAGCTTCAGACTGAAGTCAGAACTTCAACTCAGCTTCTATTACCAGATCCCATATTCAACAGTGGCTTTCCTTCTTAAGAATTCCTATGACAAGTATTCACACACAATGAATGCTCACCATTAAAATCATTAAAATCACCATTTGTTTGCCATCTCTGGGGAAACCATAGCTACATTATATATATATATCTATATCTACATATAGATATATAATCCCAAGGATTATTGCCACTGCTAGTCCAGTATCATCTTATCTGCAAAGTCACTTTTAAAGCCAGTATCTACCATTAGAACATTAATTTTCCTCAGGTTAAGAGAAACCAACAGTAACCAATTTCAAATATACTGTTCACAATATAGGTATTTCTAGCCATTAGAGATACCACAGTCATGGTTTGTGGTCCTCATCATATATATCTTTTTTTCAGAGCAGTTACTTCTTCAGACAGCATATACAACACATTCAACACTTACTGAAAACAATCAGTAACTTGACTCAATCAGCATAATTAGACCTTTCAGTTGAGTTTTTCTATAATTGCAACGAAAGCCTCTTTAACTCCTCTGAACTCCAGAAAGCAGGAACTTACAGCAGTACTGCTATAATATCATCAAGTCAAGTTTATTTATTCTCAGAATGGTCCTGCAGTGGTACACTGTCAAAATATATGAGAGAACTTGAAATATGCAAAATATGCCACAGAGGAAAACACAGTACTTTAAGCACTGCAAAATTAAAATAAACAAATTTAAACAGTCAGTGAGAAAATTGAAAACTAATCAGAAAACAGCCCTTTCCTTCTCTGTAACAGCAGCATTCATCACTGAAAATCTTTCTGTATGGCACTGTATTGGATTGGGATGGTGAAATGGTCATCCCAGATGTCCACACAGTTCTCTTCTGGAGGCTACAATGCCAGCCATAGAGGTATAGAAGTTAGGAGAACAAAATACCAAATACAGCCTGCTCCCCTCTTGAAAACAGAGGTTGATTCAGATTACCACTGACTAGTGGTAAAACATGCTGGTTTAGGAATACCAACCCACCAGGCAATGACACTGGTGCCAGGAGATGTGGGTGGATAGCTACAGGAACCGCCACTATTCAATCATTTACCCACCTCATGGGAATCAGCCATTTTGTTTATCTCATTTTCTACCTCACTATTGCTCTGCTTTGATTTTTACTTAATGTGCTATTAAACTCATTGAGAGCCAGGATGGCAAAAACTGGAAGTCGTAAGAAATTTTTCTCTGGCTATAAAGTCTTGGACACAGTCATGATGCTAATTATAATGTCGGTGAGACTAATATTAGTAACTCTGAACTATGGTTGTCATAAAAACTCCATCTTTTTATTCACTTGTAACTTAGACAAGCTTTAATTGTTTTAACTTTTTTTATTACACGCTTCTTAGTACATATCCTTTTTTTTTTTTTTTTTTTTTTTTTTTTTTTTTTTTTTAATAGTATGGGCAAAAGAGATTAGCTGTCTCTGAAAACAAGGGTAAAGACTGGCATATTCATTTACTTAATGAAGAGAGGAATTAAAAGCTATTGGTCTTGCTTTAAAAAGCCTTACAGTTCTCATGTCTGTTCTCTAGAATTTTGACAGATTAAATTGCACTTCTGCAAAAAATAAAATAAAATAAATAATGTAAACAAAATAACAATAGAAATTAGAGAGAGGGGAAACTCTGTAGGCCAAAACAGAGGAGTTAGCCAGATAGGCCAATTGGGAGACTTTCTGGACAATGGGCAAGTTGAGAGACAAAAGAGACAATCCTCAGGAGAGAGAAAATAAAAGTCTGTAACCACCATAGAGCACTTGCTTCCAGAGAGGAGATAGCCAAAAATCAGAACTCAAAACTCTATAGTTGTGATAGTATTACACCTGTTTTATAGTACAAAATACTAAAATTAAGCAGTGCTAGTATTTTATTATACATACTGTTATGCTGTAAGTATTTTGAGCTTAATCAATTTCAGTTAGTACTCTTCAAAACAAGAGACAACATGGTTGAGTAATTAGTATGTAATCATTCTCAACAGGCAATTTTCTTGCAGCCTTCCTAATTGAAGGATAAGGCTGTTAAATACTACCAATATAGGCTACATTATGCAGCCACTCTCAATGTTAGAAATCAGTTTCATTAATAATATACACTAGGAGTTTCATTTTGTAGAAACTCACAAAAAGCAGCAGAATATCACAGCCACTGGTACAGTAGCTGTAATGATAGCTTTGAAGGTTCCAAGCCTACCAGTGACAGTACCAAGAGCATAGCTATGCTTAATTCAAGTATTTTTCATCTTATAATTTATAGAAAGATTTTAAACGTAAGTGTTGAAAGTAATAAGTCTCCAGATTAAAAAAAAAAAAAAAAAAAGCCTCTAAATTACAGAGGTGTAATAGGTATAAATTTATATTGGTACACTAAATCAGTACTGAAGAACTTGTGTATTTCAGACACAGTTACCGAAGCTAAGCAGGAGTTTTGCCCTTTGTTTTACTTTCCAAGACTCTCAGTCAAGAGAGGAGAGGAGAGGACAGAGTTCAGGTCACAGTTCCTTTATTCAGTTTAAAATCTATTTCAGGGAATAGAAAGGCTACAGTTTAAAGACTCCATCCCCCCACCTTGTGGGGCTATGGAGCTGGATGAGGTATAAGTACTTTTTCAGCACATCTTCCCACAATGGGAGCAGGAAAGAAACTTCTATAAACTATTCAGAATGTGAGTGTGTTAATAGATACAACATAGTGCCACTCTAAAAAAATCTATGAAAGAGGAAAATAATTTTTAAATAAGAAGATAAAAATATGAAAGAAAAGTTGAGATTGTTGATAAGAAAAAGGGCATGTAAAGAAAAAGATCTGAAAGAGAAGAAAATGGAGAACAGGAAATGAGATAATAAGGAAAGAGTGGTACAAGTTATGAATTTTAGAAAATGAATATTAAAGAAGTCTTTACCTTGCAGAGAGATGAGGAAATAGATGTATGTTTTATAAAATCATCTGCATTTCCAAATTACACATTCTTTTTCAAAACTGATCTTATTAAATGTCAGCTTGATCAAACTCACATTTACAAAGTTAAATCTTACTATTTTCTTCATCAGTGGTATTCCATATTCTACTTGGTATAGCGAAAGGATATTTTTTCAGGTATATGAAGGATCCCAGTTGGTTTTCTTTCTCCCCTTTCTCCCCCCTACATTCAGCTGACCTGGAAAACAAAGATTAAACTTGCAGAAAGGGAAACAACACACATCTTAGGGTTGAGCTGGCTATAGGAAATAAAGCTGAGAAGAGCAGGTCAGAGATGTATTAAGAGATACTTTCTTTACATCTTCAGTTACGTCGTTACAATAACTCTGCCATAGTTCAAAATCTTTTCATACGATTACCAGAACTATCAGCGTTCATTGCTTGTGACATGCCTTCTGAAAACAAATTGCTTAAGTGCAGCTTTGGGTACTACCTGAATCACTATTGCTTAAAAGCATTCCTTATCAGTGTAGAAATATTCAAGTGAAAGAGGGAGATCTAAGGCGAACAAACTCTGTACAGATGTCCAGTGACACACTGAATTACAGTGAATGAGCCGATGTTACCAGAACACAGCGATGCAGGAAATGAATATGGGTGTTATGGGGCTGTACAGTATGTTTGAGGATCTGGGATTTGGCAAACCTGTCACAGAGGAACGATTACGGCAGGAAGCTCAGCTAAATTAGGACCATGCAGCAGAACAAAATACATGACTATTTTTAGAAAATGTTGACATCCGCATAGCCCAGGGAAAAGACTGGCCTCTTACTTTCAGTGTGACAAAAATGGCATCAGAGTAAATTACAAGGACATACCAAGAGTAAATGCTAGAGAAGTTAAATGGGACTGATAAAAGACAGTGTGAAATGATGGCTCAGGAGGAGTTCTGTAAAATAAATGTCAAGGGCTCTGTTAGCCAGAGCCACAAAAGTATAAATCCTTTTGCCAATTAATGAATGCGCTACAGAGTGAGTTAGTTTAGGACACCCTGGTATCAAACAGCTTTACCTCAGCTTGAATGCATGTAGGAAAGAAAAAAAAAAATTGTGAAGTATAAATACTGACATTGAGTGGGAATCCTTTGGGAAGGTTCCAGCTTCAGAAATATTGTTCTACACATGCTGTGTCTGTGATACTTCACCATATTTTCAAAGAATTCTTTATGGAGCATAACAGATCGAGCACAATTTAAAATGAAGTGAAAACCAGAATGCTAAAGAAGGTATTAGAGACATGCTTCTGTGTCTAGAAAATGCTTCTCCATTGAAAATTGAGATTTCTTCTGCGATATGCTTATATTAACTCTCCTAGCAACAGCACAGTTTCCAGGTTCTTGTATTCCTCCACTATTTTAACAGCCATCAGGCTGTCTAATAAAATGGTTCCCTCAGTGAGAAATGTTTACATTTCTTGCTGTTTTGACTAGTGTTTTATAGCAGTGGTTTTCAGACAACAGTACTAACAATCACTAATAGTCAATATTATAATATTATGACTAATGTGACACATTTTATAGTGACTAATAGTCACTATAAAATACTGTGCTGTTACGAGAATTTGTAACCTATCCATTGAACAAGAACACTAGTTGTGGAAGATTCACAGGTCTGACAATTAGTAAATATCCATCCAAGTTTTCATCCACAGTGTTTTTAATTCTTGCAATCAGCGGTGAGAGAAATGGCATGCCATCATGTGAGTTACCATGTCAGTTCTTGTAGAGAATGAGATAATGGTCCTCACAAAGACTGAAAAAGCAAATATCCAAGTTTCTCTTTACAGTTCATATTTTCTAGAGCTTAAGAAAACCAAGGAGAAAGGAAAACAAACTCCAAATCTGTCTTCAGCAAACTTCAATTCTATTCAGTATTCTCCAGAAAAAAAAAAAAAAAAAAAAAAAAACTATAAATTTATTCCTGGACAGATTCCCTTTTAAAGAGTAAACTTTGTTATCCCACCTTTCATCATATGGGATCAAAAGCATATGCTTCCTCTGTTTATGCCTTTCACTGAGCCGTGCTTCTCCCTTACTGAATTCTCCCTCTGTTCCTAATACACCTGACAGATTATTGTGACATGAGGCCATATGAAAACACATATTCTTATGTACAGAGGAGTTTATCAAAGGATTTGGAGTACTGTTTGTCAATCATTACATTCAGCCACTAAGCCTTTCTACTCAGTAAACAAACAAAACATTTAGCTCTTCCTACCCAGCGGTGAACAGACTAGTCCTTCCCCAGTCTTGAGAGCAGTGTTCTGTACAGGATTTTTACGAAGACCTTTCAGTTGCAGTGAACTCCTCAAAAATGATTTTAGAATTGCCAGTACAATTAATCATTTTGTTCCTCATGGAACAGGGCAGGATGCCAAAGCTTGTATCTTCAGAATTTATCCCACAGAAAACTGAAGTATATACATTCTCAAGTTGCCAAATTACACTTCACTAGACTGCATTGTTTTTATTTCCTTTCAGTATATCTGATAACACACAGCTGCTTAGCAGTTTGTCTTTCCCTGGGCTAGTTGCTTGTCAGCCCTCAAGACACTAACTCTTCAATGACGATAGACAGTAAGTCAGCTTTGTCAGGGACTCAAATGCCTCTATGAAAATGTGTGTAGCATGGGGAATAAACAAGAGGAAGTGGAGCTGTGCACATGCTTGCAGGGCTTTGATCTCAGTGGCATTACAGAGACACAGCGGGTGGCTTCCATGACTAGAGCACTGAAATGGAAGGATACAGGCTTTTTAGCAAAAACGTGCAGGGTAGATAAGGAGGGAGGTATCACCCTCCATGTCAATAAGCAGCTAGAATGTATGGAGCTCCATCTGAGCTTATGAGTGAAGATAAAATGGAGGACAGGGATGAGTGACATTGCAATGGGGGTCTGCATATGGGCATATGACCTGGATGTCATATAGAGTGTAGATAGATAGAAGCAGCCCTGGTCTTCATGAGATCCAGAAGGTTCCTGGATTGCGTTGCGTAACTTCCTTATCCAAGTGACAAAGGAGCTACTGAGGAGAGATGTTATGCTTGACCTCATTCTCACCAGCAAGGAGGGACTGGCGGGGAATGCAAAGTTCAAAGGTGGGCTTGGCTGTAGTGACCCTGAAATAGTGGAGTTCACATTCCTTAGTGCAGAAAGGGATGAGCAAAGTAAATTCACTACTGCGGACATCAGGAGAGCAGACTTTGGTCTCTTCAAGGTCCTTTCTCTGTTTCTGTTTTTCTCTTCCTACCTTCTTCCCAAGGAACAGTTTTGTAAAAATAGCATTTAGAAGTACTCAAGTATTTAAAGTTAGAAATACATTTTAAGTATCTTACTGAACTCAACATTCACAACAATGAAGTCTGAAGGTGGATTTTCTTCTCCCTATGTATAAAAAAATTATGAAGACAAAATTATTTGGGGATTAGCTAACTTCCAGAAGTAATAGATTTAATGAGACTTCCTAATTTGGTGTTAATATTTGAATTGCATTGTTGAGTATATCATAAAAAATAAATAGTACTAGTCCATGTTATAAAGATATAAGATGACATTTTTGTAAATGACAATCAATTGTTGGAACTCAAGGAATCTCAAATAGCCCACATGAGCAATATAAAGTACAAACTCTGACATACACTATTATAGCAATTACTGGAGAGTTTCAAGGAGGGAAATTTCATATTTACAAGGCTGCATAGTATAGCACACAGTCCATCAATACGGCAAAATGTACTTAAAAAACAATATAAACTAGTCTAACTGTTTGAGCTGTCATTCAAGCTGTCGCTCAGTTGGTCCCAGAGAACACTGAGGTTATTTTTCAAAATCTAACATTAAACAGCTTTGTTATATTGATGTATCTAGAAACTGTATTACATACTTCCCTTCTTTATTTCTTCTTCCTCTTCTTGTATCATCCTTTGTTTTAAAAGATATAGATATAGATATATAAAGATTAATTCCAGGCTATGAGATATGAGATACTTTACAACCCTCTACAGATATGCGTGAGAGTCACCTGATCATCAGAGGTGATAGATTACAGAATCACTTGGGATGGTAGAGACCTCGAAGATCATCTAGTACAACCCCCCCAGCCGTGGGCAGTTGCCAGCCATTATATATCAGTCTGTCCAGGAACCTATCAAGCCTGGCCGTTAATGTCAACAGGGATGGGGAATCCACAACCTCTCTGGGCAACCCATGCCCGTGCCTCACCACTCTGAATAAAGAATTTCTTCCTAATATCTAACCTAAAATCTTCCTGTAAAATTATAGCGTGATTTCAGCCACAAGACTTAAAAAAGTTACTCTTCACTACACTAATTTTCATGATTTCATTAATAGAGCACATGCTTCAAAACTGTAATTCCTTTGCGTTTAGTGAAGTTAATCATGTACAATATATTTTATGATGTTCTCTCCTTGACTTTCACTTTCAGCAGAGGAGATTTAGGAGAATAAACAACAAAACCAACATAAAATCAACATACTATTTCAACTGGTTATTTTTTCATATAAGATATTTGGACCGTGACAAAGCTTAAACTTTAATCTGTGTGTTATGTGTGAATGAACTATTTTTCTCTGTATTAAGTTTTATCTTAAGTTCCTTGGAAATAGTAATGATTTGCACTGACTTGCATAGAGGTAAAAAAAACCAACAAGCTGGAAAATAATAAAAACATAAAATATGTACCCCTCTTAGATGTCTTAGTGTCTTAGAGTCTTAGATGTCTTAGTGTCTTAGAGTCTTAGATGTCTTAGTGTCTTAGATGACACTATTAGAAATATACTATACAAGTACACAAAAGCTTGAACTGACTGACCGTGCTGCAATTCTCCTGCTTCAAGTACTTCAAGCACTACAGCTTTTCTCATTTCTGAATTCTGAAGATAAGGTATCATATTTATCAACTTTTCAACAAATCTAGGTCATTTAATCTAATATACTTTGAAAAGCCTTATAAACTTTTTTCTCCTTCTTCCTTTTAAATCCAGATACAAGAATCATCTTCCAAAGTCCACGAGTAGTTCAAAAACAGAAAATAAAATGACACTAGAATAATAGAGCAGACTGCCTTTTCCACATCCTAAACACAAATCGCTCAAGTATATTCAATTTTAGACACTTACAGAATGATGCAACATAAGCTTGACCAGGTATCAGTCAGAGGACATTTAAAAAACACCCTATAAAATGCTAAAAAGTTCCTGCTTCAAAAAAGGAAGAAAAACTGCAAGAAGTGAGACACTGTTATCTGCTGCGTAAGGTCATTAAAATAAATTGTTTCTCAATAAGCAGCTCATTTGACAGATTAGCTGTGCCAGGATGAAACTTATTGCTTATAGTTTTATGCTTGTAGGGTTTGTTTGTTTTTACATATGATATCATTACTTAAATAAATGTGCAAAAAACTTATATTGGTTCTATTTCAATTCAGCCACTTTGGCAAATTCTTCATTTTCTGTAACTTCTGAAAAGGATACATAATAAACCTGGTAATGCTTAGC
The DNA here is from genome assembly GCF_016699485.2 of Gallus gallus. Classification (NCBI taxonomy): domain Eukaryota; kingdom Metazoa; phylum Chordata; class Aves; order Galliformes; family Phasianidae; genus Gallus; species Gallus gallus. The sequence goes on along the minus strand of NC_052533.1, from coordinate 108,597,175 downwards.
AGCTAACTGTCCTTCAACTATTACATTGACAAATGGCACAACGATTGTGCTTTAAACAACGAAACAGATTTGAGAAATTGCTCTCATGCTTCTTATTAAGTCAGGAATAAAGTGAATTTTTACAACCCTATACTCTGTGCTCTGTAATCCCCCAGCTAGAAATCTGCAGAGATACTGTTCTAAAACATGGATAAAAGCATCTTGGAAGTGTGCTTTTTAAAAAAATTCAGAGGGTCCTTAAATTAGAGCACTGACTAATACTCCTTTCTTTTTTTTTTTCCTCAACCACCTCTCCTTTCACATTTCACAAAACTGTGTCAGGACTAGCTTGCTGCAGCAGAATTAGAATTCAAGTTAGAACATTTGAACTGCTTAGATGTTAAACACATCAGTGTGCTTGAGATCCACACTTCTGTTCCACAGCAGTAAGTAGCACAAAGTCTAGCTGCCCTTTACTGATGGTCAGTGAAAATAGCAATCAATGTCAGTCACATTCAGCACATACTTACTATGTGTTGCCCTGGCAATGCAGGCTGAAATTAAGCACTGCAAGACCACACAGAGACCCTGAAACCTGTCAAGGAAGGCATAGTAAACAACTTGGACCAAATATGCACAATTCTTAAATGCTAAAAGCATCTTTAGAAAGTCCATAAGAAACATCAGAGAGTTCTCCTACAAACTGTCTGGATAATAATGCCAATTATAGAAAGGAATCTTAGCTAAAAGGTCAGCATAAACAGTTTAACATAAATTAATGCATTATTTAAAATATTTCTACAGTTTCTGCCATGGTGTTCAAAGAATGAAGAACTCTAATCTTGTTTAGTACATTACAGAATAATATCTTCCTTTTTTTTCTGTGATTCTTCCTTTACCAAATTTCAATTCAATAAATAGAAACTCCTATCTGCATGTAATATTTAGCTTCAAAATCCAAATACCAGGAATCATGAAAAGCAGGTGCAGAAGTAACTCAGAACACATTTTAATGCCTACCAGAAACAAATAACACAAATAATTTACTGTTGGTTTCAATGTCTTCATGTTAACTCACAATTGCCTAACCAAAACTGAAAGGCCACCAGTTCTGCAACTACGACATATCAGTCAAAAAACTCATTTAAGATTAACAACTACTATTAAATTTCATCTGCTATTGGAAAAAGGGGATCAGTAAAGGAAATTAAGCACAGCAGGATTTGGTCCAGGTTCAGAATACCATTTAGTGCATGAAAATTCATTATTTCAGCTGAGTTCTCACCATGAGGTGAGATCTATGGGCTTGGCAACTCAGGTTTGTCTCTCATTGTGCCTAACTCCCTGCCACACAGACATAGATAGCTGGGCATCCAGAGATAAATACCAAGTTGTGCAACACCTCAGAAATCACCTCCCTTCCATGCTCCTAAATTCCTATGAATGATATTTAAAGCAAAGGGACGGAAGAAAGAATTTAAAGATATGTGACTGAACAACATAAAGACACAAGTCGGGAACAATGTTCACACTACCCCACTGAGGCCACACCATTGCCCTTGGCTGTAAAGGACATATTTACACTACGCAAATAGGTGAGAACAGAGGAAGCATGAGCTGGAAACACTTGACGGATCTACTTTATTCCTGGTACTGGGACCCAAGCAGACTGTGACAACGTTTCTTTGTATACAGTTTTCTTAATGAATGATTTTTTTTTTCTTACCACCTGTGAGAAACTGCAGACTGGGCTGTAGATCCAGGAGGAGCTTTGGCTATGCCTGAGACTTTAATTTGTGATACTATTTGATTTTGTAGCATAACTGGGAGAGGCTACCTATCTCAATAATCACTGCAGACACAGCACTCAGACATACTCCAATAAGTGGAAAACGATGGCAGAACCTTTAAACATATCAGGCTGTGGACTTTAGCTACCAAAGACCAGACAAACTGTCATTTCAGCCAGCTTCACTAGTGAGCACTATTCTCTGAGCGTGGCAGTGGACAGCAGGTGGACGTACATACAGAGAAACGGGAGAATTCCAAAGAGCATGTGAACAAAGCTACTTCATGCTAAGAAAATGGGAGTAAAAAGGAAACAAGCATGCACCTAAACCTTAGCCTATACAGTTGTGCAACTCTCAATGATTTTGCAGATATTAAGAAACGCATTTACTAAAAATAAACGTGGTGTTTGCCTTTTGATAAGAGGTTGAATGCATCTATGGTCTAAAATATAAAACTAAAAGTTGTATTTAATATTAAAAACCTTTATTTACTTTTTTACTTTGTTATACATCATACAGCCTATTCCAAAAGATATAATATAATAGTTCTCTTTTTCACTGAAGGAATGATATATGCCATAAAATTTAAAATATTGCTGTGTCTGGAATTATGGCTACAATTATGGAGGATTGCTCAGCGCCTTCAGCAATGACATAATATAAATGCTCCATAATTTCATTCTCCCTCTAAATGTTCATTCAGATTAATTTACACAAGTACGTTGCCCTTTTCCTCACATGCCACAGAAACAGTTGCCCTGGAGTGAAAGATAATCGCTCTTTAGACTCAGTGTTGCTCAGCTGAATGGGGTGAGATGTTCTCATGGAAATGCAATGACTGTACAGTCAATTGCTGCACAAGTGACTATATGAAAAGTTATTTCTATGAAAAAGTTGATTTCTATGACAATTGTTAAAGGAACTTTACATCAACAACACAAAGGAAAACATTTACATGAATAAAAACCTGTGCAAGATAATTACAATAATACTGACAGGTTTCATTGGGAAAGAGAAAATGACTGAGCACAATAAAACTAAACCTAAGTGCTATTATTATTTTATAACTATATGCTGTATATTAAGCCTTAGTATAAAATACAGCATACAGTAAGAAAAGTCACTTTGTAGCAGTATAGCTGAAGGCACAGCCTATCTTATTTTTTTATACAGTATATCTAACACTAATTTTCTGAAAATCATAAAAGTATTTATTTTGTATATTTAAAATTTCATTATCAATAAGATTTACTCTGAATGTGGAATGAATTAGCTACAGCTTATCCATATTTGGAAATATAATGATTTTAAGTATTATTTTGGATATCACTACTGTTAATAATTTTGAAGTTAAACAGGGAAATATAGGAGAGTCCAGTGGAGGGCTACAAAGTTAATCATCTTTGCGGGGCAGTGGAGCATCTTCCTTATAAGGAAAGGCTGAGTGACCTGGGGTTGATCAGCCTGGAAAAGAGAAGGCTGACGAGGATCTTATCAACACTTAGAAATATCTACAGGGTGGGTGTCAAGTGCATGGGGCAGGCTCTTTTCAGTGGTGCCCAGTGACAGGACAAGAGGTGGTGGACACAAACTGGAACACAGAAAGGTCCATATGAACATAGGAAAGAAACTTTTTTTACTTTGAGGGTTACAAAGCACTTGAAACAGTCTGCTTACAGAGGTTGTGGAGTTGGTTTCCCTGGAGATATCCAAAACTCAGCTGGATGCCTTCCTGTTTAACGTACTGTGGGGAACCTGCTTTAGCAGGGAGTTTGGCCTAGAGAATCTCCAGATGTTCTTTCCAATCCCTACAATTTTGTGATTCTGTAATGAAAGCAAAAGCTAGGACTGAGTATCAGATGTCTAAGAGAAAACCTGGGAACTGTTAATCATGGAATAATAGAATGGTTTGGGTTGGAAAGGTGCTTAAAGATCACCTACTTCCAAACCCCATGCCACAAGCAGGAACGTCTTCCACCAGACCAGTTTGCCCAAAGCCTCATCCTACCTGACCTTTAACATCCAGCATCCCCAACGTGCTGGGCAGCCCATTCCAGTGCCTCATTATCCTCATAGTAAAGAATTTCTTCCTGATGTGTAATATCTAAGTCTCCTCTTGTTTGAAATCATTATCTCTTCCCTTATCACTATGCTCTTTAATAAAGAATCTCTTCCCAATTTTCCTGTATGTCTCTTTTAAGTGCTGGTATGCTACTAAAAAGTCTCCCCAGAACATTCTTTTTCTTGTCTCCAGGCTGAGTAAGCCCAGCTCCCTCAACCTTTCTTCATAGGAAAGGTGCTTCTACCCTCTGATCATCCTCATGGCCTCCTCGACATCTGCTCCAAGAGCTCCACATTTTTTTTGTGCTGCAGGCCCCAGAGCTGAACAAAGTACTCAAGGTCAGATCTCATGAAAGCAGAGGAGAGGGGTACAATCACCTCCCTTGACCTGCAGCTACACTTCTTGTGATTCAGCCCAGAATAAAATTAGCTTTTTGGGTTGCAAGTGCACATTGCCACCTCATGCAAAGCTTTTCATCAAACAACAGCCCCAAAATTCCTTCTCCTCAAAGCTGCTCTCAATTCATTCCCTGCCCAGCCTCTATTTGCGCTTGGAATTGCCTCGACCCAGGTGCAGGACTTCATATTTAGCCTTGTTGAACTTCTTGAGTTTTGTACAGCCCACCCGTCAGGCCTGTCAAGGTCCCTCTGAACATGTAGACATGCCCACAGCATGTTGAAAGCACTACACAGTTTTGTGTTGCTTGAAAACTTGCTGAGGCTGTACTCAATCTCACTGACCACATCACCAACAAAGATTTTAAATAAAGCCAGTCCTAATACAGACTGCGGAGAACAGTCACCTCATTGGTCTCCTCCTGGACATGGAGCTGTTGACTGCAACTCTTTGAGTGTGACCATACAGCCAATTCCTTAATCCACCCAGTGATATATCCATCAAATCCATGTTTCTTTAATTTAGAGACAAGGATGTTGTGCAGGACAGCATCAGTCACATGCTTAATAGTTTATACTATATCCTATTTTTTCCTTTTTTTTTTTCTTTAATAAACCCTGCAGAAATCTACAAGACACATAGACTATTCTTACTTTCAAAAGTAATAACTTCCTTGTTCAGAATTTTGCAGATGAAATTTTCTCTCTGCTGACCTCAGTGGAAACTTCTCCATTACCTTCAAAAAACCAAAGACTTCACATTTCTCAATGGTTATTTTCAGATAACAAGAATTTACTGAGTCTCATAGTATATTTTCACACTCTCATTGTACTCCACAAAAATATAGCAACTGAGAGAACTAAGGAATCATCCCCAAACCTCTGATTCTGTAACAAATAGAGCGGTACTCCATGCAGTGGTCCAGTTATGATACTAAGACTCCATGGTTTCACTTATACCAACATTTGCAAGAGTATACTACAGGGACTGCTGTTGTGAGAGGAGCTTTTGAATTTGTCCTTGCTGAACAACCTATACTCCATTAGCCACACAATCTATCTTCACAGAAAGCAAATAATAATAAACAATGCTTTCACTTATTTTATCGTAATATCACCTATTCCTATAGTAATCAAATAGACTTTTGTCATAATCTGTCTTGCTTCCCAAAATACTTGGGCAGAAATAGCTTCAGATTTTCAAAAGAACACATCATTCATTATGCCTCGTGTACCGATAAGAAATAATGAAAGCGAGAAACAGCAAAAAATGAGCAGGTTATCAAACGTAAAGAAAGTAATATTTTGCACTGTTATATTCACTGATGTTGACTCAACTTCACAACAATGCTGGTTTTTGATTTTAAATTAAAACCTCATGTACGCTTCTTTTCAGAGATTAAAATTTAGAAAAGGGAGTTTTTTTATTATTTTATTTTTTAATAAATGTGAATTAAAAAATGTCAGGACCTTTATAATCTACATTTTGCCACCTACTTCTCCTGGGACTAAAATCAGAGAAGTCTCTCACACGTACAAAACTATCTATAGTTTTCTACTCTCATTCCATTTCAGTTTGGGAGACTAAATATTTATGAACGTTCAAGGAAGCTTTTGATCAGCAATCAGTGTTTCAAAACCATCTCTCTTAATCCTTTATAGTGTTTGCATCCTAGTCACTCTACTTCAGAAATAGGTAAGCAATAAACACAGCAGGAGGAAAGTGACATAGATGGTCAATCTGCTTCAGTCAAAGTGGACAAAAGCTGAAATGGATGGGGATAGAAAACATGGTAAAAGCCTTAATAAGAAAAACAGTATTTTTCTTAAAATACAAATTCTATCAGTCACACTACCATTATATGAAAGTACATTCAACTTTTATTACAATCAAAAAGCATCAGATAGAATGTTTTCATCTGGGTCATTTTCTGCATTTTCTGGTTGCAATAGGGTTCCTCCCACACAGCACAGAAAATGATTACACATAAAAGGAACTTTTGTTATAGGAGCTGCCTAATGATTTGATGAATACATTCTAGCATGCATTCTAGCTCCAGCCCCCTAAGCAATCTCATGCCCTCTGTCTTACTTACAGAAACATTCTTGTTACGTGAAACTACAATATTTCAAAATTTACAAGGAAATCTCTCAGTTGTCTCAGACACACTGAGAAGTACCATAAGTACCATCTTTGAATGCTCCCTCAGGCTTCCCCCCCCCTCCCCCCCCCCCATTTCAGTAAGAAAAGGATCCTGCTTTCAGGTGTGTGCTGTGTTTGTTTGTATTTGCAGGGTATTAGTAGTGATGATACCATCGACCACAGTTCCCACGTACAGGTAAGATGGTTATGGACTTTCTTCTGAGTTCTCTAATGGACACCTTTTTCTCCAAGTAGCACTTGCCAGGACATGGTTTAATATCTAGAAGCATCTTTTTTGTTGTTGTTTTTTCTAGAAAATCTTAGTACGGAAGCAATGTTTGAGATCTCTACACATTGCATTTCTGCAACCAGTTTTGATGGAGAAGGCTTTAATCAAGGAAAAACACTAAAATGAAACAATTAAACAAACAAAATTTCCACAAATGTAAATTTAAAAAGTAAAAAATGAAGATAATCCATAAATTACAGCACTAAAATTTAAATATGAAAAACCTGTGAACTCCAGTATAGTGTATTTATCTTTTAGCAGGTATGAAAATAGACAAGAGATGAGTAATTCCAAAATGTGGGCGTTATTCTCCATTACATTCAACTGTTATTAATATCTGCAGCATTCACTGAGGTTTTCCTCAATGAATAAAGAAACCAGAATAGCAGTCTCAATGTTTAATTTATTTTGTACTTAAAAATTAATTTCCTGTCAGCCTTTTTGTTTCTTCAAAATGCTTCAAACCTGATTCACATCATATAAAAGCCTCTAACAACCTGGGCAGGTTTTTATAGGACTTATGAAACACTAGTATTAGCTTGGTAGCAATTTCCACTTCCATACCATTCCTTGTCATTTTTTAAGCCTTGAACAAAAAGTGAAATGAAAGTGTCCTCTTTTTTTTTTTTTTTTTTTATTTTGTCTGAGGTTTTCTATATATTCCAGTTTTTGAACACGTCTGTTACTGCATACAGTATATGTTAGTGACATCACTACTAAGCAGAGGAGGGTGATTTTGCAGTAATAAGATTTTGCTGTAATAAGAACTTATACAATAGAAGTATGTAACTGTTTTGATAAATGAGCAATTACATTTTAAAGGACTGCATTAGTCTTTAAATACATATGGTAAAGTTTCTATTGTGGCAATTCTAACTTTCTGAACTTCAAAAGTATATTTGCATCTTCTTTCTGTATGCATTTTCAAGGCAGTCATTGCCTAAGGGAACTAGAGCTCCCAAGGGCACCAATCAGAGTTTGGTAGGCTGCTGTGCTTGCATGGTGTCCCACCGAAATCAGTGGGGTATCAAACAGGAATAGCAATCCGGCAACATGTAAGAAATCACTAAATGAGTGCCTAAAAACAGAGAAAGAAGATGAGATAATATGCTAAAATTAAAATAGAAAATTGCAATTATGTTTTTCAGTGGCAGACTTTTAAGGTTTGAGACACCTGCTGAAAAAAATCCACAGCTGAAAATACATTATGTTCATTACCTTGATTATATGTGTCTACTTTGGAATTTATCTGACAGAGAAAAGCAATTTAGATCTTTCAATAAGGACAAAACGTGAAATAGGATTTCTGCAGCTTAGCTTAATTCATCAGCCTTCTAAGTTGTAAAAATAGAGCAACAAACACAGATTCAAAATCACTATTTTGATGACAGACTTATCCTTAGCGAAAATCTTTCTGAGATTGTATATTCCACAAAGACATAATTTGTCTTTGCATAATATATGCAGGATACAGAAAAAAAAAAAGAAGTTTCCCCTTACAGCAAAAGTATGTTTACCCATATGGGAGGAACTACCAAAAAAACAAAAATGTAAGGCAAAGCCAAAGGGAGAACAGGTATCCCACTGTGCTGCACTGAACTTTTTTTTTTTTTTTTCCACTTTGATATCATAAACTTCAGAACCATGAAATATCTGAAATAACTCTGACAATAATGTTAATTCTTATGTACAGTTCTTTACTCCAAAGTCTGAACTGATTGCATTCTTCCACAACAGAAGTTACTAGTAGAGTTACCATTTTAATTCCAGAAACAGAAGGCCATGCTGGCAGCTGAATGAAGGTTTCCCTTGTATACACTGCCAGAGATAACTGCAGTAAAAGAGCATCATTTCCACTCAATCTGCTCAAGCACTACTATACTTCCCTGTGGTCTGCTCTTTATAGCTTTAGGAACAATACATTAAAAAACAAACGTAAAGCAGATGGAGACAGCTCAGAGGACAGCAGCATGAACGGTAGCACATACAAAAATATGGCCTATAGACTGAGAGAAGTCCTCCTAGTCCAGAACAAAGAAGACTGAGAGAATCTCAATTTTCTCATATATGTACATAATATATGGACATATATAAAAAAAACTGCGAGTCTAGATATTTTGTATATACACATAAATAAACTTATGTTTATATGTACATATAAAAAGAACATGGAGAATGGAAACAAGCTGCTGTCCATGTTAATGTGAATAAGATAAGAAGTACAAGATTAAATCGCAGCAAAGATGACACAGGAATTTTCCAGAAGCAGAAACTCTTCATTAGTTCACAGAAATCAATTGCCTATGAGAAATGTGAACTTCTGTCAGTAGATGTATTCCATTCTATATTTTTTCTAAGAATTAATTAAATAAAAAAAATCCAGGAATGGTTCAAGTACAGCTGATCTCATGCTCTAGCAAAGGACTGGACAGATTGGTCTCTCGAAGTTCATTTCAACCTTTTTTTTTTCCTACAATATAATCTTTTTTGGAAACTAATTTTCAGATAAATTAAATTTCAGCTTACTTTTTTTTATTATTGTTATTTGCAGTAATAGAAACTAAATCCAGCATTGCAGTCCCCCCAGATATGGCGTTTATTACATTTTAAAAGTCCTAAAAGTCCTGAGAGTCTCTTTTATATGTAAAATGAATAAGAAAATGAACAAAGGAGTTACAGAGCATTCTGAAGAGCAATTTGAAAATATTTATAAACTGTTCATTAAACTTTTCAAAACTGGATGCAGCACAGATATTGAATTCAAAACTCTTCAAGTACAATCAGCAATGCCTTAACAAGACAAAGCAAGGCTTAAAAAACACCCTCTTTAAAGAAAACACAAAACTGTTCATATAAAGCATCAGACACACATTACACGTACTATAGTTTTTTTTATAGATATATGATGGCTTTGTCCATTTTTTGTTGAGGTTGTTTCGATAGAGAAACTGAAAGCACTGAGCAGTAACTAGTGACTATTAGAGCATTAAGATCTATTAAGTCCTAAATGCATTCACACTCACTCACTGTTTATATTTAAGTTCTGTTCATCTTGCAGGAAATACTTTTCATTATTATTACTCCAATAATAAACTATTATTTATATATATATATATATATATATATATCTGCATCTTGTCTTTTCCGTAAGTGGGATTATAAAATGTAATTTGGCAAAATTCATACTCTTCATAAACCTGGCAGGTTTCTACCATAAACTTATGATCATGATTCCAGTATGCAAAGGTACACACATACAAATAGTTTCTAGCTGCAGGATGTAAATGCTAATTAAAAGAGTAAAATTCACTACCGAAACACCCCAAATCTACCTTTTCATTGGGCAGAGGCCTTATGCCTGCAGAACATATGAAGGCTGAGCTCAAAGAGGTAATTCTTACTGTGACTCAGAAGAAAATGCCATTGCTGGGGCTGCAGAAGCTCTGCTGGGGTGCTGGCAATTATTCACTGACTAAAAATACGCACTGAAGGGAAAATGTGTATTATGTTAGAAAAAAAGAAAAAACAATCTTAAAGATGTTTACAAGCACAAAATATTTCATCATCTGTTTTTCATCAGTGATGATTATGCGGCAGATTTTTGCTCTAATCTATAAGATTCTTAATTCACATTCAGAGACATAAATAGCTCTTAATTTGCTGATATAGACAGAAAGCTCCCATAGCCTGAAAAAGACAGAAGTGCTTAAAGGAAAATAAATCAAAACCATAAAATTGTGACTCTGAAATCTCTAATTATGATATCCCCTGAAAACATTTAACCTTCAAAACCAGCATGCTTAGATTATTTTCAGTCATGATCTCTTCTTGGAAAATTGCATCTACAGAAAATGGTAAAAAACAACAACAACAATGCATTTACTTCATTAAATGCAATCTTTTTTTAAAAATGAATGGCAAAAGTCCAGAAAGGAAGAGACTATGATCATTGACAAAATGATTACTAAATTCTACACCAATTAATTCTACATTAAATTCTGTACTCTGAAGACAACATTCAAATTAAGTAAACTAGAGTGGAGAAAGCCATTAACACTCTAAGCATCAATAACACTTTTAATTGCACTGGGCCAATTTCATTTTTGGCCTATATGTTGGACAGAACGTTCCAAAATTTCAGTAGACTGCAAGACTACAGATTGATTTTTCAGTAAGCAGCGCTCAAGTCAAGAAGGCTGATGGCAATTAACCACCCTGAAAAGGAAGAAGCTGTGGTCCAAAAGTATACCTGTATTTCTAAATCAATCCCAGTCATCATGCGTCACTTCCAAAGTTCTGTCATAGATAAAAATTTTAATCTTGTATAACTAGGACCAAAATCTGTCATTTTTTGAATGTTTCAAATCAAGGTAACTTTCACTTATTCTCTCACTCCCACAAAAACAAACAAACAAAAACAAACCCAGTAAATATAATCGTGTGTAATTTTGATAATGACCTAGTTTGATATCAGTTTCCACTTATTCTGGGTTACAATTTCCTGCTGGTTTCATATGGCAAAACAGTATGGAAAACAAAAATAAATAAAATTATTTAAGAGAGAATTGCTGGAGATGGCATATAGTCATCTAAGCACAGTTTTGCTTGACTTGAATTTCAACAATAGCCATCTTCAGACAGAATTATACACAAATACATTGTTTAAAAGCTGTATTAAATAAATTCTACATTTTCTGCAAAGACAGTCTGTTCATTTATGGTAAATACAGTATCACTGGCATATATCTTAAAAACACCCAAGAGTTGGATGATCTGGAAGCAATGAGTCCAGCAGCATGTAAGCTATTGACACCTATGTGTAAATCTGTATCTCCTTGAAATGTTCAAAATGCTACCTTCAAAGCTATTAACAGAATGTTAATAATTTTCAACAAGACCAAATGCCGAGTCCTGCACTTTGGCCACAATAACCCCAGGCAACGCTACAGGCTTGGGGCAGAGTGGCTGGAAGACTGTGTAGGGAAAACGGACCTGGGGGTGTTGATTGACGCTAGACTGAACATGAGCCAGCAGTGTGCCCAGGTGGCCAAGAAGGCCAATGGCATCCTGGCTTGTATCAGAAATAGTGTGGCCAGAAGGAACAGGGAAGTAATTATCCCCCTGAACTCAGCACTGGTGAGGCCACACCTTGAGTACTGTGTCCAGTTTTGGGCCCCTCACTGTAAGAAGGACATCGAGGCCCTGGAGCGTGTCCAGAGGAGGGCAAGAAAGCTGGTGAGGGGTCTTGAGCACAGGCCTTATGAAGAGCGGCTGAAGGAGCTGGGATTGTTCAGTCTGGAGAAGAGGAGGCTCAGGGGAGACCTTATTGCTCTCTATAACTACCTGCAGGGAGGTTGTAGTGAGCTGGGGGTTGGCCTCTTCTCTCGTGTGACTAGTGATAGGACTAGAGGGAATGGCTTCAAGCTGCGCCAGGGAAGATTCAGGCTGGACATCAGGAAATACTACTACTCTGAAAGGGTGGTCAGGCACTGGAATGGGCTGCCCAGAGAGGTGGTGGAGTCACCGAGCCTGGAGGTGTTCAAGGAGCGTTTGGATGTTGTGTTGAGGGACGTGGTTTAGCGAGAACCATTGGTGAAGGGCGAATGGTTGGACTGGATGATCCTGTGGGTCTTTTCCAACCTTAGCGATTCTATGATTCTATGTTGCAAAACCAGGAGGCATGAGGTGCATTTTCTGACATTCAGCAGTGCTTCTTACAGTACTATAACTTTGATGAATTGTCAGATATTTGCAAAACTCATCCAGAGAAAATATTTCTGTAATGCAAGGATACATGAGAAAACTCACAAGATTGGCAGCTGTATGAACAAATGACTTAGCAGACTGTATCAGATATGAATCCACAGGAGACCTATATGATGAAAAGGATAGCTTCTCCAGGTATCACAAGTAAGCTCAGTTATTTATTCACTGTGAGAAGTTGGTTCACTCTTAATGTACCTTTCTATTTGTAGCACCAGAAACTACACTACATATACTACAGAAGTAGCACGGTGTATTACAGATACTTCTGAAGAATAAGCTATGAAAATATCTATTGAATGTCCCTCAGATACCAGTAGGTTGCGAGCAACTATTCTATTCACGCTTCCCATGGACTAACACCAGTCAGTAACATCAGCCAGCAAAGCCATATAGGAAAGAGACAGAATCCAGGTTCCAACACATTTTGAAAAGTGCAAGTGTAAAAATGAAGTCTGTATCTCTTACATTTCACCATCAAACTTCTTAATAACAGAAGTTTCCAAGGTTAGCCAGTCATGTATTTTGTCTTCAGCTTAATAAAGTACTTATTTTTGCTTTCTATAGGAAGGTAAAATAAAGCAATGCTAAATATGTACCTCCAGTGTTTTCACATCTTTTTATTTTTCTAAGCAGAATTGGCTTTCATATTGGAGTATGAAGAAATGAAAGTATGTTTATTATTCCTTTGAGCATGGAAATTCTTTAAAATTGGTTGCCCAACTCTGACTGTGAAGAATGAAAATTGCTAGAGCACGATGGAACTAATAATGAGTTCTCTGAAGTTAAACATGCAGTGGGCACAGATGCAGGCTCTGCAAGCTACCAAAAAAGAAAAAAAAAAATTAATCTAGACAGTAGATTCTTGCTGAATTTCTCCACCATCATCAGCTGCTTATTGTCATCCTACATTATGAATAAATGAAAGATTTAAAAGGTTTCAACATTTATTAAACTCCTAATTGGAATCACAGATACTGAGATCTCAGACTACGTCAAGTCATTTTTACTGATAAGCAAGCTCATCATAACATCCTCAAAGAAACTATTCAATAAATATGCATGAGTAGTTGTTCAAGCAGAAAGCTGTTACTTGTCTCTCCATAAGAGTAAAAAGTTTGGGGTATTTTCTTCAGACATAAATGTATCAAAATGAATCGATTTGGAAGTACGCTGCCTGTTCTGAGGCTGTTCTGAACTGCAAAGATTGATGCAAAACAAAACAAAAAAAAAAAAAGAATTTTGAAGTGGATATGTTTCACAAACTCAATGAAACTGAAAAAACAGGGGTGTGTATAAAAATCTATAATATGTCTCTATTCAGTATTTTCAATAATGTGCACTGAGAAACCAAGCACAGAAATTTTCTGACAGAGAAGGAAATAGAGGTTTATGTTCCTGACTGAGCTTACAAAGTCTAACAGGAAAAGTGACTACACTGGATTTGTGTTATAATTGGAAATAACTTGCAGTCTTCACTACATCTTTCAAACAAACAGGGAAAAAGCTCCCCTACATATAATTGGTACTAATTATCAGTTCAGCTTTAACCATATTTAGGAATCAAAGTATATGAATATCCTCATCATACAAAAATTATCAAGGACATTTAAATCTATAAATCCTTGTGAATAATTACAACTCATTAGTTTGTTTTCAGGTAATAGTCTAAGATCCTGGAAGTGGTATCCGCTAAGAGCCTCCCATTTGGGTGATTGCCAATTTATTTTGCTATTTATCATTCAAACACAAATCTCATTCTTCTTTTCTAAAGAAAAACACAAAGAATCAAAAGCAGGATTCAGAAAAAGAAATGAAGAAAGGGATTTGGCATTGTTTGACAATGATGCTTTCAAGCTGCTCTCTTTATCTGACATTCCATGCTCAGAAGTGGGAGGGTGAACAGGTGTTTTGCAGGCAACAAAGATGAGACTAAATGGTAAGTACACCATCAGGGGATCGGGTGACTTCAGACCCATAAAGACTGAAATACTCCAGGTAAAAGAAACAGCAAATTCTGAGCTTCTAGATCTAGATGGCAACCCAGAGGCAAACCTGCAATTTGTTAGTTGAAAAATAGACTCTTCTAAAAGGAAACACCTTATCTTCTATGTAATTTTCAAGCTGTCAAATATAAGCTTATGATTTTATTGCCCCTGAAGTTGAAAATATCCTCAGGGAAGACATTAGCCTAAAAGCAAATTGAATTGCAGACATTTTAATTTGCTTTACTCAATATAGCTTCCTCATTCAAATGACTTTTGGTTGATACTCTGTGGTTGACTCTCAGGAATCGTGGCAGGGTATTATGGATAGGTCTGAAACCTATTGCCTATCTGACCAGAAAAACTCCGTGGAAACAATCTAATCTACCTAAAGCCTCCCAGTCTCAATTTCTACCTACTTAACAGAACTTCTGGAATAGTAAGTCTAACTAAAGCAGCCTAGATCACTTTGTGTACATTTAGAAAGATAGCTTCTTTTTAATTTCCTGTTACATCCAAGCAGTCAGAAGTTTTGGTTTTACAACTAGGAGTTTCCATTTATTTAAAAACAGAGAAAACAGTGTAGATAAGAAAATAACAAAGAGGAATCCTCTCTCCCTGGCAGTGAATATTACAGGTGTTTCAGCTCTGCATCAGAGCAGAAATACTGCTGTAAGTATGTAAGTTGCATCTGACTTGAGACAAACACTTTTTTTTTTCAGAGCAGCAGCATTATCTGTTTTTGATAGATAATCTTGTAGGTAGGCATTCATAGGCATATAAAAAAAGATTCAAAATGTTTGGTACCAAGAAGAGTACAAGTGTGCTAGAGGACAACTCTAGCCAGGCAAATAACCCTGCTGCTTTGATCCTGTTTGAAATGAGAAGGGAAACAGGGGAACCTGTTAGCACCTCCAAGTCTTACTTTTCCAGCTTACATTACAGGAGATCCAAAAAGGAAGCAGATCTCCTTTAAAAGCAGACTAATAAAGTGCAAGTAACAAGGCTTGAAAATGGCCTTCTTTCACATACCAGGTAGGATGCACCTGCTGGAAAAAGCCTTTGGGTAATGAAGCTTGCTGACTCACAAGTATCGCACAATGACATCATTAAACAAGACACAGACCATCTTCTTTTCCATTTGTTCATTTGGTCATACTTCTCCAAAATTATCAATTGAACAAAACAAACAAACAAACAAAATCAAATAACAAACAACACCCCACTAAGTTCTCAAAGGAAAAAACAGACAAAATTTCTCCAAAAGATAATGGATGCATTATGCTGCCACTTTGAAGGGAGAGGAATGGCACTGCAGCGTTTTGGACAGATGCTAAAAAAAATCATTTATTCTCCTGTTGTTAGAGCAATTGGGATAAAATGAAAATAACTATTTCCTGTAAAGTGGAGATGGAGAAAGAAATAGCCTTGAGGAGGGACTGAGTTGCTGACAGTGAAGCTCTATTAATCTCCAAAGAATCAAGCATGTCTCTAGGTAAAATGTGGATAAATATTCCATAGTGGAACAAATAACTGCCATTTGTTTACTTGGGTTCCAGCAGGTGCCCAGGGGCTGCTTTTCCTTCTATCTTCCCTCTCTTCATAGCTTTCAGTTGTATATTAGAAGACACTGGTGATGCAGTTCAAGCATTCACTGACAGATCACATTCAGTACAGACCATGGATTTTGCTACAAGTGCAAATGTTTCTTGTACTGAGAGACTCTGTACAGTTCTTCCCTGAAATTTAATTTCAGGAAAAATATGTAAGGGAGATGAGAGGTATTAGTATGCTTTTGTAGATACATTGGAAATACATAAGGACAAACACCAGGCCAGAACAACAGTTCTTGATGAGCATGAATAAAATCTCTGGGAAGCAAATTGTGTTTTAGGGTCTGTTTGCCTGGGGAATTGTGTATGTATGTAATCTGGACAGGACAGCACTGAACATATAATGTGAGACAGCCTGATGTGACCAGCCACAAACCAGAGCTGTGCTTTGCTAAACAATGCAATGATCAGAGCTGTGCTCTGTAGTACTCTTCAGTACTTAAAAGGAGCTTATAAAGGGAGACCAACTTTTTACATGGTCTATTTTTTTTATTTTTATTTTTTAACTCAGAGTAGTGAGGCACTGGCACAGGCTTCCTAGAGAAACTGGACGTCTTGTTCCTGGAGGCATTCTAAGCCAGACTGGATTGGGCCCTGGGCAGTCTGATCTCGTGGGTGGGTGGCAGCCTTGTCCATGGCAGAGGGGTTGAAACTATGTGATTCTTAAGGTCCCTTTCAACCCATTGCATTTTATGATTCCATGCCCCATCTTCCAGTATTTGCTTGAGTACTGTGCACCAGTAGCCATATTTTTACCACGATGAGCAAACACTCTCCAAGCTTACATTCACGATACTTTAGCATCTAGGTCTGCTTGCATGATTTAGTCAGAGAGTAGTTCTCTGACCAGTTACCTGTGCAGAATCCATTACTATGGTCATACTTTCCACACAATAGTCTTTTCATGACTCAGCTGTAAAATCAACCAACCCTGTATTGTGAGAACACGTACATTTTTTTTTTACTCATAAAGCCTTTATTATACATATTAAACCACTCCTACTTTAAAAACTGTAACCTGCTTCCTTGAAATAACGAATATATTTAGTACAAGTTTGAAATAAACTGGGAAGATTTCAAGCTAAGCCTGGGAGTGACATTTAAACTTGGCTTATATGAAAAGAATGAAGTTTTAGAATAGATCCAAAAGATTGCAATTAATAAAAGTCTTAGTTTTCTATGCACCATAGGGAGCTTCCAGGATGAATTTAATATGGTTACTGGCATTCACAAATGGTAAAGCACAGATACATACGGTGTTAGTAACAACGTTAATGTCTCAAACCCAACTAGCTGGGGAAAATATTTTGTTATGTAATCAACTGAGGAACAATGTCTTGAAAGTAAAGGTCAAAGTTTTGAAAACAAGAATTATTTTCAAGGTAAAAAGTATGACTATATGAAAATTTAGATGATTTTTAAGTATTGTGACAGCTGCATTCAAATAAGGGAAAGGACAGAATGAGTTCCGAATAATGTAGGGAACAGGTAGTTCAGAATGATCAGGAAGAATCACAGAATCACCAAGGTTGAAAAAGACCCACAAGATCACCCAGTCCAATCATTCACCCATCACCAATAGTTCTCAAAGAAAGAAGAAAGCATGAAAAAGATTTCACTGCTATCTTGAAAAAGAAGCAAAGTGATTTTGACAGGAGCATGTGAAAGAAATATAAATGATGGAGAATTATAACAACTTGATAATTACCAAGAAAAAGGTAAAAGGAAGTTAATAAGGGTTATCCAAGAAAAGCAGTAAATAATTAGTCTAATATGGATTATAAAATAATTTCAAACTGGAATATATCTATTGAATATAAACCAGAACAGTATACAAAGTGCAGTAATCTAAAAATGTAGTACAAGAAATATTAAGTAATATAATAAAGTGTAAAAAAAAAAAAAAATAAAAATCAAAGAGTAAATTTGTAATGAAAAAAAAATCTTTGAGAGCAGAGATGAAGAGGTATAAAATAAACTACTAAAAAAAGCTTAACAATATATATATAATGTAATATAACCTTAGAAAATATTCAAAATACCCACTTTCATCTATGCATATGATTCTGAAGGAAAACAGAAAATCATGAATGAATTTATGTATTTTCAATATAAATTTTCAGCTAAAATGCTTGGCTTCATTATTCCTAATGATACACAGATCAGATACTTAATAATTCCATGTTCTGCTCTACATGCCACTTACAGAAAAAACGCAACAAACAAAAAACACAGTGGCAGAAAGTCACTGATATTTAGATCCTCAGAAATATCTTCCAGAGATCTCTTTACCCAACCAGGAATAAAACAGTCTGTTAATGGAAAGGTACACTGGGCAAATAAAACATGCTAAATAGAATAGCAGAGGGTCTGGGGGAAAGAAAAAAAAAAAAAAGTTGTGTAGGGAATGGTACCTATCTCTGTGTAAATATGGGGGCCTTTGCGTGGGCTAAATATGTCTAGGATGAGTGTGCTTTTTGCTCCCTTTGAAGTTAGTAACAATGTAATGGAAAATAAATAACCCTTCTGTGTATAAACATCTTAACAGTCATATCAAGAAAGTAATAAAATGTACTTATTAATAAACATCAGTAGACATGAACTCACAAGACAGGCAAGAGCATAACGTAGAGAAATGTATCACATGCTTGTATCCTAAGTGTAATATTCTTTCAAATTTAATAAACTCTCAGCCTTTATATACTGCTAAAGTAGGGAACATTAAAAAAAAAACAAAAAACAAAACAAAACAAAAAACCTTGAGCTGGCTATAAGTGAAGTACAATTTGAAGTAGAACTATACTAAAAGACCACCATTCTATGAAATTCCAAGCATATTCTGTCTCAGAGATAATTATTCTCACACTTGAAAAAAGATTATCCAGGTTGCTCTGAAACACTGCACAATTTTTGTAATTTCTCTTACAAGGAAAAGCTGAGCGACTTTACTTTTAGGGAGCCAGCCTTACAAAACTATTTTGAATCAGATACTTCACCGCTGAGTCAAAATAGTGTTGCTGAAGAATGCATCCAAGAAATGGTATACTATGTTCAAAATAATAAATGTTTTGCAAATTCAGAGAGCTAATTTAAACTGACTAAATATGACTCATATATACTTTCTAGGAAATTATTGTCCCACTCCTCTTGCACAAATAAAGTCAAAACTGAAGACCATAAGCACTTAAAATTTTAAAGCAGAATAAATCTGTATATTCAATCATCTGTTTTGAAATGTCTCACACTTCTATTCAGCTAAGATGTTTGCTTACGTTACGCAGACCAAGAAAAGTTTTGTCATCAACCAAAAAAAAAAAAAAAAAAAAGCTCAAAATTGAATGTTAGAGCTGAATGAAGAAGTACATTAAAAGAAATAAATTAGAAAAAAAGAAGTTAGCTAATTGTCAGATGGTTTGTGTAGTCATTTGCTTCCAAAACACAAAAGTAATGAAGTACTGTTTAGGTTTCATTGTAACTTGGACTGTCATCTTTTCAAAACACTAGGAGGAAAGCAAAAACCTACTACACATTAATATAGGCTAATGGGTTCTTCCCATGCATTCTGAAACACTTTACCCTCTAAAGACACATGCCAATCTCTTTAAAATCAACGGTGTTCAACAACATCAGACAAAAAATGGACTCTTGATGTTGCACAGCCAATGAATGCTGCTAGAGGTGACAGACAGTCCCAGAACCATGTCAGTAATGATGCAGATATCCCTAGGAGACACAGTGATCTACATTGACCCCACAACAGCTCAACATTACAATGTCTGAGAGGGCTTCTAGTTTCCAGAAAAGACATGCATCCTGACCAGTGCCAGTTCCTCAATAAAGCAAGATGCTCCTGTCCTTCCTTCTTTCTTCTTCCACCCCTCATTTTCATGCAAAGGACATCTAACCCCAAAAGGGGTGTTGCTATTCAAGAACAAGATGGGCAGAGCACACATCATTGGGTAAGTCTAAATGGAGCCTCAGACAGAGCTAAGGCAGGATGCAGGCTGCTTCCCTGTTTTCATAATCAGGTATCTATATTTTAAATTGGATTGTTAACTCCTGTATTTATTATGCTATATTGAAAAAGTTAAAAGAAGTCTTAAAAATCCAGCAAAAGCTCAACACCAGGACATACTTATACTCATGAAAGAGTATACTTTCATGAAAGAGTATTAGATACTGAGTATGGCCTGGATGCAACTCAATTTCTGAATGATGCAGTCCACAATTAGACTAAAGCATCAGCAGCAGTAAATATGGAGAACATCAGTAACAAAAGTGATAATCTATTTTGCAGGTAAGAAGAATCTAATTCTTATTTCTTCTAAAAATATACATAAGATTACTGTAATAATACCGAACTGTGAGTTTAGTCATCTGGAAAGAACTCAAAGCACCCCACAAAGAACATAATTAATCTGAAAATGGGGTAGGCCTAACCACTTCTGCTTGGCTGTTCTTTGCCATTTGATACCTACCTCAGCTCCACAGGGCACCCACATTATGTAGACAGTTAGAAGATGGAAGCTCGGTCTCCTCTTTAGCAATGTTCTGATGATTATTTTCAATAAATGAGGTTGATCAAAAATGAAATGGTTTTCACAGTGGTCTACTGTTCCTTTATTTTTACCTGTTAATTCAATAGAATATGCCAAATACCCTGGAGATGACAACTGAAAATATCCTCAAATAAACCTTGCAAGTACAGTCATTATGCCCTGCAGATAATAAGTAGAGGGGAGATAGCAGATTAGTAAACATAGATGCTCTCCAGAAGGGAAAAAAAAAAAAAAAAAAAAAAGTAAAATGCTTTACCTCATCAGCATTATCTATTTTTCCCCTTAAAGCAGAAAAGGCCCTAGTTTTATGCCTTGTAATTGCAGTAATATTGTGGAACAGAGAAAGTTCTCTGGAACTTTTTTAAAAGAAAGCTCTTTTATTAAAAAACAAAGGGCTCTGTCATCAGTTAGCTGACAGACTTATACTACCAATAAAAATTCATCCCCACACTTTGCTCGTGCACAATCAATATGAATTTTCTAGATGGTTAGTGGATACATATAGTCAACCAGAAGAAAAGCAAAAGTTTTATGTCAAGATCTCTAGGCTTGGCAACGTTACGTGATCCTTTTCTACACTGTTATTCTCCTCCACAAAGAAGGAAAAAAATCAGAATGCCTGGAAATCAGATGATGCAAAATAAAATGAAGTACTGAAATTAAACAGAATTGAAGCCATTGAAATGGGTAATAATATTCTGAAATACTGTAGTGTTCATTTCTCATGTTGCTTCTATGAACTTTCCAATGTCCAGATTAAATGAAAATACTTTTTCTTTATTTATGATGTAAATTTTAAGGTTTCATACAGGCGAAACTTATAGGCAGGTGAAAAATATACTAAACTTATAATTTCATTTGACAGGCCTATTGCTGCATAAATATTGATTCTCATTTTCTACATAAATGGCGCAGCTGAACTTTACATTTAATATTTGTAGAAACATGACTTCCATTATTTAGCAGCCTTGCACTTGTGACGGCAGTTCACAAAATAATGATTCAAGCCATATGCCTAGTCAATATTTACATAAATTTCTATATCTTTATATGTAACTGTATTTACACATGCACATATGCCTCCTATCTTGAGTCTAAGGCAGATATCAAGCTATGCCATCACCCCAGCATACAGCCAACAAACTGTTGGCAAAGTGGGCACATCCCTATCTTGAGCTCAGTTACAAAAGTATTTAGGTACAGGTAGATTCTTACAGGAAAACTAGGTGGCCATACCTAGTTTTCCCTATAAGAATGTTCAAATCTTCAAGCTGAAAAAAGCAAATCAAAACAAACAAACCACACTGAAACACACAAAAAAGTAATCAAGTACAATCCTAATATAGCTTGAAGTCTGTTTTATCACAGAAAAGCCATATTTGGTATAATGGCTCATTTTCCTTATGCTTACGTATCATTAAAAACTGGAAAATAAAAACGAAGTAATTGTCTCCCAAATCCTGGAAAATAGCAAGAGTTACACATTTTTTTCACCACTGCCTTAGCTCTGTTTGTTCTAAGCAAACCACAAAACAGTCTCTAGTCCCTTCAGAATTGATTTGGAAAGCAGAAAAATATTCTAGAGTACAAGATAAGGAAAACTAAATGAAAACGTCTCAAACCGGCATGTGGTCCTAACAGTTGACTGCAGGAGTCCCATTCCTCATGTCATCCTTTTGATTCTTCTTTTACTTCTAATATATTCAACTCATCCCAGAGTCGGCTCTCAAACATATATACAGATGAATTAACTTTAACCTGGACTTCTCTAAAGTACCTTTGCATCACTGGACAGAAATAAACTCTTTTGGTCAATTGAGATGATAATTAGTTATCATTATAGATAAATTATTCTCTTACATCTGTTACTTTGCCTTTGTAAGTATTTGTTCTTAAACATAATTTGGGTTTACGAAGAAGGGAATAGTCACAAAATAAAAGCCAGATGATCATGATGGATTCAGGAAGGCATTAATTCTAAATTCTCTCTGGAGTTATTGACTGTTCTTGTTATTTGGGCTGGTAATTAACCGCAAATACTCTCCATGATTTTAAACTTTTGAAGTGAAGGATATGTAAATATTTTCAGAGCTTCTTATGTGCCTCTCTACTAGCTTATTCTAATGTAAATTACAAATGATTACAACAGGCACACTGTGTATGCACCAGGATTTATTATCTTCCCATCCAAGCAATTAAATAACAACATAAACATATACAGCAGCATATAAAACAAAATGGGCTGCTATTTCTTCTGGCACATTATGTCTACTTACATACACATTCTCACAACAGTGCAATGAAATATGGGTTCCTCAATTGGTAAGCATTTTCCTTGTTATGTTAAAAATATTTAGAGTTTACCCTGTGTCAAATAATGAACAGAATTAGAGATCAGGATACAATCAAACCTTTGACATATCTGACAAGAATAAATAGAAGTATATCCCTATTTGTAAATTCAGATATTTTTCTTCCTCAATAGCATGTATCTGTGTTATTAAGGAGTATCAATGAAATTATGCACAGGAATCTCTCAGCATTAGTAGCACTTACATAATGGAAGTGCCTACTTAAATATCTAGTCCTTCACCTTCCAACCACAGTCTTGAAAATCTATGTCACTCACCAGAAAACTATTTCTAGGTAGGTTATAAAACATAAAATACTCCCTACCATCCTTTATGACACAACTTCAGACTTCTTTTTGTCTGTTAGCTCTCTCCTATTGCCTTCATGCTAGCAACAAGCTGCCTTCCTCATACTGAGATTACCTCTCTGCTGCTGTCCCTTATTCCTTGGGGTGGAAGTAGGTACATGTGAAGGCAGAGAAGATCCATAGTGACATACATGGCTCAAATGTACAGGCCATCCAGCCGCAGAGCCTTTCATGGAGAAACTATTTGCTCTGCCCAAGGTGCCCTGATAGCAACAGCTCTGTCTGAGAAGTTACCATTGTTGGATCTAGCAGGATGAGAAAAGTTTGGCAATAGAAAGTACCTCAGTCAAGAAAATACTAATTCCCAGGGGGAAAAAAAAACAAAAAAAAACTATTTTTGAACCTTGCAACCATTCTCTGCTGATTCAGCAGCCTTTCTTACATTCCATGGCAGGGAATGGGTGTCTTCCCTCTAAGACAATAACCACAATAGCTGTAAGAAATTGATTTTACTAGGCATGCAGCTCAGCACTTTTGATCCAGCTGTACTTGAGGGAGAGAAGAGGCTCACGGTAGATTTACTAACGGAACAGTTTCAAGAAGCTCTGATAAAGCTGAGGATCACATAAATACAGTATGAATCTCTATAACACAATTCTAGATGAAATCTGTTTAAACATAGATTCTTCATAAATTTCCAGTGAAGGTAAGTCAACATCTTTCTAGATTGCATCACTGCATTCAGCAGCAAGAACTCCAATCTGTGATACAGAGATCACAGCCAGACCCACTCTTTAATCTTACAGCAGAACATCATTTGCTACTGTTTGATTTATTGCTTTTATACTTTTTTTTTTTTTTTTTTTTTGGTAAGGAAGAATTGAGGAGTAAAAAAAAAGTTCACAGAGTGGAAAAAATAAAACTGAAAAAAAGTGCCAAACATCTCTTGACAGAATCTTTTCACCATGAGCACAGCAGTATACAGTAAATAGCTTCTCTTTAGCTGAGTTTGAATGACATTATTAAGTGAAACCTTTGGAAATTAGCAACTTATGTTAAATCCACTGTTGTTTTCTTAAGATTTTAAGTGGGAAAGCACAACTTGCTTTAAAGTTGCTGTAAATAGGAACAATTTCATTGAAAGTTCCAAATTACAGTCTTCAAAACTCAGGCATGCAAGTGCTCGTGGCAGGCACAGTTTGAAATCCTAAACTTTTAATAGCAAGATATATTTCTACACTCAATGAAAATGTAAGATTTTAGAACGGCTGTGCATGTTTGCTTGCACAACTGATGAAGAAGCAATTGGAGACAAGAATACACATCTGGGGATGGCAGAAAGTTTTACATGATAGAGATGATACCTTAGGTCAGATGTAGTTAAAATAGAATTTCACATTCTTCAGGAACATTGTTTTTCAGTGAAAAGGGCAAATGGCCATCCTCTTATTCCATTCTTCTCTGCAAGC
The DNA here is from genome assembly GCF_016699485.2 of Gallus gallus. Classification (NCBI taxonomy): domain Eukaryota; kingdom Metazoa; phylum Chordata; class Aves; order Galliformes; family Phasianidae; genus Gallus; species Gallus gallus. The sequence goes on along the minus strand of NC_052533.1, from coordinate 108,572,469 downwards.
TTCAGTGAAGTTGACTATGACATAAGGCTGCACTACTTGATGGGTTACAGGCAGGTTCCAAGGGAACTGCTTTAAAGGCCACTTATTTATGACCTCTCTCATGCACCAGTAATTTTCCATCCTTTTCAAAAATTAAAGGCAGCTTCCAGAAAAAGTGCTTAATAGCATAATCTTAAGTGCTAATAACATATAAATAGAACTCCCCTACATACTCAATAGAACTAGCAGCCTGTATAGTACTGTGCACTGTACTTGCAGCTAGAACAGACAAAATGTTGGTGTGATATCAGAACTATTACTGAACACAACTGGCACAGAAACAAAACTTTCAAATGATCCCCAAAACCCAGAAGTTGGTGGGCAAGAGGTGGGGAGGGGACATCACCAGGGCAGCTGGCCTAAGCTGACCATGGGCTATTCCAGACCATATGGTAGCACGCAACAATAAAGGCTGAAGAAGGGGAAGGAAAAAGGGAGTTCTTTTTAGGAAAACATCTGTCCTCTCAAATAACTGCTGCATATTCTGTAGCCCTGCCTCCCCAGACATAGACAAATAGTGCTTGCTGATGGAAGTAGAGAATAGCTGTTTTCTCACTAAGCTACCACGTGACTTATTTGTTTCTGTTTCTTCCTCCTTTAATTAAATTAGCTTTGTCTCAACTCATGAACTTTCTTTCTTTCCATCGTACCTTCTCCCATATCTTCCTTTGAGGAAGGAGAATGAAAATGCTGTGGTGGATTTTAATTGCCTATGTCAGTAAAACCACCACATAAGCATACAGCAACATGAATATATTAAAGAGAAAAATCATCAAGCATAGAATTCCCTCTCCACTGCTAGTATTTCTCTTCCTGGAAAGAAGACAGGACAACAAACAAAACATATTTGAACACACTAGAGAACGTTCCTCTGATGCTATCCTGATGCATTAAAACAATTACTGAAAGGAAAAACCATTCCTCAAAATCGCACGTCTGATGCGTGTACTTCGCGGCTTTTGCTATGGCTGAAAATAACTTTTGCATTTAGCAATATTTCTACTCTTTTAGTTTAAAAGAAAAAGAGGATTGTACACCTAGTTACTTTAATGATGCATATTACCTGCCACCCTTGTCCTGTCCATATTCTTAGATATTCAAAGCAAAAATGTTCTCCTGTTCAAACTGCAATCATAGAAATGACAGAGCCAACAGTGATAGCTTCTCTAGAAGTTGAAGAATGAACAAAAGGGAAACTAAGAAAGCTATATGTCTACAGCCATTAGAAGGCAGGATATGAAATTACGTATCAACTCTATAATTCACAAATTTTATTTCAGAAAAGTAATTTACCTATCTCAAATTGGAGGTTTTTTTTTTTCTTAGCAAAAAATGCTATCAAACTTCTATGAAATCCAATCAGAAAATTTGCAGCTATGGAAACAAGGTGAAACAACATAATATGATGGGATCACAATCATCTCATTCCATTAAAAATATCACTGTTTTCAACAGATCTGCTTTACCTATTCAGAGGAAACGTTTGGATGAACTACTACTATTAGTCTGTGACCATGTATTAGCAAACACAAGAGCCTGTCTATGTTGAAAAACAATCTCTGCACTAGAACAAAGGTCAAGTGAACTGCGGATGAAAATATGAGAAAAGGATATTACTAGGAAAATGACATGAAAAGCAGGTATGGACTAAAGCTTTAAAAAAAAAGCTATAAGAGAATGATCTCTATCTAAATAACTTCTGCAGAGACAAAGTGTAGCTTGTTTGGGGGGGGGGGGGGGGGAAGTTGTGCGACTAGGCTGCAGTAAGAACGCCAGAGATGTCAAATGTCAGTCACTGCACAAACAAGATACAAGATGATGATGAACAATTAAGTGTCATTTGCCACATTCTGCACTTTAGTATCTTGCTGATACTGGAACTCTCCACTGACTCTCATGTACTTCAGCATATCATGGAAGGGGAACAGTCATAGGAAAAGTTATACAGAACCAGGTAATACACAGGGCTATTTATACAAGATTACATGACCAGAGGAGGGCCACTAAGATGATCAGAGGGCTGGAGCACCTCTCCTATGAGGAAAGGTTGAGGAAACTGGGATTGTTTAGCTTGGAGAAGAGAAGGCTCTGGGGAGACCTCATTGCAGCCTTCCAGTACTTGCAGGGAGCGTATAAACAGGAGGGGAAATGGGTGTTTATGAGGGTAGATAGCAATAGAACAAGGAGGAATGGTTTTAAACTGAGACAGGGGAGATTTAGGTTAGATATTAGGAGAATGTTTTTTACACAGAGGATGGTGACGCACTGGAACAGGTTGCCCAAGGAGGCTGTGTGGATGCCGCATCCCTCGAGGCCTTCAAGTCCAGCCTGGATGTGGCTCTGGGAAGCCTGGTCTAGTGGTTGGTGACCCAGCCCATGGCAGAGGGGTTGAAACCAGATGATCTTTGAGTTCTATCTACTAATCTAATAAAGATTTAGAAAGTAGAAGTTTGCACAGTCTCCTGTTTGACTCTTACTTGGGCACGAAAACAAAAAGACCTTACAGAGCATCTGGTCAGTGGTGTTATGAAAAAGTAACTAAGAATCTCAAAGTTAGACACCGAGGAATAATATCCTAGCCATCATGCATGAAAGAATTAAAACTTCAGGCCTTTATATCCCGATCTGTAGATGCTTTAGGTTGTCTGTTTGTACATAAATTTGACATTGCCGAAGATCCTGGTCAGCCAAAAGGGCTGAATGCAAAACGTAAGGGCAGTTGAATAAGCACCTCTGATTGAGACAACACAAAAATTATGCAGTATGGAGGAGCTGTTAAAAAACTGATCAATGCAATTTAACCAAGATTTATTTTCACTTCCAGTTCTTTTGTCTGTACTTTGGAGAAAAAAAAAAAAAAAAAAAAAAAAACAAGAAGAGAAAAAGAACAAGCCTGCTTTTATATGAAAGTATTAGAAATGTCATTTCCTCAACAATACATTCTTTTGCAGGTTTGTTTTTGGGGTAGAGGCTAGTTTCGGTCACCAGTTCTATTCTGCTATTTATCCCCAGATCAAAATATCATCTAGATGAACTCTTCTACCTCCTGCTTTTTCCTCAGTGAAGCTTGTAGGATGAAAAATGCAGCCCAAGTATCACTCCCACAAGGAGTCATTAGTGATCATAAACCTATGTCATGGTTTTCTATGACCAGCTGCCAGAATCCTTCTTACTAAGTATAGAAAAATATCACCTGCTGTTTCTCAAAACTTTTCCATCCCACATAAATAGGAGAAAACCTCCTTTACACGGTGATTTAATTCTTTTCGAACACTAAGAGAAGAGTTCTTCTTGTCTCTCCATATCTCCCAGAACAGTGAGTAAATTCTTCCTTGTTAGCATCTTAAGGCTAAGGATCTCCTTGAGAGCATCCCTGTGGAGAAGGACTTGAAGGTTGGGGGGGGGTCCTGGTGGACGAGAAGCTGGACATGAGCCAGCAGTGTGCAACTGCAGCCCAGAAGGCCAACTATATCCTGGGCTGCATTAAAAAAAGGTGTGGCCAACAGCGAGAGGGACGTGATTGTCCCCCTCTACTCAGCTCTTGTGAGGCTCTGTCTGGAATACTGCATCCAGGCCTGGGGCCCCCAGCACAAGAAAAACGTGGAGCTCTTGGAATGGGCCCAGAGGAGGGCCACTAAGATGATCAGAGGGCTGGAGCACCTCTCCTATGAGGAAAGGTTGAGGAAACTGGGATTATTTAGCTTGGAGAAGAGAAGGCTCCGGGGAGACCTCATTGTGGCCTTTCAATACTTGAAGGGAGCATATAAAAAGGAGGGGAGAATGGCTATATACGAGGGTGGATAGTGACAGGACAAGGGAGAATGGTTTTTAAACTGAGACAGGGGAGGTTTAGGTTAGATATTAGGAGGAAGTTTTTCACTCAGAGGGTGGTGACACTCTAGAACAGGTTGCCCAAGGAGGTTGTGGATGCTCCATCCCTGGAGGCATTCAAGGCCAGGCTGGATGTGGCTCTGGGCAGCCTGGTCAAGTGGTTGGCAACCCTGCACATAGCAGGGGGGTTGAAACTAGATGATCATTGTGGTCCTTTTCAACCTAGGCCTTTTTATGATTCTGTGACCTTATCAAAGATCCTGATCCTTAAAGAACTTTCAGATTTCTGTTCACTGCTCTCTTGAGATATTTCCCATCCCCTAAAGGGTGGTATTTCAAATACTATTTTGTGGTCACTCCTAATCATTATAACAATTGCTTTTCCTTAGAAGGGGAAGAAATACTGATAAAGTGATTCCTTTTAATCTAACAATAGATATTCTCCCTCTCTACATCACAAGGCACTTTTCTAGTGCTGCAGTAGGAACGGATATGTAGCCAGCACACTAGACATTAACAGATAAAGACATTATGCTTACCTGAGCAGTCAGCAGGAATGCAATCCCCTTAAAGTCCTGTCTTCACCTAAATACTGTTGTTATCAAGTTTAATTTCATTTTTATTTTCTGACAGCAATGTCACTGCTGCTGACCACGCTGTTTTACACACCTGTGTCAGAACAACCCTCCCAAATTGCTTATAAGCACTCATTATCTCCTGCAAAATCTTTCATTTCTTCAGAGACTAACTCTTCCAAACTAATCTTCCCACCTGCCTAAACTGTGCATGTTCTGCTATCAGTTGCAAAATCTCAGAAAGTCACCTAAGCCACCAGGGTTCCTGCTGCTCTTTCCAAATGCTTTGGCTCTCTGACACGCTACCTTGGCTTATATACACCACAGCACATAAAGCGCCAAAGTGCCTGGTCCAGTATGTGGGCTTGAAATGTTCCCAAATGAGGAGGAAAGCGGTCAGCTGTGGTCATGACAAACCACTAGCACAAGAATCGACTTTCCTTAACTCTCCTTAGAGACTTAAAGTAGGAAGAGAAAAAACAAAATGCTGTACCTGCAAGTAAAAATATGAAATACAGGTTTAAGTTTATTTATCCTGAGATACAATTGAATGAGAGCAGCACAGAGTGTGAACGGCATATACAGCCCTGGGAATCAGAAAGAATTCAGAAACAAACACTCTCTGAACAGAGAGTGAGAAGGCAACTTGTTCAGGGGAGTCTTTCATTTCCCTTTTGTATCTGAGCAGCTTCCTCTGTTATCCAGCATGAATATTACAAAATCCTTTTGCTTGTTTAGTGATATTTCATCCGGTATCAGTGCAAGCACAGTATAGAACTGAACAAATTACAGAAGGTGTATCAGAAGTTAAACTTGTTTGTAGCATAGCTCTCCAGGCATAGCAATCAGAGTCAGCAAATGTAGATTTCAACTCTGATGTATTTCAGGTAAACAGTTTGAGGAATTACCAAACACCATTCATTGCTAAGTCAACAGCTAGTGGCTGCTCTGCCAGTACAACTTGAACATAATGCTGCACATTGTTTCATCTACAGTATACAGGAACTACTTCAACATAGAGTAAAACTGCAATATATGGGATAACAATTTCACATGCGCATTTCTAAGAGTTTTGAGAAAGATGTTAAGTTTTCTTCAGTAAGCTTTCCTTGCAGCACATAAAGTGAGCTTTCAGGAAGATTTCTGGCTCCTGCTGAAACACTACAGAGTAGAGCCTCTCATAATATAAAGTAACATACCTTTGACTATGCCCACTGCCAAAAGTGTTGGAAAGTATTCTGTATTCATTTGCACTGAAATTCCACAACTTGCTAAGATTTTCCCATTTATCAGACAATAACAAAATGTATAACTGAAAAGTAATTATAAAGAATGACTGGTGGCTACAGCCATTTCATAGCAAACAGCAAACAATGTGTGGCTCATTAGAGCACTTTCCTATAAACTGTCTGGGCTTTGTTAGTTTGAAATATAGATAATCAGGACCAGTAAGTACTCAGAGTGATGAAAACTCAACTTTCTAAGAATAGAAGTGATTAAACTGAAGAAACTCAATAATTTTGAATTGGCCCCCAAGTAGAATTTTTAAATAAATCACAATGTAATTGTGTCTTCTTTTTTTTTTTTTTAAATCTAGTTAAAATTGTTCTTAAATAAACATTATCCCGCAGCACTGAAAATTCAAACATTCATCTATAGTATTAAATTCATGAAAGATTTTCTTACGGGATATGAGAGACTTACATCCTGTACTCTCATTACGCTGCACAATGTCACTTAATAATCTCAATCAGACTGTGAAACCAACTACAGAGACTATCATCTATTAAAACAAAATAGAGAGAAAAAATGACTAAACACTGAGAAGAAAATTAGATTTTTTGAATCCCCTTGGTTTAAGCAATAACACCAAAGACTACATTAAGTAACTCCAGAGCAATCTGTTTCCTCACAATACCTGACACAGTAATAATGAAACATGCAACTCTAACATGGGTTGTAGCTTTACACATGCTCACTGAGATGGACTGAATTTGTTCAGATGCTTTGTTTTGAATCTACTATTGCTATTTCCATTGGGCCTATTTCAACCATCTTTCCTAAGGCAAATCACCCTATACAAGAGAGAGATTTTCATTCACTAGTGCTTCATGGGTGAACAGTTCTGCTGATTAAGGGTATAAAGCCTATTCCTAGATAAAGGATTTTAATGTACTTTGTTTCAGTAAGAGAAACAAAAGGAAGCAGTGCAATAGAAACTCACTCAGTTGTTCCTTAATGAAAAGTAGAACAGGTAACAATGAATCTCAAATCTTTACAGGCATGACCTAGATGCTTGCAGTTTTGGCTAAGATTGTAAAGATTTTCTCAGGCACCCAACTCCTTTCTGACTGCTCAGGCATAAAAGGGACTTATGCAGTAAAATAGGTTTCTGATGCATGACAGTACCTCAGGCTAGCAACCCTGGGGATGCCTTAAGCATCCTGAAGTTCACTCTTCTATCTGGGCATCTAATCATTAAGCATCATGGCACTACATATCATGACATGAAAATTCTTTATGCAACTTTTGGAGCAGGTCTGTGAAATGCAAGTGAGAAAGCTACAACTGAGAGATACAAAACCTGACTCTTGCTTCAGAGCATAGTTAAAGTTATACAGAAATCTGTGATACAGAGCATACAAATAGAAGGTGGATAGATAGACTACTGTATTTTCTTACTTTTTTTTTTTTTTTAAAGAAACAGCTTGATTCTTACCAACACTGTTTTAAGAAGAAGGTGAAGAACTACAGTAAAAGCCAATAAGAATTTCTACAATTCCCAAATCACTTTTGATGTACAAGATATATCTGAACTCTAAACACCATAATAGGAAATAAGGCATGGATATGAGAGCTGCCCTGAACGTAATGCCTCCTATTTTATCATGTCAGCCTACAACATCAGAGGCAGATGTTGGTAGTATGGCAGTAGTAGTTGAACCAACCCATCAATATTCCTTCGCATTTGGTTGCTGTGTGACAGATGGCAGCAGAGGAGCAGTCTGACAAAATGGCGTCTGACATGGAAGTGTGTATGAAGTAAAGGTGTGCCACTGAATGCCTCCATACAGAAAAAAATGGAATCCACTGGCATTTGTTGATGTTTTCTGAATGTTTATGGAGACCAAACAGTAGATGTGAGCACAGTGAGGCAGCAGGTAGTGCGTTTCAGAAACAAAAGTTACAGACATGGTGAAACAGTGGGTCTTTTACGTTGATGCATATTTCTACAAGCATGGCATGCAAGCTCTTGTTCATTGCTGGTGAAAATGCATAGCCAGTGGGGGTGACTATGTTGAAAAACCTTTTTTTTTTTTTTTTTTTAAGCTGAAAATGTGCTCTATCAAGTAGTGCTACTGTGCACTGCACAACTCTTGTAGTTTCTGGGAAAACAAATACGGAGCAAGACTGCCAGAATCAGAGAAACTTAAGGCAAATTTCCTATAATGTTGCATACACATCTTACTAACTGGGAATCACAGAATTGCTCAGGTTGGAAAAGACCTTAAAGATCAAAGTCCAAACTCAACCTAACCATACTATCCTAACTCTAACAACCCTCCGCTAAATCATGCTCCTGACCATCACATCCAAATGGTTTTTAAACACACCAGGTGGTGACTCAACCACCTCCCTGAGGAGCCTACTCCAGTGCTTAACAACCCTTTCTGTAAAGAAGTTTTTCCAGGTATCCAAACCTAAGCCTCCTCTGGCGAAATCTCATTCTCTCTGATAGCAGACACTAAGTCAACAATACTAAACATGACAAATAAACGAAGTACTAAAAGTGACAAGTCTTAGACTAATGAAGTTGCATTTGCTTTTATTTACATCCTAAATACATACTTTACTAGACTCTACTCTATTTGGTAGGAGGCTGCTGAAGATTTTCAAATAGTATGAGGAGAAGTAGAAAAAAAGTCTTCTGTTTTCATGATACTATGGCAGAGAGTATGGCCCGACGTCAGCCTTCTGTTTGAGCTTTGGATTTGGCTACTGTCAACATCTGCAAAACAAACCTGCATGGCTTGCACAATTCAGTATTTAATATTTAAACATTAAATTTAGCTACTTAAAACTTTGTGGATTTGTGCTCAAAAAATGAAGATGTACTGAGTAGCCATAAAGACAACAGAACTAAGCACATGCTATTTTGGATAAAACATAACTTACTTCATTACTTACATGTACATCTACAGAAGATTAAAATAAATAATTGAGATATTGGCAACCCTGCCCACAGCAGGTAGGCTGGAACTAGATGATCATTTGAGGTCCCTTCCAACCCAAGTCAATATATGCTTCTGTGATTTCCATTAAATTCTTCAACATTTAATGTTTATACACTGATTATGTGTATATGTATATGACATTTTAAGAAAAAGGGTGGAAAGCTTAAAAAATAATACTATGCTAGGATGCTAGAACAGTTCCACTCTTAAAAGATAAAAGCGCTGTTTTCTCAGCTATGTTAAAGCCATCTCATTTTGACAGGTCTTGCTCTCCTAACTTTCTAGGAAAAGAAAAAAAAAAATGCCTGTGTCCTGTAGAACAGTATGTTTAGCATTATTTTTTGCAAGTCATATTATACATGCCTTATTCTATATGATAGATGAGAATTGAGTATATTATTGCATGATGAACTAGAAATGCAATTTATTATTTCTTGTACCTAGTAAACTTAGTGCATGTGCTAAACTAAGTGTACTATACTAACATCAACTTCAAATATGATACCATTTTTTGATCTTACATAAGACTCAGATGGTTTCTTAATAAATTCACTTTGAGATTTTTTGGTAAGGGTTTATAGAATGATTTCGCTCATGGGAAGACAGCTGTCTATGCTTGATATTGCCTCTGTTAAGAATTGTTAAACCAGCTGCAAAAAAGGATGGTTTACAGTTGGAAGGAAAAGAAAATTAGAAAATTAGAAATTAGTAGCCTGTAATGTTATTTAAAAAATTATATAAAGTTTATGTAAATATGTGCATATGTAAATAGAGTATTAGCTACTGTAGATGTTCAAGTTTTGTTGGTGATTTTAAAAACGCTGCTTCTTAAAATTCGGATCTATATTTGTATTTTTCATGATGAACTAGCTGTTTGCCTGATGCCTTTTTTCTCCCCTTCTTTCACTATCTCCTCCGAAAAAGAGTACAGTCCTACTTATTTAAGAGAACATTAAAACGGCGTTTTTTCCATAAAAGAAAATATTTATGTGCATTAAGACACCTCTAGTTATAAAGGACTTTGGCTCAACCCTGTGTTTAACAACAGTGAGTTGAAAATATCAGAGCAACTCCTCCTTCTTTTTTCAGTTTTATCTATTTAAAGTAGAATAAGCATAAAAAAAAAGTCTTGCTTTACATGAAGAAAATAAGTAGTAGAAATTAATGAAGATATTGCTTCTACTGATAGATTTTGCTTGCAAAATCTGATCTTACCAAAAACCTGTGAGTTAACTTTCTAGTAAAACACACATTTTGTATTTTTGTTTTTCAAGATATTTTCTAGTTGTTTCTCAAGATAGTTTCTAGTTTTCTAGGCATTAGGATATTTTCTAGTTTTTAATTACAGATTGCCCAATATGAAGTTGTAGCATGTTCTCAAGGCTAAAGTGTCATTTTGGATTGAGTCATCCATCTTGCATTTAATTTTTATTTCTGACACAAGACACAGCTTTTGTCAGGAAGAATTTTTGTTTGGATGTTATCTTTTCACATATTACGAAAGAAAGCTGTCTGATGCATTCTTTTAACCCAACAGCACAGTCAGAAGCATTCACAACCATTGTGAAATGACTCAAGAAATCAGCTATTTAGAATGCAAGAAGATCACACCAAAGGTTTCAAGAGCCTTTTTTGAACTCCTTTCATAGAATCCTTAGAGTTGGAAGAACCTTTAAAGGCCAACTAGTCCAGTTCCCCTGCAATGAACAGGGACATGCACAGCTACATCAGGTTGCTCAGAGCCTGGGGTCTAGCCTCACCTTGAACACCTCCAGGGGCAGGACATCAACCACATCTCTGTGCAACCTGTTCCAATGCCTTACCACCCTCACTGTGAAAGACTTATTCCTTATGTCTAAAATAAATCTCTCCACTTTAAATTTGAAAACACTTTCCCTTGTTCTGTTACCACAGACCCTGCTAAAGACTGTCCCCTTCTTTCTTATAGTCCCCCTTTAGATACATTCAGGCACCTCGGAGCCTTCTCTTCTCCAGGCCAAACAGCCCCAGCTCTCTCAGCCTGTCCTCAGAGGAGAGGTGTTCCATCCCTCACATCATTTCTGTGGCCCTCCTCTGGATGCACTGCAACAGGTCTATGTTTCTCCTGTACTGAGGACTCCAACATCTAGATGTAGTACTCCAGGTGAGGCCTCACCAGCACAGAGCAGAGGGGCAGCATCACCTCCCTTGCCCTGCTGACCACTCTTCTTTTGATGCATCCCAGGATGCGGTTAGCTTTCTGTCCTGCATTGCTGCTCATTGCTGGCTCATGTCCAACTTGCCATCCACCAGATCTTTTCCCAGATCTTTTCCTTTTCTCTTTCACACAACACTACTGTTGGATAGCTAAGAAACAATTAGAAGGCTAGAAACTGTACTGATCTACTCTGGCAAATCCTATGTTTCCAACAGTGACAGCTGTAACACATTTCAGAATAACAAAATACGCATCCTACAGTAAGCAAGTACAAGAAACAAGTTCTTGTCTCATACATCCATTACTCATGTCTCCCCATATGCAAGTATTTTACAATGTACAAAGTATATTCAAAGTAAGTCAAAGTAAGGGAGTACTGAACACTACTGGAAAACAGTAGTGAAGATCACAATAAAGGCCAAAGGCTAATAGTGCAACCATAGGGTGATGCCCAAAGACTGTGTACTTTTCATCTTTGTTAACATACATAGCTCAGCCCCTCTACAGAGTAGTCAGTGCTATACTTCAGCCTGCACTGAGAAATAGCATGGGCTGTAGCTTTAAATGTGAATTTTCTCTCTCTACAGCTGTTCCACCACATTTAGTGCTTTACACAAAGTATACAGAATGAGACTTAACATGGACTGATGAATAAATTTAAAATATAACATATAAATACACTAAAGTATAAAAATGCAGACACAAAGTATGGCTAGATAAGTACTGTGACATCTTTTGTCATAGAGGAAACCTGTAGGAGAACAGATACCAAACGTCAGTCCTCATCACTACGCCAAATTCACCCTCCATGAAGATGATCTTAACTTTCTCCTCCCCTCCTATTTTTTTTTTTTTAACCTAAGTATAACAAAAATAACTCTGATTTACTAAGACTTTGTTATCTTTAAGAGTTAAGATTTCATAATGCAAAATTAGCAATTTCACCAAATTCTCCAAAGATAGTGAGTTGCTGAGCAGCCATCTCACTGGAGTTTACTTCAGTCTCCTAAACTTCTAAGGAATGTTTAGATCTTAATCCCAAAACAACGATTTGATGGAAGTACTGCCACACCAGTTCAGCTGGTTAGAGTAATGCTAATGGGAGGCAATATGATGAATGCAAAAGGTTTGGATTTCCCCCTTCCCCCCCCCCAGTCATCTAGCATGTTTGCATAGATCATGATTGGTAACTTCTGAAGTATTAAACAATTGATTTTATGGCACAAACAGTCTAGTTTGATTTTTTTTTTTTTAGAAATGATTATTTAAAAAGGGTAAGGAAACACAAGACCTCTTTATTATTATTTTTTTTTAAGGTGAATGTATAGAGAGACGCATATGCATCTTTGCATGGTTATTTTTTTATTTTATGAAGTAATAGGTATGTGTGAGCTCAAATGTAGGTGTATGAGAGAACACTTGTTCATTCTTTGTCCAGGAGTAATTCATTTTTGTTTTCTTTTTTTAAATGAAGGATAGGATGCCAACTTGAAGCATTTAGGCTGAGTTAATACTGATGGTCAATGTATGTTTCATAGTTAAGCAGCTTAATGAAACAAAAAGAAGAATGATGTTAAGGTTTATAGACCATTTCTCAAAAAAGCAGAAGTGCTAGAGCTGTGACTGCTTGTGTTATCGCAACATAGTCCTTTGCAAACGCTTTGTCATCCAGCTTTTAATTACAAAGTTACATACTTTTTTTTTTTTCTTGCAAAGAGATTTTAAGGAATACAAGACAATCTGAACATAGGAAAAGTCAGGTGTTGTGTTTTTTTTTTTTTTTTTTTTTTAGCAACATTGAAGCTGCTACCCTTGCTTGTAAAGAAAAGATTAAAATTCAGCAGAATGTATAAAGAAATGAGTAGGCTACCAGCAAAATTTAATGTATGCTTTTCTCTACTCATTTGCAAGGACTCATGACAACTGAATGGAAAAAATCAAAGGAAAATTAAAGTTATACTGAATTAATCATAATGAATACATATCAAAAACACCTAAACCTTCAACCACTTGTGTCCTTGTTTCAACAAACTTCTCCACGCAAAGAAATCAAAACCAAGCAAAAACTTAAATGTTTAAGAAATAAAATATATTCTAATTCTCACCCATTTATATGATGTGGTTCAACAATCAAAAAGTGGCTGCTTAAGAGGCAAAATAAAAAGCATTGTAATTGCAGAAATTCTCCATCAGTAAATCAGAACTTCTCAGCTATGTTATAGCGTAAGACTAGAAAAGATGTTTTGTCAAGAACCCATGGTGAACAATATTCACACACATCTAGCAGCAGACTATCTGTAATATATAAACAATATATATATATTTATATTTATATATGTATATATAAACAATATATAATTAATTTTTGATAAATTACTTTAATTTAGACCATACAATTATACTTTGCAAAGACTATAACAAGCAGAAAGTGTCACACAAGGTGTTTACAATTTAAATTGCAATCATTCTCCTAAAATCAGTCTTAGATCTATTCCTATTTTTATCTTTCTTGTTTGAATTTTATTTCATGCTTCAACTTAATTCCTGCCTTTACTCTTGCAAGTTGCTTTGTCATGATAATCCTGAATCTTGATTATCTAATCTTGCAGAATTAAAAATTATAAAGCTCATAGTAGATATTCAAATCAGATCTCAGACACAAACCCAGCTTTTCTACGTTGTGAAAGATTTACACAGATTACTGTACAAAGTGTACCAATAACTGCATAGCTGACTTTCCTGATTTAAACAGAGACAGTGTCAACAGGCCAGGCCACTCAGTGGGGAAGAGCAACTACCATGACAGCACAGCAGCAGGGAGTGGGGACAAACCAGGACAGCTAGCCTGAATTAGGAAAGAAGTTAACCCATGCCATGTGACATGGCACAATAAAGCTGTGGGGAGTTGACTGAGGTGGGGCTATTGCTCTGAGATTCCTGAGCATCTGTCACAGTGAGACACTGCATTGCTAGCAGGACATCGATCAGAGGGCAGGCACAATGGTAGCTGGACACCAGGTGGCAAGTAATTACACTGTGGATATATAGATGTATACAGTTACAATTGTGGTTTTGTTTCCATTTTCCTTTTCTGTCTTAGTAAATAGTTTTTATTTTTACCCACAAGTTCTAATTTATTTCCATTTTTTCTATCCTATTCCACTGTTAGGGGAAAATGAGAAAAAGGCTGTTTTGGTGCTGAGCTGTGTGCCAGGTTAAACCATAACACTAATTGTTAAATAGTACATTTTAAATGTCTTCCCATACAGCAACAGAATCAAAATATTTGCAGTAAATATCTCCTTACTGTTCATTTTAACTACCTGAAACTTTTGGATTAAATGGATTGAAGAACAGACTGCCCTCTACATTTTGGTCATCGTTCTTTGACAAGTGTACATAATGCATTGGCAGCTATGCATTGCTATTTTATGCCACTTAAAAATAGCTTTCCTAACAATATGTATTCTGAGAGAGATTTGTATTGCTCTGCCTGACAGATGGCACTCATTCACTCACTCTTACTTTGCTACCATTGTCTTTTATCCATCATGTTCCACCTACAAAGTTTTATTAAGCTTTTGAGACACACAGCTTCCCCGTTTTCATTTCAGGTCCTAATTCTCTTCAGCACTTTCTATTTCCAGTAAAGCAATTCAAAATGGTTTTAATGGTTTTCATGTCTCCCCCCCCCCCCCCAAAAGCTGGAAAACATGGGCTATTTTTCTGGAAAGCTGTATCAAACAGCAGCACCACACATTTCTGTACAATACATGTGTATAGAAAACAACATTTTCAAAATGAATCAAAATAAAGCATACTCAATATCTAGAACATGCATTACTAACAGGTTTCTGGATAGAAATCTTGTAAGTCAACACTGGGAAAAACAAATAGCATCATCATTGTTACTTTCATTATTTTTTCAGTATCAAAATTAACTTCTGTAAAGTAAAATAACTACTGTGCTTTTGTAAGTTTTCAGCTTTTAAAAGAAGACAGGATAAAAATCACTGGAAAACACTGAGACAATGAATTCAAAACATTTTAATCAACACAGCAAGAAGCATTTCAGAAGACTTTTGTTTTTTGTTTTTTGTTTTTGTTTTTGTTTTTTTGCTACTTAAACTACTTGAATATAAGAAACAACCAAAATACAAAGTGTTCACCAACATGTCCACAGTCCATTGCTTCATCTACTAATACATGGCCCAAAAGTACTAAAGATTGCAAATGTATCATTGTTTCATTGCCTTCTCTCTAAATTACTTCAAGTGGCTGGCCTACAGAGTATCTGCCCAGCCTCTTTTTCTTGTCGAACAGGTTGCCCTGAGACATATCACTGATATCACTATTAATCCATTCAACAAATGTCAGTGTCTCATCTCTGCTCTGTAACTTTAGTAAGGAATATGCCATGTTTGGTATATCAGATACAGAAAACGTTAATTGAGCTTCAATAAGACACCACACTTTCACATGTTTTCTTGGTGGTTTTAATTTTCAAATCAATTTGTCTAACTAAAAAGGGAAGAAGAATGTTTCTAGCCATAGTCATTCCAAAACGTCATCGTTTTAGTCATCCCCTTTGCCCGCATCTCCTATTTTCTCACACTTCTTATGCTCTGCAAATGTTGATAGTTCTCATTTTCCTCCTTCACTGGTTTCTAACAGTTCAGTAAGTATAAGTACTGCATCTTTTTTATCATGGGAATCATTTTGCTCCAACTCACTTTCTTTCTATAGTGCTGTATCTTTACTTGGCTCCCACCCTGCAATCTGAATTACTTCCAACGCTACTGCTTTACAAAATATTTAGTTTTGTATAGCCTTTTCAGTTGTGTATCTATTTGGATAGTTGCAGCCATTGTCCTCCAAGTAATTTCAAGCACCAGAGGTTCTTTTGCTCAATCCAGCCAATTTAGTTTAAGTGCAGAAGCTCTGAGTCTTAATGGAGATTCTAGGTGAAAACTTAGCACACAAGAAGAGAGTGTTGCTAAAGACATAAAGGGAAGATCAAAAGGAATGAACTTAGCAGGAAATGTGGACAAAGATGGCAGCATTAAGAAGAAAAGTGGAACAAAACATAGGACTCCAGAGGAACACAAAAGGACCAAGATGTCAGTAGAATGATTTTCTGCATAAATAGCTGAGAATGGATTCTATGAACTTTGCTTCAGAAAACATTAATCCTGCTGGTTTCAATTATTTTATCGATTCAAAGTAAATTGTATTACTTTGTAATATGATGTTTAGCTCGCAGTTTTCTCTATCATTAGGCACTATCTGCTACAGAGCATGCGGAAAGAATCAATTGCTAGACATAGGAAGTAGTCTTTTCTAACAGCAGAAATTATTGTTTACCTCGAGATAGCTGATGTTTACTTGGTTTGTCATCATCAAATGATAAAACCAGCCTTTCAACTTTTTCCTATCCTTGTACCCCTCAAAAGGTCATCTTTTATTTTCCTCTTTCTATACATCCCACAGACCTACACCGTAAGTCTCAGCTTTTATATAACCAATTATTTTATTGATATAAAAGAAATGGAAAGTCCGAGTACTCAACCACCAAAGAAAAATAATAACAATAACAAACCCTACAACAACAATAGCATGAACAAAACACTGCATATGCACAGCCCAACTAACCTATGCCTCACAGGCTGTCACTACCTAGACTAGCCTTTTTTCCCCCCCCCCATGTAAGCTCAATTAAGGTTGCAATGAAGATATCACCTACGTTTTCAAAGTATGTTTCTGATTTATTTTGTTAGTCTTTCATAGGACTAAAGATGGACATCATGCAAATAAGTATAACTACCAGAACCTTTTCAAACTGAGTCCTGAAATGCAGGCAATCTCCAGTGTGTGTATAGACTGGGAGAAGAACTCATTGAAAGCTGTCCTGCAAAAAAGGACTTGGGGGTGCTGTTGGATGATAAGCCTGACACAAGCCAACACTGTGCTCTTGCAGCCCAGAAGAAGAACTCTATGCTGGGATACATCAAAAGAAAGTGGCCAGCATCACTCCTTTTGTGTGTACTGAATATACAATAAAGACCAGTGAAAAAGTGGAAGATCAGACCTGTAGACCCTGTAGGTGAGAAGTTCTAAGGTTGGAGTAGGAATTGAACCTGAATGGTGAGATCCTTTGCCTCCGATGGAAACAGTAATTTGCCAGAAGAAATGAACTGCACGGCTAATTGTGAACTAGTAACAAGTACTGAGTGTAGCAAAACTCTTATTACATGTTAGTAATTATTAAATAGAATGTTGTACAGCAGTGTAATAGATATATAAAATATTTTTCAACCATTTAGTGGTAAGAAGTTTCTAAGACTTATTTTAAAAGACATTTAAAAGACATGGTTATGAACCAACCATTTTCAGTATCAAAAGACTTTAAAAAGCCACATTAATAGTATTGAGTGTTTTCTGATACGGCTATTTTGTACTACTTTTATAATTCTTTCACATTTGATTTTATGATTGTTAATTATTTCTTCATAATGAATATTCCTTTATATAAAACTATCAACGTTAACAAATGTTTTAACATATTATTAAACATTGCACAGTGTTATACTACTTACATTAAAAAAACTTGGATAAAAAAATAGATACATCAGCTTTTCTGGATGGAATCTCAGCCAACAAGCTTCCATTAATACCCAAATCTCTTTTAGATACTGAGGAAGAAGCATCACAGATATGACTGAGATTCGAAATTTAGAAGCTTGTCTACAGTCATAATTAACTGCAAAAGTCAGATGAGATCCAGAGCTGAAGTCTTTATCTTAAAAAAGTTATGGGCCTAGAGATTTCAGCTCATAACAGTTAATCTAGAATACCAACATCACACAGAGCATTCTGCACTAATTTTCACAGAATACTGCAGACAGCACATACAGTTAGTTTCCAAAGAAAAGACAGTTTTCACATGCTAATGCTGCTTATACTATCATTTATTGAACCAGATATCTTTATTTGTTTTATTGGTTCTCCTATTTTTTCTTTTGGAAAGTATCAGCTATAAAGTTTTATTCTTTCTCAGAGTGAAATTCAGGAAAGAAAGAAATTTCCCATCCATTTAACATAATTTCTTAGAAACTGAGGTGACTACATCCAGGAGTTAAAAAGAAATATGGCTTTTATTATAGAAAAACTTATTCAGGTTTTTCCATAGGAAACTGACCTCACTAGGCAGCACACTGGCAGCCAGCTTTCTTTGGAAGACATATATTGTACACATACTCTATGACTTCTAAAATCTTTAAAGCTTTATGGGGCGTGGTAAATTCAGTACAGTTTTTTAATACTGTTTATCTTTCTTTATGTATGAGAGAACTGCACCCTATGGCTACAGAAGTTGCTAGATTTGTTTCTGAAATTATTCTTTATGGCTTTTTTATCTATTGCAGTGTTATTTTTTATTAAATGCTCTTCTTCCTTACATTTATACTTACTGCTAACCAAAATGCTTGGATGAAAAAGAGGATGTGATCTGGGCAGTGGTGATTAGAGCAGATGGAACAAAGCAACAGTGAAAAGCAGACAAAGTTCTGCAACCAATTGAGGATTCGCCTCAGTAAGCAAAACATCAACCTGAGTTGAGTTTTTATGGACCCGTGTTACTATCAAAAAGCTGTAAAATCAATCAGAAAAGTATGTCTGTGTTCTTGACCAGAGTTAAGTTTCTAATGAGAAAAGGCTTTCACCTGGTCCACTTACATTACTACCTTTAGTTACTGAGGGCCGTGCTGTAAAATATTTTGAGCATGTGACTGAAAATACTTAAGCCAAACTGACAATAGGAATGCATGATCCAGTTTCTAATTTTTCAGCTTCCAGAAAGAAAAAAAGTACATTAAACACTAGAAAAAAATAGAACATTAAATGCACATTAAAACAAACACACAAAAAGCACATGAATTACAGATGCAGTCAAGTATTCGAGAATCATTGCATGTTAACAAGTCATCCAGATCACTTGCTTCAAGTTCCTTGCAAGCATATATTACCATATGTTTAATGGTGTTTGCATATACTGTTCTCCCCACAAAATGTGTGTTCCATTCACTGCCCAGGCCAGACAGTGCCTGCAAGACAATCGTCTCAGTCACAGCTGAGCATAGCAAGGCAGCCATTGCAGGCTATGTCACCTGCACACCTCACAGAACACTGAGTTTTTTCCCTGACACAACCACATCATCCCTGCACAATAAAGGACAAGAAACATAAATCATAGGTGTCATCTGCAGCTTCAATAACTTCCTCATTTTATCATAAGACTATTGTAACATGACGCAACCTCTGGGATCTCATGTTTTGCTTACTTAACCAGTACCAGAGTATAGTTTTGAACACAATGAGTTATTGCATGCAAAATAGTCTAAAACAATAAGCTGACAACTTTAATATATCTGGCCTTAATTATGTCCTGTCTTACATTTACATCTAGGTAAACTGGGAAACACCTAACAGGTATGTTCCAAAGGTTTTTGTTTTTTTTAAATATAAAGCACCCTAAAACTACCACAGGAGAGTAAGAGAACAGCTAATCACAATATTTATCCACAAGGAATCTTGTTGGTTTGAAATAAATACAGCACAGTGACATGGCAATAACAGGAAATGCTGAATTACTCTACTTTTTGTCAGTGTTATCCACCTTATCTAATCAGTGGGGTGCTTTGCTTTTTAATAGTTAATTGTGCAGTTACAGATTTTGTATGACCTAATATGAATTGTAAATTGCATAAAGGTTGCACAGCATTTCTTATTTTTTTCAGCCCCGACTTTCTTACTTTAATATTTTAAACAAATTTCTATGTCACATTAACTGTATTTATTCATCAGTAACATGGCATATATTATAGAACTTCGCAATATCTGTAATTCAGAGAGAAAAATCAGCTGTTCGAAAAAACCCACTAAGAAAAGAAGCTTGTTGGGAGAAAGTATATTATAGAACTATAGAGTGATCAGAACTGAACTATTTCAGGTCATACTTCACTATTTAAAGAGTCAAGAGAGAATAGCTTCAATTTGCAAGCTAAGCGCATAAACATGCGCATCAAAAGGAAAAAAATGCATCTGTAGAGAGAATTGTGGGTGTATCAAAGACATGAGTATTTCTTGTTCTTGTAGATTTTCTGCTCCTTTGGAGACCATTTCTGAACATAAAATGCATGAAATAACTATCACTGTCATTTAATCACTTAACTTGATAGAGCTGTTCTTTTGTGCCTATGCAAGATTATTGATTTGTTTTACTGCCCATTAGTGTATCCTTGATACCTTTTTTTGTAATTAAAATAGTTCAAAGGACAGTGTATCAGCTAAGTAAGCGACTCACGCAGAGCGCAGACTTTCCGCTGTGCATCAATATGCATAGTTTCTACGACTTCAGGAGTGCTTGATTATGATTCTCAACATATTCAATCAGAAGGGGTTCTGAAGCGATTTTCATTTCAATTATGCATGCCTCATTATCATAGTTTTAGTGAAGTGAAAAGTACATTACAAGGTGAGAGCCAAAAATGATGAGATGAAAAGCACAAAGCATAAGTATGTTGGAAAGACTTCTAAATTTGTCTGAATACTATGAATTTGTCATAATATTATTCATTCTTTCTCTAACACTGCATATTTATATCATACTTTAAAATAATCTCTTCAGAGCATCTTTCATAAGATAAGGTGTGACAAAGCTTCAATGAAAAAGGTACACAGGTATCACTGGCAAGATGAGCAAATTACAAAGTATTCCATGATGCACTGAAATTTAGGGAAAGAGGTTTTTCCTAGAATGAAAACAGGCATTCAGTAAACAGGAAAGCCTGCAGCTGAGAAGAAATGAGACACTGTTCTGAAAGGCAGAATAGGTAGAGAGAAAATTTTAATCTAACAGAGGGAGCTAAAACAACAGAGAAGCAATAAATAATTAGATATTTAGAGTGTGATGTAGAGGTCAGCAGATAAGAAAGTATAAAGCAGCTTGGAGGAGAAAGAGAAGAGTTGCATCAGAAAGTAAAAGAACACAAAAGTATTTAAAAGAGGAGTGATGTGGCTGGAGGAAAATGACTATCAAAAATAGTATTTTTGTTAGACTAGAGAACTGAAACTCTGAGTGAATATATGAGTACAGAAGGAAGACAATAGGCATCAGTACAAAGGGAGAAATAGAAAAAAAAGTAGGAGGAAAAAAATAAAAAATAAATTAAAATTAAAAAAATTACCTTCCTGAAACAGGAAAGAAATGGAGAGTCAACAAATGGAAGAAAAGAGAGAGTGATCAAGGAATGAGAAAGGCATACTATGACTAAGACTCTTGAGACAGCATAGAATCGTTAAGGTTGGAAAAGGCCTCTGAGATCACCTAGTCCAACCATCAGCCCATCCCCACCATGTCCATTAACCATGCCCCTCAGTGCCACATTCACATGCTTCTGAGCACCTCCAGGGATGGTGACTCTCCCACCTCCCTGGGCAGCCCATTCTAGCACCTCATCACTCTTTTGGTGAAGTATTTCCTAACATCCAACCTGAATCTCCTCTGGCGCAACTCGAGGCCATTCCCTCTAGTCCTATCACTAGTTACATGAGAAAAGAGGATGACCCTCACCTCACCTTCCCTTCAGGTAGTTGTTGAGACCAATAAGGTCACCCTGAGCCTTCTCTTCCTCACACTAAATAATCCCAGGTCCCTCAGCTGCTCCTCATAAGGCTCACGCTCCAGACTCCACATCAGTTTCACTATCCTTTTCTCTGAACGGACTCTAGGGCCTCAATACCTTTCTTGTGGTGAGGATCCCAGAACTGAACACAGTACTCAAGGTGCAGCCACACCAGAGCTGAGTACCGGGGGATCATCACCTCACTGTTCCTGCTGGCAACACTATTTCTAATATAAGAAAGGAGGCCATTGGCTTTCCTGGCCACACTGATGGCTCATGTCCAGCCAAGCATCAACCAAGACCCCAGGTCTATTTCCTCTTTATAGTCTTCCAGCCACTCTGCCCCAAGCCTGTAGCACTGCCTGAGGTTGTTGTGGTCAAAGTGTAGGATCCGGCACTTAGTCTTGTTGAACTTCATCCCATTGGCCTCAGCCCAGCTATCCAGTCTGTCCTGATCTCTCTGTAGATCCTTCCTATCCCCAGGCAGATTGACACTTCCTCCCAGCTTGGTATCACCTGCACACTTACTGAGGGTGCACTCAATGCCCTCATCCAGATCATCAGTAAGGACACTGAAATGAACAGGCCCCAACACCAATCCCTGGGGAACATCACTTCTGACCAGATACCAGCTGGAGTTAACTCCATTCACCACCACTCTCTGGGCCCGGCGCTCCAGCCAGTTCTTTACCCTGCCAAGAGCCTACCTGTCCAAGCCACAGCTTCTCCAGAAGAATGCTGTGGGAGACAGTCAAAGGCTTTGCTGAAGTCTAGATAGACTACATTAATAGCCTTTCCCTCATCTACCAAGCAGATCACTAAATCATAGAAGGAGATCATGTTGGTCAAGCAGGACCCACCTTTCACAAACCCATGCTGGCTGGACCTGAACCCCCTTGTTCCCCTGCACATGCTGTGAGATCCCCCCTCAAGATGATCTGCTCTATAACCCTTCCTGGCACCAAGGTCAGGCTGACAGGCCCCAAGTCTCCCAGAACCTCCTTACAATTCTTCTTGTAGATGAGAGCTATGCTGGCAAGCCTCCAATCCCCTAGGACCTCTCCAGTTGACCAGAAATGCTGAAAGACAATGGAAAGTGGCTTGGCAATCACCTCCACCGGCTCCTTCATCATCCTTGGGTAGATTCCATCTGGGCCCATGGACTTGTGACAGTCCAGGTGGAGCAGAAAGTCTCTGTTCTAACCTGAATAGTGGGTGGTTTATTCTGTTCCCCATCCTGGACTTCTAGGTCAGGGAGTAAACTGGTCTGACGTTGAAAGAGAGACGTAAATACAGCATTGAGAACATCAGCCTTCTTATCCTCAGTGCTTACATTCCCCAACGCATCCAGTAAAAAGGATGGAGATTCTCCTTAGCCCTCCTCTTACTTTTCATATATTTGTAAAAATGATTTTTCTTCTCTTTTACCCCAGTCGCCAAGTTGAACTCAAACTGAGCTTTTGCCTTTCTAATTTTCTCCCTGCACATCCTAACCACTTCTCTGTACTGTGCACAAGTTGTCTGACCCTTCTTCCACACAAGGCAGATTCTCTTTTTCTCATGAAGCTTCAGGAAAAACTCCCTGGTCATCCACACCGGTCTCCTCCACCAACTCCTCTTACAGCACAGGGAGGGATAGCTTGCTCCTGCATCTTTAAGATTTCCTTCTTGAGGAGTGACCAAGTCTTCCTGGACCCTTTTACCCTTTAGGACTGAATCCCAAGGGACCCTCCCTACCAGGATTCTGAATAGTTCAAAGTCTGTCCTCTGAAATTTCAAGATAGCAGTTTTGCTGTCCCCTCTCAACTTCATCAAGAATTCTACCATTTCATGGTCACTCTGTCCAAGACAGCTCCTGACCTCCACATCTCCCACCAGTCCTGCTGTGTTTGCAAACAGCAGGTCTAGTGGGGCACCTCTCCTTGCAGACATTCTAGAACCAGTGCCAGTGGAGGAACAGCGTAGGCACCTTTTACTTACATTAGAAAAATTCAAAGGCTAAGATAGAAGACAAAGTAAGCAAGGGAATAGAAAAAAAAACTTTATTATTTAGGTGAAGACCGTAGGCAATTTATGAAAAAAGAATATATGGAATATAAACTCTTAAAATATTTTTGAATACAAATATAACGAATATAAAATGATATAATGAAGGAAAAAATAAGAACATAAGTGAAAAGGAGTAATTGTATAGACTGAGGATTGTGAAGATGTAAAGAATGGGTTGACAAAAAGCATATGGAATTAAAGGCTAAGGCAGGTAATAAAACAAGAAGGAAGAGGAAAGAATCTTTCTGGGTATTAGATTTATACCTCTGCAAAATTTTAAAAGATTATTCACATGAAGAAACCACATTTATACTACTAAGCTACCGCTAACAAACCTGATCTATCATTGCTACATTGTTGAACAAGAGCCAAGCATTAATTTAATGGGAGAGTGAAGATGTAATAGTAGGAACAGCACTAATAAAGCAGTAAAAGAAAGTGCTGCACAGACCTTTAGAGAAAATAATTAAGAACTATAATGCTGAATCATATAGAAAAGTGGACTATATAAACTCAGTACAAATGGCAGATATTGAGTTTATAGCAGACATTAAGACCATCTTCAGCAGACTAAAATGCTGCTCTCTAGCTTTCTGAATTCTTCAGTACAGGCTATATATCTAATCCCCATGTAACAACCTCAGGTATCTAAACACAGCACATAATTTCAATCAAATTACAATGTGAGTTTGATAGGAATCATGATGAATCAGAACAGGCAGAACTTCCTCAGTAAAACTGAGGAGGAAGGTAAGCTTTATGATATCACAGTTGTAGAATAAAGAAGCCACCTCTTCTACTGCCAGAAAAAGACAAAGACTACGGGAAAAGGGAGAAATGTTTGACGAGCTTGTTTATATGAAAGAAAACGGTGTTCTTCCCACTGTCACAACAATGGCCTGCATACTACATTATTTGCAATACTTTTCTAACCAGACAAAATTTAATTCCATTTACTGTACTTAGTACACTCATAAAAGCAGCACTGGAAAGTCACTAGTAAAATACAATACCATGTAGAAAGATTCAATACAAATAAACAAAACCTTGGACGTCAGTGGGTGGAAGCAGACTTTTAGAAATTAATGTTGGTTCACACAAGACAAAAAAAATCCAAGACATGATCTGTGCCTATTTTGCAAAGGAATTCCAGAAGTTCTCAAATCTACAATTTTGCTTAAGCATTACTTAGAAAATTAATTACTTTGATTTTTTTAAGTAGTTGCTGGAATACAACTTTCCTGATAGGGAACCAAATACAGTTAGCAGCTGTTAAATATTTCTACCAGAAAACATTCTGTACTTCAAATATTCTAATGTGC
Source organism: Gallus gallus (assembly GCF_016699485.2). Taxonomy (NCBI): domain Eukaryota; kingdom Metazoa; phylum Chordata; class Aves; order Galliformes; family Phasianidae; genus Gallus; species Gallus gallus. The sequence goes on along the minus strand of NC_052533.1, from coordinate 108,547,539 downwards.
ACATTAACACATTTTAAATAAATACTTGGAATAAAATCTACAAAATTAGATGAACAAGTTAGATCTTCATAAAACCTTTGTCTTCACAGTGCTTCAGCAAATTTATGTTTCTCATTAAAATCACTCCCCAGATCTTTCTAGAATACTAAAAGCCATCTCTCCAGTAGGATGTTCCACAAAGCAGCGGTCTGAAAGTAAGCAATAAATGATGTGGGGCAAACTTTTTACTTTTAAAGTTTGATTTTCATTTTTTGAGAGAGCTCCTGATGTGGTGACATTTGAGGTCTGGAGCATTATTTATTTTAAAATAAAGGACTTGAGTTTTATATAATTTGTATCCTTTTACTGTAAATCCAGAATCCAGCTGGCTAAGCTTCTGGTTTAATAAGCTCCACTGCATGTCTCATGTTATTGATCTTTTCACCAAATCCAATTTTACTTATCCTAAGTATGCTGTTTTCTGCTTTGGACATTTGAAATAACTAAGCCTCTGCTCTTCGTTTTTCCTCCTGCCATTTATGTGTATATCTATTCACTTGAACTGACTCCTCTCTGGATTGGGGGAGTACAAATGACTATTTCATGAACAGGATAAACAGGCAGAGTGGCAATGGCATGCAGCACAAATCAATGCAGAACGTGTGTTGCTCACATCCTATTAGCCAAATGCCCATCCATGATGTAAACTCCATGGTCTTCATCGTACCAAAAAAAGGGAAAAGAGATGTAATTTCAAAGACCTCAGGAAATGCTAATACTAACTCATAACCTGTTTTCAATTGGAGTAATCTGTGATGTTACTATAGACATAGAAACAGTCCATAACTAGTTCATAGCATGGTGAAGTCACATAAGCTACCTGTCAGTGTAACAGAGGAATATATAGAACAGGAAAAATATATTTAGTAAATGAAGACAGCTGTTTTAAGTGCATAAACTACGATCATATTTAGAGATTAGCCTAAAGTTAACTTCATCAATACAACTGCTTTTAACAAAACTATTATACAAGCATCTGACAACAGATTAATAGGAAATCTAACAAAAAGAAAAATAAACAAACTAATTAAATATAAGATTAATTGCTTCTTTCTTTTAAAGGAATATTTCTTTGTCACAAAACATAATGAAACATGTCTGACAAATCTAAATCACCTTAAAAGAACTTCTATGGACAACTTACTAATAACATAAGGAAACATCTACAGTTCAAGATAAATCCAACCAAAGTTAGCAACTAGAACTTGGACTAAAAGGAACAATACAGAGAGATGGCACCCAAAAGCCTATTTGAGTGGGTGAAACCAAACAACAACAACAAAGGTACAACATCTCCCCACCAGCACTACTGTATGCAACAAGCAGAAGCACTAAAAAATGAAAATCTAAAGAGCTTCTGCACGGGCCTGTAAAGTACACAAAACTGAGATTTGACCATAAATATTTGTGTGCATGGAATGGAAAATTCCATGTAAATGGAAAAACAGATGTTTTCAAAACCAGGAGCTTTAACTGAGTACATTAGCTTTTATTTTTGTGGAAAATAAAAAATGACACAACATACCCTGCACTCAAAAAAATTAGCATTACTTCATGCTATTGCACAGTAATACCTACTATTTGGCAACTATTCCCTTAAAAGAGAAATACAAGTCAGTTCCTAATCTTAACTATAAATGTCAGGCTCCACGAGAAAATGGTACAAATCTTTTTCATGCCAGATGTATTACCTGAAATGTCAATATAGAGGCAAGTACTGCAAGCTCTTACCAGTTCACCTGATGTCCTCTGGATTAGGTGCTGGTAGTTGTTCTATACACAACGTACTGTCAATATCCATGTATGAGTAGTGTTTTACATGACACTCTTCTGACTTTATCAGACCTTTTCCCAGGCCTTTCCTACTCTTTTCATGGTCAGATACTGTAGTTAATTAAGCCTCCTAAGTTTTTCCTCCAGGGATTACCAGTTGATCCAAGCAACCTGACTTCTTCCAGGTTCCACAGTAGGTAGCTGCTGATGGTCAGTGCATGGCAACAGAGGCTTCAGCACTCATACACCTCCAATAGCGTAAACTAGGAACTCAGTGCACACTCTCAGCACTAAGCAAAATGAGTTTCTCTAACAAAGAAGCCAACAAGCAGAACATATACCGACACATTGGAATTTCCCTATGAAATGGAAATGCTGTACAGAGAACTCACAGCCTTGGTCATTCTCAATACAAACAATAAGGGAAAAGAAAGCAAATAATTAGACAAGAGTTTCACTTAAAGTTTTATGAATATAAACAAGAGGTAGATGGAGAAAGTGTCTTCTAAGCCTGTACCCATTGCTCTGCAATTGAATTCACAACAAAAAATTCCTCAAATGTAAGTGAAAGTTTTCACTTACTAGTAACACTTCAAATTTCTCAGTCTGATTAGTGATACTTCTTAAATTATATCCAAGGTTCATAAAACATACATGACTTTCCATATACCTCTATTAGTCTTCTAGTGCTAGACCTAAACTCTGAATCTGATTTGATCAGAAGGTATCTTACTTTGTTTAAACCAGGGTGAGAAGCCTTCAGCCACACTAGTGCTCTGACCCAAAAACCTCCTCAGCCCCAACACAAAATCAAATATTTAAGCACTCATTTTAACCGTGATCCTAAAACAGATGCTGTCAGCACTTTTTTTTTTTAAAGTCATTTTAAACTATTCTTTCCATTTTTCTGTAGTTGCAGTAAGTTTGTCTTGAACTACATCATTACTAAGTCTAGGATTTTTTAATTAACTTAATTTTTTAAAACTTGAATTTTAGTTATTTAAAAGCTAAAGTCAAAGTAAGTATTTATTATTTCTCCAATGTATACTACTGTAGCTATTAATGGAGATGCTCTGAAATATTTGAGTGTTTTTCTCCCTTATTTCTCAAATTCAGTTTTTATAATAATCCTAGCAATCCTGTAATTAATTACATTCTTGTACTCCTTGGTAATCTTGGACTACTAGGCTTTAGCTTTCTTCCCTATAGTTGTTTCACTTGTTACTTATTTATAAACTGAAGTAGTATTTATTCTCTAATCTGTACTTTGACTATTCACTTGCACTACCTCTACGTAAATGCTACACTATCAATTCATACACATCTACTACTTTTTTTCTAAAATTTAACATGCAGCTATTTTGTTTGGGGTGTTCTCTGTTGGTGTTGTTGTTGTTGTTGTGGCTGTTTTTTTCCCACCTTATTTTTTTTGGGGGGGGGAGGAGATGGGTTCTTTTGTAAGATGGTGACTAATCTCATCTTTGATTTACCATTATTCAGAAGAGTAACAGTTTCTTAGCACCTTCCACCCAGGTTCACATAAACACAAGGGAAATCTACCTCCACACATCCATTCATCTTGTGTGGTGGAAGTCTACCATTAATAGAAGAGAAACAAGATTTTACATGTACAGATAAGATTGCTAGCTAAACTTTACAGAATTTTAAATCCTGTTACTAATTCACAGTTATTTAAAACTGAAATTAGAAGCTAGCTAACTATAGTATACATAGGATAACAGAGTAATACCTAGGGAATAATTCCACAATTAAAGGAAGACAGCACAGAAACAGAAATGATTTCTAAGGTTTAAGCAGAAAACAAAAAGAAGCATAAAATTACTTTCTGCCCAGATCTATGTGGCCATTAAAATTAATTCAACTAGATACAAGACCAGTACAACCCAATTTAATTTTATGAAGCAGATTTTCAAAGAACTTCATGCCAGTTACAATGTACAGAATTATATTTGCTTCCTGTATCCTTTACTGTAGCAACAACGCGATAATTTGTCTGTCATCTCTCTCACTAGATGAAGTTTATCTATTAATCCATTTGTGTTTGGATCAATTCCAATTTTCTGGGCAGCGCTCACAGTGCCTCTATGTTTCATAAAAAGAACCTCCCACAACACACATTTTCTTCTGTCTTCCCATATGTTGCATTTTCCTCCAGGATATATCTGGTCTAGTCACAAACTAGCTTCTGTCACAAACTGGTCACAGAACTAATGAATTCTTCTTGATGTACAGATATTAAAAACACTTAATTTACTCCAGAGACCAAGAATTTGCTTATTCAGTAAGATGTTTGTTCAATGAAAGAGAAAAAAGATATTTTGCATTACCTTAAATGCTTATTTTACACTACTTTATATAATTTTCTGAGGCCAGTAGTGATGCCTTTACAGTAGTTAGTATCAAAAGTTAACATATATAGTAAATATAGTTTAACAATGATGATAACTGTGCATCGCTACTTGGTTGAGTGTAGTGCAATACCTTCTGGGGGATTTAAGATTTCCTTACCTACTAAGGAAAGGCCCATAACTGACTCACTATCCTAAGGGTGTGGTATGGATGCGCAAGCAGGTTATATTCTAGTTGTCACTTATTCCTTCCGATTTACAGAATTTCACTTGTGGTTGTTGGGAATCCAGCCTATTCCACTGATCGCTGATGACCACGAACATTGTACTGCTGGTCTTTGTAATGAGGTTTGCTCACATAAGACAGATTTGCCTCACATTCCATATATCACCTAACTGATGACACTGACCTCCTATGGTAAAGCAATTGATGAATTATGCTATCATTACCTAAGAACCCAGTCACACAGGTATTAGCTATGGGAAAGGAATAGCACACGTTCTGAAGATGGGCTCAGAGGAAAGTCACCAACACTGTGTTTTGATACGAATTCTGACTGAAAGGGATGCACAAGTAAAACTTTGTGGGCATATGGCCTCACAGAACAACAGGAATTTCACATTCTGCTCCCGTCACATTACGTGGAGAGACAAGAACCCCTGCTGCACAGTCAAAGTCCATCCAACCCTTTGCTGTCCTAGAGGATGCTCCCTCTCTACCAGCTGCTGGGACACTAGAATAGCTGGCTGCACTGTGGACACAGCACAATCAAATGTCTATTATTAGAGAGGATTAATCCATTCCTCTTTTTTTTAGATCTGCCCAAGAAAAGGTTCTCCAATTTTATGCATAATGCTTAAAGGAAAAGAAACTGGGAGCTGAATGATTTCATCTCTCAATGGGTATATCCTAGTAGAAAAGAGTTGGGAAAAACTTGTAACAGCAGTATATTGAAGTGTCTTTAAATGTCACATTGTTAGCAAACCATATCAGAGGAGTCTGTACCCTCTCTTTATGCATGGCCACCTCATTGCATAGGAGTATTTCTCTTCATGGCAGAGACTCAAAGTAATTATCTTGACCGTGGCTGTAAAATATAGATAACTAGACTATTAATGCTGAAAAGAAAAACATGTAGTTTGGAATGAATTAATAACTCAGATGAAAACACAACCATATGTATTACTTGATAGGTAGTATAATATGGATGGTTCCCAGAAGGCATAAATACAAACAACATAATCAGCAGTGGTTTTGTTATTGGATTTACAGCAAGAACAGATTTCTATCATAATCCTACATCAGAGGCAAGAGGACACTCAATGACTTCCTGCAGATTAGCAAAACTACTGCAAGATAAATCAAGTACTCTAAGCATTTGCAGAATATTAGAATAAGAATAGTCAATGGCAATGTTAGGAGATTTGCTCAGCTAAGCTAAGACTTAAGGGAGCAATTTTTCTTCCCAAAGAAGTTAATAAAACTCTGCTAAATTTTAAGTTGAAGATTTCAGATTCTTTTCAAGGCACACATACACACTTTCTATCATCCACATCAAGCAATGATATTAACTAGTGAATAACTTCTAAAAAGGAGTCTTTACTCATGCAAAAACATATGAAATAATATATCAAATTCTACCTATCATATAGGAAAGTAAGAATATACTGGACAGAATGATTCTTCAGTAACAATCTGAAAAAGAAAAATGCAGACTTAAAAAACCAAAGTCTATTTCTCAAATAAAGAAGAACCCATCCCTACTGCAAGTCTCCTTTACTGTAAGATCATAATTATATAAAACACTTAACAAAAAAAAAAAAAGAATGGGGAAATGCTGATATTTCTAAGGATTCTTTTTCACGACAGTCATTCTAGACTATAAACAGGTGAGAACACATCTCTTCAGCTCTTTCAGATAAATTTACTACTGGTAGCAGTCTGTCACTCCTATGACATTCCAATCATTCCCTTCAGTCAGAAGAATATACTCAATTGCCACCTCAACAATTTCATTTTACCAGCAGGTTCACTTCTGAAGATTCTCATCACTGCTGCGACAATTCTGACTCCTGAGATTAACAAACAAATCACGCCTCCATCGTGAAGACAGAGAGTTAATTTTATAATTCAGTAATCAATCATATGAATACACCATCAGTCAGCAGAATGATACGAAGGAAACTGATACAGAACTTTTATGGTGGAATTTATCGAGCATAATTCAAATACCTAAAAGGCAGTGTTAGCTTCCCCTTTAGTTGACGGAAAAAAACATATCTCCAAGGTTCATATACTCTATGCAGTTTAGCTGTCTACTTTATAAGGAAATGAATCCTCTTTGCAATACCTTTTCGGTTTGTCTGAGATCAATTACTTCTAAGGCACAAAGCATGCAATGTTGTACTGTAACTCAGCATGCCAGAGAACTAAATGCAAATTATTCATGCAGGAATGGATGTTAATTACAATTTGCTATACAGCAAATTGCTCTTTCAAACTGTGTGTGGGTTTATGTATATACTGTTCTTCAGATATGTGTTCTTTAAATCTGTGTTGTCTATGTATTTTTGTACCTACAAAAATATTTTGCATTCATTCTGTGAATATTTCCTTAAGATTTATATGAGTGAAATATTCCAGGAACACAAAAAAAGAAAATTACCTTTTCATTTCAGTTTTATTATTATTGTTTGAATTAGTAAAATGCACCAAAGACAGAACCTAAGTTCTAACCTAGTGGTATAATATAGTCAAGACAATCATAACCCTCAAATTTTTTAAGGTCCTACTTCTATTGATTATTTCATATACAAACAGCAATGGAGTCATGGCATGGCATTTCCTATCTTGACAAAGTAGATCTTGTCTTTTTCATTTTCAAATGAACCCAAGAGTCCTGCGAAGTTGACACATTCAGTACCCCAACAAAAGCTGTTTGCTGTATGTGATCTAAACAGCCACCAAAGAGAATTCATAGAATTATAGAACCAGCAAGGTTGGAAAAGACCCACAGGATCACCCAAACCAACCATCCACCCATCACCAATAGTTCTTACTAAACCATGTTCCTCAACACAATGTTCAAACGTTCCTTGAACACCTCCAGGGTCGGTGACTCCACCGCCTCCCTGGGCGGTTACATCCTTTCACACAATCTTATCAACCACATTACCATTCATGCCCCTGGTGGAAAGTGCTGCCATAACATGACCCTAAGAGAAAAGTTTAAGGCACTAAAACAAGGTAACAGGAGAATCATCTGTGTATGGAAGTTGCAAATTATTTCCTATTCTCCATAACCTGCAACACTGGTGGACAGTCTGGGCCTGTTGCTCACTGAAAACACAAGGGCATGCAAGACTTTTCTGTTCAGTTCTTAACAGGCAAATTAATAACAACACAATTTCATGCTCCTCAATAATTCAATACAAATGCTTAAAGTAATCATTTTTCTCCAATTTGTTTTCTATATTCCATACTCTTTGCTTCATAGAGAAGAATGAAAAGCAAACAGAGAACAAGAAGAATGAAGTACTAAGGCAAATAAGCACAGCATAACAGGAAAAGCAAAAACCAATTATAAAACAATAGTTTATGCCAAAAAGAAGCAATTGGAGAACATTCTTGAACAGAATGCTATCACTTATGATTCAGCTTCCCTCAACCTTCTTATACAACTTTTTTTTCCCCAAATAAAATTACAGCATTTTGTCCATTGTATTATACTCTTCTGATCTATTATGTAATTTATACTTTTTTATACCTCAGTTTGACTTATGATTCATCAAAGACCAAAATATTTTTCAGATTATTAAATTAATTTACTTAAAAGCTGTATAGACATTCAAACTCCATTTGTCAATCTTAATTGCATTTAGAGAAGACGTAACTAAAATGTCTCATCTAGATTATGACAGTATCTAGCACATAACATGTACTTTTTAAACCTATAAAAAGATGTTTCTTAGCACAAATATAAACACATAGCTGCGACACAGATAAAATAGGAAAAAATATAAAATAGTTTGGAAGCTTACATTAGCACAGGGACAAATGATAAATGCAGTCTAAGTTGCTTCCCTATTTATTTATTTAGGTTTCAAATTATATACATCATTTTCACCTCCATCTGTCACAAATAAACCTTTATCCCAGTTTTTGTTTGTATTATTCTGTTTCCTTCACAGAATAAGTGTTCTAAGAATGAACACTAAATGAAGGACTAAGAATGAATGGACTTTTATACAACCCTTATTTCAAGTCACGATTTTGAAGACCAGGTACCAGGTTCTGAGAGACGCACTTCACATTCTTATTACAGCAAATATCCATAAGGATTTCAAATAATACCATGAAAAAAAACGTAGTGCACGTATTCCTACAAACTGGTCTTTTTGTAAGGACAGGGAGAAAGATATTTTGACTGACATCACTGGTAAAGGGAATAAGGTTAACTAGGACAAGAAACAAAGGGATATACAGCAAAGGTACAAAAATACCTCTTAAAGGAAATTGTAGGGATACATATTACATTTCCTACTAGTTCCAAATGCAAAGAACAGAACTCCCAAATAAGTGATTTGTGTACATTTTATTCTAATTGTAAAATGAATTCCATTTTCTTGCTAAATTGAATTCCATAGACCCAGAATTCCAGAAAAAAAATTCCAGATGAATTTCATATCCTCTTGCCAACTTAGTTTTTATACTTGAAGGGGCAACAATACATTTAGTAAGTGATGAAACTGTCTTAAATGTCACTTAGTAAATTCAGAATAACCAATCTTTATAAGAAACACATCACTTAAGATGTGTTTCATATAAAATTTCAACAGCTAAATAACCAAACTCATACAGATGCTGCTATTTCAGAAAATGATATTTTTTCATGTTCAAACAGATGTTCTTCAAACAAATGTTTTTTCATTTATAATAACTTCAGTTTCACATTCTTTCAGTTTTCAAGCATTCACCCAAATTTTGTTCAATTGAAATGACAAAGCTGAGTTACTAGTATTACAGTGTAGTAGGATTACACCGGTGGATTCAATAAGTTCTTAAATCCTTTAACCATATTTGACAAGCAACCTTCTTTACTTTGAGATCAGTTTTTACTCATTCTCATTATCTAAACTGTAAAGAAAATATACTCAACTCCTAAGACTTAGACTTAAAATCCCTAAAGAATTTCATTTTATAGCAAAATCAAGATAATTATGTGCAAAATATCACAAATGAGTAACAGAGAAGGCATCAAAAATTACTTCAGTAATTTCACGTACCAAGAACTTTTCATATTGTGTAACAACATTGCTGTTTCATTTTTTCCTCTAAAGACACATGACCTCGAGCTAAATAAATCTCAATCTAAGATTAAGATGAACCAATGTGGCATGAGTATTTTCACTCAACTTCAAAAACATAACTGTCCAGTACAAATTGTAAAATCAAGATAATTCTCCAGCAGATAAACTAATGCTTCATAGGATGTCCAGAGGGACTGCAGTTTTATAAACAGCAGAAAGCTTAGCAGAATAAATTCTCGCTGCAGTACAGTTGATCAGTGGAAAAAAAAAGAACTGTCAAGTATGTGATCATAGTCAAGGCGTTCAAGTCAGTGCTTCTCACAGTCCCAAACAAAACAAAGTACTGATACAAGTCAAGTATGTGAATCTGTGTGTTGGAACCAAAATTCCATCAATTCTTCTTGTAACCAGGGTTATAATCTATGGGTCTCACACAAATGCAAACCAGATCCTTATAAACTGAAAACGGAAAGGCCAAACCACTTACAGCGTTTTGATTTAGAGTATATAATCAGTTTTCTTAAACATTCATGATAGCAAGAAAATATTTCGGAAATATGAATCAATCAAGTTCTGAGAGACCAGAAGTATAAAGCAATTTCATAATTTAAATCCAATACTTTTCAGAAAGCTACTTTATTGTATTTACTCTATTTGTTCTTTTAAAATTATTTCCCCCTTTTCCAGTGCTTGCAGACTTAGCTTCATGAATGGGGTAGTTCCATGAAGCTCAACAGAATTCCTCAAACACTTTGTTTTAAGCACACTTGGGTATGTAAGATCTTGTCTTTTTACATGCTATCTAATGCCTGAAATATGATGAAATATCCTAATAATGGTCAAGCCCTGAAGCAGAGGACCTTTGATTCTGAATTTTCATGCTGTGAATTGTTCAGAAGGCATTTCATTTTAAGTGTACCAGAAATAATGCTACTGAGGGAAAAGATGCCCTCAGTGGCTAAACTCTCTACTTTATATCTCAGACCATGAGATTCCTACAGTGGAGAGGGTGCTAATCATATCAAGCAGAAGCATAATAAGATTCTGGTAACATGACAGGTAGACATTTAAGTATTTTTAAAGATACAAACAAAAAAAAACCCAACAAATTCAGTTCATAATAAACAAAGCTAGCAGATAGTGCTTGCCTTATTCTCACTGCTAGCTTATTTGCTTCTCAGCCTATTTGGTCTGCGTGGCTATAAAAAAAATATCAGACTTGCATTATGTTTATGTATTTTGCAGTACTCCCAACTTGTTTTCTAGTGTTGGATTCCTAAAGCATATTTTTAAGGTTTAATATTGAAGATGATAAATGAAGAAGCAGCAAAACTCTAAGAGAGTCTAATCTTTCCTCTGCCAATATATTTTTGCTGTGACAAGGAAAAATTACTGTTGATCATTTTTCACGTTAATTTGTACCCACCTGTCAGTATTAACTATTCATAGCTATCAACCAAGATGCAGAATGAAGTAACAGCTGAGAGTTTAATCTCATACCCTAAAACATGAATGCCATAAGAACAAACGCTGTGAATAATTCTGGGTATGGTCCTGGGCAACCTGTTACAGGTGGTCCTACTTAAGAGCAGCGGGTTGGACAAGATCTCCAGAGGTCCCATCCAATTTCAGCCTCCCTGTGATTCTATGATAATAGGGTCTAAGAAATTGTTAGACACGTTCCCATTGTATAAACATTACTCCTGAACTGACCAAAACTACACTTCAGCAGTAGGTAACACATTTCCCTTTCAAGATATCATTTTGACTTGACTAGCCAAGTTTCTAATTTCTATATATGAAGCCTTCTTCATTTTATGATTTTTTTCCTGAATGAAACTGGGCTGAACTCTTACCTTGCAGATCAAGAGTTGGAAATATGAAATTTAGCATTGTCTTTTGTAATATTCCCACTCAATCCATGCATCATTTTCACGCTTGGTTTGTGTGAACAGTGAAAGGCAAAAAGATTTTCCGCTGCAGAATTACTATGAAGATGAAATAGAGTTTCACTACAACTTAGTCTTTTGGCACTGACATAATTTGCTTAACTTAAAGACAAAGTGATTTCTCTCTGTGAAGCCTAGTGCGCTTCATTATGATTTTTATTTTTTAAAATCAATCAGGCTTCATTAATAGAACATAAGTGGTATAGATGCACATACCTAAGTTTCAATTTAGACGTAGTAAGTACACTATGTATACCTACACATTGAAGTTCCTTGTCCTGGAGCTGACATTTTTAAGTTCTCAGATAACTTTTTTCATTTGATCTTTAAATCAAGTTTAGATGATTTCAGAGAAGTAAGAAATTTAACACAGATTATGAATGATTTCCAAAAATTTTACTTGGATGCTCCTGGTTAGAATCAAGCTGAATACTTACATGATTCATTCACATCCATAATAAGTCATTAGTTCATTAATAAGCTTTAATCATTATCCGCAGCTTATGTTCAATCTAATTCAGCATAAGCGTATTTAACATTTAAGATCTATCTTCCACAAAGCATTAATTCAATTCTATGTGTTCTTTATTCTATGTCTCCTTACCTAACCAGTTAGTTAGTGATTAACACATTATTTAAAGATTTTTAGAGAAAAAGAAATTCTTTTCTAATTATTTCCTGAATAGATTTGATCAGAGATGTCAGGTTAAACCCTAGTTTAACATCAAGCCACGTAACTTGTATTTCTGTTCATCTTACAATGCTAGCTATCACATACAAAAGGTCAGTGAGAATATTCTCTCTGTAATAATTCCAACTCTAATTAGTGCAGTTTTTAACTTTGCCAGGGAACAACAAAAGGTGGAAAAATAGATTATGGTTTATTTATATTCACAGGTTTTATCTGCTCCTGTCGCAACTTCACTACTTAAATATGAATGCTAGTTGATTCTAGAACAATAAACAGAATCGTGAAATATCATCAGACCCTAAGCCTCCATGCCCTAAAGATATTGCTTGAATACTTGAACTACTCTAGTTTCAGAGCTTAGATCACATTTAAGAAGTGTATTCAGTCAGTCTAAGGAAGAACTTTATAAACTAGATTTATTGGGTAGAAAGAATTAACCAATTGTCCAAATTCAAACAGTCACGAAGTTAAGTCCAATGCTAAGAAACTGAAGAGAGCTGCTTCTCAAATAGCATAATTTTTTCCAGTGACTATGCAGACAAAAATCGTAATTTACAATGACTAAAAGCACAAAAGCAACATCCTCAGACAGTCTTGTTCAATTTATTTTTCTTCTCACTTCCAGAGCTTCACTGCTTTGTTCTTTATTACCCTTTCTTCCTTCTAACTCTTATATTCATTTGAACTGGAAAAACCTCCAAGATCATCTACTGCTACATCACCTACTACTACTATTTCCCATCTAAACCACATCCCATAGTACAGTATCTAAGCATTCTTTGAACAAAAGATTATGATTACGGAAGAAAAATAATTTCAAAAACTATAAAATTTTGAATTTTCTTACTTCTAAACAACTTGATATGATTTAAGTATCGGAAAGTTAAATGGGAAATTCTGTATTCACTGCTATTTTCAACCCCTCTAATACAGCACAAGTAATTCAGGAAACATCAATTTAGGACCGTGTGCACACAAATTCTAGAAAATTAGATGCATCAAAGTCCACCCTGTGGCACTTAGAACAAGTCGCATGGCTTACGTGAAAAAAATGTAAGAATTTCCTCCATTCCAGAACAGAGGAGACTTATCTATACAAGCTTAAGGAACAGCAATTGATCTATAACCCTAAATTGTCCCTAATTATAGCTTGAGAAAGTGTTAACTACTCAAGCCAAAGCATTTTTGGAAGCATGGCAACAATTAAACAGCTGTTTGCTAACACATAAGGCTTGTAAGTCCAGCATCTTCTGAAGAACACAGCAATAAACATTTGGAGACATTGGGATACAATAATACGCCGCACTCATCATTATAAAGCCTCAAGCATAAGTTGGAAATTTAAAAATCTCTTCTGTGCTTGGAAACTGCAAGTAGTGCCATGATCTTTCAGCAAAGAAAATCTCCGCATTTGAAGGTATTACAATTATATTTTAAAGCAAGTACTAAACAGAAATATTTAATAACAAACATAGCTGTGATGGTAAATTAAGCCAACACATCCATTTATAAAGTTCTTCTATCAGCACTTCTGTGAATCTAATTTCATCACTGATACAGTTATTTTCTCCTTTTTACTTGCCCTTCATTTACGTACCATGTAGCTTACTGAAACCAAAGGAATAAATCATTTTTGAACATGCTAATAATAATAAAAAGCAAGAGCCAGCATTTGGAATAACTGGTAGCCTAATGATATCCTGGAGACACAAATTACCTGTACCTGCAATCATTCACAATCATACTTTAGTAACATAGATGAACACAGGAGCAGAGAGCAAAGAGTTTTTTGTTTGTTTTAATGATGGATACATGAGAGCACTAATTCTATTACCACAAAGTCACATATAACAGATCATCAAGGTACCAAATTCTCTAAGAACAATGTGAAACAATGACTACAGATACTTTATATGTACTTCAGTTACCACCTAATCCTGAATTTTCATATATATGCTGTTATATCAATCAGAGGCAATTAAGAAAAAGGAGTCAATACGCTCACTCAGTAAAGTACATCACTGGTTGGTTGGTTAGTCTGTCTTACTCTACTTTCTCTTAAAGTTCAATACAGCTCAGTTTTACATGGAGAAACTTCTATGTCAGCTGAATTAAGATACTTCTTTTAAAAAAATCAGAACTTCATAAAGAAACTATTGAACATTTCATGTTTACGTCAAATATATATGGTAAGTGAAGCTAGGAAATTGAGCATATGCTTATCTTTTCAATAGATTTGCAATTAATTTTTCAAGTTAGATTCTAATGCAGGATGGAAGGATATGGTGGTCTTGTTTAGGTCTCTGCTAAGGCTTGTAGGGTACTATTATTTTTTTTGACAAAAACCTTGACATCGATTCATGGCAAAATTTATTTTTCATATATCTTATAGCCTAACTGACCCTACTGAGTATTGTTTTCTACTTGTTTCCGGTGACTCAAAGCCATGGTAACCTTCATCTCCAGTAATAAACATCCAGATTGTAACTATGCTATTCCCTGTAAGCTATCCAACTGTTAATACAGTTAGACTAAAGTAAGAAACCATTGTTCATAACACATTTTTGCTACAAATTTGCTGCATGTTTCTTAGAGAGACAGACCATGTTCCTCAAGGCATGTTGTTGTTGTTTTTTTTTTTTCTTTCCCAATGTTATCAATGGATCTATTAAATTCTACATTTACATTAACATATAAAGTGAACTGAACTCTTCAGACTGAAGAACTGAAAAAAATACATGATATTTTACTAAGCTTTTAGCTCACAAATTT